>NC_137334.1:56968095-58168095 GCF_965287045.1 Carcharhinus amblyrhynchos
AGGGAGTGTGTGTGGGGGAGTGTGTGTGGGGGTGAGGGAGTGTGTCTGGGGGGAGTGTGTGTGGGGGTGAGGGAGTGTGTGTGGGGGAGTGTGTGGGGGTGAGGGAGTGTGTGTGGGGGAGTGTGTGTGGGGGTGAGGAGTGTGTGTGGGGGTGAGGGAGTGTGTGTGGGGGAGTGTGTGGGGGTGAGGGAGTGTGTGTGGGGGAGTGTGTGTGGGGGTGAGTGAGTGTGTGTGGGGGAGTGTGTGTGGGGGTGAGGGAGTGTGTGTGGGGGAGTGTGTGTGGGGGTGAGGGAGTGTGTGTGGGGGAGTGTGTGTGGGGGTGAGGGAGTGTGTGTGGGGGAGTGTGTGTGGGGGTGAGGGAGTGTGTGTGGGAGTGTGTGTTGGGGAGTGTGTGTGGGGTTGGGGGGTGTGTGTGTGGGGATGAGGGAGTGTGTGTGGGGGAGTGTTTGTAGGGGTGGGGGAGTGTGTGTGGGGGTGGGGGAGTGTGTGTGGGGGTGGGGGAGTGTGTGTGGGGATGAGGGAGTGTGTGTGGGGGAGTGCGTGTGGGGGAGTGCGTGTGGGGGAGTGCGTGTGGGGGTTAGGGAGTGTGTGTGGGGGAGTGTGTGTGGGGGTGAGGGAGTGAGTGTGGGGGAGTGTGTGTGGGGATGAGGGAGTGTGTGTGGGGTGTGTGTGTGGGGGTGAGGGAGTGTGTGTGGGGGAGTGTGTGTGGGGGTGTGTGTGTGGGGGTGAGGGCGTGTATGTGGGGGAGTGTGTGTGGGGGTGAGGGAGTGTGTGTGGGGGAGTGTGTGGGGGTGAGGGAGTGTGTCTGGGGGGAGTGTGTCTGGGGGGAGTGTGTGTGTGGGGGAGTGTGTGTGGGGGTGAGGGAGTGTGTGTGGGGGAGTGTGTGTGGTGGTGAGGGAGTGTGTGTGGGGGAGTGTGTGTGGGGGTGAGGGAGTGTGTGTGGGAGTGTGTGTTGGGGAGTGTGTGTGGGGTTGGGGGAGTGTGTGTGGGGGGAGTGTGTGTGGGGGGTGGGGGAGTGTGTGTGGGGGATGAGGGAGTGTGTGTGGGGGAGTGCGTGTGGGGGAGTGTGTGTGGGGGAGTGCGTGTGGGGGAGTGCGTGTGGGGGAGTGCGTGTGGGGGAGAGCGTGTGGGGGAGTGCGTGTGGGGGGAGAGCTTGTGGGCGTGGGGGAGTGGGGGTGGGGGCGTGGGTGTGGGGTTGGCGGAGTGGGTGAGGGAGTGTGTGTTTGTGTGTGGGGGGAGTGTGTGAGGGGGTGAGGGAATGTGTGTGGGGGTGAGGGAGTGTGTGCGGGGGAGTGTGTTTGGGGGTGAGGGAGTGTATATGGGGGAGTGTGTGTGGGGGTGGGGGAGTGTGTGTAGGGGTGGGGGAGTGTGTGTAGGGGTGGGGGAGTGTGTGTAGGGGTGAGGGAGTGTGTGTGGGGGGAGTGTGTGTGGGGGGAGTGTGTGTGGGGGTGAGGGAGTGTGTGTGGGGATGAGGGAGTGTGTGTGGGGATGAGGGAGTGTGTGTGGGGGTGAGGGAGTGTGTGTGGGGGATTGCGTGTGGGGGTGAGGGAGTGTGTGTGGGGGATTGCGTGTGGGGGTGAGGGAGTGTGTGTGGGGGAGTGGGTGTGGGGGTGAGGGACTGTGTGTGGGGGAGTGTGTGTGGGGGTGAGGGAGTGTGTGTGGCGGTGAGGGAGTGTGTGTTGGGGAGTGTGTGTGGGGGTGGTGGAGTGTGTGTGGGGGTGTGTGTGTGGGGGTGGGGGAGTGTGTGTGGGGGAGTGTGTGTGGGGGTGGGGGAATGTGTGTGGGTAGTGTGTGTGGGGGTGAGGGAGTGTGTGTGGGGGAGTGTGTGTGGGGGTGTGTTTGTGGGGGAGTGTGTGTGGGGGTGAGGGAGTGTGTGTGGGGGAGTGTGTGTGGGGGTGAGGGAGTGTGTGTGGGGGGAGTGTGTGTGGGGGTGTGTTTGTGGGGGAGTGTGTGTGGGGGTGAGGGAGTGTGTGTGGGGGAGTGTGTGTGGGGGTGTGTTTGTGGGGGAGTGTGTGTGGGGGTGAGGGAGTGTGTGTGGGGGAGTGTGTGTGGGGGTGTGTTTGTGGGGGAGTGTGTGTGTGTGGGAGGTGTGGGGTGAGGGAGTGTGTGTGGGGGAGTGTGTGCGGGGGATTGTGTGCGTGGTGAGGGAGTGTGTGTGGGGGTGGGGAGTGTGTGTGTGGGTGGGGAGTGTGTGCGGGGGTGGGGGAGTGTGTGTGGGGGAGTGTGTGTGGGGGTGAGGGAGTGTGTGTGGGGGAGTGTGTGTGGGGGTGAGGGAGTGTGTGTGGGGGAGTGTGTGTGGGGAAGTGTGTGTGGGGGTGAGGGAGTGTGTGGGGGAGAGTGTGTGTGGGGGAGTGTGTGTGGGGAGTGTGTGTGGGGGAGTGTGTGTGGGGGTGTGTGTGGGGGAGTGTGTGTGGGGGTGGGGGAGTGTGTGTGGGGGAGTGTGTGTGGGGGTGAGGGAGTGTGTGGGGGAGAGTGTTTGTGGGGGAGTGTGTGTGGGGGAGTGTGTGTGGGGGTGAGGGGAGTGTGTGGGGGAGAGTGTGTGTGGGGGAGTGTGTGTGGGGGAGTGTGTGTGGGGGTGGGGGAGTGTGTGTGGGGGGAGTGTGTGTCGGGGTGGGGGAGTGTGTGTGGGGTGAGAGGAGTGTGTGTGGGGCGAGTGTGTGTGGGGGGTGAGGGTGTGTGGTGTGGAATGTGTGTGTGGGGGTGGGGAGTGTGTGTGGGGGAGTGTGTGTGGGGGTGAGGGAGTGTGTGGGGGAGAGTGTGGTGGTGGGGGAGTGTGTGTGTGTGGGGGTGAGGTTGAGTGTGTGGGGGAGGTGTGTGTGGGGGAGTGTGGGAGGTGTGTGGGTGAGGGAGTGTGTGTGGGGGAGTGTGTGTGGGGGGGAGTGTGTGGGGGAGGTGAGTGTGTGGGGGAGTGGTGTGGGGGGTGTGTGTGTGGGGGGTGGGGGAGTGTGTGTGGGGGGAGTGTGTGTGGGGGAGTGTGTGTCGGGGTGGGGGAGTGTGTGTGGGGGTGAGGGAGTGTGTGTGGGGAGTGTGTGTGGGGGTGAGGGGGTGGGGGAGTGTGTGTGGGGGTGAGGGAGTGTGTGTGGGGGAGTGTGTGTGGGGGTGAGGGAGGTGTGGGGGAGTGTGTGTGGGGTGAGGGAGTGTGGTGGGGAGTGTGTGTGGGGGTGAGGGAGTGTGTGTGGGGGAGTGGTGTGGGGTGGGAGTGTGTGTGGGGGAGTGTGTGTGGGGGTGAGTGTGTGGGGGGGGTGTGTGTGGGGGTGAGGGAGTGTGTGTGGGGGAGTGGTGTGGGGGTGAGGGAGTGTGTGTGGGGGAGTGTGTGTGGGGGTGAGGGAGTGTGTGGGGGAGAGTGTGTGTGGGGGAGTGTGTGTGGGGGTGGGGGAGTGTGTGGGGGGAGTGTGTGTCGGGGTGGGGGGAGTGTGTGGGGGGAGTGTGTGTCGGGGTGGGGGAGTGTGTGTGTGTGAAGGGGTACCGGTTAGAAGAGGGGAAAGTGTTTCAGAGGGAGCTGTATGTGGTGTGAGATGACAGTGTTAAGGCCTTTCAACAAATGAGCACCACGGGCAGCGGCACAACGGCAGTGGAGTATGGATCGCAACTGAACAGTATCTCACCTGATTAAAGTGCCAGTGAGATCTATTTGCAGAAGTGTCACAGCAACCTCTGAATCTTGCATTCCCAACCCCTTCTTCTTGACTTTCCCCAACATCACCTCAGGGGTGCAGGCAGCCTTTTGAGCATTTTGACCTGTTGTCTTTGAAGACCTTAGCAGACATCCTCTGGAGACCTGAGGCCTCGTAGGCCACAGCTTACTTGTCCTGCTGTGTGTGAGGCAGCTACTTGCTCTGTGGTCACACAGGATGAAGATGAAGGGGTCATAGGTAAGGGGAATTCCAAAGTTTCAGCACCTTAGAGTCTTGAGTGGAGGTCCAATGGCTATGCAGCAGCGTTCTTCCTCCCTTTGGGTAGCTCAGGGTCCCTGCCTGACTCTGAGTAGAAGGGGCACCTGGAGAGAGATCAAAGTGCCCTATCCCCTTTTATGTAGCTGCAGCTAAATCACATACATAGCTAAAGCTATTGAGTATAGATCTGTGCACATCTCTGACAGAAACTGGAATGGAATGTATGCCATCGATTGCACCCTAGAACTTCAGGCAAGACATTTCTCACACTTTTTATACCCTACTAATGGCCGAAAACAGAAAGAAAATTAATTCACTCCCTCAATTTTCACTCCACTCTAAACAGTAATATCTGGCTTAAAATCAAACAAGACGGTTCCTTCATTTAGGAGTATTTATTTTCTTGTTATAATTGCAGTGAGACACATTTCCTAATACGAGGATGTCCCAATAATAGAGGGAGTAGGGGGCGTGAGTATGGTTGGTGGCGTTATGGCAAATAGGGTCCAGGTGAAGGCTGGGATGAAGGCACTTTATCTAAATGCATGAAGCATTCAGAATAAAGTGGATGAGCTGGTGGCGCAGATCAGCACAAATGGATATGATCTGGTGGCCATTACAGAGACGTGGCTGCAGGGTGACAGGGACTGGGAGCTGAATGTTCAGGGGTATCAAGTGTTTAGGAAGGATAGGCGGGAGGGAAAAGTGGGGGGCGTAGCTCTGCTGATTAAGGATAGCATCAGGGTGGTAGCAAGGGATGATATTGGAGCCAAGGAGCAGAAAGCAGAATCGTTGTGGGTAGAGATTAGGAACAGCAAAGGGAGGAAGACGCTGGTGGGTGTCGTCTATAGGCCCCCGAATAATGATCTGGAGGTGGGGCGGGCTGTTAACGCGCAAATAAGTGCGGCGTGCAGGAATGGGACGGCCGTAGTTATGGGGGATTTCAATCTGCATATTGATTGGTCGACCCATGTTGGACGCGGTGGGCTCGAGGAGGAGTTCTTGGAATGCTGCCGGGATAGTTTCCTTGAACAGTGTGTGTTGGAGCCGACGAGGGAGCGAGCTATCTTGGATCTGGTGTTATGTAATGAGGCGGGTAGAATTAGGGACCTTGCGGTGAAGGATCCTCTTGGGGAGAGTGATCATTGTATGGTGGAGTTTCTGGTGCAGATGGAGGAGGAGAAAGTGGGTTCCCAGACGTGCGTCCTTTGTTTGAACAGAGGGGAGTACGGTAGGATGAGAGAAGAATTGGCGAATGTTGACTGGGGGAGCACGTTGGAGGGAGGGTCTGCTGAGGAGCAGTGGAGAATCTTTAAGGAGATCTTTCTTGGTGCTCAGCTGAAATTTATTCCGTTGGTCAAAAAGGACAGTAGGAGGAGAGGTAATAAGCCGTGGATAACGAAGGAGGTGAAGGAAAGTGTTAAATTAAAAGCGGAGGCGTTTAGAGTAGCTAAGAGTAGTGGGCGAGAAGAGGATTGGGAGAGGTTTAAATGTCAACAAAGATTGACAAAGAAGTTGGTAAAGAAGGGTAGGAGAAACTATGAAGCTGGGCTAGCGCTTAATATAAAAAAGGATAGCAAGAGTTTTTATAAATATATAAAAAGGAAGAGGCTGGCTAGGGTGAACATTGGTCCCTTAGAGGATGAGAAGGGGGACTTAGTGGTAGGGGATGGGGATATGGCTGAGGTCCTGAATAACTTTTTTGTTTCTGTCTTCACGGAGGAGGATGTGAATAATTTGCTGGGTGTTAGTGATGGAAAGGTGGTAGGACTGGAGGGTCTTAATGACATTACTGTTACAAGAGAGGCGGTGCTCGACAGACTGGAGGGGCTGATTGTGGACAAGTCCCCAGGACCGGATGGAATGCATCCGAGGGTTCTGAAAGAAATGGCGGAGGTGATAGTGGATGCCTTGGTGGTTATTTTCCAGACGTCGCTGGATTCCGGGGAAGTGCCGGAAGATTGGAAAGCGGCTAATGTTACGCCGTTGTTTAAGAAGGGTGCCAGGCAAAAGGCAGGGAATTATAGGCCGGTTAGTTTAACGTCTGTTGTAGGTAAAATGTTAGAATCCGTCATCAAGGAGGAAATAGCGAGGCATCTTGAGAGGAATTGCTTGATAGAGCAGACGCAGCACGGTTTCATTAAAGGGAAGTCGTGTCTGACAAATTTACTGGAGTTCTATGAGGATGTGTCTAGGGCGGTGGATAGAGGAGAGCCGGTGGATGTGGCCTTTCTGGATTTTCAGAAGGCGTTTGACAAAGTGCCTCACAAGAGGTTATTGCAGAAGGTCAGGGGACATGGAGTTGGGGGTAGGGTGTTAGCGTGGATAGAGGATTGGTTGTCAAATAGGAGGCAGAGAGTGGGGGTCAATGGGTGCTATTCGGATTGGTGGATGGTGACTAGTGGAGTGCCCCAGGAGTCGGTGCTGGGGCCTCAGCTATTTACCATTTATATAGATGATCTGGAGGAGGGAACCGAGTGTAGGGTGTCGAAATTTGCTGATGTCACCAAGATTGGTGGAACGGCAAATTGTGCGGAGGGTGTGGAGAGTCTACAGAAGGATCTAGATAGGCTGGGCGAATGGGCCAGGAAATGGCAAATGGAATTTAATGTTGGCAAGTGCGAGGTGGTCCACTTTGGTAGGAATAATGGTAGGAAGGATTATTACTTACGTGGCGAAAAACTGCAGCAGGCGATGGTGCAGAGGGACCTCGGGGTCCTTGTGCATGAGTCGCAAAAACCCAGCTTGCAGGTGCAGCAGGTGGTCAGGAAGGCGAATGGGATGCTGGCCTTCATAGCGAGGGGGATTGAATATAAAAGTAGGGAGGTCTTGCTGCGGCTGTATAGGGCATTGGTGAGGCCACAGCTGGAGTACTGTGTGCAGTTTTGGGTGCCGTACTTACGCAAGGATATTTTGGCCTTGGAGGGAGTGCATAGGAGGTTTACTAGGCTGATACCGGAGTTGAGGGGGTTGAGCTATGAGGAGAGGCTGAATAAACTAGGTTTGTACTCATTAGAGTTTAGAAGAATGAGGGGAGATCTCATTGAGACGTATAAGATGATGAATGGGATGGATAGGATAGAGGTGGAGAGACTCTTCCCGCTCAGAAAGGATAGTAGGACCAGGGGGCACAGCCTCAAGATAAAGGGGGGGCGGTTTAGAACGGAGTTGAGGAGGAACTTCTTCACTCAAAGGGTGGTGAATCTCTGGAATTCTTTGCCCGTTGAAGTGGTGGAGGCTACCTCGCTAAATATTTTTAAGACGCAGGTTGATGGGTTTTTGATAAGAGAGGGGATTAAGGGTTATGGGGAGAGGGCGGGAATGTGGAACTGAGCCACGACAGATCAGCCATGATCTTATTGAATGGCGGGGCAGGCTCGAAGGGCTAGATGGCCTACTCCTGCTCCTATTTCTTATGTTCTTATGTTCCAGGCATTTAGCGTCTGTTAATATATGTTAGTAAACATAATGCTTTGCTTTGATCTGTGCATTTTGCAATAATTGAAGGAATAGAAGAGATATGCAAAAACCTGTTTCAAACACTTGTTCAGATTGAAAAGACAGAATGTGAATAAGATTGAAAACTGTAAGTTGTACAGTGCATATATTCATACACTACTGAAGAAGCCTGTAACAAAACTAACTCTAAATCTTGGAAATCTAGCAATTGCTAAAGACCCCAAGGTGAACAAGGACTCTGGGTATATATCTAGAGCTAGATACTGAATTAAAAATACATACAATTCTTCAAGAGCACAAAAATACAATTTGATAATGATATTGTCTTAAAATTTCATACCTTTAATAAAACTGTTTTCAAGAGATATTTACGGAGAACTGATTCAAGTTGTAAGTTTGGCAATAAGTTTGATGTTTTTCTTATTGTCCCTGTAAATAAATCAAAAGTCAGCTTCTTATGTCCAAATGAAAATTCAAATACAGTAGTCAGCCAACAACAGAAAATAAAGACTATGCCATGAACGTACTTTTACTACCAGCGTCTTGATACTCCAAATGGTTTCCAAAAGATTTGATATAATCTTCAACTGAAAAGTTTGGATCTCTCTTAATGTACCGCACCTGCATTAAAGAACATAAGAACATAAGAAATAGGAGCAGGAGTAGGCCATCTAGCCCTTCGAGCCTGCCCCGCCATTCAATAAGATCATGGCTGATCTGTCGTGGCTCAGTTCCACATTCCCGCCCTCTCCCCATAACCCTTAATCCCCTCACTTATCAAAAACCCATCAACCCGCGTCTTAAAAATATTTAGCGAGGCAGCCTCCACCACCTCAACGGGCAGAGAATTCCAGAGATTCACCACTCTTTGAGTGAAGAAGTTCCTCCTCAACTCCGTTCTAAACCGCCCCCCCTTTATCTTGAGGCTGTGCCCCCTAGTCCTACTGTCCTTTCTGAGTGGGAAGAGTCTCTCCACCTCTATCCTATCCATCCCATTCATCATCTTATATGTCTCAATGAGATCTCCCCTCATTCTTCTAAACTCTAACGAGTACAAGCCTAGTTTATTCAGCCTCTCCTCATAGCTCAACTCCCTCAACTCCGGTATCAGCCTAGTAAACCTCCTCTGCACTCCCTCCAAGGCCAAAATATCCTTGCGTAAGTACGGCGACCAAAACTGCACACAGTACTCCAGTTGCGGCCTCACCAATGCCCTATACAGCCGCAGCAAGACCTCCCTACTTTTATATTCAATCCTCCTCGCTATGAAGGCCAGCATCCCATTCGCCTTCCTGACCACCTGCTGCACCTGCAGGCTGGGTTTTTGCGACTCATGCACAAGGACCCCGAGGTCCCACTGTACCGTCGCCTGCTGCAGTTTTTCGCCACATAAGTAATAGCACATTTTAAAATTATAACATGTTTTGTAACTTTTCTGTCAATGCACAACTAACATTACCATTTTGTATTTTTATTTTTGTTACAAACCTTAACCTAAGTCCAACCATTTTCAGCTGTTTCACCAACAGTGGATTAGTGATACTGTCACTGGCCTAGTAATCTACAGATCCAGGGCAAAATTTCAAATTCCACCAGCATCTAAATAAACAGAGGCAGCAGGTACCTGAGAACACCACCACCCAGAAGTTCCCCTCCAAGCCACTGACCATGCTGACATGGAAATATATTGCCATTCCTCCACTGTTACTAGGTCAGAATCCTGGAACTCCTCCTTAATAGCACTGTGGGTGTACCTACACCACAGGACTGCAGTGGTTCAGGAAGGCAGCTCACCACTAACTTCTCAAGGGCAATAAGGGATGGACAATCAATTCTGGCCGAACCAGCAATGCCAACAGTGTAAGGGTAATTTCAAGCTGTTTGAAAATTATTCATTTTAAGTTAAAAACTGGAAAAGTAATTGAAATTTTCAGTGTTTGAAAACTCTTGTCTCCATTTTGTTCAAAATATAGTTCCATAAGTAATCTTTCCTACTGTGGTGTAACATATCAAAACTAAGAGAGGTAATAATTGCCTTTGATTAATACATTAACAACTTAATTTCTTGACTACAATCAAGAAACAATTTTTGCAAGTAGTTTAGTTTGGTTAGTTTATTTATTACTGTCATCGATTCGTTTACATTAACACTGCAATGAAGTTACTGTGAAAATCCCCGAGTCGCCACACTCCGGCACCTGTTCAGATACACTGAGGGAGCATTTAGCATGGCCAATACCCTAACCAGCTGGAATCTCTTACCAAGTATACCAAAAAAAGTAAGATCAGATGACACAAATAGACATTGGTAAAATATAAATTTGGAAAATATATCAAGAAAAATGTACTTAATTGAAGAATTACAGATATCTGAAATGTATAAAGAAGCAAAGTTATAAAGGCACATGCACTAAGGTTGTTAGAATCATAATTCATGGCAATGATGAATAAAGCATGAGAAATATTTTAATATACCTTTACAGCTCTTTCATTTTCTATCTTTTCAACAACTAGATTTTCTCTGTCACAGAGCTCCCATGCATTTGCGGATAAAATAATAGTGTTGGCTGAAGCAAGTCCTTCAGCTTTCCGAACCTCATCCACTGCTCGACCAATTAGTGCATAAAAGCGAGATTCCTCATCCCCCATTACGACTTTGGAAAGCTTTCCTGCTGAAATACCTGCAAAGAAAATGCACATTGAATGGCAACCTTCTGTTCATTGCTGGTTCCCAGAATCATACGTGGCGGAACTTGACACCTGTGGGGTTTTACAGTCCCACCAAAGTCAAAGAGATTTTGAATGGCTTGCTGCAATTTACAGCCCTGCCCCTGGTGTGATGGGGCTGTAAAATTCAACCCTTTAACTTTGTAACACCAGGCATGTTAATCTTTCTTGATGTTTATTAACAACAATATTGGTTTGATTTTCACCTGCTAACTTATTATAGCAACTAAAATGTTCAATAAAAAATATCTTTCACAATAATGTATAAAATGAACCACAAATATAAAGCACAATTTTAACTGCCAAGGGGGTGCAGGCTTAGGTAGTTGTTAAAGACCTGGAAAGTGGCACCAAGTTGAAAGCTTGACTTGAAGTCACTCTAGATTTAACTGGGTGGGTGAAAGTTTTTAAACAGTGAAACATATAGCTGTTGGGCTGCCAATGTGGCAGCCTTGTGCTCACACCACTTTTAAGAGACCCCAAGTTCATTGCTTCACAAGTGATTTGCAACTTTATGAAGGTCATTTTACCTCATTTGGATTTTAAGCACCTCAGCTGATTTTCCCCACTATCTACCTTCACTGCATTATGGGAGCAGCTTAATCAGATCTACCTTGGACCTCAGATGAGGAATAAGTGGAATAACAACAGAAACACCAGCAGCACAGCAAGCAGTAGGAGCAAAGGAGTTGTTGGGTAAATAATTTCAATAGGCTTTAACTAGGGACACATGAGGCAGATAAAGCCCATGTTTCCATTTGTTTTCCATAATCTGTTTCTGCTGGGATAGTTCACTAACCTGAAGCCAGAGGTTATAGATTGAGGGATGCTACTCCACATCAAGCAAGGTGTAAGAGTTGCTGTCACTCTTACTGCCTACCATAGGTATATTAAAAGAATTGATAGTCAACCTCTTGGACCATGTTACGAATGCACCTTCGATGGCCATCGAGTCTTGAAATGGGACTCAACCTCAGGGCTTATGGCTCAGAGGCAAGGATGCTACAAGACCTACAATTTCAATAATTAAATGGGTAATTAAATGTGAATTTAATCCAGAATTCTGAATAGCCAGTGCACAAGTTTCCCAAGAAACTCACCAGGATCAACCAGGTGAAAAATAGCAGGCGCTATTGT
Source organism: Carcharhinus amblyrhynchos (assembly GCF_965287045.1). NCBI lineage: Eukaryota > Metazoa > Chordata > Chondrichthyes > Carcharhiniformes > Carcharhinidae > Carcharhinus > Carcharhinus amblyrhynchos. The sequence goes on from NC_137334.1 coordinate 56,979,312, forward strand.
TCAATGAAAATAATGGTTGAAAGTTTTTAAATAGTGAAACATATAGCAATGTGGCAGCCTTGTGCTCACACCACTTTTAAGAGACCCCAAGTTCATTGCTTCACAAGTGATTTGCAACTCTATGAAGGTCATTTCACCTCATTTGGATTTTAAGCACCTTAGCTGATTTTCCCCACTATCTACCTTCACTGCATTATGGGAGCAGGTTAATCAGATCTACCTTGGACCTCTGATGAGGAATAAGTGGAATAACAACAGAAACACCAGCAGCACAGCAAGCAGTAGGAGCAATACCAGCACCAACAGCATAAGCAAGCAACATAAGCGCTGGCAGCAACACCAGTGGTCTTTTCCTAGCCTAGCTAACTCAGTTGGAAGTCTCACAACACCACGTTAGAGTCCAACCAGTTTATTTTATAATAATCTCACAAGCTTTCGGAAACGGTGTTCCTTCGTCAGGTGTGTGGGAGGTTCTGATCAGAGAAGGGCATATAAAGTCACATACAGTTTACAGAATACTGATTAGAATGCAAGTCTTTACAGCTAATCTGCTATTCAAGTCTTAAAGATGCAGACAATGTGAGTGGAGATAGCATTAATATAGGTTAAAGAGATGTGTATTGTCTCCAGACAGGACAGTAAGGGTTCACCAACAGGAAGGGAACAGTCTTGCCTGGTGATTGTCGAGCGATATTCATTCATCCATCCTTGTAGCGTCTGCATGGTCTCCCCAATGTACCATGCTTCAGGACATCCTTTCCTGCAACGTATTAGGTAGACAACGTTGGTTGGGTTGCAAGAATATGTACCATTTACCTGGTGGATGGTGTTCTCATGTGAGATGATGGCATCCATGTCGATGATCCGGAGGTTGCTGTGGCAGGGTTGTGTGGTATTGTGGTCACTGTTCTCCTGAAGGCTGGGTAGTTCGCTACGACAACGGATGAATGAACACCACTCGACAATCTGCAAGACCGTTCCCTTACTGCTGGTTAACACTTCAGCGGTTACGGGCATTCGGTCTCATTCGGGTAAGCGTTCTCCAAGACGGCCTTCACGACACAAGACAGTGCAGAGTCAATGAGCAGAGACTGATAACCAAGTTCCGCACACTTGAGCATGGCCTCAACTGGGATCTTGGGTTCATGTCGCACTACCTGTAACCTCCATGATTTGCCTAGGCTTGTAAAATCTCACTTACTGTCCTGTCTGGAGACAATACACATCTCTTTAACCGATGCTAATGTTATCTCCACTCACATTGTCTGCATCTTTAAGACTTGAATATCAGATTAGCTGTAAAGACTTGTATACTAATCAGTATTCTGTAAACTGTATGTGACTTTATATGCTCTTCTAGGATCAGAACCTTCCACACACCTGATGAAGGAACACCGTTTCTGAAAGCTTGTGAGATTACTATCAAATAAACTGGTTGGACTCTAACCTGATGTTGTGAGACTTCTTACTATGTTTACCCCAGTCCAACGCCGGCATCTCTACATCATAGCTCAGTTGACACAGCATGAAATTCGGGTTGTGGGTTCATGCTCCATGTTGACTGTCATCATCCACAAAAAGAGGCAGGAACGTAAATTGTGAAGGGGACATGGCAAGTTGGCAAAGGGATATGGAAAGCTTAAGTGGATGAGCAAAAATTGACAAATACAGTATAATGTGGGGAAATGTGAACTTGTTCACTTTGACTGGAAGAATAGAAAAACATCATACTCTTTGAAAGGAGGGAGATCGCAGAATTCTGAAATACAGAGAAATCTGGATATTCTTGTACTCAAATCACAAAAACTTTGTATACAAGTACAACAAATGATTAGGAAGGTAAATGGAATATTATTGTCTATTGTGAAGGGAATGGAATATACAAGTGGGGATGTTTTGCTACAGTTGCACAGGGCGTTGCTCTGCGCACAGTTTTAGTCTCCTTATATATAAAGAATATCAATGCAGTAGAAGCAGTAAAGAGAAGGCTCACTTCACTGATACTTGGGATGGGAGTAGTTATCTCATGAGCAAAGTTGGACAGGCCAAGTCTGTATTCATTAGAGTTTCGAAGATTGAGAGGTGCTCTTATTGAACTGTATAAGATAATGAGGGAACTTGATGGATGTTTTATCTTTTGGGAGAGACTAGAACTAGAGGACACACAGGTGTCACCCATTTAAGGAGGAGATGAGGAGAATAGTTTTCTCTCAGAGGACCTGAGGAAGGAGACTGTCTTTCCACTGGAGGCAGGATCATTGAATATTTTTAAGGCAGAGGTAGATAGATTTTTGACCAACAAGGGAGTTAAAGGTTATCAGGAGTAGGTGGGAATGTGGAGTTGGGGCTGCAATCAGATCAGCCATAGTCTTATTGAATAGCCTACTCCTGCTCTTAATTCGTATTTTTCTACATTCCTCAGTAATATGCTGCTCCAGATGATGGACAATTTTTGTACTTTGATCTTATCTTTAGGTTTATTACATTCATCTGAACCTTCTGTGATAGCATGCCCATGGTCCTGGCATATTTACTGAACGAGGACGCCCTAAACTGGGTGCTTTGCTTCGGTTTAGCATTTATTTTATGCACTTATTTATGCACAAAATAAATGCGGCACAGTGCATAAAATAAATGCGGAGCGATACAGTGGCATAATGGTTAGCACTGCTGCTTCACAGCCCTTGAATCTAGGATTCAATTCCCAGCTTGGGTCACCGTCTGTGCAGAATCTACACATTCTCCCTGTGTCTGCATGGGTTTTCTCCAAGTGCTCCCGGTTTCCTCCCATTGTCCAAAAGATGTGCTGGTTAGGTGCAGTGGCCATGCTAACTTCTCCCTCAGTGTACCCAAACAGGCCTAGGACTGTGGCAGCTAGGGGATTTTCACAATAACTTCACTGCAGTAAACCTACTTGTGACACTAATAATAAACTTTAAAAAATTATAGAAAATGGTCACATCTAGATAATTATTTATAAGTAATTATTTAGATGTGACCACTAGGGACATTTTGAGCAGAATATTTCACATTAAAGCGATTATCAGTTGCTCCTTGGACTTCATTCAGTGCTGCCAAACCCCAGACCCTTCACCTTGTGGCCCCAAACTGCAGTATATGAGGAGAAGGCTGCTGATAGCAAGATAAGTTCAGGAGGGTCTCATTACTGGGGCAGGACTTAACCCAATCTACAGCAGCATTCCGACTCTCTTTTCCTGACATTTGCTTTCTGGCAGATTTATCTGGCATGAAATATGTTGAAATGCATTGGAGTTTGGCAGGGACCTCATTCCCCCACCGAAACAAAGAAGAATTCAACAAGGAATGAAGCGTCTCATTTCAATTATCCTTTTGCTCCATTACTGCTGATCTGGGAGGAGTTAAATTACAACCCAAAACCCTAAAAACTGATCATTTCAATCAGATAAGCGGCAAGTCATGGTTTGTAAAATATATTTCAATTAACTATATGCAAGAATAACAAAATTGACCTTGCATATCAGCAAGTATTGTGTGCTTATGAATCAGGTTTAACAGTCAATGATATACTTGTTGCTGTTTCTTCCAACACAAAGTTTAACAATGAGTGTAATGCATAAATCAGACAGGGCAAGATTACAACAGGTGCTGACGAATACTTAGTAATTACCTATTTTTACTCTGAGTTTGACTCCTACTTCAGTTTCTCTATTGTCACATTTGTCCTGGATATTTAGACTACATTTTACCGCTAAAGTGAGAATTTCACTCAATTCTTTCCTTCTCTCTCTCCATAGCGCTAACATTGCATCACCTGTGGGAAAGAAAATGATTATATACAATGCTAAACAATCCTTCTGTTCTGCAGTCCAAAATAAGTATCAATTATATAATAGAACATATTAATTTGCATCTTCTTACCCGCATAATTCACAATATCTCCCCCTGCTCGAAGGATATCTAAAAGAAATTCAGATTGTTCAGCATTATTTAGAGTCATTACAGAAGCGAAATAAGTTAAAGCTAGAAGCATATAAATAATCACTTCAATGCATTTCACATTACTTCAAAACTATATTACTATCATTGGGGCTGGATTAGTTACCTGAATTTCCTGCATTTGGAGATGGATTAAAATGGGTGTTTCAAGGGTGCCATCCCAAATCCACTACTACAATTTTGTATCAGAATTATCCTTCAAAAATGCACCCTTCCCAGTAGAAACAGATGTGAAGGGAGGGAGTGCAAGCCATTCTACAGAATGTCAGTCTTCCCACTGCTGTAGGAAGCAATTGATAAAATACATTTGACACTCAAATCCCTGTATGAGACAATTTTATTTCAGGAAAGACTATCATTCTCATCATGGTTAGCAAATGTTCCACTGTCAATTAGCTTATCATATATATCAGTTTTCAGTGCCCAGGAAGCTGCCACAATAATTGCATCATGTGACAATCTGTCAAACCAGCTCCCATCACTCAAAGACTCGAAGCCATGTATTGGGATTAATGGGGAGACAGGGATTATGCTGGATATAAGGTTTCTACAGGCACTACAGTAGGTGTCACAAAGCAGAATTGAGGAAGAAATCACATTTTAGCTCTCTAGATAAATCTGATGAAGCCCTGATATACAGTCCAGGAAGAAATCAAAAATCATTGTAGCTTGTGGCATTCTATATATGATTGTAATTAAGAAGGCTTGTTGCTTCAACAGCTGAAGGCAATGACAAGGGAGTGGGTGGAAGGTCACCTGTCTCCACAAAATAAAATGGTTGGACAAGCAGAAGAAAATGCAGGATCATGTAATCAGTGACCAAGAAAGGCAGGTATCACTGACAGCTTAGTGTTTTCAATAAATAAAGATTGAATGAAGGAATATAAATTATTCCACTCCTGCCTGTTTTTGCCATCTACACCTTTACATGGCCCCTCACTATCAAAGCCTTCTGCAAAGTTTCTTTGTAAGATAGTGATCTTGATTTCCGATGCCATCATCCAAACTTCCTACAATTTAAAGCATACTTAGGATGGACCTAGCGCTCTATATTTATAGAAGATTATTCTCTAAAACATTGCCAAAAATTCTAATAATCCTCTCTGCAACTGCTTAGAACTTTTATCATTTCTGCTAACAGGGTTAAGTTTTGGCACTCCTGTTAGACTTGTCCTACTATGTCCTTCCTATGTGAAATTGAGAGCATTCCCTAAAGAACTTAAGATGTCTTCAATCTTAGTGGCACATCTGTTTGAGGAAGATCAACTTCTCCAATCCTTTTTCTTTTAACAGTGAGCAGTTCCTAGCCTGGGTTTGTACATTCCTCACAGTAAACATTGGAGGAAGATTAAGGCAGCAGGTTCAATGCCACTGCCCAGAGTGAGAATATCTACAACCATTCTTTGCAGCCACATGGTGCTGGGCACAGGATCAAAGATGCTGCTGCTCAGTGTCATCACAAATAAAACAGTACCAATCAGCTCTGGCAGGCCCAGTCACTGATCGGATGCAAGTTTCTATGGAAGCAATATTGGCTGCCATTCTGGAGGCAACCAATGTTTTTAGCAACTCTTCTTGCAAATTTCTAATGTGTCACATTTTCCAGTGAGTTCTGGGGACCATGGATCCTGCAGTTTTGGGTAGTGGATTCTTCCCATTCATCCATCTTCTGAAACCATTCAAAGCATCTATGTGAAGTAAATGCTGCCCAGCAATAGCTCTTTCAAATCTGTGATGTGGAATAATGACTCCCCATCCAAAGGTAATCAAAGGCTCCTTCCTCTTCATGGGAAAGCAGCACTCTTCCTTTCTTCCAATCTCAAGTTCTCATACTCACCAGTGGGCAGTGCTTCACTCAGTGATAATCCTTCTCAGTGGAGTTAAGAACATAAGAAATAGGAGCAGGAGTAGGCCATCTAGCCCTTCGAGCCTGCCCCGCCATTCAATAAGATCATGGCTGATCTGTCATGGCTCAGTTCCACATTCCCGCCCTCTCCCCAGGAGGTGACAAGGAGAGGGAGAAGCTATTGCTCTGAAAATCCTTGATTGTTACTCAGAGTAGTTGATTGATTCCTGAAAGGGAATCACGGATGAAAGAAGCCTTTAGTGAGGACTGACCCTTGACCATGGAATTCTAGTACAATCTTTATCTGTTCCACAACTCACCCCAACTCCCCCCTCTCATACAACCTACCCTCCCCTGTTTCTATCCAGAATTGGGAGTGTTGCTTCTTCCAACAAACTCCAGGCCCTCCAGTGCAGTGACCATTCCCTGGTTCCATTCCTCTGCTGCTGACTGGAAACCAGGGTTTTGGGGACAATATTGTAGATCTGACAGTGTGGTGCACATTCTGAATTATAAGAGGACGAATCTTTAACAGCGTTTTAAATTCTGCCAATTTCTATGGCACAGGGCACAACAATGTACAGATTTCGGTCAGTGCTGAAGTAGACACTTCTTACCAGCTAACTCTACTTACGATCCACAATCTCTGAAATGTATCCATTGAGTGTTCTGGTCAAGTGGTCTGCTCCACTGCCTTTCTTGCTATACTTCGTGTAAATCTCAGTGAGACTGGTGAATCCTGTCGGAGAAAGAGAATCCAGCATTTATTTAGGTTCAGAGGAACACTTTAGCCTTCCACATACATTGCTGCCGCTGCCGCTGTTTTAACCTGAAATGTCAGCGAAGAGGAGGACGCCGTGGAAATGTTCCACATCAGGGATGGGCCGGTCCACCCCCTCATACACCACCAGGTCAGGCACGTTGGCGGCGAGTTTGCAGATTTTGTAGGTGCCAGCGAAGATGAATTTCTGCTTGCTGACCTTGAGCCGGGTGAGCGGCCGGACGAAGCTGACAGCATGCCGAGTGGTAGTGTAATCCATTCCCTTGCAACCTCCTTTTCCTTTCCTCCCCTTTCCTCTCAACTGATCTCTGGGTGCCGCCGTTTGCGTTTTCAATTCCTTGTGACGGCTTGGGGGCATCGATTGTGACTTCACAGGACCACCGGCTGTAAAGACATGTTTAAGTTTAGTTATTAGTGTCAGGAGTAGGCTTGCATTAACACTGCAACGAGGTTACTGTGAAAATTCCCTGGTCGCCACACTCGGGCACCTGTTCACGTTCACTGAGGGAGAATTTAGCATGGCCAATACATCTAATCAAAATGTCTTTTGTATTGTGGGGGAAACCAGAGCACGCAGAGGAAACCCGCGCTGACACGGGGAGAACGTGCAGACTTTGTGCTGACAGTGACCAAAGCTGGAATTGAACCCTGGTCCCTGGCGTTGTGACGTTGCAGTAGCTAACCACTGTGCCACCATGCCACCAACATTCACATCCCTTTCTTCCTGGGCTGGAAGCCCTCATCCTCATGTTAATCCTGCTGAGTTATTCTGACAGCATGCCTCCTCTTCCCTACCCTGTAAGGTAATAGGGCAAAAATACTGCGGATGCTGGAAATCTGAAATAAAAACAGAAAATGCTGGATAAACTCGGCAAGTTTGGCAGCATCTATGAGAGTGAGAAATAGAATTAATTTCCGAGTCCCTGTGACTTCCTCAGAGCTTCAGATGAGTTTCGATACATTTGCAGTCATCCCATTTTTGTACCAGCTTTTTTAAAAATTGACTTGCTCTCATTTGTGACACCAGATACAGTGGCACAGTGATTAGCACTGCTGTCTCACAGCACCAGGGACTGGGTTTGATTCTGGCTTGGGTCACTGTGGGCGGAGTCTGCACGTTCTCCTCGTGTCTGTGTGGGTTTCCTCCCACAGTCTGAAAGATGTGCTGTTTAGGTGGATTGGCCTTGCCAAATTCTCCCTCAGTGTACCTGAACAGGCGGCGGAGTGTGGCGACTGGGGGATTTTCATAATAATTTAATTGCAGTGCTAATGTAAGCCTACTAGTGACACTAACAAATAAACTTTAAAACTTCAAAAGACAGCAGTTAATAAATTTATTTGTAATGCTTCACAGTCAGCACAGCGCACCCCTGCAATTTTCTGTTTTAATAATTCATGAGGAGTGCAACTGTGATTTCCCAAAATATGCTTTGAAATTTAAGACTCAAAAGTCAGACTCTGGAACTGCAACTTTTAATTCCACGTTGCTTGTCCCTATGATCCATGCAGACCATTTGATTTGTTGGTTACCTTTAAGGAAAATAAAAAGGACACATGAGCAAACTGATAGCCTTCCAGGGGATGATGGTTTGCCCGTGGTGGTGAACTGTGTGTTCAACATTATCTGGCGTGGCTCAGCAGTCTCACTCTAGCACAGCAATCTCTGCCACATTCATTGCAGATGGAGAAGAAATGAAAATCAAGGGCAGAAATTTTACTATCCCGCACACCACAGGAATCGGAGCAGGTGAGGGGCCAACTATGGAAAGGTCCGTTGACCTCGGAGATGATTTTACGGTTTTGGGATGAGCGAGGCTGTAAAATCCCATCCAAAGAGTTTACTCAGCTGCTGAGTTTATTCAGCATTTAAGAGTTCACAGAGGTGTTCTGCAGTCAGTCAGTGTATGTTTGACCATCCCAGTGTAGAGGAGACCATGTTATGGGCAGTGTAAACCAAATTGAAAGGTATACAAGTATGTCATAGCATCACCTGCTGAAACAGGTGGGATTTTGAACAATGAGAAGGAAAGGAGGTCAAAGGGTAGGTGTTGCATTTCCTATACTTCAGTATTACAGAATTGTTATGACACAGATGGAGGCCTTTTAGCCCGTCGTGTCTACACTGACTCACCAAATGTGCATTATGCTTTAGTGCCGTTCTCCTGCATTTTCTCTGTACCCCTGCACATTGTTTCTATTTGAACAATCATCAAATTCCCTCTTGAATTGAACCTGCCTCCACCACATTTCCAGACAAAGCATTCCAGACCCGAATCACTTGGTGTGTAATTTTTTTTTGGCACATCACATTTGCTTCTGCAAATCAAACTGATAATCATCAGATAATCTGCTTTTGTTATGTCGATTGAGACCCAAATCATTGGGATAATACCCTTGCTGTTCACAATTAAGTGATGGGATTTCTTACATCCCACTCAGAGAGTAGATTGGGCCTTGTCTTGCCCTCCTCTTCATGAAATAGCAGATGTGCGACACAGTGGCACAATGGTTAGCACTGCTGCCTCACAGCTCCAGGGACCCAGGATCAATATCAGCCTGGTGACAGTGTGGAGTTTGAACATTCTTCCTGTGTTTGCATGGGTTTCCTCCAGGTGCTCCAGTTTCCTCCCAGAGCCCAAAGGTGGGCAAGTTAAGCAGATTAGCTATTCTAAATTGCTCCTTAGTGCCCTAAGATGTGTAGGTAAGGTCGATTAGCCATGGCAAATAAATGGGTTACATGGGGAGGGGGCTTGGGTGGGATAATCTGTTGACGAGTCAGTGCAAACTCAATGGGCTAAATGACGTCTTGTATACTGTAGGGATTCCCTGATTCTATGCAGTCACATGTGATGGTAGGGTAGCATGAAGGTCACCTAGGTGATTATACTCAATTGAAAAACTGCTGGAGGGGCCGACTAAATTTTATCCATGAGATGTTTCAGAGACATTTTGAAAGTGCTGGAGTTTTTTTGAGGCCTTTTGTTTGTTTTCCTGGATATGCTCCAATTCCCCATCTGGCAGAAGCTAAAACGCAGGAGGAGATCATTTGGATTTATGCCGATCCTGGTACTCGGTGCTCAAATGTGCTACTCGAATCAATTCCATGTATTACTCTATCATCTTCCTTCTGAATTACTATCCAATCCAATTCTAAATTATGTTATAGTCTCAATCTTGATATCCAGTGGTGTGTTATCATAATTGTCTGCATGAAGAGAAACTTCTAACTTTCGCCTGAATTTTCATGGTGTTACTTTTGTGTTTAAACCTCCTGGTTACTGATTATTGAATTATCAACTGATGGAAGCAATCCACTTATCTTTTCAGGATCTACCATCATCTTTAAAGGACAATTTTGGGAACAGCTATGTCTGTGTCAGTTTCTTCTTAGGTGTTTTTTTAACTTTTACTATTACAGATTCACATCATTTGGTTGGAGGTTTTGTGGATTTGTCACCTCCTCTGAAGTTGTGAAAATTCCAAATGGGGGAATCTTTTTCTTTTCGGTGCTATGTGAGTGTGTGGGAAGGTGGTGGTGTAATAATTTTGTCAGTGGACTGGTAATCCAGGGTAATGCTTTGGGGACCTAGGTTCCCAAATGGTGAAATTTGAAATTAATAACAATCGGGAATCACAAGACCTTTGCCAATTGTTGTAAAAACCATCTGGTTCACTAGGGAATGAAATCTGTCACCTTTACCTGGTCTGGCTACATGTGACTCCATACCCCATAGTAGTGTGGTTGACTCTTAAAAGTACTGGTCTTATTCCCATGAATGAAAAAAAATGTAACTGGTTTAAACTGTTGTGATGTTCCTTGTGCAAATAATGGTCCTAATTCTTGTAACATTCAATCCCATACTCAAAGTTAACAATTGGTCTGCTAATTGTACATTAAAAGGGAAAGATGTTTATTGTGTGTGATATTTAGAGGGTAAGAGAGTCTTCATCATTTTAGCCTTTTAAAATATATTTATTTGATTTCAGTGTCTTAAACGAAGATGTGAAGGCTTTGGAGAGGGTACAGAAAAGATTTACCAGCATGTTGCCTGGTATGGAGGACATTAGCAATGAGGAGAGGTTGGAGAAACTTGGTTTGTTCTCACTGGAACAACAGAGGTTGAGGGGCAACCTGATGGAAGTCGACAAGATTATGAGAGGCATGGACAGAGTGGATAGTCAGAAGCTTTTTCCCAGGGTGGAAGAGTCATTTTCTAGGGGGCACAGGTTTAAGGTGCGAGGGACAAGGTTTAAAGGAGATGTACGAGGCAGATTTTTTACACAGAGAGTAGTGGGTGCCTGGAACTTATTGCTGGGGGAGGTAGTGGAAGCAGATAAGCAAATAAATGGGTTACATGGGTAGGGGGCTTGGGTGGGATAATCTGTTGAGACTTTTAAGAGACATCTTGACAAGTACATGAATGGGATGGGAACAGAGGGATACGGTCCCTGGAAGAGTAGGGGCTTTTAGTTAAGTCGGGTATCATGGTCAGTGCAGGCTTAGAGATCTGAAGCACCAATTCCTGTGCTGTAATTTTCTTTGTTCTTTGTTGTTTGAACCATGTGTAGCAAATTCACTTTGGATTATTGTTAAATTGTCTGTTACTGTATACTTTGTTTAAAAGGCAATGTTCAACTATGTGATCATATTGTTGTATCCTGGACTTAACATAATGAAAAGTCTGTAAGACTGAACATCAGATTCAGGTGTCATAAAAGTTTTATTCGTGCTTATTATTTATGCCTTCGAAGCTTCACACTAGTTATTAGCTTAAAGCATGCTATATTTCAAACTGGGATATTAGACGTAATTTTTTAAAGTAAAAAGACCTTTTGAACTGAACAAAAGATCTCAAATATGTACTGATTACATGTATTCATTCAAATAAATACAAATTATCTTATAGAAAAATAATTTTCTAAAATAAATCTGAACAGTAGTTTTGGCATTTTGTACCATACAAAATTGCTGAGATGACACTATAGCTTTCATACTATTCATTTTGAGCATCCTTTTGATAGCATTTATTTACTTCAAATCCTACTTCAAAACAGCACGTTACACTTTGAGTCAATTCTCTTGCATGCAAAGCATTATGGCTTCATATAACATTCTGTGTCATTTGCGGAACAAAAAAGCTGTAAATATTTTATCAACACATGGCCGATGTTGCAAGACAAAATGCTAAATTGAAATTGGTCTCTTCTTTTACTTGTACTCGCTGAAGTCTTCTATTTCAGAGTCCCTGGGGAGAGAGCAGCAGTTAGATTCTTTGCACAATAATACTTGTGAAATTAAACTGCATATAGAGCCCTGCATAATATTGCCCAAATCAAGCAGCAACTATAATCTTGCTACAGCTGAAATCCCAATCTTTTAAAGTTGATAAGTGTGTGTGCTCCAGCTTGGAAAAGGACAAGCCATGGGAACTGGAAATAAAAATGCATCCAACCTGAAATGTTAACCACCCCTTCCCTTTAGGTGCCGAGTAATGTGTTGCTCTTATCCAGAACTTCAGATAATCAGTGAGACATAGAAATGTAATTACATTAAATTACTCATTCAAACTTGGAGACTTTCACATAACACGAGTGACAAAAACAATAATTTAAACAATTTATGCATTTTATTGTGCATTTCAAACTAAGCCATTGGAGATGACCTTTGAAGTTATCTCTAATTACTTTAGTAGAAACTTATTTAAACCATGTAGCTTTGAGCACAAATAGCTTCTTCAACAAATATTATGCTGATAGACTATGAATTTGATACTAGCTTTGTGTCCATTTCAAAATAAAGCTATAAATGTTTGGGATTACACATTACCTGATAAATCTTTGCAGCATTAAATGGGAGAAAATAATAAGGAGGTTCTCTCGCAAGCATCATCTATTCAATCTTAATGAGATAGTTTAAACCTTTTAAATTGAAATCAAAAATTGGAAGGGTTCTCCAACAGGCAATGGGCATTCTGTCAGTTTACAATTCAAGAAGTGAAAATTACTCTTACAGGAAAATGGAGCACAAACTATTGTGTATTTTTGTTACAATAAAGCTAATTTTTCCTACATTACTAGTGAATAAATAGCATATGTGAGAGAACCACTTTAATATTATTTCTTTTATGGGTAATACTGAACTGATTTTTACCAGCTAATTCATTAGAATCACATGGCTGAATATACTGGTGGACTAATTGTGTATTATGTTGGTTTATAATGTGCACTGATAGATTTAATACACTGCAGTTTCTTGGTTTTTACCTTGACTGAACATTTTTGGAGTTTAAGAGCCAGTCCAGAAACTCATTGGCAGCAATGGTGTCCAAAACAACGTTAATTTCACTGGTGAAGGTACCATCAGCATGCCTTCTATCCATGTCCTCATGGATCACTTCTTCCAAAATTTCATTAGTTTCTTCTGGAAACCTAAAAGTGTAAATGTACTTTAGACTAATAATCAATTAGTCAAAAAGATAGTTTAGTTCTTTAGGACAAATTATGCAATTAATACGCTAGGATAAATTATGCAATGAACAGCCCTTTAATTAAAATAGTATAAAATTGGATCAATAATAATGTAACCATAAGAGCAACATGATTTCAAACATGTAATAGAAAGTCATCTTTTCTAGCTTCATTATGTTATTAACCTGTTGGTAACGCCTCTATTTTATGATGATAATATTACAAGTTCCTAACTTAATAATATCTCCTTCAGTTTAACAATGAAACAATTTTATTGGCAAATTCATTGGAGCCATACAGCTGAACATATATTATTTTTTAAACAATTGTGAAGTGATTTGCTGCTGCTATTTAGTGTGTTGGTGTAAAATGTGTGAAACGCAATTACTTAACAATGGATTTAAGTACTTAGTAGTAAAATCACTGCACTAACAACTAATTGTGAATCATTTTAAACACTTACTCTCTTCTGCCACGACCCTTTATTAGCCAGTTAATTAAGTTCTTTGCTGCCTTTGCCTCCAGGTAAGATCTTAGGTCATCACTGGAGCTCACTTCTGTGTGTCTGGTTGGTTCAATGTGTCTCTTAGAAATGCTCCTGCTAAATTTCATCAAAATTTCTCTTTATATAATGCAAACAGTATCCACAACAATGATAACATGTCATATACATTTAGTTAAAAATAAATCTTTATGTTGGCCAAGGGCATTCTGAAATACCAAAATTAATGGTATAAGACCTTTCCATTGTTTCCACTTATGTTCAGCATTGTACATTTCATACTTATGAAAGATAATTATACTAATTAAAACAATAAATACAACACGCAAGGGCAGCATAATTCTCTGAACTAAATGTTTCATGATTATAAAATTAATGCATTGAACCTTGAATATCTTGTCAGATCAATAACTTACCCACTTTGGCGCTTGCTGTAACTTTTAAGTGAGTCTACAAAGCGTTTTGCTTTGAAGTAGTCGGAAAGAGAATCTACATCACTTGTGTAAGTCCCTTCAGCATGCCTCTTGGTTTTGTCACTGCTTGAATGGGAGTTAAATTGCATAAGTAGCACTACACATATCCAAAATACAATTGCAGAACTTCTTATCCCAGTAAGTACAGTCACATTTGCAGCCTTCAGAATATGCATATCATTTATAAAATTTAATAGTTGTAAAATAAATAAGCCAATAAAAGCAGTAATTGGACAAGTAGAGCTGAATGAAATGTATAATATTAATTCATTAGGGTTAAAGTAAGTGGAAAATTGGCTTAAATTAGAGAAAAGGCACAAATGAAAGCTTTTCAGGTCAGCAGTAAGTTATAAAGATGGGACTCTAAAAATAAGTCTTCATTTCTAATTGAACCAGATTTTTAAAAGGGGATTTATTAGCCAACTAGATAAGAGGTGTTTGATACCAAGCTAGATAATGATAAAATATTGTATATGGAAGGACCATAAAATTGATTGCTGATTAGGAAATAGATCAAAGAGTGATTGGTAATTCTGAAGTTTTCAGTCCGATGCTTAGCTTCAGTTTTCTAAAAGTAGTTCAAGTACTAGATTATATTTGCATTGAGTGAAAAGAGGAAGTAAAAACTGCTCTTTGATATTCTAAAACAAAAACAGAAAGTATTGTATACATTGCATACATCATGCAGCAGCTATGGAGAGAACAGATAGGAAACGTATCAGGGTGTAAATCTTCATCAGACCTATGCAGAAGCAAGTAAGAAAGGCACTTTTGGATACGAGGGATTTGAGTTATAATGGAAACTTAATAGAGTTTAATTTTTTTTTGGGAAGGAGAATGCAAGATAACGTAGTTGAAGTTTTCAAGGTTATTAAGGGAATCAACAGAGTTGATCTAGCAACACTGTTCAGGATGGCAAATGTTTCAAATACCAATGATACACATTAAAAACACCAGAAATTAGGAGTAAGAAGATTAATGGATTAGAGACTGAAAGCAGGCCTTACTTGGGAATCTAGTGAGACACACCTTTCCAGAGGGGGAAAAACAGAAAGCTGGGAAATAAGAACACTGGTCTGAATTGGTCTTGTAATACCTTAAAATGGAATACCAGTAAAAATGGGGGAATAAGAATACTGGTCCAAGCTATTTTTTCCACCTGGGTTGTAAATGAGGGTAAGAGATAATTGGATTGCACCACTGGTCGAGTGGAGGGAACAGTAGAAAAAACCACTTCAGCTGTCTACACTGTTTCGTTCGGAATTCTGTCAGAGGGCCTGATCTGTGATATAGTGATGTGTTTCTTGTCGACTATCTTTTTCCATTAACATAACTTATTAGAGATACTATTGAGTACAAGTTTCTACTTTTGCCCTCATTATAAACTGAGATTTGAATATGTTGAATTCTTATAACAAATAGAAATATTTCAGTAATTGTAGTTGGTATGATAGAGATCATCGGTTGTTTTAATGGTAAAAGAAATAGAAGGTAAGGAAATATATCACACATCTAAGTAAAGAAGGATGTAGCTGAATATTACTGGCTGCGTTCAATATAAGTATTGAAAAATCTTTATGGAAAACAATTTACCCATTTCGTTTTGTGCTCATCAGCCATTGTACAAAGTCTTTTGCCCGTCTATTGTCCATGTATTTACTGTAATCACTGGTGAAAGTGCCTTCAGAATGGCGTTTCACATCCTCCAGTGGGTTGGATTGTTTCTCCAATGTGCTGTTTCAAAATACATATTATATATTATTACCTCTGCTTAACTGGACAAGCATGCAATAACTTATTACGTAGTTAATATTCCTCCTTTAACAACACAATGAAAAAAAAACTGGTAATTCATTTAAATTTCTGGTTGTGAAATCTTGCTTTGTGTATAATTGGGTGCTATATAGGGGCACAATTTCTGCTTTGAGTACAATAAACACTCTCGATGGAAATTGTTCTTGAAATTGCACTGGCTTTCTGAAATTATGGTTCCTATTACTGCTCAAGCTTATTTACATGATCATAAAAATAAAGTTTTCCACAAAGAAGTGTAATCAGGCAGAGTAATAGATGTAATATTTATTATTTCTTTCCATCAAATCAAGTCATTGATATATTTAAGATCAATAATCTGGTGCAGTTTTATAAATATAGCTAAGAATGGGTTTGCCAGGAAAATAAGCACTTTTTTAGTAAGAATGTCTCGTGAATTACTGATTTTTTACTGGTTTAATTGGCACACACTGGACAGTTGAAAATATCTGATCAGTGTTTTTGCACCTAAAATATAACATCATTTGAAGAGCTTCCATGGTTGTAAATGGATCCAATTCTCAGAGACTCACCATGCTCATTATTTTGATCGGGGTGCAGTCAGTTTACTGTGTGGGGCCTGCTTTCAGCGCTATGTTTCCCTGAGGAAGGAACAGCGCTCCAAAAGCTCATGATTCCAAATAAACCTGTTGGACTTTAACCTGGTGTTGTGAGGCTGCTTACTGTGCATACCCCAGTCAAAGCTGGCATCTCCACATTATGTTTTCCAAAACCTGTCTTAAAGGTTGTGGAAACCTGGGTTACACTCAATGTAATGTGTTTAAAATTCCTCAATCCTTTATGCTGGATTGGTTGATTCAGACAAATAATTCGAATCCCGGGCCATAAAGCTTAAATTTATGCCCTTATTAATATACACGTTCCATCAGCTCTCAGTACTAACAGATCTTGTTTTCATTTAGCATCTATCCATTAGTAAGGCAACATAAATAATAACCAAGCCTGCAGCCCACACAAATCAAAAAGAGAATACTAGTTAATAATGTAAGCACAAAAAACACTGAGTTGCTTATACTGCGTTCACTGGATTACCAGGGCACAGATGTCCCACAGGTTGTAGTTTTGACACACCTACATTTATGTTTCATTTACCTGCATGTCTAAATTTAAGGTGGTGCAGAACAATATGTGTTATACACAGACATTAAATGTTACCATGGCAGGTGTAGCAGCAACTATCCAAGCAATGATTTACAACAACAATAAAACTTTAGCTATTAGCTGTTGAGGTGGATGTTGTACTTTATATAAACTATTGTAAAAAGAGCATGACTTCCTGAACAGGTGGCAGTGCTGATGGAACACAATTTATGATGGGATAATGGATTTTAGGTTGGGACTTTTGAAACTGGCCACTGGTGTTTAAGTTAAAGGAGTGGATGATTTGGAAGCTTCCAGTGCAAGTGTTTATTTGCCATTTTAGTTCTGTTCAGTGGTCTATAGCTTACCTGGATGTCTCCTCTGTGTCTTGCAGCGGATTTTGGCAACTGTTTTGTACAAATATCAAAAGCAACAAAACAGCAATGGAACCGACACCTTTCATCTTATTCTCCTGCACACAACACACATAATTCAAAAGTATGCATAGGACATTTTTGATATTAGCCATTTATATTGCTAACCAGCTAAAATATTGATGCATTTTTACAAAGGTGCACAAAAGGTTGAAAATTGCAAAGAGTTACACAGAAATTATAATACATCAGGTTTCTTGCCTCCAACCTTCCTTATTCTGATTTCTATTCCATGTGGGCAGTCACCCCAATCTTACATGTCTGACTTATTCCCAAATTCCTTTGTTCTCCATTCTCAAAGTTGCCGGGTCTAGTTAACAATAGCATTGTGCAAACAAGCCCAAGAAATGTGAGGCTCAAAATTTCATTAATACAGAAAACAGAACAAATGTGAAAGTCATAGAGAAACCAACATATTCAGCCTATTAGCCTAACTAAATAAGAAAATCAATGAAACAAACAGAAAGGGATAATAAAATGGATTAAGCAAATTAAAACAGGTGATAGAAATGTTACACCTATTACAAAGAATGAAGGATTGAGAATGGAGGAAACCATGCCAGTATACAGCAGGACATAGGCAAGGTTCAAACTTGGGCCAATCCATTCAAAGGCAAAAAATAATGCACCTTTGAGAACTAAACCATTCACAGAAGCAACTGAGAATATGCTTCGCAATAGTTTCCCCATCCCATTTCATTTTCAATAGACATCATGCCCAGGTTTGTAAATGTGCTCTTACCTTCAGATGAATCCTTGAAACCTGAATCAACCCTCTAGAGTGACCGAAGCTTCTCTTTCTCCAAGAGGTTTTGATGCGTCCTAAAGCTTAACTGCATTTCTACCAATATCTGGTCCCTTTATATAGTCAAAGGGATGGTTGGGCAATATGGGGAAGAACCTCGTCACTTCCATTAAAAAACGCTCTCCATGCTGTTGTCATTCTCCTTTCTCTGACATTTTGGATTACCAATTGTTGAATCATCCTTTTTTTTAAACTTTGCTTTCCACCTGATTTGAAAGGTTTCAAGTAAATCGCTTACTATTATTTGATTTTTACTCTTCCGGATGAGTTCCTATTTTCCGAACAATTGCACACTTTTAACTCAAAGTGAATTGTGCATAACAAAACCATTCAGCTTCTTTACATTGTGAAATGTTTGTGTTCAGTGATTCTGGTGACATGGAGAGAAACTGCGTGTTAGTGAGAGATGGATGGAGACATCTCAGGTTGCTGGTTCAAAAGCTGGAAATGTATTGCACTTAAGAGGAAAATTTTAGTTGTATTCAGATTATAAATAATTTATATACTTCAACTAAAAGGAAAATTACAACCTATCTGATTTTTACAGCAGCTTAAGCCAGTAGGTGTGTTATTTTCGGATGTTAAGAAAGTTACATTTTAATTTCAAATACATTAATTTCATATTACTGCTTACATTAATCCCAAATGTTTCTGACCATTAGATTTATTTTGCTAATATTCATAGAATAGAACATCATAGAATCCAATAAGTGCACAAAGTGGCCATTCAGCCCATCAAACCTGTACCAATACCTTTCACCTTATTCTCCTGCACAGAACACACATAATTCAAAAGTATTCGTAGAACATTTTTGATATTAGCCATTTATATTGCTAACCAGCTAAAATATTGATGCATTTTTACAAAGGTGCACAATCCCACCAAGGCCCTAACCCCGTAAACCTGCTAATCTCCTCAATACTAAAGGGCAATTTACCATGGCACATCTTTGGACTGTGGGAGGAAACCAGAGCACCTGGAGGAAAATGCCACAGGGTCAGAGAAAATGTGCAAACTCCACACAGACAGTCGCCTGAGGCCGGAATTGGATACGGGGTCTCTGGCGCTGTGAGGCAGCAGTGTTAACCACTGTGCCATTGTGCTGCTGCTGCTGTTTAAGGTTTTCACATTTTTCTTGTGTTTCTTCAATTAAATATGTCAAATGATATAAAGAGGAAAAATTCATTATATTTAGAATGTTTTAGCTCACTAACTTTCTCTTTGCTTAATTAGATTATTGATCTGGCTTGTTTCTAATGTTCTGTCTTTTAGCCACTTCTTGCTACCATCAGTTCCATTTTAAAGCTGACTAGTCCCAAATGTGATCCAGGACAATTTGTTATTTTTGCTCTGTCCAGATATTCTGAATGAAGAGTTATTACCTGCATATCAAACACATGGAATTATATGAATGATTCTTCAATAAACCATCAGCAGGATAAAGAAAGTGAATACTGCAATTTAATGTGAAGGCATAATGTTTGTATTGATTTTTTAATAATTATTTTCAAACAATATGTTCAGATTCAATATTACATATAATCTAATTTTCCGGTTACCATTGTTTAAAGATGCCCTTTCTTATTGATTAATATAGTAACATGAGTAAGAACAGATTGTTAAATTAAGGTGACAATTCAAGCAATCAAAATGAAAAATAAAACTATACATTGTTCCTTTTTGTTTTAAAAAACATTTAAACAGCAACAACCATTTAGAATTCTGAGTTTGTTAAACTCAGAATTATTTTCAAAGTGATTGAAAGTAAACTTTGAGCTATTTTCAGACATTTGAAAATAAAGACACTTCATAACAGTGGTTATCACAGCAAAAGACGCAACCTATTCCAATATGTAAAGATGGATTAGCCATGGTAAGTGTGTGGGGATATGGGGTTAGGGTGGGGGTGAGGGCCCAGGTAAAATTCTCTGTCAGAGAGTTGGTGCTGACTTGATGGGCTGAATGGCCTCTTCTGCACTTTGTGGTCCTATGACTAATGTCTTTGTTGTTTTCACTCCATCCTTCCCCATTATTCCAATTGCTTTGTATTTGCTTAGAAACTTAAAATTCTAACAAATTCAGCACTCTTGTCGCTGCCAGCAGGCTGGGGGTGACACTGATACCCCAAGACCTGGACAGGCAGGCTCCCAATGCCATAAAGCCTGGTTTGCATTGGAATCTTCACCAAGCCTAAACAAGTATACTGATGACACAAAGGTTCTGGCCAAGGAAGGAGACTCTCAGTTTGGATATTTCCTCATTTCCAGCCTGTGAAAGGCTAGGACAGCAAGTGAAAACGGGTGTCAGTGGATCGAGGCTTATCAGCTCTGTTTGGAAGTATTCCTCAAAGGTTGCTTGTGTGATATTCATTCACATTACACATGCAGCACTAGTGTATTTAAATTTTTAGAGAGCTAAGGGAAGAATCATTGCTATAATAACGTGTATGCTAAAGTAAGACAGGTAAAAAAGTATTCAGAATTACGAAAAGAATTCATTTGTAAATTATATTTTCCACTGCACTAAAGTTATGAGGAAACATACACTATGTCGTGTGAAACTGCACCTCGCTTCAGGAAATCTCTGGTGTTCTAGCTTTGCTCCAAATCTACACAGTTTAGTCTCAGTGCAGTGATTTCTGCTTTTATATAAAAAAGACAAGAAGGAACTTGAGTTTATAAAGTGATTTTCATGATCTCTGGACATCCCAAAATCTACTGCAACCATTGATGTACTTCTGCAGTATATTGATCTCTGTTGTAATAGAAGAAATGTGGCCATCAATTTATATACAAGTAGGTTCTAAAAACAATAATGGAATAAGCATCAAATAATCTGTGTTCTTTTTTGTGTTGGCTGATGGATAAATAATATTGGACTTGTCGAGAACTTCCCAGGATCTTTTGAAATAGTGCAATGAGATCTTTTATGTGCACTGGAGAGTGCTTCTATGCAGAGTCTTTGTATAATGTCTCAATCAATAATCAACACCTGTAAGAATGTAGTATTTCTTGGTACTGGAGTGACATCTTAGAATATTTGCTCAAGTGGCACTTAATGCCACAGTTTTCTGACTCAGAGGCTATATTTCCATATGTATGTCAACACTAGCACTATAACTATATCCTCTATAGACCTAGGTGTTGGTATTTCTTTTCCTGGCCCATGGTCTGAGTGGTTTCTAGGTGCATTCGGGTTACTTCCTGGCAGGACCATGGACCAGAAACACTGGGAATAAAAGTGTGGGAGGAGCTATAAGCTCTCCATCAGCAGCAACACATCTAGGAAATTAACTCTGCAGGACAGAACTACATAAGGAGGATACACAAATGCTACAACAGATACTGAACTATCAAAGCACCCTCCTCCATGTTTTGGATATGAGATGCAGTACTTAAGAGGCTGCCTGAAGGTTAATTTAGACGGGCAAGTGAGTCCAAAGGCCATGGAGTCTTAAAATACCCACAGTGCAGAAGAGGCTCTGTGACTGAGTAACCTGTCCAGGCCCTCTCTCCGTAAACTTATGCATTTCATAAGAACATAAGAAATAGGAGCAGGAGTAGGCCATCTAGCCCTTCGAGCCTGCCCCGCCATTCAATAAGATCATGGCTGATCTGTCGTGGCTCAGTTCCACATTCCCGCCCTCTCCCCATAACCCTTAATCCCCTCTCCTATGGCCAATCTATCTAACCTACACATCTTGGGACATAAGAACATAAGAACATAAGAAATAGGAGCAGGAGTAGGCCATCCAGCCCTTCGAGCCTGCCCCGCCATTCAATAAGATCATGGCTGATCTGTCGTGGCTCAGTTCCACATTCCCGCCCTCTCCCCATAACCCTTAATCCCCTCGCTTATCAAATATCCATCAACCCGCGTCTTAAAAATATTTAGCGAGGCAGCCTCCACCACCTCAACGGGCAGAGAATTCCAGAGATTCACCACCCTTTGAGTGAAGAAGTTCCTCCTCAACTCCGTTCTAAACCTTTATCTTGAGGCTGTGCCCCCTA
Organism: Carcharhinus amblyrhynchos; assembly: GCF_965287045.1. Lineage (NCBI taxonomy): Eukaryota > Metazoa > Chordata > Chondrichthyes > Carcharhiniformes > Carcharhinidae > Carcharhinus > Carcharhinus amblyrhynchos. Next base: position 57,001,523 of record NC_137334.1, read on the forward strand.
GTCCTACTGTCCTTTCTGAGCGGGAAGAGCCTCTCCACCTCTATCCTATCCATCGCATTCATCATCTTATATGTCTCAATGAGTTCTCCCCTCATTCTTCTAAACTCTAACGAGTACAAGCCTAGTTTATTCAGCCTCTCCTCATAGCTCAACCCCCTCAACTCCGGCATCAGCCTAGTAAACCTCCTCTGCGCTCCCTCCAAGGCCAAAATATCCTTGCGTAAGTACAGCGACCAAAACTGCACACAGTACTCCAGCTGTGGCCTCACCAATGCCCTACACAGCCGCAGCAAGACCTCCCTACTTTTATAATCAATCCCCCTCGCTATGAAGGCCAGCATCCCATTCGCCTTCCTGACCACCTGCTGCACCTGCAAGCTGGGTTTTTGCGACTCATGCACAAGGACCCCGAGGTCCCTCTGCACCGTCGCCTGTTGCAGTTTTTCACCCAGTAAGTAATAGTCCTTCCTACCATTCTTCCTGCAACTTACCATGGCTAATCTATCCACCTTGCACACCTTTGGACTCTGGGAAGAAACTAGAACACCTGGAAGATACGGGGAGAACATGCAAACTCCACACAGATAGCTCAAGGCTGGAATTGAACCTGGTCCCTGGAGCTATGAGACAGCAATGCTAACCACTGTGCCAACCTAACCAAACTTTCAACTGTTGATCACTCATTTTCAAAATGGCTGACCAGTAGTTCATAGCCATTCCCTGTGTGCATGGATTCAGGCAAGGCAAAGAAAGAACTATGTTGATTACAGTAATTCCGTGGGCCAGAATTTAATGCCTTCTCCCCATGGTGGGTTTAATCAGGCAATGGATGTTTAATCAGGTAGGAGGATGGAGACACTACCGCTTCCTATCTCCACACCTATTAGGTCCGTGAAAAGCCTTCCCATTCCTCTAGTAATGGAGCCCTTGAAGTGGCATGCTTAAGGGTCTCATCCCATTTCCATTGGTATTATGCCAGTGGCAAGTGGAGGATTTGCCCCGCAGAGAGATGACAAACCTGTGTGGGGTTGCTTAAGGGTTCCCAGGGGTGTCCTTCAGTCAAATGCACTCTGTACTGAGCTCAGGATGCAGCGTTAGGAAGGGGAAGACACAGTGAGAGCCACCCTGCTACCCTTGCTCCCATGAACCCCTAATCACACCTACACATCAAGACCTAGATCATTAATATATATCATGAAAAGCAAGGGTTCCAATGTCAACCCCTTAGGGAACTCCAGTACAAACCTTCCTCCAGCCTGAAAAAATATCCATTGATCATTATTGTCTGCTCTCATTATTCAGTAAATTTTGTATCTATGTTGCTACTGTCCCTTTTATTCCAATGATCTTTATAACTTTTCTTACAACATCCTACCTGATGAAGGAGCAGCACTCTGAAAGCTCGTGCTACCAATAGGGCCTGTTGGACTTTAACCTGGTGTGGTAAGTCTTCTTACTGTGTCTACCCCAGTCCAATGCTGGCATCTCCACATCTTGCCTGAGTCTAGTGAACACTGACAGATCATGTCCAACATGCTACAATTTCCACTCTCTCTTCCTTCAATATCCTTGGATTCATCTCATCTGGTCCCGGTGCCTTGTCGACTTAAACAGTCAAATTTGACACTTGTCAACAGTCTATTCAACACTTCCTTGTTACCTGTTGCCATAGCCTGGGTGGTATCTCCCTCCTTGGTAAACACAAATGCAAAGTATTCATTTAAAATCTCAGCCACCCACCCTGCTTCCATGCATAAATCCCCTAATGTGCCCTACTCCTCTTTTTATGACCCTTTTAATTATTTATATACCAATTGAAGACCTTGGCATCCCCTGTTACATTGGCTGTCAGTCTTTTTTCATAAATCCTCTGCACTTCTCCGATGTGTTCCATTGTTCAGCAGTGGTTGGTGAATGATTTAAGCTAACATACAATAGGCAGAACCTGTGCTTCACTGTAATTACTGGAGTGGGAAAGTCCACAATGGAAATGGAATGATTGATTGACAGCTTTGTAAAGCTTCTGTGCTTATTTCCTCTGTTGAAAAAAATTGCCAGAGAATTTTCTCAGTTAAGGCCAAGACATGTGTCTGATCTTCATTGAAGCCATGGGAACCCATCTGAATGATAAGATTATTCCTCTTGTAGCATCTTGCAAAGAATGAATGCATAGGACAGATATTTAATTGTCAAGGGTGGGAGGGATATGTGGATGAGAGGGAGAGGAGGGTGGGCTTGGCTGCAAGTGGAGGATTGGGTTAAATCCCCAAGGCTTGGCAGCAGGTAAGAAAGTCAACATAGTCTAATCCACCTCCACCTGTGGGTTAACTCGAGCAGGTTCGCAGGAATACCCCGTGGAATTGTTGGGCGAGTCATTAAAATACTTAACTCTCCAGTTAACTGAGGGATCAACCCAGTGTTCTAGCTTTACAGCCAGTGCATGGATTTCAGAGCTGTGTGGAATATATCAGCATCAAGCAGGTAAGAGCACAGCGGTGTGTGTAAGTTCAGAAAGTTGAGGCTGGGAATCCATCAGACAGTGAAATTTGAATAGTTGCAGCCACGCCCGGGTGAAAGGCTGCTGCTTACAGCACTTCTTTTAAGAGTGCGCTCTTACTGCTTGTCAGATGGTTTCTAGTTTCTTGGGAGACGGTTTACCTGTCTAGGACTTTATTCACCTTTTGTTCACATTCACTGTAATATGGGAGCAGTTCATGGGGATGTCAGGAGATGCCTGGCAATGAGGAAGTTGAGTGGAGCTGTAAGGGGTGTTGGTCTGAGGAGTATTTTGCAGGAGGATTGAGAAGGCATTTGACAGAATATCGCACAGCTACATGATGGATGTGCTCTCCAAAATGGGCTTGGGGAGGGAATCCGCAATTGGATCCGACTGCTCAACACAGACATTAGTAGTGCAGTTTCAGTCAATGGAGGGGGGAATCAGATTGTTTTCAAATCAGGTCTGGAGTCAGGCAGGGTTGCCCTCTCTCCTCCGTCCTTTTTGTGTGTTGCATTGAACCCTTTGCTGGGGTCCTCAGAAGTGACTCAGGCATCAAAGGGGTGACAATCCCAGGCAGCGGAGGCATGCAGGTCAAAGCCTCCCTGTACATGGATGACGTGGCTGTCTTCTGCTCGGACCCCTCGTCTGTTCGCAGGCTCCTCCGGGTCTGTGAGCAGTTCAAGCTGGCCTCGGGAGCCAAAGTCAACCAGGACAAGAGTGAGGCCATGTTCTTTGGGAACTGGGCTGACAAATCCTTTGTCCCCTTCACCATCAGCGCAGACTGCCTGAAAGTGCTGGGGATATGGTTTGGAGCAGCAGGGGCATGCACCAAAAACTGGGACGAGCGCATTGCGAAAGCCAGGCAAAAACTGGGCTTGTGGGAGCAATGCTCCCTCTCCATCACAGGAAAAAACCTGGTGATCCGATGCGAGGTGCTGTCCGTGTTGTTGTACATGGCGCAGGTATGGCCTATCCCCAAATCCTGCGCTGGAGCAGTGACCCAGGCCATCTTCAAGTTTATCTGGAGATCAAAGATGGATCACATCCAGAGGGATGCAATGCACAAAACTCCAAAGAACAGAAGGAAAAACTTTCCCAATGTTGCCCTCATCCTGATGGCCACCTTTGTGTGCAGCTGCATCAAGCTGTGCGTAGATCCTCAGTACACTAACAGCAAGTGCCACTACTTTTTGAGGTTCTACCTGTCCCAGTGTTGTGGAGGATGGGTCTGGCCACACTGCCGCGGAACGCTCCAAGTAGTTGGACCGTACTGCAGCACCTGTCCTTCGTGGAGAAATTTTTCCACAAACACATCTTTGACCACATGGCGATTAAGCAGTGATCAGCGCGTAATATCCTGAATGCCCTGAGAGAAAAGGAGACGACGGATCCTGTCGGATGGTTCCCTGAGCAGACTGTCAGTTTCACCTGGCAGAATGCCTCATCACCAGAACTCACAAACAAGCACCAAGATCTGGTTTGGCTGCTGGTGAGAAGGGCACTCCCCGTCAGATCTTTCATGCACGCTCGAGGTCTCAACATCACTGCACGCTGCCCTTGAAACGGCTGTGGGGCTGATGAGACAGTCGCACACCTCCTTGTGGAATGTGCCTTTGCAAAGAAGGTCTGAAGTGAGATGCAGTGGTATTTGTCGAGGTTCGTCCCGAGCAGCTCGGTGACGCAGGACTCTGTGCCCTATGGGCTGTTTCCGGGGACGCACACCGAGACAAATATCAACTGCTGCTGGAGGGTCATCAACTCGGTGAAGGACGCACTTTGGTCCACCCGAAACTTGCTGATCTTCCAGCTGAAAGAACTGTCCTCGACCGAGTGTTGCAGACTGGCACATTCCAAGGTCCAGGACTATGTGCTCAGGGACGCACTGAAGCTTGGGGCAGCCGCCGCAAAGGCACAATGGGGAAAGGCCACACTATAAGGCCTTTTAACAGAGGCAGACCAAGGGCCTGGGAACTGTAGAATACCCTTGGCCTGCATAACTGTGTGCCAATCCGAGAAATAACGGCACACAATAAATTTTGAGGCATGTATATAGTTTTAAGTTTTGAAATGTAATGCCTATAATTTTGTATACGACTGTAGAAATGTTTTTTTTTCTGCGCTGTTTGCAATGTTTAGATATGTAGGTTTGCAATGGTTTAATTGAGATTTTTATGAATAAAGTATATTTTTGAAATAAAAAAAATTGCAGGATTGAGGCTTCAGTTGAAGCAATTTTTAAAAAAGCCATCTTGGTATTTTGGCTAAGATGAAGCTCAGATCAAGCCTGGGAGGGGGTGTAATGCCTCATCCTATCAGCTTGGAACTGGTTTGATCGAGCCCAAGGCAGGAGCATAGGCTGCCTTGTCAGCTTGGATCTGTAATGTCTCTCATTACAGAGACATTAATGTCTGTTTGCGCCAAATTGGATTTTTGACTGGAAATAAAGTATCAAAAGGTACAAAAACAATTTTGCAGGAGCATGCTAAAAAAGTCAAGGTATCAGAAAGTGTTATGTCCTTACCTTTCATATCTCCATGAAGACCTCAAACCTTTTAATGCACTGACTCAGGATTAAGGAATAACTCCCCTCCTTTTCACTTAGCCATTGTAGGGGTTAGTCTCTGCCTCCTGCACTTGGAACACACCATCTGATTTCAGTCTCTTAGTTCCCACAGCAGGACCTTCAGTAAGAATGAAGGATTTGGAGAATAGTCTCCCCAGGTCTTCTTGCCATTCTTGTGATTGTTGAAGCCTTAGGAATTAGTGCACAGTTCAGCTATTCAGTCCCTTACTGGGGTTCCTTCAATTACAAATTCCTTTTTGACAAAGGAGGCCCAACATCATCTCGCTTGCCCTCTGTGACTGTTCAGAAAATCTGGAGAAGGGTGCTAATGCCATGACTGCTTTAAAGAGCCATGGCAAAGTCAGCTTCAAAGACAAATAGGCTCCAAATTCTCTCTGACTGCATAAAGATCTATTATGTGAAGACTTGACCCATAATTGGACTTTAGGTTGGATTCTCCCAGATGTTGGTTATCTCGTTCAACAAGCCCCATAGAAGATAACAGCTAACAGTAGAGATATAATATGATTCCGTGTATTTGGAATCCTGACTGTTTAGATATTGCAACAACCAACATATTGAGGGAACAAGAGATTTCATGGCTGTTGTTTGCAATGTGTTCAAGAGTGGCTAAATATAGCACTTGAAGTGAACGGGATCAACAGTTATGGGAAGAAAGCTGGATTAGGCTACTGAGTTGGACGATCAGCCATTATCGTAATGAATAGTGGAGCAATCTCGAAGGGCCGAAGGGCCTGTTTCCCGTGCTGCGTTGGCCAAATGTCTCCTCCTTCTCTATTTTCTGATTATTGGTATCCATAACTTATGTCTCTCATATGACCACCTTCACAAATCTATTGCTGTCTCTGCTCTCAAGATGCACTGCAGCAAATCTCAAGGCTCTTTTAACACTGCCTTCCAAACTCATGATCACTACCACCTTGAAGGACAAGGGAAGCAGATGGAATGGGAACACCACCACATGCAATTTCCTCTCCAAGCCACACACCATCCTGACTTGGAACTATTTCAATGCTCATAGAATCATAAATCCCTACAGTGCAGAAAGAGGCCATTTGGCCCTTTGAGCCTGCACTGACAACAATCCCACCTAGACCCTATTGCCCTGAAGCTAAGGGCAATTTAACATGGCCAATCAACCTAACTTGCCCATCTTTGGACTTTGAGAGGAAACTGGAGCACCCGATGGAAACCACACAGACATGGGGAGAATGTGCAAACTCCACACAGACTGTAACTCAAGGTTGGAATTGAACCCAGGTCCCTGGAGCTGTGAGGCAGCAGTGCTAACTACTGTGCCACCACTGGGTCAAAATCCTGGGACTCCCTTTCTAATAGCACTGTGAGTGTATCTACATCACAAGGATTGCAACAGCTCAAGAAGTTGGCTCGCAACCACCTTCTTAAAGGTAATTAGGGATAGAAAGTAAATGCTGGCCTAACCTGTGAAAGATTTTTAAAAATCTTATGAATATGCATGAACAAGTTTTGAATAAGTTTGATTCTTGTACCGGAAAAGACCGAAATAACTAGAAAAATAATGACTGCTATCCCATTACAACTACAAGGAAGCAATTAGAAACATAGAAAAGAGAAACAGGAATAGACCACTCAGTCTCTTGAGACTTAATGTCCCAATATTCAATTAGATCATAGTAGATCTGATTCTAAATTCCATCTATACATTTGAGTTTGGTAATCTTTAATCACCTTGCCTAATAAATCTATGAACTTCAGCTTTGAAATTTTAAATTAGTTGTACTTGAATTGCTTTTTGGGCTAGGGAGGTCCAAATTTTCACAACTTTTTCTCACAGGAAGTGCTTCTTAAATGATATAACTCTAACTTTAAGGTAATATTTGCTAGTTTGCAAACCTGCCATCAGTGAAGATAGTTTTTTTTCATCCATACTATCAAATCTTGTAATCATCTTAAACAACTCAAGGCCATAACTCCTTAATGTTCCATACAAAAGGGAATACAAGTCTAGCTTATGTTGTACCAAATGTATGGAACATAGAGTCATCATGAGATTGAGTGCGGTACTGTCCACACAGTGATGTAAGTCAACACATAATCTGCACCTCAGGGTCAGTCTAGGGTTGGACAGAGCTGTGTGTACAAGCAAGCATGGAGACAGCTCCAGCTTAAACCCATTATAGCATCTATGTACATAGTTCTTATAGTTGATAAATACTTGCAGTTGACCTAATAAAGGCGCCAAAGACTTCATTAAGATCTACCAAATGGTGTTCAACACATTGCAGTACTAACATAGCCCCTTTAGCCTCATTAAAATCACTTATAGCATCTTTAAAATGGTTTTTCTGTATTGCAAGTATCTTGGGAAATATCTCAACTCAGCTCCTCTTTCATGATGAATGTTCAGTTCCACAGTGCCAGATAACTCCTGTACGCAAGATTAAAAGCTGCTAGCATGAATCACTTAGCGTAAAGAATAAAAGTTTATTTTTTATGTTTAATAGCAAGGAAGCAATTTACATTAAAATTTGAACATGTTCTCAGGTCAATAGTTTACATTCTTGAAATGATTTAAAATGGTGTAGAATCTGATAAAATGTTTACAAATTATTGTGAATGAAAACATGATTAAATGAAATTACAAATGAAACAAAATTAAAGAATGTGTACAAATTGATAAGCAATATTTTATATCTTCAGTTTCTAGATGGTAAATACAGTGGTAAATGGGTTGGTTATTTATACACAAGTAGGTTTTCATTTTAGTTACAAAGATCAGCACCGTCATTCTTTCACATGTTTATTGTAGAATATAACAAATCCGTTAATGATTCCTACTTAGGATAAGCATCATTTAACCTCAAATGAATGAAACAGTATTTATAAGGGAGGATTATATAACATCACATAACCATTTAGAAGTTTCTAATCATCAAACTGTCTCAAAGTGCCACTGCAATTATAAGCTCACTTAGCATTTGGTCAGTTCTCAGTTCTACAGGGATTAAAGAACCATAAAAAAACTTCTAAATGATATTGCTCTTTATTTTTAATGTGATGCAATGAGATTACTGGGGTTTAGGTTTTATGTTTTTACATTATGATAAACATTCTGAATAAAATTCACATTAAAATATTTCAACTATCTCCTTGATATTGCACTGATGACAATACATTTGCAAGGACATTTTGTTTAACAAATATTAAGTTCTGCAGAAGGGAGGGGTTCTTCGGTGTTCTTTTCATGAATGAAAGAACCTATCTAATGTCACAATAATGGTATAAATTTTAGTTACAACATGGTGCATCTTCAAATCTAACCAAAGTGAACTACCCAATAAGGTATCGTAAAAATAGCAAACAGCTGCAAAATACCATTGCACCAAACACAAAACTCTGAAATGTGAACATATCACTAATACATACATATATTAAAATCAATCAGTTTAATTCTCAGGAGTGGAGTTTGTTTTATGATTGGTTAACAATCTCTGGTAGAATACGTATTTTCAAACTTTGATTAAAAATTGATACCCCAGAGATTATAGTTGGAGATAAAGCATAACACATTGAGCATAGTAGATGGAGAAACTTTGTGTATAGAGACGTTAGCCGATTTATTTTAAATGAGTTAATGCAACTAATGAATACCAGATGCAAAAATTTGATAGGAATATCTCTACTAATGTTGCTAACAGTAAAACCTAGTCTACAGAGTGTTGGTGTGTATTTTGCACTTTAATAAACTGCCTCAATCTTAATCTAGGATTAAAAAGTTTCAAATCAATATCAGGTAATGATTATATTATGTAAACAGTCTATTTCTATGCTGAAACGGTGGCACTTCAAGTTTAATATGAACAATCACGCACTGTTTCATGCTTTAATAGCCTCTATTCCTTAATCCAGAATGAAAAACAGTATGGTCCCCGCATGGAGCACTAGTAAATAACACACCAAGGAAAAGCAAACAATAAAAACCATGGCTTTAAAACGACATCCACAGTAGAATAATCTCACATTATCTTTGGTTGGAGTTCACTGATAAAGACAGAAACAAGCCAGGACCTGACCATGTTTCCACTGTACATTTCCCAGAGTGGCCTACTGAATCCAAATATACCCCGTGCTGTAAAGGAATGACTATTTCTGTGTCTATAGCTTCCAGTGGTAAAGTGAGGTGCACAGGATTAGATCAGATGATGGGCATGAAAGTGGGATTCACCGGAGAGTTCAATTTGGGATTGGGATCTGAATCCCCAGAGTCAAAGTGTCAGAGTTAAAAGAAATGCTACCCTTCCTAAGAAGAGAGCTGCCGTAACGTTTTTCTGGGGAGGTGCATGCCAGACATTCCAATGTATTGTATGTTAAAGATACACATCTAATGGCTCAGGAACATGCTAATCAGGAAAATAACTCTAACCCTGCAGAGCTACACTGGTTTCCAGAGAGCACAAGTCCAACGCAAGGACTGAGACAATTTTTGGGGCAAGTATGTTTTGTGGATATTCCCTGCCTAAATGGCTATTAAAGGGCTTAACATTAATATCACCACATGACATCGAGGTGGCACATCAAGGCAGCACAGTGGCATAGTGGTTAGCTCTGCTGCATCACAGCACCAGGGACCCAGGTTCAATTCCGGCCTTGGGTGACTGTCGTGTGGAGTTTCCACACACTTTCCGCATCTGCATGGGTTTTCCTCCGGTTGCTCCGGTTTTCTCCCACACTCCAAAAATGTGCAGGTTAGGTGGATTGACCGTGCTAAATTGCCCCTTAGTGTCCCAAAATGGGTAGATTAGGGGGATTAGCAAGATAAATATGTGGGGTTATGGAGATAGGGCCTGAGTAAGATAGATAGGCGGATTGGTGCAATTGCAATGGGCCACATAGCTTCCTTCTGCACTGCAGCGATTCTGTGACGTAAATGATATGAAGTTTCACTAAAATTTAAAGGTGAACTGAGAGTTGAAACTGAAAGTATGATGAAATGAAAATCCACAGTAGCTTTCAAAAGGCAATTTGACATATTCTCGAAAAGGAATGATTTGCATGGCTGCAGAGAAAAGAACTGGAGAGTGTTTAGCTTTCTTTAAGAACCAGCATAGTCATGATGTAGTGAAGAGTCTCCTTCTGTACTATGCAACTCAATCAGTCTGGCACTGATAACAAGTGATGCCATGTGGAATTGGATACAAATGGCCCTTTTTTTCCAATTCTATAACTGAATTACAACAAACGTGAGTGTAGCAATTATTACGACAATAGACAATTTTTTCTATTGCCTTCCAATAATTCTCCGTGCCTTCTAAAGGCAAATTAATCAATCTGACACATCTGAAAGTGGTCAACTTTACAACAGAACATGGATCAGAGAGAAGTACACCAGTGAGAATTGATTCACTGAGCCACACATTCATTGAGCACAGCTCCCAGATGGGGAAGAGGAATCAATGAATTTATGCTCTAATGAAACTTTGAAATATCAGTTGCAAGAAAATTCCTGTTCAGAAATATAAGCTGCGACTGATTTACAAGGGAACAAATCTTGTACAAAGCAAAAATAGTCATTATTTATTGGTATGACACATTACACAATCGCAGAAGTGTTACAGAGCAGAAAGAGGCTATTTAACCCATGGCGGGGAGTTTTCCCGTCCACTCTGCCACAGGAATTGTAGCAGGTAGGGGCAGACCATGCAAAGGTCCGTCAACTCCGGGCAGGATTTTCCGGTTTTGAGGCAAGTGTGACCGGAAAATCCTGCCCATATGTCCACACTGGCTATTAGGTTGTTCAATTTTATTTTATGCTTAATGAGGCCTGCAATTTTCTCAGCATTTTTACAATGATCTAAAGTGCAGTGTTTCCTTGAAATAATTAATATAGCCAATTGGAATGTGTACAAAAACTGTAAATAATATTCTCTTCAACTCAGATAGAGGTTTATTCATTGTCTTGGAAAGAACAAAATAAAACACGCTATAAATACTGCATTGTTATAGTTTACCAACACAAATGCTTGAAATAGTTGCTTGATGAGAACATAATGCTTTGTCTTGTTCAATTTAAAATATTTTCTGCATTAGTCTTTGAGATTAAAACATTGTTTTAGAAAATGTGACATATGGATGAACACATGACTGTAGGCAAGGCCGGTTAGACCATGGTCCTTATCTGTATACCACTGAAATAGGAAAGAAAAAGAAAATAAGCATTTATATTGATTTGAGATTATAATTCATATTTTAATCCTCCCATCAATCTGCATACAGGTTTAACTTTCTGAAAATATAGTTGCTCATGTCCATATATGCTGTTGGCTAAAATATTTCCTTTGTAATCTCTTTCTTAATGCTTGGTTTGAAATCTGAAACATTTTAATACTCAATGCTTATCTTTGATATTTGGGGGCAGGGAATGGCTCATTTCAATACCCTTGTTTGAGAATTGCAAACCGCAGAATAAATTTATTCCCTCAGTGCCCTACTCTTATTTCCAATCTGCTCTCTCTTCAAGTTTGGCTTGTGACTTGATGAATGGGATTGAAAGAGTCAACTCACTTATACTTAGATTTATTACCATTCCCTCCATCCATTCCATTATTATATCCTTGTGACTGAATTATTTACTGTCCCCACAGTCACTCAATAATAAATGGGAGGATGTGGAGTTGTGTGAAGGAACAGAGACACCTAGATAGACATCCGTGTGTCCTTAAGGGTGGTTGGATAGATCAATGAGACGATTAAAAAAGCATATGGCATGCTTTCCTTCCTTAGCCAAAGCAGGAAGCAAAAAGTAGGGATAAGCATGCCATTTTCAAGTTGGCAGATTGCGTCTAGCAGATTGCCACAAGGATCGGTGCTAGCTCCTGAGATTTTTGCAACCTATATTAATGATATAAGCAAAGAAATCAGGGGTCTGTTTCTCCAACCTCTTCAGATAACCTACGGAGATCCCGATATCCCGATGAATGGGGCGTCAACCAAAAATCGGAGGTCCCAATAGGCTTGAGGACTCTTGAGATTTACCCGATCAGCACCGCTGATGGTAAATGAAAAAATGAAATCAAGGTCAATGATCAGATTTTTCAATGCTGGAGCAAGCTCGAAGGGCTACATAGTCTATGCTAGTTGCTATTTCTTATGCTTTTATGGAGTGTATGTGAGAAGGCAGCTTACCCTGAAACAGTAAAGAAATTAGTTCGACCACAGCTTGAGAATTACAGACAGAAAATGTGTAATTGCACATGTGAATGTGCACAAGAGATTTACAAAGCTGTTGCCAGGGTTGGAAAATTTTAATGATGAGGAAAGGTTGGATGGGCTGGGGTTATTTTCCTTGGAGCAGAGGAGGTTGAGAGTGACTTAACTGAGTGTATAGAATTATGAGGAGCCTTGATAGAGCAAACAGGGATGGCCAAATACTAACATCATGGTGGGGCAAGCAAAAAACAAAGTAATAACCGATGCATGTGAAAATGATATGGCATTATCATGGGGGATTTTAATCTACATGTCGCATGGTCAAAGCACATCGGTCAAGGCAGCCTTGAGGAGGAGTTCATAGAATGTATCTGCAATAGTTTCCTTGAATACTATGTAATGAAACCTATGAGGGAGCAAGCTATCCAAGATCTGGTTCTGTGTAATGAGACAGGAATAATTAATGATCTCTGAGGTAGGGATCCTCTTGGAAGAAGCCATCACAGTATGGTTGAATTTAAAATACAGATGGAGGATGAGAAGGTAAAATCTAATACCAGTGTCTTGTGCTTAAACAAAGGAGTCTACAAAGGGATGAGGAAGGTGTTGGCTAAGGTAGACAGGGAGCAAAGACTTTGTGGTGGGACAATTGACGAACAGTGGAGGACTTTCAAAGTGATCTTTCACAGTGCTCAGCAAAAGTGTTTACAAGTAAAAAGGAAGGACTGTAGGAAAGGGGATAATCAGCCATGAATATCCAAGGAAATAAAGGAAGGTGTCAAATTGAAAGAAAATACATACAAAGTGGCAAAGATTAGTGGGAAACAAGAGAATTGGGAAATCTTTAAAAGATCAACAGAAAGCCATGAAAAAAAAATCAAAAGTAAGGTATATAATGAGAATAAACTAGCTCAGAATATAAAACAGATAACAAAAGTTTCTACAAATATATAAAATAAAAAAGAGTGCCTAAGGTAAACATTGGTCCTTTAGAGGGTGAAAATGGGTACTTAATAATAGGAAATGAGGAAATGGCTGAGGCATTGGCAAGTGAGGACCTAGAAATGATTATTACCACCAAAGAGATAGTATTGGTGAAGCTAAAGGTAGACAAGTCTCCTGGCCCTGATGGGATGCATCCCAGGATATTAAAAGAGCTGCTGGGGGAAAAAGCAAATGCACTCATGATAATTTCCAAAAATTCGCTGGACTCTGGAGTGGTTCCAGCAGATTGGGAAACAACAAAAGTGACACCAGTGTTTGGAAAAGGTGGTAGACGAAAGGCAGGTAACTTAGACTGGCTAGCTTAACTTCTGTAGTAGGGAAAATGATTGAATCTATCATCAAAGAAAAAGTAGCAAGACATTTGGATAGAAAGTGTCCCATATTTATTTTCCAAACGTCGCTGGATTCCGGGGAAGTGCTGGAAGATTGGAAAACGGCTAATGTTACGCCGTTGTTTAAGAAGGGTGGCAGGCAAAAGGCAGGGAATTATAGGCCGGTTAGTTTAACGTCTGTTGTAGGTAAAATGTTAGAATCCGTCATCAAGGAGGAAATAGCGAGGCATCTTGAGGGGAATTGCTTGATAGAGCAGACGCAGCACAGTTTCGTTAAGGGGAAGTCGTGTCTGACAAATTTATTGGAGTTCTATGACGATGTGTCTAGGGCGGTGGATAGAGGAGAGCCGGTGGATGTGGTCTTTCTTGATTTTCAGAAGGCGTTTGACAAGGTACCTCACAAGAGGTTATTGCAGAAGGTAAGGGGACATGGAGTTGGGGGTAGGGTGTTAGCGTGGATAGAGGATTGGTTGTCAAATAGGAGGCAGAGAGTGGGGGTTAATGGGTGCTATCTGGATTGGCAGTTGGTGACTAGCGGAGTGCCCCAGGGGTCGGTGCTGGGGCCTCAGCTATTTACCATTTATGTAGATGATCTGGAGGAGGGAACCGAGTGTATGGTGTCGAAATTTGCTGATGACACCAAGATTGGTGGAACGGCAAATTGCGCGGAGGGTGTGGAGAGTCTGCAGAAGGATCTAGATAGGCTGGGCGAATGGGCCAGGAACTGGCAAATGGAATTTAATGTTGGCAAGTGCGAGGTGGTCCACTTTGGTAGGAATAATGGTAGGAAGGACTATTACTTACATGGTGAAAAACTGCTGCAGGCGACGGTGCAGAGGGACCTCAGGGTCCTTGTGCATGAGTCGCAAAAACCCAGCTTGCAGGTGCAGCAGGTGGTCAGGAAGGCGAATGGGATGCTGGCCTTCATAGCGAGTGGGATTGAATATAAAAGTAGGGAGGTCTTGCTGCAGCTGTATAGGGCATTGGTGAGGCCGCAGCTGGAGTACTGTGTGCAGTTTTGGGCGCCGCACTTACGCAAGGATATTTTGGCCTTGGAGGGGGTGCAGAGGAGGTTTACTAGGCTGATACCGGAGTTGAGGGGGTTGAGCTATGAGGAGAGGCTGAATAAACTAGGCTTGTACTTGTTAGAGTTTAGAAGAATGAGGGGAGATCTCATTGAGACATATAAGATGATGAATGGGATGGATAGGATAGAGGTGGAAAGACTCTTCCTGCTCAGAAAGGACAGTAGGACTAGGGGGCACAGCCTCAAGATAAAGGGGGGTGTGGTTTAGAACGGAGTTGAGGAGGAACTTCTTCACTCAAAGGGTGGTGAATCTCTGGAATTCTCTGCCCGTTGAGGTGGTGGAGGCTGCCTCGCTAAATATTTTTAAGACGCGGGTTGATGGGTTTTTGATAAGAGAGGGGATTAAGGGTTATGGGGAGAGGGCGGGAATGTGGAACTGAGCCACGACAGATCAGCCATGATCTTATTGAATGGCGGGGCAGGCTCGAAGGGCTGTATGGCCTACTCCTGCTCCTATTTCTTATGTTCTTATTAAGCAGACACAGCATGGGTTCATGACAGGCAGGTCATGTTTGACTAAGTTACGGGAATTCTTTGGGGACATTGAGTGTGGTGGACAACAGGGAACCGGTGGATGTGGTTTATCTGGATTTCCAGAAGGCATTTGGTAAGTGCTGCACAAAAAGCTGCGGCATAAGATAAAGTTGCATGTATTATAGGTAATGTATCAGCATGGATAGAGGATTGGTTAACCAACAGGAAGCAAAAAGTGGGGATAAAAGGGTGTTTTTCTGGTTGATGATCAGTGACTAGTGGTGTGCCACAGGGATCAGAGTTGGGGCCACAATTGTTTACAATTTACAAAAATGATTTGGAGTTGGCAACCAAGTGTAGTGTGTCAAAGTTTGCAGATGACACTAAAGATGAGCGGGAGAGCAAAGTGTGCAGAGAAAAAATTCTGCAAAGGGATATGGATAGTTTAAGTGAATGGGCAAGAGTCTGGCAGATGGAGTACAGTGTTGGTAAATGTGTGGTCATCCATTTTGGTAGGAATAACAGCAAAATAGACTATTGCTTAAATGGTAAGATATTGCAGCATGCTGCTATGCAGAGGGACCTCGGCATCCTTGTGCATGAATTGCAAAAAATTGGTTTGTAGGTGCAGCAGGCAATTAAGAAGGCAAATGGAATTTTGTCCTTCATTACTAGAGAGATGGAGTTTAATAACAGCAAGGTTATGTTGCAGCTGTATACAGTGCTGGTGAGGCTGCACCTGGAGTACTGTGCACAATTTTGGTCTGCTTACTTGAGAAAGGATGTACTGGCACTGGAGGGGTGCAGTGGAGATCCACTAGGTTGATTCTGGAGTTGAGAGGGTTGGTTTATGAAGAGAGACTGAGTAGACTGGGGCTATACTCATTGGAATTTAGAAGAATAAGTGGGGGGGATCTTATAAAAACATGAAAAGTTATAAAGGAAATAGATAAGACAGAAACAGGGAGGTTGTTTCCACTGACGGGTGAAACTACAACTAGGGAGCATAGCCTCAAATTAAGGGGAAACAGATTTAGGACTGAGTTGAGGAGGAACTTCTTCATCTAAAGGGTTCTGAATCTGTGGAATTCCCAGCCCAGTGAAGCAATTCAGATTTCTTTGTTGAATGTTTTCAAGGCAAAGATAGATAGGTTTTTGAACAGTAAAGGAATTAAGGGTTATGATGAGTGGGTGGGTAGGTGGAGCTGAGTCCACAAAAAAATCATGATCTTATTGAACGGTGGAGCAGACTCTAGGGTACAGATGGCCTACTCCTGCTCCTAGTTCTTATGTTCTTATGACCTATTTATCTGAGCAGAAGATTCAAATAGAATTAAAGCAATTGGTAGAATGATTAGAGGGGGTGACAAGGAAACAGTTTTTCACCCAGGGAATGGAGGGACTTGGAAATCATGACCTGAAAGGATGATAGAGGTAGAAACTCTCACTACATTTAAAAAGTATTTGAGGTCTAATTGAAAAGCTGCGATCTGCAGTGCCATGGACCATGTACATGACGGTTGGATTAGGCTGGGCAGCTCTTTGACAGTTGATACAGACACGATGGGCTGAATGACCTCTTTATATGTTGCAAATTTTCCATGATTTATATGAAGTTCTGTAAATTCACAACTCACAGCATATCTCTTGATGCCCTGAAACTGTTGGACAATTTGTCCATTAAAAAGGTGGGCGGCATCACCTTCCCAACAAGAACCAGCTCATTATATTCTACCAGTTACATTTTAGAGTTTAACACAAATAATTTGTACAAAAAGGAGCCACACAACACATAAAGTGACATAAACTGCTACGTACCATTGTTTGGAAATCTACTTGTTTATCCACAAGAGCCTTTGAAATCTGTGCTCCTTGCTGGAAATGGACATTATCTGAAAAAGAGTGTATTAGTGAAATTATATTCCAGTCTGATTGATATGTTAAAGCCAAGGCAAACAAGTTGCATTAGCTGTAAGTGATACTTCCAAATGACACATTCAAAAAATCTGGCATTGAAATCTTTTGGTAAGCATTATAATGCATTAAATTGTACAAATATGCATTCTGTCAATATATGCAGACAATTACTCAGATGTTAAATAGGATGTCTAATGTTTCATAATGAAGTATTATTGCTTGCTCAGTATTTGCTCTGCAGATTGGTTTCCAATCTGCAGTTTAAATATAACTATGATTTACTTAAGCTATTGGATGATCCAGAATCTATCAAGCTCACCATCTGCTGTTCCGTGGATGAGGAGGTAATCAACAAGTCTGAAGTTTTCAGCTCTTTCCATCACAGTAGAATTCTGAAAAGCAATTAAAGAATTACAGGAAAACTCCCCAGAGTGAAACTGATGACTTAAGTACAGAATATTAAAGGATTATAAAAGGCACAATTTAAAACAACTGAAATAAAATATACTTCTTTGGTTTTAAAGTTTAAAACAACTCTTTTTCTTTAAGTGGGAGTTCAGGAAGTGCTGAATAAAAAGATCTGGGTTTGTTTCAGAATCAACATGTAAAAGGGAGCCAAATGAGTTATGGTTGTGGCTAAGAAAAGTAAAGTTTATTTATTAATTACAAGTAGGCTTACATTCACACTGCAATGAAGTTACTATGATAATCTCCTAGTCACCACACTTTGGCATCTGTTCGCATACACTAAGGAAAAATTTAGCATGGCCAATGCACCTAACCAGCATGTTTTTCAGACTGTGGGAGGAAACCGGAGCACCCCGAGGAAATCCATGAGAATATGTAAATTTCACACAGACAGTGACCCAAGCCGGGAATCGAACCTGGGTCCTTGGCGCTGTGAGGCAGCATTCGTAACCTCTGTGCAACCGTGCCACATGCAATATACAAAAAATGGATGGGATAATCGGGCGATGTGACTTCTTATCACTGCAGACTTCTGGAATTTATTTTAATCAACTTCAAGATTTGACATGGGATCTCTAATGTTTTTCCCCTGAATTAGACAAGGATAATAAGCTGATCTTTCTCTTCACCCTAGCTGTAATTACAACACTATTCTGCACCCTATTCTTTCCTTCTCCCCTATGTACTCAATGAATGGCATGTTTTGTCTGTGAAACATGCAAGAAACAATACTTTTCACTGTATTCCAATACATGTGACGATTTTTCTTGAGTTCTGCCTCCTTAGGGTTGCCTTGGATCAGACTTCTGTGGAGTTAAAAACACTTCGCAGCATCTTAAACATGTCGGGTGGGATCAGGATGTGGAAGACCTGCCCCAATTTCTGACACATTCAATTTTGCCAGCAGGGGTAAGGGGGTTTGCCACACAGGAGGGAAATTCATCTTAGCAGGACTATCTGACCTTCAAGCCGAGTTCAAACAAACACATTTGGCTCTCACAAAGGCCTTAACCCACAGTGTGGGAATCATAAAATGATTGTGGAGACAAATGCTCTTTAAGGGTGAATATAGTCTGCTTAATTGTCATAACCTGAAGTATTTTTGAAACCCATTGCTCTTTAAATATGATAAAAACTGTCTGAAACCACCGATGAGAATTTAACAAAACCCTCTGCTGGATTTCTTTGATTAACAGGGCATCTAGTGTCAGTTATAAAAACAATTACCAGTTGCTTATGCAATTTCAATAGGAGGTCTTTGCTGGCATTTCCTCAAGCATTATTAATAACATGAAAACATGGCTGCATTGCAACAGCTACAATTATCTCAGTAAAACGTTCTGAGTTCATAATTTGATTGACAATTTAAAGTGGCTATTAATAGATTAGTTGTCTTTGACACGGGGTCTGAATAGAAGATTGTTTTTATAAGTGATTAATCATTTGAGGAGATTTAAAAGTTTTAAATGGATTTCTTGAATGGGAATTTTTTCCACTATCAAGTCTGAATGAGTGACAGCTATATTAGATTGTTAGAAGCTTATTTTTTTCCCATCTCCACATGGCTCCTTGGGTCTGCCCATGGGAAGTAGATGAAATGAAGTTCCAGGGAACTGAGGCAGGCCTTCTAACCACCCCGCCTTGGCACATGCCTGCCCTATAACCACCTAGGATCTTCTTCTGGGCCCCAAGCTCCTTGGAGTGAAAATTGGGTCTAATAGGGCACCTTAAACTGATTTGAGCCTCGTCAGGAAATTTCCCAACTTCAGGTACCAGCCTCAGTAGCAAATTTCCTTGACAGCGTAGGATGGACTGAATGGACTGAATGGATCTTGTGGTCTGCTGTTGTTCATAATTTTAGAAATACAGAGTGAAGTTTAGAAACTATTTCAACTTAAACAATGCAAAATCTGTTGATGAAGATGACATTTTTAATTGGATTGCATTAGTACTCCAAAGTGCAGCAGCGGTAACTTGCAGTTAGTTATTCTGGAAAGTAGATAAACAAATAGAAAACATGACCTTGGGTCACATGGATTCACTATCAGATCCTATATATTTCCTGACATGAACAAAGATTATTTTCAATATTGAACCAGATTAACATACTGAAACAAAATTGCTGGTTTGGTGGAAAAACGGATCTGAAAAAAATAGTTCAGCCAATAATGTCAGGAAGAACGTAATCAATGTTTGTTTTGGGCTGATGCGTTGCTTTTCCATTATATCCTTAGTTACAATTTAATTCTTAAATGTGAGAGGCAAGTTTGGGACAATTTTAACCAAACCCACCAGTTGGGAAATTAATTAAAGCCGGTACAAAATTAGGCTAAAAATTGCCACCAATGTGTTTGAAACTTAAATTCAGTGTGGCTTACCTTGTAGAACTGAAGATTGTCTTTCTCAGTTGGGTAGCCCATGTAACGTTCTGTGTACATACTATCTGTAATGTTCAAAATGGAGCAAATGTTATTGCAATAATCCATAAGAAATAGAATATATTCAAACAAATTTATGAAAACAATTATTCTACTTTATATGTGATCTAAACAAGCTATTTCAGTTTCTATGCTGAGTACTTGTATGTTTAATGTTGTGCACCTTCTACACCTTATTTATTACAATAGCTTTTCATTACTTTTCTGATATCAGCTGATCATTTCGGGTACAACTCATTATTTAATGGATCTCTCCCTACTTGAAAAAAATCAGGTATAAAAATTCAGTAAACAACATGTTGAAACAAAATGTTTGCTTTGTAATTATTATTGAACAATATCGTCTGAATTCTTGCTCCCGACGGGTACATTTCCCAACTTTGTGAAACCGGCCTGGGAGAAAGTAGCCTGAAAGTTGGAATTTTCAGTGGGGGAGTTGGGGTGGGAAGGGGTTGATAGCTGCTTGCCTGGATGCACTGGTACTTTGTTGAAATTTTCAAAAATGTAAAGTCAAAACTAATCCCTCATCCCAGCCTCACATGCCTCATCCATTTCCTATCCATGCCTACCCATGCCATTTCATGTGCCCGACCTATTCCCCATGACTCCTCATACCCAACATGCCAATCCATGCCACTTCCCGCTAACAGGGAGCTGTTGTAAACCACATTTGAGTGAAACACTCCTAGCTGGGAAGGATGGGTGGGGGAGGGGAGAGCCTGTCGACGCCAGAAATCCAGCAGCCAGAGATGCACGGAAGCCATAGCCCTGAGCAAGAAACCCGGTATACGGCCTCTGCTTGAGTCTCCTGACCCGAGCAGCACAGTGGGCTGGGGAATTGCCCGCTAAATTAAGCCCACTTGAAACTGTACCTTATTTCTAATATTTGCCAATGCAAATATAAATCCCTTAAACATACCTTTGTTTTCCTAACACTTCTGATGTTCTTTTCACAAAATTATTTCCTAAGTAAGGAGAAAATTTTGGAAAATCTCAGCAGGTCTGGCAGCAAGGAAAGAAAAGAGTTGATGTTTCAAGTCCAACGCTTTGATAAAGGGTTATCTGGACTCAAAATGCCAGCTTTTTTCTCTCCTTACAGATGCTGCCAGATCTGCTGAGATTTTCCAGCATTTTCTCTTTTGGTTTCAGATTCCAGCATCTGCAATAATTTGCTTTCATAATTTCCTACTTAATTTTGTGTCATCTGCAAATTTAGCTACCATACCTTCACTGCCCAGATCTCAGTCATTGATATAAATTGTAAACGTTGAGGCCCCTGCACAGACCCCTGAGGGACTGTACTTATCCCTTGTTGCCAATCAGCCAAAGATACTATTATGATCCCAGCTGATGTTATAACTCGATGGGAAGACCCTAGAATGGAACTCTGGCTCAGAAGACTGTAACTTTTGTTTCAGTAAACATGGAGGAACAGAGTCATAGAACCATTAATTATTTCAACAAGAAAGAAATAATTGTATTGCTGGATTATGTGATAATACTCCTTTACTACCCCCTTAGCTTCACAAATATGCATATATCTTAAGGTTAACATGGATTACAAAGTAAATGTTAAACTACAATGATCTCAGTAACACAAACTCCCTTTGAATAACCAAATTGGCTCTGGCTAAATACACTCTCCACTCTGAGCCCCAGTGAATGTTGTGGATTACTCCTTAAAATCCCTCTCCAGATGATTGTCACATGAGAGTTTCTAAACAGCACTTCCAAAAAACACACTTTAAAGTCTTTCAGTTTATTCATTAGTGCCACAAGTAGGCTTACATTAACACTGCAATGAAGTTACTGTGAAAATCCCCTAGTCATCATACTCCAGCAACTGTTCAGGTACACTGAGGGAGAATTTAGCACGACCAATGCACCTAACCAGCAAACCCTTCAGACTTTGCAAGGAAACCAGAACACCTGAAGGAAACCCATGTAGGCACAAGTAGAATGTGCAGATTCTACACAGGCAGTGACCTAAGCTAGGAATCGAACCCAGGCCCCTAATGCTATGAGGTAGCAGTGCTAATCACTGTGCATTGTGTCATCCATTTCATAACAATGCTTTCCATCAGCAATTTGCATTCAGAAATCCAGGTTTTCTAAATTACTCTTTGGAGTTGGGGTTCTTTCCACTTTTAACAATGAATCCAGCATCCAGGCTTTTCAATTCACCCTTCGGGATGTTTTTGTCTTGACTGTTGCACAAACTGTTTACGGCTGCTTTAACAATTGATTCCCTGACTGCTAAAAATGGCATCCAACTTTTGATTTGCCTCTGAAGTCTGTTTTCCTATTTTAACTCTGGTTATTGCAGCTGGCTCTTTCTCTCACATTTTTTCTGCTTTTCCTTAGAATTCTCCTAAACAACATCTTGGTCTCTGTTCTCTTAATTTCTTCAGATATGATTTCTGTCCCAATTCTCTGGTTAGCTGGGCTGTATCTGGTTCTTAGAAAAGTCTGCCTCTTTGAAGCTCCCTTGTTCTGTCGAGCTTGTCTTTTCCTGGCAGAGCTGGGAGATGTTCACTCTTCAGCATCCTGTTTTCAACTGAAAATGAATTCAGCTGAAACTAAATCCAAATTCTAAAAGAAGTTCCCATTGCTAAGCAATACCCATGCACTTCTGCTTGCTTATTTGCTTTTCATACCATAATCCTCTCTAAGCACGATAGAAGTTGGAACTAAACTAACCCCACACTTGCAAACACATTTGTCCAACATGAATCTAACTATAGGTTTTACTCTTTCTTACGTAGAAACATTAAATTAAACCCATTTAAAACTATATCTTACTTCTAATGTTTACTAATACAATATAGATCCCTTAAAACTACATTTATTCATACTGTAGTTACTGCCAACACGCAATATGCTATCACCACTGATGTGCTACCACCCAAAGCATGAGCTTTTACTTTCTGCAATAACCTTTGACATGGTACCTTATTAAATTCCTTCTATAAACTCAAGCACATTACCTCTATAGGGCTTCCCTTTTTCCACAGTGCATGTTAGTCCTTCAAATAAATCCAATAAATTAGATATATGTAGGTTAGGTAAGTAGACAAAAAATGTGAAAGATGGAGATTAATGTAGGAAATGTGAATTTATCCACTTTGACAGGAAGAACAGAAAAGCAGTCTACTATTTAAATGGAGAGAGACTGCAGAATTTGCTGGTTTAGAGAGGTCTGGGTCTCTTGGAACAGGAATCACAAAAGGTTAGTATGCAGGTATAGCAAGTAATGAGAAACATAAAAGTCGAGGAGCTTTACTGTAACAGTACAAGGCTATGGTGATGCTACATCTGGAGCAGTTTTATTCTTTTTGTTTGGAGAATTACATAGTTGTGTTGAAAGCATTTCAGAGAAGGTTCACCCAATTCATTCCTGCATTGAGGGATTAATCTTATGGAGAAAAGTTGAAATATATAAGATCCTGAGGGGATTTGATGTGATGGATATCAGGAGAATGTTTCCTCGTATGGGGGAGGTCAGAACAGGGGACACTGTTTAAGAGTCAGAGCTTCCCTTTTAAGTCAGTGATGAGGAAAATTCTTCTCTTTCAGAAGGTGTTTAGTCTGTGGAATTGCATTCCCCAGAAAGCAGTGAAGGCTGGGTCAGTGAATTAATTCAAGGCTGAGGTAGATAAATTTATGAAAGCCAAGGAAGTCAAAGGTTACAGGGAACAGAAAGGAAAGTGGGCTCAAGATGATGACCTGATCAGCCATAATTTTACTGAACGGCTCAAAGGGCCAAATGGCCTAATTGTTCTCCTAAATCTTATGATCCAATATTCCTCTGCACTTGATCTGTATGGCTATGCAAATAGGCCGAGTGGCTTTGACGGACCTGGGATTGGAACTGTCAGGGTTAAAGAAACTTGTATTTTGCATAATAAGGACGTGAGTGGATGCCTTGGTGGTTATTTTCCAGACGTCGCTGGATTCCGGGGAAGTGCCGGAAGATTGGAAAACGGCTAATGTTACGCCGTTGTTTAAGAAGGGTGCCAGGCAAAAGGCGGGGAATTATAGGCTGGTTAGTTTAACGTCTGTGGTAGGTAAAATGTTAGAATCTGTCATTAAGGAGGAAATTGCGAGGCATCTTGAAGGGAATTGCTTGATAGAGCAGACGCAGCACGGTTTCATTAAAGGGAAGTCGTGTCTGACAAATTTACTGGAGTTCGATGAGGATGTGTCTAGGGCGGTGGATAGAGGAGAGCCGGTGGATGTGGTCTTTCTAGATTTTCAGAAGGCGTTTGACAAAGTACCTCACAAGAGGTTATTGCAGAAGGTCGAGGGACATGGAGTTGGGGGTAGGGTGTTAGTGTGGATAGAGGATCGGTTGTCAAATAGGAGGCAGAGAGTGGGGGTCAATGGGTGCTATTCGGATTGGCGGATGGTGACTAGTGGAGTGCCCCAGGGGTCGGTGCTGGGGCCTCAGCTTTTTAACCATTTATATAGATGATCTGGAGGAGGGAACCGAGTGTAGAGTGTCGAAATTTGCTGATGACACCAAGATTGGGGGAACGGCAAATTGTGCGGAGGGTGTGGAGAGTCTGCAGAAGGATCTAGATAGGCTGGGCGAATGGGCCAGGAAATGGCAAATGGAATTTAATGTTGGCAAGTGTGAGGTGGTCCACTTTGGTAGGAAGAATGGTAGGAAGGACTATTACTTACGGGGCGAAAAACTGCAGCAGGCGACGGTGCAGAGGAACCTCGGGGTCCTTGTGCATGAGTCGCAAAAACCCAGCTTGCAGGTGCAGCAGGTGGTCAGGAAGGCGAATGGGATGCTGGCCTTCATAGCGAGGGGGATTGAATATAAAAGTAGGGAGGTCTTGCTGCAGCTGTATAGGGCATTGGTGAGGCCGCAACTGGAGTACTGTGTGCAGTTTTGGGCGCCGCACCTGCGCAAAGATATTTTGGCCTTGGAGGGAGTGCAGAGGAGGTTTACTAGGCTGATACCGGAGTTGAGGGGGTTGAGCTATGAGGAGAGGCTGAATAAACTGGGCTTGTACTCGTTAGAGTTTAGAAGAATGAGAGGAGATCTCATTGAGACGTATAAGATGATGAATGGGATGGATAGGATAGAGGTGGAAAGACTCTTCCCGCTCAAAAAAGACAATAGGACTAGGGGGCACAGCCTCAAGATAAAAGGGGAGCGGTTTAGAACAGAGTTGAGGAGGAACTTCTTCACTCAAAGGGTGGTGAATCTCTGGAATTCTCTGCCCGTTGAAGTGGTGGAGGCTGCCTCGCTAAATATTTTTAAGACGCGGGTTGATGGGTTTTTGATAAGACAGGGGATTAAGGGTTATGGGGAGAGGGCGGGAAAGTGGAACTGAGCCACGACAGATCAGCCATGATCTTATTGAATGGCGGGGCAGGCTCGAAGGGCTGGATGGCCTACTCCTGCTCCTATTTCTTATGTTCTTATGTTCTTATGAATGTAACCTAATGCATTAAAGTTTAGATTCTTCAGCCATTATCGCCATAGTTACAGAATAATTGCTGACAACAACTGGAAAATCCAACTGACCTCTAAGCATGCTACAAGCAATAAAACTCTAATGTTGTTTCTTTTTAACAGGAATCTTGTCAAAAAGTTGCCAATTTCTGATCCATCAAAACGAGTGAGCACTACAGGCTTGAGTGTTGCCTGACTTCTTTTCTAATGTTCCAAACGGGGAAGTATTAAGAAGGTAACAAAGAGATCCTTATTTTTTCCAATGGTATCTGGTGTATTAGGATAGGATGAACCATGCTCCATTTATCATACTTCTATTTATATCTATTATATAATCATTTATGATTGACACTGTAAAAGGATTTGGGCGAGGAATTGTTTATGGAGTGCACTAAAACCCATGCTACAGAGATTTTCTGAGTGTGACGCACAGTGCCTTTGATCACATCCAGAACAGCCCAAAAAGTGTCTCACATTGGGAAGGGGGATTGTTTGGGTCTTCTGTGCATACACTGAGAGTTGGTTAACTGATCAGTTTGGAATATCATCTCTGGATTTGGCGACCTGGCCACATAAAGGCTGTAACAGGTTTGATAGAAGAGGAGTGCAGGCTACCAAGAGGGAAAGATCTGGGCAATGCACTCTGGCAAGTTAGAGTTGGGCTCCTCCATGCTCCTTGACACTGACAACAAGCTAACTCGCAGGCCAGCTGTTGCAGCTGGCATGTCCATTGGTATTCTCCTGTGTGCCCCTCCATCTCAGACCCCTGCAGCAGGGCTGATGAGCTGAATGTTATGCTTACTCATCGGCAGGTTTGAAGGCGATGGAGGTTTGTAAAATCCAGCATATGGTCTTCCTGCCCCATACCTACCTGTCCCCAACTTGTATGGCAGTTAATAGCAGGCAGTGGAGGCGTGGGTGATCTGTCCGCCCTTGTATCTATTGAGGCTGTTAAATGGACAATTAATTGCTACTTATCATTCCCCACCTGCTGCTATCTTATCTGTGGCAGGAGGAGGCCCACACCAAGTGGACAGCCCTAATGCTTTAGCTGTGTGGGCTGGTGTTGGACAAGGAAAAAGTGAGCTTCCTTCGTGGGTTTCCTGGTCCCATTGTATGTAATCCCCACCCCGCCCCCTGCCTTCCCCACGGTAGATCTCTCCTTCACGCTCACTTGCAGCCCCTTGAACCTTTTTACCCCATCCTCTTTACCAGGGCCTGCCAGTGAACCCCCATCTTGGTGTCCAGTTCCAGTGATGATATCGATTGGAGATTGTCTGTATTCTCAGCAGTGGCCACCACTGCCACCTGGCACTGCTGGAACTACAATCAGATGGCTGGCAACTCACTGAAGTACAATTTGTCCTTGGGACGGGGGGTGGGGGGTGCAAATCTGACCTCCATTCTTTTTAATGGCTTTTTATCTAGAGTCAGGGACCCAGTGCTCCATAAAATACAGCCATATACATCATCTGGGCCACCTGTTCTCATTACATTTAGATTATGGTTCTTGGACTTCCTGGATTCCGAAGCTACGTGATTTCTCTCCTCCTGGCCACCTCCATAATTAAGGCCCGTTTATGAGCACAGGGGCCTTCTCTCATCTCTGCTGCTCCACTTATGCAGCTCCCAAATGCAGTTAGTGCCAGTACAAGTGACCAGCAGCTGCTCACTCTCACTAAGCATGCATTGCCTTTAAGAGGAGTTGGCTGACCGTTCTATCTGATATCAGAACACATTGCTTCTAATCTCTGACAAGCAATCAAGCAGTGTGGGTAAAGTTTTGACCAACACTAAAATCTGGTCACTAAGACAGCAACACCAAATTTGTGCATTGCCTGCCCCAAAGGCAACTGTACTGACAGGCCACAAACTTTGACCATGTACCCAAAAACAAGCCAGAATGGATTTTTAGTCCCCTGAGTGCTTCAGGGAACTGTATTCTCAATTTTTACTGTTTTTTTTCTAATTATGAACAACTGTTCTTCTTTTGTCTTTCTATAAGAACTTAATTGATGATTCACAAGGTGACAATATTCTCTTATTGCAGCTAATTCTACTTGAGTTTCTATCTTTCAGTGGATGAGTGCTGTCCCAAAACTGTTTCTTTGATGTGGCTGCAGGCATCAGATTTTATCACTTTCAACTGATTTATATTTTCTGGCATTAAGTCCACTGGACACAATTAAAGCTTTCTTCTTACTATGCTGTAGAAAATAGGTTCTGCTTTGGGTTCATGTGCATGTAATCAACACACGCTGTTTTGATTATATTTCATGCTGTGCTGTTTCCTTCCTGTCAGGATCTGCAAGCACTCTGCTAAGAACCACAGACATGAATTGACTGTCGGTGATGTTATCATATGAACGCTTAATGATCTTGAAAACAAATCCCTCTCTCTATTCTAACTGAGCTATTATCCATTCATTTTTAAATAGTGCTCCTATTAAAATTATTGAGTAACTTGTTATAAGCATCACAAAGGTGCACATGGCACCAGCAGCGGTTTCCAATCTCATACTGCACTGCATAGTTGCATTGCTGCACTGCAAGCTTAGATATTGCCCTGAATTTAGCATGCAATTTTGGCCCAGGGTATTTGTTCAAATTTGCAGGCTGATGCTAAACAGGCATCTACAGGGTTTAGCACTCAAGTGCTGATTAGATGTTACTTTTGTGGAGCTGTGCATGTGGGCACTTTGCACTCACTGTGACTGAAGATGTGGAGTGCCCTGGCTGGCACACAGTTAACACATTGCAGGATAGTTCTGAGGAATTGCAAATACAAATTGGTGGTATAGGAAGTCCAGAGGAGGAAGGATTCTCTGTACCTAAATGGGGTGAGGAGTGGGGCAGAGGGCTGCTGCCCCTTTCTCTTGCAGCAACTCATACTGCTGTGCCTGGTCACCAGTCTCCTTGGAATTAAACATGGCATTGATGTCAATTTCAAATGTACTGAAAGAGAGTTACTCATCAATTCATGATTGTTGTGATCGGAGCTGTAAAGCAATTCTCTGAAAGATGTCAGGAAACTTTCTGGAAAGCTCTGTGAAGACTTCCCAACACTCAAGTAATACTTATTGTGAATTTTTTTCAGAGGACTTTATCTAAAGAGAATACCTTAAATAATAAATAAACTTGGTTGGAAACAGAAGATCTAAGGAGATTATCATCATCCAGGAAAAGCAAGACCCCCCTCGGAAGATTCCCATGACCAGGCATTCTCTTTCTCCTGGTTCCTCATAAGGTATTCTTTTTAGGTAAACTCCTCTGAAAAAATTCATACTAAGTATTATTTGAGTGTCTTCACAAAGCATTCCAGAAAGTTTCCTGACATCTTTCAGAGAATTGCTTCACAGCTCCAACCACAACAATCATGAACTGATGAGTAACTCCCTTTCAGTCCATTTGAAATTGACATCAATGCCATGTTTACTTCCAAACAGATGGTTGCTGTTACAAAAAGGGAGTTGGTTGGAGCATTACTCACTAACGTACGATGCAGTCACATGAATGAGTATTAGCAGGCATTTTCAGTGCCAATCAGCTACTTAATCAACCTCTTTCAGTTCCCCTATTTAAGGAAAGATATTTCATTGACGGCAGTGTAGAGGAGATTTACTTGGGCTGGTCCTGGATATAGAGAGACTACGGAAAGATTTAACAAGTTGGGTCTGTGGTCCTTGGAGTTCAGAAGAATGAGAGGTGGTTTGATTGAAACATATAAAATTCTTAGGGGATTAGACTGGGTAAATGTTTCCACTCATGGGAGAGTGTGGGATCAGAGGACATAGTCACAGAATAAGGGGGTGCTCCCTTGAAGTGGATTTGAGAAAGAGTTTCTTCTCTCAAAGAGTGGTGAATCTTTGGAATTTTTTACCCCAGGGAGCTGTGATATTCTTAAACGTTTTCAAGGCGGAAATCGATAGGTTTTTAATGAGTTGGGGAATTAGGGGTTATGGAGGGAAGGCAGGAAAGTGGACTTGGAGTGGTAGGTCAGATATGATCTTATTCAATAGTAGAGCAGGTTTGTAAGGCTGAATGGCTTACTCCTGTTCCTATTTCTTATGGTCTTGGCATCTGTTCCTAGTCTTTATCGACATGACGTACCGCATTTCAATACATCAGAATCCTTTCACTGTACTGATCAACTTAATACATAAGAACATAAGAAATAGGAGCAGGAGTAGGCCATCTAGCCCTTCGAGCCTGCCCCACCATTCAATAAGCTCATGGCTGATCTGAAGTGGATCACTTCCACTTTCCCGCTTTCTCCCCATAACCCTTAATTCCCTTACTTACTCACTTACCTTTTAATACTCACTTACCTTTTAAGAATAAAGCCCTATCATTAATCACTGCATTAAAACACACTTAAATTATGAAACAGCATCTAAATATGGTATGCAAAGTTGACAACAACTTTTAAATTTATCTTTAAAAGGTTCCCAGTTCCAGACTAGATATTCCCTGTGGCTCATGACTCTTCAGAGGAGCTGCTGCAGTAACCTGTTTGACTTTGTTTCTGTGCACCAGGTTTGGAAGAAACAGCATACCACTGTAAACTGGTTGTAGGGGATTTTGATGTGGGATAGTTACATTAAAGTGAGTTTTGTGAGATGATAGTATGTTGAACATTTATATGTCACTGCTTTTTTAAAGATTAAAATGCATCATTAATTGTGAAGTATAAAAGATTTGAAAATTAACGGAATGCACAATTTGAAATGTAAAAGTTTACCTTTCTCAAGGGACCATGGGCAGGATTTTGGTCTAGTTCAGGATCCCTATGTCAGGGTCAAATGAGAGTTAAGAGCTCATCCTAATGGAAATAGTCACAGGGCAGAGATTTTCCCTGCATTGGCCAGGTCATAGCCAGTGGATGGGCTTGCTGTTCAAGAGGATGGTGGGTAGGCTCTCAAAGTTAGAGGTCCAGTAGGAGGCACACCAGTACAGAAAAGGCTGCAGCTGATTGTGACCAGTAAGGGAGCAAGAGGATGCTTCCACTTTGAGGTATCCTCTGAGCAATTTTAAATCTTGAAACAAACAGTTGCAGCTACAAGATCACCACTATAGGTGGAAGGGGTACCTCCTCCATAAGGCAGCCTGAACCTAAAGCTAAGACCAGGCAGGCAGGGCAGGGCCTCAAGACTTGCCTGGAGCACTAACTGGAAAATTCCAGTCGGTCTCTGACAAGGTGACTTACCCGCCTTAATCGGCTACTGGCCCACCATTCTGCCCTGCAATCCTGCTTTTGGTAAATGGCCCAGGTGTGGGCTGCTGTTGGCACACTGGCTAGTGCAGCAAATTTTCATGCCCTTTCAACTCTGAAATGCCCACAATTTTGTAAATACGCCATTGATTTTGTGCTTTCCATTTATATACTTTAAAGCTTTCATGCAAGATATTTTTCCCTCTTAAAGCAAATGAAAGAATGCTGGGTATAACCATTGCTTAAAACAGAAACTCATTTAATTACTTGAATTCATACAGTATAAGTTTATATTCATGCCTCTTCCTGTGTTGTCTGATTTTGGACGATGCGCCAGCTTTTTGAAACTTTATCAACTTTTGTTAAGTTTGTAAGTTGCATAAATCTTACCAAAAAACACAAGCATTTCCCTACTCAGGATTGAGGAATTTGAAAGTTGTTACTTTGTTGGGACTTGCTGCCCAACCCACATCACCAATAAATCACGTGCATACTGGACCACAAAGGCCAGCCCTACATTAATCACAGCCCTGCATTAGTCACAATTGCTCATTCATTTTTATATTGTACATCTTTCCTTAGTTTTTATAAGTTATTATGAATTTGATCTAAACATTTATCAGAACATACCATAATATGTCCAGTTTGACACGGGGGCAATCGCAATTCCACATTTGAACACCCTACTGCCAGCTCCAAGTACCATAGATGTGACATATCCTCCATAAGACTAAAGATGATTGAAAACAATTAGTCACATTTAAGTTACCGTATGTTAATCAGTTGAGTGAGTTTTTAGATTTGTAATTAAAAACAGATGAGATAATCATTACTCTAAAACAAAACACTTTTATTTAACAAGTGACAGAAGCTCTGTAATCAAGAGACTTTCTTTGCTTTTCCTTTTACAGACGCTAACAAGCCTAATGCATACTTCCAAATATTTCTGATTTTGTTTCAGTAGTCAAAATGTTGGGCTGCTGAGACTTAGGCTGCGCTTTAACTTCAGAAGTTATATTCTAATGCGACGCTGTGTATTTTTCTGAAGGGAGTGATGGCCAGGGTGGGTAGAGTCACCAGTCATGAGGGCATAGGATAAACCTTATGTCCTAAGAACTGTACCCTCAATGTCTCTATTCCTTCAATCATGCAGGCATTGTGGACTGACGCACAATGAGAGTATCATGGCTGCTTCCTAAACGTTGGAGTTCACATGAATAATGATTTTCTGTGGTCAAATCTCAAGTTCCACAATAACCTAGCTTTGCAGGCCAACCCATTTTCCCCAAAAAGGGGCATTTTATTTGGATGAGCCAGTATGGTAAGCAGAACCTTCTTCAAATTTAATCAAAAGCGAATTATTGCGGATGCTGGAATCTGAAACCAAAAGAGAAAATGCTGGAAAATCTCAGCAGGCTTGGCAGCATTTGTAAGGAGAGGAAAGGGCTGATGTTTTGAGTTCAGATGAGTCTTTGTCAAAGTTCTGCCAGAGCTTCTCGTTCAAATTTAATACATTAGGGAGGGGACCGCATTTAAAAAACTTTGGCCGGAATGTTATGGCTGTTCACACCAGAATGATTCACTGCAAATCTCCCTGCAGTGAATGGAGATTTGGCTTGTGGCTGACTTTGTGGCTGCGGGAGTGTGGCATGAATAGCCAGTGAGATCAGCCCTTGGTCTATTAAGAGGGAAAGATTTTCAAACATTTAGTGTGACTTATTTTTGAACAGTAAAATTATCTGGAGCGATGAATTGCAAGGTTAGGGGACAAGATTCCCAAACTGAGCCTGAATACTGGCGAGATGCCATGTCGCATATGAAAGTTTGAAAAATGAATGTTTTCTTTGGGTAACAATCTTATCTAAAAATGTTGTCTTTTGAATTAATATGGTTCTTTAGTTATAAAAACTCAAAATATAGCAAAGAATAAGAAGAATAGTAATGAAGGGGTGGCACAGTGGTTAGCACTGCTGCCTCACAGCACCAGGGACCCAGGTTCAAATCTGATCTTGAGTGACTTTGGAGTTTGCACATTCTCCCTGTGTCTGTGTGGGTTTCCTCCGGGTGCTCTGGTTTCCTCCCACAGTCCAAAGATGTGTAAGTTAGCATTGGCCATGCTAAGATTCCCCTGTGTCCTGAGATGTGTAGGTTAGAGGGATTAGCGGGCTAAATATATGGGGTTACAGAGATAGGGCCTAGGTGGGACTGTTGTCGGTGCAGACTTGATGAGCCAATGGCTTCCTTCTGCACCAAAGGGATTCTACGTGCAGATTAGGTTGATTGATCATGCTAAATTGCCCCTTAGTGTCAAGGGATATTAGGAGGGTAAATACATGGGGTTATGGTGATAGGGTTGGGAAAAAGGATTGTTGTTGGTGCAGGCTCGATGGGCTGAATGGCCTCCTTCTGTACTGTACAGATTCTATGATTCTATAACTTCATGAGCGCGTAGACACACTGGTGGAATGGGTGGATACATAGTGAATGAAATTCAATGTAAAAAGCTCCCCATGACGAGTAATAATAGATGCAGAATGGCATAAATTTATAGGGAATGAGAAAGCAGGGAGATTTCATAGAAATCATAGGAACTCTACAGTACAGAAAGAGGCCCTTCGAGTCTGCACCAACCACCCAGGCCCTACCCCAATCCATACATATTTTACCCACTAAGCCTCTCTAATCTATGCATCTATGGTCAATTTAGCATGGCCAATCAACCTAACCCACACATCTTTGGACTGTGGGAGGAAACCAGAGCACCCAGAGGAAACCCATGCAGACACGATGAGAATGTGCAAACTCCACACAGACAGTAAGCCGGGAATCGAACCCAGGTCCCTAGCGCTGTGAAGCAGCAGTGCAAACCACTGTGCTACCGTGCTGCCCAAGGTGTGCATAAATCTTTAGCATGATAAGTTAACAAAGCAGTTCATATTATATATGAGATTCTAGGTTTCTTAAATAGAGGCATCGAGTATGAAGCTAGGAAATTATACTAAATCTACATAAAACATTTGTTCAGGTGTAGTTGCGAGAACATTTCTCAAAGTTGTTTGATCATGCAGCAACCTGCAACTTCTCAGTGCAAGCCTCACATGAGTCCACCTCTTTAACTTCTCGTACATGGTCGTGCAATAAAAATTTTAAGGGACTGCATATTTAAACAAATTCTCCACATACTCGCCAAAACAAAATTAGAGGGTATGGTGAGCTGGGCATTTTTTGTCCAATTCTGGACCTCACAGGGGCGAGCGACTGGGGCAACTGGTGGGGTGGGGGGGTGGGGTCGAGGCTGGCCTGGATGCATCCGGGAGGCCAGTGATCGGGCTGAAAGGAGGACACATGGCCAGTGATGCAGGGTGACGAGGCTGGCTAGCGATCGGGAGATCAACAGTGTGGGGTTACTGAGCATGTGCCAATTCCATGCTGACAGAAAGGCACGTGCAGAGTGGCCGCTCAGTGCTATGCTGTCGGCCTCTCCAGCAGGAATAGGCTCCATCTTTAATGATCTTTAATGAGATTCTCGCTGGTGCACTTTGCAGTGCACAAAGTGGAATATTCCTTTTGAAAATCCCACTGAAAGCAAACAACAGGATTTACTCTAATTTTTATACGAATTTGGCACTTAAATTTTTTGGGGGAGAATTCCATCCCACAAATTTGTAAGAATGTGAAGCCTTTATGGAGAAATAAAAATCCAGGATGTGAATGGAGAAAAATTGGGAGAGTGGAAATAACTAGATTTCTCATTGAAGGAGCCAGTGCAAATGGTTGGGGCAAACGGTCTCCTTTTGTGTTGTACTATGATTCTATGAATGTTTTGACTTATATATTGATGTGTTTTCTTCAAACCACAATTAACAATGTTGAAAGGAATAAAATGCAACATGAAAATTACCACAGTAAACTCATAATTTACCTGATGTAATCATTACTAATTTTTTTTGAAGTGTATTAAAATTGAACTAAAAAGATATTTCACCCAGCTAGTGGCAATACACAATATGGCTTGGTGTTATACAGTTTAGAAGGGCCACAGGCTTGATCCCTTTCAGTGCAAAACTAACTGATTTTGTTGAGAAATGCTGGGTGCACAGAAGTGATAGGTGGCCTCCAGTGGGAAAAAAAGCCACAGTTTCCATTTTGATCACTATCCAATGACCCTCACAAAATTGTCTGTGCACATAGGAAGGTATGGTAGAACTGAATATTTCTGTATTATAGTTCGACAACAGCTATTGCTCATTTTCATGGTACAGAAAAAGAAAGGAAGTTTAAAAATGCCTCCTCTATTTGGGCACAGTGAAAAGTCTCACAACACCAGATAAAGTCCAACAGGTTTATTTGGTATCACGAGCTTTCAGGGCACTGCTCCTTCATCAGGTGAGTCTGTTATTTGGTATATCTGTCTTGACTAACCAACTGTCTTGCCGAAATAATATTGCCACAAGGATGCACCTTGTTTGTCATCACTAAGGTAATGCAAAACTAATTTTTTTGCACCTATAAGCAAATTGTACTTCTACCACAAATAATTTGAGAACTTACCCATCCCCAGATGGCTATCCTTGTCTCATCAATGAATCCCATTTCAATAAATTTTCTAAAAAAAACAAAATATTGTTCAGTTTTTGTTGAGCTGGTGAGCTAATATTTCAATACTTTCTCTAAAGTCAATATTTTAAAAGGTTTTACATTTATGAAATGCTTGTAACAATTTATGGTAATATGCTTGTAACCATTCATCGGAGTTAAAACAGAGAAATAACACAATTTCTAATTCTTAACTCTGGCTAATTGTATACCTTGTTGCTCTGATTTGATCTTCCACTTCATAAGTGCCCAGCCTTCGATATATTGCATGCATTACTTTGTCACCCTGGTAACCGCTTCCTCTTCCATCAAAGCTGGCAACAATAATTCCCTCTGTGCTGGCAAGGTAAGTTGCCCAGTTAGTTGAGAAGCGGGCATCAGCTTTCTGACTGCCTGGCCCACCATACCTGAAAAAAGTGTCACAGCAGCAAAATGATCAAATCTTATGAAAATACCCTGTGGTCTTCAGATCCCCTAATATTATTCCACAACCAATACATTTTAAAGCAAAGTCTAAGTTAATTCCTTGGCTTTATCATTAGCTTATATGGAAGTCAAGGAGATTGAATGGAAAATAGTTGAAATTTCTTGGTAACCAAAGCCTGTAAATTGACAAGTTTTGAGTAACTATACCCATAAAACTGAGTAAATGATTACATTTATCCAGCGATGCTGCAAGCCAGACTAGATGCAGTTAAGTCTTTGCCACATTCACTGTTACAATATCATTCGTATTGCATTGTTAATACTGAAAATGCCCCACAGCGCAAGCAATTTTAGTGGCTGGGCCTCATGTCACAGGTTAATTAACACAACTGAGAAGTCAATGAAATGGGAGAGGCTTGAGGCTTTCTTCTGGAGCACAGAGGAGAAATCCTGTCCCTCATGATCTGCGTGGCAGCAAATAAAGTATTATAAAAACTTACCTTACTGGATTTGGCTCTGGCTGCTGCTCCCATCAGGTTTAGTCTGGTGAGGAAGTCTAACCTTGCCTAGGCCTCAAGTTAAAATAGCAAAATGGGCCCTGATGGCATTATTGGAACCCAATCTGTTTATTTAAGGAGGGCCCTGACCAATTAGGATAACACTTCTGGCAGCCAGATCAGGCAGCAAAATGATGGCCATGTCCAGTGCTTCATTGAAACTGTGCCTCCGCCACTCTGGATAGCAGATTTTTGTCAGACAGAAGAACAGTGGAGATCAAATCAAGGCTACGGAGTCAGAACCTATCTGTATGTTCTGTAATTGAGCCAGACAGTCTACGCGGAGATGCATTTTAGGTATTGTTAGAAGGAATCCCTTATCTCATACATACTACAAATCCAGGCTTTCAATGCCTATTCTGAATAAAATTATTTTGGCTGTCAAAATGAGACATTGGGAGAAATTGGAAGAGAGGAATATGTTGTGCCAAATGTCAATGCCTTCATCAGATTTTTTTAGGGAAGATTAGACTTTGGAATTACACTTACACATCAATGAGCAGAGGATACTTTTTTGATTTATCAAAATGTGGTGGAAGTATCATCTGATACCAATAATCTGGAAAAAAAAATAAATTAGTACCACTTAACACAATAGCCATTAACACAGAACACAATTTGTTTTGGAATATGACAAAGATAAAGTATTGCCACTTATTTTATTTTTTACTTATCTGACGGTAAGCAAATATTGAGACGGGACCATCCACTTCCCCGTAGGCACACATGGGCCATTTATTTGTCATTATTATCAGTACACTCAACATACATATTAAACATTAACCAATTTTCAAACAGAACATTTCAGAAGTGTTTCCTATCAAGCTGTTTTTCTTCAGTGAGTCAAGAACAAATACCATTTTGCCA
The DNA here is from genome assembly GCF_965287045.1 of Carcharhinus amblyrhynchos. NCBI lineage: Eukaryota > Metazoa > Chordata > Chondrichthyes > Carcharhiniformes > Carcharhinidae > Carcharhinus > Carcharhinus amblyrhynchos. The sequence goes on from NC_137334.1 coordinate 57,038,644, forward strand.
CTTTCGCTGTTTGCTGCATTTTACCCTTGAATTAGATTTACTTTTGGAAGTGCACTGTGATCCTGAGAGATCATCCAAATAGTGACTTCAAATGAATAAAGAAAGAAGTGTATAGCATTTTACAACCTCTTAATATTTGCTGAGAGTGATCTTCTGTGCCGGATACTAACGTGAACAATTGTTCACTTAAAGAGGAAACTTGGTCAGTGATGCATACAATATCCTACACGTTTCTAACTGCCTGACCCACCCGCCATACCTGAAAAAAGCGTCGTGGCACAAAATGATCAAATCTTATGAAAACACTCTGTAGTCTTCAGTTCCTATAATACTACCTCACCATCAATATGTTTTAAAGCAACAAGTCTAAGTTAATGAATAGTAAAGCCTTCCTTGGTCTTATTTGAAAGTCAAAGAGATTTTAAAGAGGAATTTGCAGGGATGGGAATATAGGTCAACTCTCAGTGACAAACCATCAGGTTTGAAATGTTGCCCATTGATTATGGAAAATAAAACACTCAAAATAGTGTGGGGCCTCATTTTAGTGTTGCAAATTTGATGGTCAATCCCACCCCCAGGCCCCCTCCCCTCCCCTCCCCCTCCCCCTCCCCCTTCCACACCGTGTGAATGCAAGGTCAGTTTAGCAATCCAATGCTATCACACCAGCCGCGGAAATCAGAAGCCTGCCAGCCATTTTCAAGTCACTAATTTACAAACTACTGAGCTTGTTAATGACCCAATTGTCTACAATGTTTTGTTGCCTGCTCTTTTCTTTAGCTGTTGCATGTTAAACTGTTTGGAAGTCTTTTCTGACAACTATGACAAGCTGACACAAGGTTGGAAGAAAAAACTTGCCATCAGGACAGTATTTGCAAATAACAATAAATTCTGCCAGTAAAGGTTGCAGAATCTGAACGTTTTTTAATCTTTAGGCCTCTACTGACTCCATTGTTATCAAATGCAATTGTTAAAGGATACAAAAGAGAGAGAAATTAAATTTCCTCACATTACAAAAATATGCAGGCAGGATTTTAAGACCTCGCTTGGGCGAGGCTCAGAAAATCCCACTCAAGGCCAATGGAGAATTCCGTTCTGCAAACCTCACCCGCCTTGATTCTAGGGAGAGGCTGTAAAATTCCAGTCTATATCTCAGTATTGTCTCATTGATTAGTGGATTGTAAAATGGCTAAATTAAAGTTCTATTTTCACAGATGGATTAATGTTTAAGAACAATAGTGTTGGTGCCAGAGGTGGTATTCTATTGTTCAATGTTTAAGACAGATCAAATAGAATTTCCCTAGGACAGCAGGTTGAGAGGGGGACTGTTTGAATGCATATGTTAGCACTAAAAACTATTTTCTCACAGCAATCTCTAACCTCTGAATAGTTTAAACAAATTAATAGCCAAAAATGAGTGCCCCCAACTGAATCCTGTCCTGCTTCTGGCCCACCTAAATGGTTTGCTCCCTGACTGAATTCAGAATCTGACTGCCCATCTTCCCCTCTGAGTCGAGGTTATTTTAGCATTGGAAATTGAAATATCGTTCATTGCAATATTCCCAGATAAGCAAAGAAGTGTTGGTCACAAATGCATTGTATGTAGCAATGAGTTGCCAGCTGTTCCCTTTCTGAGCCGGAGAGGTTGAGTAGCATTGCAGGACCATAAATCTTATCATTAAAAACTGCTAACACTATTAAATATTGGCTGTAACATTCTTCCACCAGTTGAATTTGGAATTAATGTGAAAATGTCGCAATTTCTTGAACTCGGGAAGATTGGGGGGATGGGGGAGTGGACTACTTTTTTTTTTACAAGGCTCATAGCAGCGGCATGAAGTGTCCAATAACTTGTAGTAATTTGCAATCCATGGGGTATCACATCCTCACCAGATGTTCCAATGCGATTTCCACATTAGTAAAATGTGCGTATTAAACTTGCTGTTATTTTAGCAGCACATTCTAATAAGTCCAAGATTCACATTCAGTAGATGTGGATATATAAGAAATAGATTGTAAAGAAATTAACATTCTGATCTACCAAGGGAGATGCACAGCCACACAGGCATAAGCAATAAGAACATTTGTTGCTGTATTCTTTGCTTGCACCACCAAGTGCTGAGTTTCATGTTTTTTTATTTTTTTTAAACTTTATTCCAATCCAATCAAGTCAAATTAAACCCAATTCAGAGTCCCAACAAGTTGGGACATTCCCGATCCAAGCTGACAAGACAGGGCTCTCACCTCCCGTCTTGGGCTTGATCTACATGATCCAAGCTGACTGGAGTAGGTGTAGCTCCTCCTCCAGGGCTTGATCTTATTTGCATCTTAGCCAAATGGCCGAGATGCCACTTAAAAAAATTGCTTCAAATGAAGCTGAAATGTAACCCAATGACTTCAACCAAGTGCAGCATGTCGACACTACACTCGATCTATACTACACTTGATCTTAGCCAAAAGGCCGAGATGTTACATCTGGAACTTGTTTACACAAAACCATCACTGTGTGACATTTCCTGTTTCTTGATGCAGCCTTAATTTGTAGCAATACTTTCCTTGTGAGTATTACTCTCCACAAAGGCATGGACAGGAATCAGCTGTAAAACAGGCTCTCAGGTCAGATTTTAGATAACACACTTCAGAGAAACGGACTTTTACTTTGTTCCATTGTGTATTTTAAAACCTACTTAAGCTTTATAATGGAAAGAGGATACGAACTCAGAGATAAATGGGCTAGCAATTGAGAGTATTTCAAACAATTGTAAGAGTACTGAAGTTGTACTTCCTTTTTGCTGCTACATTTTAATAAAAAACAGCTGTACATTCAAAATCAATCTAAGTTCCCAGCTGCAACTTAAACAGAGAATCAGCCAATTACATATGTGAGCAAATGGACTGACAAACATATATAAAATTTATAGACAGGAAAAGCCCCAATGGTCCTTGTTAAACATATTGCTATTTTTAAAATTATGCCTTCTAATCTATATATTTGCACAGGAAGCAGCTATGTCTCAAATGTTGAGGCTTAGGACAATTTCCAGTGAAATTTCCCTAAACTTCAGGTTTTGCAACAATTACATCTATGGCAAGATCTCAGAATGATAAAATATAGATGTAAATGTGTGATGGATACCATACTCAAGTTAAACGAATACGGTGCCCCACTCTTTACAGAGACAAAGATCAAACATTTACTGACATTACAGGTGATTAGTACTTCAATTCCATGTCACCATCTTTGTTCCATATCCCTTGCTACTTTAACAAAGTTCTGCAGAACTCAGTCTCAAGAATATCTATTGACCAAGACCCATCAGCCTTTTGGGGAGCAAATTCTGCATTTTTACTATCCTAGTCATGAAAACAATCTTTCTAATTTGACTCCTCAATGTTTTAATTTTATGCCCTTTTCTTTTCCCCAAAAAAGAAAGTTGTTTTCTCTGTCTTACAATCAATCTAGAATCATAAAACAATAAAACAGTGAAGCAGCCTATTTGGGTTGTTATGCCTGTGCTTATGAAGCTATCCAGTCAGTCCAACCCCTCTGTTCTTTCCCCACAGCCCTGTACAATTCCTCCCCCTAGTTATTTATCTTATTCTCCTTTGAACGTTACTATTCAATCTATCAGTCCTTTAGCCAGGGCATTCCAAATCATAGTAAAAAAAAACATACTAGTGCAGTATATTTTACTGTCTTAGGCCACGAGCTGAAAACTTGCCAAATTTCTAGTTAGCTAATCTTCATTATTAAAACCTGCTGTCAATCTATTAATTAAAATTGCCACATTGATTGGTTTAGTTGTAATATTTTCTTTAAAATTGGGTTGTTGTGCACAGCTAGGTTTTTCAGAGCAGAGTCTCTCTAAATTTTACTTTGCACTCCTGCCCACATAAATCAGGCTTGTGCAGTGCCTTCCAGGCAGCTGAATGGCCTCACACTCACTAGTGGGAACATTGCTCAATTGTATCCTCTGCTCATATTGCAAGTGAAAACTACTGGGCATCCGGATGACTGGATTTTAATTCCTGAAGTGTTACTATTTTGAAGACGTTCAGGAGTTAAAAAATACCTCCGTCTTCTCTGCACACTAATAGACTGGTTTAACTTACTCGTGCCATCAAGTTGCAAACTTTCTAGAACTTTTGTTGGCATCTGAACAGTCTGAAGTCTTTCTTCCAATTCTTTGTTATCTTCCAGAGTTTGTACCACTTGAAATAAAGAAAAATTATGCTATTAGTTCTTTGGACATCTAGAGCGGAATTCTCCGGTTGTTCACATTGGCAGGATCCCTGGTCACGCTGACCGCGCAACCCCACTGCAGGTTTTCCGGCAGCATGGGTGCATTCAATAGGAAATCCCATTGACAGTGGCAGGACCAGAAGATCTCACTACTGATGAATGACACGCCAGGGGAGGCCAGATAATCCCCTCTCTAAAATCAGATTCACCGTATCGTAAAACAGGTGCTGAAATCCTGCCCCCATTCACGCCACTGGGATCTTACGGTTCTGCTGGCGACGCAACCCACCATGGATTTCTCAGTGGTAAGAGGCGTGTTCAGTGGGAAACCCATTGACAATGGCGGTGCCCCCAGCGAGCATCCATCACCTTCCGCCACCGCCACAGAGTGGGAGAAAATTCCTGCTCAGAGTTCACTTACCAGCTAAAATAATTGGATGCACACTTCAGAATTACTTATAGTAATAAATAATCTAATTTACCATGAGTGATGCACGAATATTTTGAGCTTCTGCAATAAAACAATTTTTTTTTTACATCATGTGGCAGTTGAAGGAAACAGGATTAGATATAAAAGAGGCTGAGCAAAGCAGGATGCCCTCTTTCTGAATATTAATATACTTGTTCTACAATTCTATGGTGTCTACTGAAATTTGAAACTTTCCAGTGGTTAACATTCTCAAGTTTTGAAAGTGAATTGTCCTCAAATACCAGAACTCTAACTTCATTGTAAATGAAGGGAAAGTGAAGCCAGAAACCGTGATGGTAAATTTATACAAGTCACCATTTTAAAACATAAGAAAATCTGCATGGTGATAACAGAATATAATTTAGGAATCTGAAATATTAAAATTTTTGCTATCTACACTTTTTATTTGTTGTAGGGACAACACTCTTAAAGTTATATCCCCCTTTTATCCAGTTGCATCTCTCCAAACACCAGTCACAATTCTGACAGTGGTTGAACGACAATGGGCAGAACTTTGTTTGTGTGATGGGGTCCCACCTCTGGCTGGAGAACAAATGGGAGGCCCATGTTGTTTCTGTGTGGAGGCTCAATGCTGGACAGCAGCAGACCTCCCACGCTATCAGGGCCCTAGTCGGATGGAAACCCAGTGCCTCAAAAGTTGCCAGCCAATCAGAGGCCAACAGTACCAGCAGCACTAAAGGGAGCAGTGGCTGCTACCCATAATACATCAGTGCTTGTACATCAGTAATGGATCCTCTGGAGTCCGGTAAGTGGGGTGGGTTGGGCTCTGAGGGAGAGTTGCTAGCAAAGGAAGGGTTGATAGTGAAGGCTGGCCCACTCCCCTCACGAATGTAGATTCCATTGTTTAGGCACAGTGCCTCTCACTCCAATAACAAGAAGGCTGCAGACAAACCCGAAGGGTTGCTACAATCTCTCTGGCTAGCAAATCCTCTGCCCACCACAGCTTGAAAACTGGCAGAAACAGGATGTGACCCTTAAGAGTTCATTTAAAGGCTCCAAAAGCCCCCATTTGTAAAATCTACTTTTCAATCTTCCTGCCCTGACATTGATTGAGGTGAGGCAAGAAGTTGGTGAAGTCCCCACACTGCACTTTCTACTTAATCAAACATTCGTGGGGTCGAGGGCATTAAATTTATCCAACATTTATCCTATATATTCTATTCAATGCTTACAGCTGACTTTTTTCTGAACTCATTCCAAACGAACAGTGAAATTAGACATTATTATTAACTGAAGGTTAGATAGTTACAATACACATGTTCTGAACAAAAAATTCATGTTAACAGGTAGTGAAATAGTGATTACCTTGATCATTGGTAGCACTGTAAATTGCAAATGTAGGTACTCCAGGACCTGCAGAGAGCAAGGAGCAAGTATAAAAGCCATCCTAATAAGCAATATTTTTTGTTGAAGAATTAGTTTCCATGGTTCACTTACCATAACAGGATAGCTTGTAATATTTTGCATTTCTACTGAAATACGCCGAATAGTATTGACAGCGTTCCTTCATCAGCTCACAGGTAATACATTGAGGTTTCTGGGGAGTTGCTCCAATTTTAATTCTACAAATAAAAGAAAAATTTAAAATGTCTAGGAACCAAATACAAATGGAATTCGAACAAGGTACCCCTGATATGGCAGTGAATTCAGTCTGCATCAGGATTAGGGTTAGGTCAAAAATCCTCAAATGCCAGTCACACCATATAATTTGAAAACAGTCAGTACAATTTCCATTTTTAAAAAAGATAAGCAGGATTACTGACTCAATAATATCTTCTGTGCATAAATTTTAAAAGGCATGATAAAAGCAGTTGAAAGGGAACCAGAACACAATTCTTGGGTAGTGATAATAAATACACCCATCCATACAGTACTGTGTATAGTTTTGGTCACTGCAATTGCGAGGATATCTAGCCACCGAGACAAACAGAATCACAGAATCATAGACCACAGAATCACAGAACATTATAGTGCAAAAAAGGCTCTTTGGCCCATCAAATCTGCACCAACGCATAAAATTCCCTGACCTGCCCACCTAAGCCCACTTGCTAGCACTTGGCCCATAGCCTTGAATGCAATGGCCAAGTAGTCATCCAGGTACTTTTTAAAGGATGTAAGGCATCCTGCCTCCACCACCCTTCCAGGCAGTGCATTCCAGACTGTCACCACCAGAGAAAGCTAATAAGCTGCTAGTTAGCTTAGGAGAAGTTTGAAGAGAGTTTGAAGTACCTATGGTTGCTTATGCTAGCCATGATGTGGAGATGCTAGCATTGGACTGGGTAAACACAGAAAGAAGACTCACAACACCAGGTTAAAGTCCAACAGATTTATTTGGTAGCGCAAGCCCACAAGCTTTCGGAGCACTGTCCCTTCATCAGAACTGAATGGTTCAATCAAGCAGACGCAGCATGGATTCATGAAGGGAAAGTCATATTTGACAAATTTACTGGATTTTTATGAAGTTATAATGAGTGCAGTTGACAGAGGGGAACGAGTGGATGTGGTATATTTAGATTTCCAGAAGGCATTCAATAAGGTGCCTTCCAAAAGGTTACTGCATAAGATAAAGGTACATGGAATTGGGGGTAAAGTGTTAGCGTGGATTGAGGATTGGCTATCTAACAGGAAGCAGAGAATCAGAATAAATGGATGCTTTTCAGGTTGGTAGTCGGTGACTAGTGGCATGCCGCAGGGATCGGTGCTGGGGCCTCAACTGTTTACCATACACATAGACGATCTGGAGGAAGTGACCGAGTGTAGGGTAACAAAGTTTACAGATGACACAAAGATGAGTGGAAAAGCAAATTCAGTGGAGGACACAGAATGTCTGCAGAGAGATTTGGATAGGCTAAGTGAATGGGCAAGGATCTGGCAGATGGAGTATAATGTTGGCAAGTGTGAGGTTATCCACTTTGGAAGGAATAATAGTAAAATGGACTATTATTTAAATGGTGAAAAATTACAACATGCTGCTGTGCAGAGGGACCTGGGGGCCCTTGTGCATGAATCACAAAAACTCCGTTTGCAGGTGCAGCAGGTGATCAAGAAGGTGAATGGAATGTTGGCCTTTATCACGAGAGGGATAGAATATAAAAAGCAGGGAGGTCTTGCTGCAACTGTACAGGGGACTGGTGAGGCAGCACTGAGAGTACTGTGTACAATTTTGGTCCCCTTATTTAAGAAAGGCTATATTAGCTTTGGAGGGGGTGCAGAGAAGGTTATCCAGGTTGTATCCGGAGATGAGGGGGTTAGCTTATGAGGAGAGATTGAGTAGACTGGGCCTGTACTCATTGGAGTTTAGAAGGCTGAGGGGGAGATCTTATAGAGACATATAAGATAATGAAGGGGCTAGATAGGGTAGAAACAATGTGATTATTTCCACTTATAATGGACACAAGAACTAGAGGGCACGGCCTCAAAATAAGGGAGAGTCAATTTAGAACAGAGTTGAGGAGGAACTTCTTCTCCCAGGGGGTAGTGAATCTACCCAGGGGTAGTGACTCTCTGCCCATTGAAGCAGTGGAGGCTACCTCATTAAATGTCTTTAAGCCACCGATAGATTTTTGACCAATAGGGAATTAAGGGTTATGGGGAGCAGGCGGGTAAGTGGAACTGAACCACTATCAGATCAACCATGATCTTATTGAATGGCGGGGCAGGCTCGAGGGGCTAGATGGCCTACTCCTGCTCCTATTTCTTGTGTTCTTATGTTCACTGTCCCTCCACCCACATTGATTCCACATTTTGCTCCTTAGAGCCTATATCGTCTCTCACTACTGCCCTGATACTATCCTTTATTAACAGAGCTACCCCACCTCTTTTTCCTTCCTGTCTATCCTTCTGAAATGTCCGATACCCCTGGATATTCAGTTCCCAGTCCCGGCCACCCTGCAACCATGTTTCTGTAATGGCCACTAGATTATACCCATTTGTACTGATTTGTGCCGTCAAATCATTAAACAACTCAATGGTGCTCCGAAAACTTGTGGCTTGTGCTATCAAATAAACCCATTGGACTTTAACCTGGTGTTGTGAGACTTCTTACTATGCTTATGCTAGGGAAGAGAAGAGTCAGGCGAGATATTGGGTGGGATTCACCAGTCCTGTTCACCGCTGGTGGGAATCCAGATGGCCTGTTGGGTAGGATGTTATGTGTAATCACTGGTGAGAATTGCATTTCCCAACTCTCACAAGATTTTGCACCCAAGTTATCTTTCCCACTGACAGCTGACATGGGCTCAAAATTCCAGATTATAGATGGAATTCTCCCAAAAATGTTCAAAGTGCCAAATTCATGGGAAAACTGGAGTAATTTGCGATGGTTTTTTCAATGGGAGTTCACATAGAATCACCCACACTCTGTGCACTGCAGAAGCCATCTGTGTGAATATCTTTACTGTCATTAATATCAAAACTGTTCTGAATCCTGACTATTCTGTCAGTTCAGCTTCTCACCTGAATCTCCTCACTCTGAGCACTGAAGAGGTCCCAGTTGTGAATATTATTAAAAACCTGGCCCGGGGGTGGGGCAGGGTGGTGCTATTCGCACCGGAGTTTGAGAGTTCTGGAACTGTCCCAAACTGTCAACTTACAGTCCAGCAGACCCATCCCTGTTGATCCACCTCCCAGCAGACCCCCTCCACGGCAGATCTCCCAGCCTGCTCCAATTGCTGCCCTTCCTCCGTCCCAGACCGATCCCAATGCAGAGTGGCAGCAGGACTCCCCATCCCCACAAATTGCCCCCAGGCCCTGCCCACAATAGGCCCTATCCCCTTGGCACTGTCCGATGCCCAGTGGGCAATGCCAAGATGCCCCGAGGCATGGGCACTTTGCTGTGGCACATGCTGGCACTTCCAGGGTTTCTATGCACGAGAGCACCACTCCACCACCATCCGACCCCCTGGAGGGCACCGGTTGGCTCCCACTTCTTTCTGGTGGAGTTTCCTGTTAGTTCCTCGAATGTGGGGAGCAAGTCTAAACCCCGCTGGAATGAAGTGCTCCTGGTGGGGTGGGAGATTCAATTGGGACCTGAAAAATCCTGATAATTAACATATTTAAAATACATGCAGAAAAGATTTAAATTACTTACCTGCGTTTCCGCCGGTTTCCAGCGTGGTCTGATTGGCGATTGTTCGCTCGCTCTGGGAGATGCGCATGCATTCCCGGTGCACACACAAATCCCTGTTCAAGGATACAGACACGTGCCTCCCACTGTGACCCGACAGAAAAGTTGCGGGTTGCAATGGAAGAATCGCGACCATTTCCAGAATGGAGAGGTAACAGTGTATAATTCTTCAACAATAATACATGTATTATTCCCCAACATGCATAGTTGGGGAATGCAAGGCACGGCATAGTGGGGGTGGGGCGGAGCAGGGTTTGAAATGCGTGTACTTTAATGCGAGGAGTATTCGCAATAAAGTGGATGAACTTGCAGCGTGGATCAGTTCCTGGGACTTTGATGTTGTGGCCATTTCTGAGACTTGGATAGAGCAGGGTCAGGAATGGATGTTGCAGGTTCCGGGGTACAAATGCTTTAGTCGGAGTAGAGAAGAAGGTAGAAGGGGGGGTGGGGTAGCATTGCTAGTCAAGGACTGTATCACAGTGTCGGAGAGAAAGTTTGATGAGGACTTGTCAGTTGAGGTAGTATGGGCGGAGATTAGAAATAGGAGAGGAGAGGTCACCCTGTTGGGAGTCTTTTATAGACCTCCTAAAAGTTCTAGAGAGGTTGAGGAAAGGATTGCGGAGACAATCCTGGTTAGGAGTGAAAGTAATAGGGTAATTGTTATGGGGGACTTTAACTTTACGAATATTGATTGGAGTTGCTATAGTTCTAGCTCGCTAGAGGGGTCAGTGTTTGTACAAAGCGTGCAGGAAGGTTTTTTGTCTCAGTATGTAGACAGGCCAACTAGAGGTGAGGCTATATTGGATTTGGTGCTGGGAAATGAGCCAGACCAGGTGCTAGACTTGGAAGTTGGTGTGCATTTTGGTGATAGTGACCACAATTCGGTTACGTTCACCTTAGTGATGGGAAGAGATAGGCGTGAACCTCGGGTCAGCAATTTTAGCTGGGGTAAGGGCGATTATGAGGCTATCAGGAGTGAATTAGGAAGCATGGATTGGATTAGGGGATTGCAGGGACTGGGAACATCTGAAATGTGGAATTTTTTCAAGGAGCAGCTACTGCGAGTCCTTGATAGGTATGTCCCTGTCAGGCATGGTGGATTTGGTAGGGCTAGGGAACCGTGGTGCACTAAAAGAGTTGAGTCGATGGTTAAAAAGAAAAAGGAGGCTTATGTTCGGATGAGATTGGAGGGCTCAGATAGTGCACTAGAAAGCTTTAGATTGGCTAGGAGGGAGTTGAAGAGTGAGTTGAGAAGGGCTAAAAGAGGACATGAGAAGACTTTGGCCGATAGGATTAAGGAGAATCCTAAGGCGTTCTATAAGTATGTCAAGAACAGAAGGTTGGTCAGGGCAAGATTAGGGCCAGTTACAGACAGCAGGGGGAAGTTGTGTGTGGAACCGGAGGAGATTGGAGAAGTATTGAACCAATATTTCTCTTCGGTGTTCACGCAGGGGGACATGAATATAGCTGAGGAGGACATTGGGTCGCAGGGGTGTAAAATAGAAAGTATTACGGTTGATAAAGAGGATGTGCTGGAAATTCTTGAGGGGCTGAAAATAGATAAGTCCCCTGGTCCGGATGGGAGCTACCCTAGGATTCTCTGGGAGGCTAGAGAGGTGATTGCAGAGCCTCTGGCTCAGATCTTCAGGTCGTCATTGGTCTCTGGTGTAGTCCCGGAGGATTGGAGGATAGCGAATGTTGTCCCATTGTTTAAGAAGGGGAACAGAGACTTTGCCGGGAATTATAGACCGGTGAGTCTTACTTCTGTTGTGGGCAAGGTTTTAGAAAAAATTATTAGGGATAGGATTTATAGTTATTTGGAGTGTAATGAATTGATTAGAAATAGTCAGCATGGTTTTGTAGCAGGTAGGTCGTGCCTTACTAACCTTATTGAGTTTTTTGAGAAGGTGACCAAAGAGGTGGATGGGGGTAAGGCAGTTGACGTGGTATACATGGATTTTAGTAAGGCGTTCGATAAGGTTCACCATGGTAGGCTTCTGCAGAAAATGCAGATGTATGGGATTGTGGGTAATCTAGGAAGTTGGATCAGGAATTGGCTATCAAATAGGAGACAGAGGGTGGTGGTGGATGGTAAATATTCATCATGGAGTGCAGTTACGAGTGGTGTGCCTCAGGGATCTGTTTTGGGGCCACTGTTGTTTGTAATTTTTATTAATGATCTGGATGAGGGTATAGTTGGGTGGATTAGTAAATTTGCTGATGACACCAAAGTTGGAGGTGTGGTAGATTGTGAGGAAGGGTGTCATAGTCTGCAGGGAGACTTAGATAGGTTGCAGAGCTGGGCCGAGAGGTGGCGGATGGAATTTAATGCGGAGAAGTGTGAGGTAATTCATTTTGGTAGGAGCAACAGATGTGTCGAGTATAGGGCTAACGGGAGGACTTTGAATAGTGTGGATGAACAGAGGGATCTAGGTGTGTGTGTACATAGATCCCTGAAAGTTGGGAATCAAGTAGATAAGGTTGTCAAGAAGGCGTACGGTGTCTTGGCGTTTATTGGTAGGGGGATTGAATTTAGGAGTCGCAGTGTAATGTTGCAACTGTACACTACTCTAGTGCGGCCGCACTTGGAGTACTGTGTGCAGTTCTGGTCCCCGCATTACAAGAAGGATGTGGAGGCGTTGGAGAGGGTGCAGAGGAGGTTTACTAGGATGTTGCCTGGTATGGTGGGGAGGTCCTATGAGGAGAGACTGAGGGATCTAGGGTTGTTTTCGTTGGGAAGAAGGCGGCTAAGAGGGGATCTTATTGAAACATATAAGATGATTAGGGGTTTAGATAGGGTGGATAGTGATAGCCTTTTTCCTCGGATGGAGAAAGCTAGCACGAGGGGGCATGACTTTAAATTAAGGGGGGGTAGCTACAGGACGGATGTCAGGGGTAGGTTCTTTACCCAGCGGGTGGTGAGGGATTGGAATGCCCTGCCTGCTGCAGTTGTAGATGCGTCTAGTTTGGGGGCGTTTAAGAGATCTCTGGATAGGTTTATGGACGAAAAGGGATTGGTATAGGCTAGTGGGTCATTGTTTTTGTAACTGGTCGGCGCAACTTCGTGGGCCGAAGGGCCTGTTCTGCGCTGTAATGTTCTATGTTCTATGTTCTATGTTCTATGTTCTATGTATTATTTCTAAAACTTACTTGTATAAGTTTCTTCTCCCAGGATACTGTTCATATTCATTGCTAATATAGTAACTGTAACACAAACATACATGTAATGAATATGAAGCTGCAAAATTAATAATCGAGAACTGGAAGATTATGCATTCATTCTAAAAATCACCAAGTAAGAAGTGTCAATAATGATTATTGGAGTACAATGTAATCAACACATGTGGAACTCTGGAACACTCTTTATTGGCAATGTCATGAAATTAACATCAAAAGGAAGATTTGTGCTTTTATTTATGTTGATACAGAAATACTAACAGAAATCTCAAAATGTATAACCTTTACCTATAGTTATCTCAGATACCCTCATTCATCTCTTTTTCTCTAAATTTCTATCAATTATTCTGCAATATAATATAAATAATATAGGATATTTATTATTCTATCAAATATTGCTTTGAGTTGTCAAATTGTTTGAAAATAATGTCAATTGTTGAATTGGAAGAAAGGGTAGACATACAATTTTCTGAAAACTTGACAAGACAACATTTGAATAAAAGCAATGTTCAAATAAAAACAATTAAAGAAGAAGCCAAGTACTAACGCTAGAAAACAGAATATATAATGTTCTGCTGGATATTTAAGACAAAATATTTGGACTGACAATATTTACATGTTTTAGTTAGGGGGTTTAAAAAATAAGACACAAGTCAGGAGTTTGAAGGAATACTCCCCATTTGCCTGGATAAGTGCAGCTCCAACATTCAATAAGCTCAATCATTCAGGATAAAGCAGCCCACTGGATTAAGAATCCTTCCACAAAGAACATTCAGTCCCTCCCACCAACAACACACAATAGCAGCAGTGTGTACCACCCAAAGGCACACTGAAGTAACTCACTAAGGTTCCTAAGACAGCACCTTCCAAACCCACGATCACTACCATCCAGAAAGATATCAGCAGGAGATACATGGGAACACTACCACTTGGAAGCTCCCCTTCAAGCCACTCACCACCCTGGCTTGGAAATATATCGAAATTCCTTCACTGTTGCGGTGAACAGCACTATGGGTTTACCTACAGGACATGGACTACAGCGATTCAAGAAGCAGCTCAGCATCACCTTCTCAAGGACAATTAGAGATAAGGAATGAATGCTAGCTGAGCCAGTGAAGCTTATGTCCTTGAATTAATTTTTTAAAATTGTTGGGATGATTCTCTTGCTCAATGTGATCCACATGTTTGTGCACTACTTTAATAACTGCAGAGGTCCTGTGGCAACCAGCTGGAATGGAACCAGTATGCCGCCATTAAAAACCACTTGCTCATCACAGATCCTACAGCCCGGCCACTCAGTTTCAACCGACCATGCCAACCTCAGGCACTCCTCAGCCATTTCCGCACTGGCCAAGGTCTTTGTGCAGCAAATTGGCATAAGCGGGTCTTGCAAGGAATCCAGACTGCAGCTGTGGTGCACCCCAATCAATGGCTCACATCATTGAAGACTGCCCCTGACAAGGTTCAGCAGAGGGCTCAGGGAGCTCCAGTTAGCCAAGACGGAAGTTATGACCTGGGTTGATGATTATTGTATGTGCCAAAAAAATGTGAACTCAAAATGACAATGGACTAGTTTCTGAAATGATGGCTCCTAGAGTCCGGTATGGTCTAATTCCAAAGTTAAACGTGTACACAGGGTTGCCTATTTTAAATGTACGAGCACTGCCCTGTTGATGTTGGTTCAGTTTTTGAGCATTTTGCTTCTCTCTCACCTTCCCTCAAAACTGGGAAGGACCAAATCCAGACATGTTACGCAAGCTGCATTTCATCAGCTGCTCTGCCACTGTGGGACCAGTAGTAGTCCATGTAGTTATGCAGTAACTCAGACGGAATCTGGAAAAACAAGACTCCAAAGTGCCTCCAGACAACTTCCTCATACCAGTTTTAAAAGCAGGGACAGTTCCTTCAGATAAACCACTTGTTGAAGGGTGCCGGGGGACAGTGTTTATGTGACAGATGCCATTAAGGTCTGTGAACCTCTGAAATTCTGTGCTAATGAAAGCTATTCCATTGTCACAGACAATAATCACAGCCATACATACTAAAAGAGTGACACAGATTCTCAACAGTTGCAGCTGAAGTTGGCATCTTTACCTAGTAGACATTGTTAGAGATGAATATAAAATGTGGTAAACATAAAATTATGACTGAGAAATAGAACTAGGATCTTGTAACTGTACAACAGCAAACAGACATAGTTTAAACACACAGGGTGGGGCAAGGATGAAGGGGAATGAATCTTATCCCATAAGAACAAACTAAGCAGGACAGAAACCTACGATTCAGCATATTGCCAACCCACATTATGGAAACAACTGTGGTTTCAATCACTAATACAGGGTATGAAAGTTGCTGATGCTAGACAGAACTATAGTCAAGGACAGTGAAGAAAACTGCCTATTGTGTAGGGATAACACCAGAAGTGCAGTGTGAAGTAAAACATGTACATCACATCTTGTAGGAATGTAAAATGTCCAAATTGTGAAACAAATGGTAAGCAAGATGTGTTGTTACTGCAACAGAGTATACCTTCTAACTACAGGGGAATAAAAGGTCACTGAGATAGTAGGGACATCAGCGATTAAGTTAGCAGAAGACTGGATACAGCCGGTCTGAACTGGACTTGTTAACAGTTCTCCGAAGAACATTGATAAGACAGATGAATCTCATACGAACTAATCAAGTAAGGATATTGAAACAACGCTACAATATGCACTCTTGCAATAACAGAAAAAGATGGCTGGAGGGGAGCAGAGGGGCTTGGGACATGAGCCAACATACAGCACAACCTGTAGCTAGGGGTACCTTAAGCCAATAGGGGAATGACAACACATAAATGGGACAAGGACCACCAATTAGGGGAGAACAATGTATTGTGTAATTGATTAACATGCTTGTAGAAATAGTATAAAAAGCCTGCTTAAACTCGATGTAAGGTGTGCCTATCTTTTGGACACCCGGTCTTGCAAGAACGTTAAATAAAATATCTTGCTCCTTCGGAACTTGACTCAACTAAATTGTTTGACTGTGAGCTGCGTTTCTCACAACATTAAGCCATTTTGAAAGCGCATTGATGAGTAACAGCAGAATGGTGCCTAGAAATGGTCTTACTGAGTCAATATGACCCAAAAACAGCCAGGTTTATTCCCACGGGTGAAGAGGAGTTGAAGCAGATAGCTTCTGCTGCTGCTGGCAATGGAAACATTGTTTAACCATGTTCTGGATGTCACTGTCTAACACTGGCCACCAGAAATAATTACGTGCCAACATCTTCATTGTTGACGTGCCTGGGTGTGCATTGTGGAGTTCTGCCAAGACTGATTCTCCACACTGGGAAGGGACAATGATTTTTGGAACCCCACAGCAAGATTGTGTCCTGGCAATTCAAGGGGAGGTGATGGCCTAGTGGTATTATTGCTAGACTATAAATCCAGAAACTCAGCTAATGTTTTGGGGACCCAGGTTCAAATCTCACCACAGCAGCTGGTGAAATCTGAATTCACTAAAATAAATCTGGAATTAAGAATCTAATGATGACCATGAAACCACTGTCAATTGTTGGTTCACTAACGCCCTTTTTTTGGAAGGAAATGCGCCTTCCTTTCCTGGTCTGGCCTACATGTGACTCCAGAGCCACAGCAAAGTGGTTGGCACTCAACTGCTCTCGAGCAACTAGGGATAGGCAATAAAAGCTGGCCAGCCAGTGATGCCTATGTCCCACAAATGAATTTTTAAAAACTCAATCCAGTGTTTCTCTGATAAATGGAGCGCAGGCCATCTTACAAAACTGTATCTGTCCAGCTTTGTAAAAAAAAAGTCTTTAACCACTGACAAAAATGGGTCTCTGCTCGTTCGATTCTTGATCTGTTTAACACATACGGATGATGAATCCAAGAAATTTAACAACAACACTAACTACTGTGGAATGACTGTGTTGGTAGGACTGCTTGGTAATGGAATTGATAACGAAGTGCATCTACATTGGTTATACGCGAGCCAGGGCCCAATGCTGGATTCTCTTTGAAGCTATAGGTGGGAAGAGCTTTGTCTTCGCTGTCAACGGCTTACGGTTGGACAGATAGGTATTGGAGAAACCTCTTGACACCAAACACAACTGACAGTGCTTCTTTGTCCAGCTGGCAGAAGCCCTTTTCAGCCTGGGCAAGTGTTGCTGAAATGGTGCGTTCTTCTGACCTGTCCTCCATTCGATGTGACAATATGGCTCCTATGCCATAATTCTTTAGTTGGATCATAATGTATGACCGAGCATGACGACTGAAGCAGTTTCTTCACTGCTGCAATGGTTTTTTTCTAGCTGTAAATCCCAGGGTCAGTGGTGGTTCTTCCTCAATGACAGAGTGGAGTGGTGCCAATCCAATTACTACAGGCTATCAGCACAAACGTATCACTCCATATCACAAACAATCCAAAGTTGTGCAGGTTAGGTGGATTGGCCATGCTAAATTGCCCCTTAGTGTCCCAAGATGTGTAGGTTGGGAGGATTAGTGGGTGATACTTGAGGTTGCGGGGAACAGGTCTGGCTGGGATTATCCTTTAGTGTCAGGGGGATTACGTGGTGTTATAAGGTTAGGGCCTGGATGGGATTGCTGTTAGTGCAGATTCAATGGGCCAATTGATCTCCTTCTGCACTGTAGGGATTCTATGATTTTATGAAATATTACAACAATAGTTGGTTAGCTAAACAAAGGGTTATTAAGAATAAGGATTGCCAAGAGAGTTCTTCATTCATATTTTACTTACTACTCCATACTGTTCCAGCTACCAAATCACATGGAAACTTGCATCAGTTCTAATGATGATGGATACCAAACCACTTACATTTTCAGGAGTATGTGAATCAGCAAGTTAATCAGTATGTTAAACCACATGCACTAGAAAGCAATATCACTGACTCTAATTAAATACTTCTTTTTATTAAAAGATCATAGTGCATTATGTGGTACAATGTCTTTGCAGTGTGTTGCATATTCTAAAAATAGTGTTCTTGTCATATTCTCTTTACACTTACAGGCTTTGTCCCGTCAGGGCTACTATGTTAGTGACCTCCCATTTCCCAGTTGTAATCGCCGTTTCTTTAGCCTTTAAAGAAAAAGTGAGGACCATTAATCTAATCAGTTTAGGAAAAACTTATAAAAATGTTTAATTGTTTTGTCAAAGACTTATGCATACATACCGTATTTCCAGCCTTCTTATGGATATGCTTATATCCATCTTTGTCACTAATGACCTTGTAGAAACTAATGTTGTCTGCTTCAAAGAAAGGTTCTGATGCTTGAAACTACAAATATTTCAAATAATCAGGCATGAAAATATTAGAAATTCAAAATGATAGTATTTAACAAATTTATTTTTAAAGATTTGAATAATTTAAAATATTTTGACAGCTTTGAAGCGTAACAAGTGTATTTCAAAGTTTTCTTCACGTTGGTTATTATTTGATTTCATGTGTTAACAATATAAATTCATCTTTCCCCTTTTCTACCACTGATGCTGTTCTTTCTATAGCTGCACTCCCAATGAAGTTCCTTAATTGCTAGTTGAGTACCCATCAGCTTTAGCTGCAATGGACTGGAGTTAATAAGTTTGGAGAACCATGTTCACCTGGCACAATCAAGGTACCCATCCCTCCAGTTTATTCATCCCATCTTTTAACCATCCAACCCTAACCACTTGAACTCCCCCCAATCCCCAGGACCTGCCAACCTGGAACCTGGTTCAAGTGACCCTAGACTTAGCTGGGCTTCTTGGCTTAGTGGGACAGCCTGTAGTCCCAGCAGTGGACACTACTACTGGGACTACAGGGTTGTTGGCAATCCAATTGACCGACAGCTCTCTAAGGTCTAAAGTGGGACTTCCTCCTAAGTGAAGGGCTGAAATCCTGTCCCAAATGCACAAAGCTGCTCCTGTTAAATGGCTGCACTGGGAATGTAGGCAGGCTCAATAAAGATATACCCTGCAGCTGAGGTTAAGTGTAATCCATTTACTTTGCAATGGGGGTGCAGCATGAATGGTAATTGGTGCAGGATAGGCAGACATGATACAGTAGTCATTTTAAAGACCAAAGGACCATAGAGTCCCATTTCACTGCTTCAGTGGAGGGAAATCACCTTCCACCCAGACACTCTGGCTTTGAGCCCCATTCTAAATGGATAGACTGCCCGAATCTGTGATAGTGCTACAATACTACCGAGAGATTCCATTATTCCAGTTATTCCATTTGAGGCGTGCCCACATCCTTCTGAGTGAAAGGTAAAATGAATTCCAGAATTTTGCAGCTCCAAATGGAGCTATCTTATTCAACTGAAAGGGGATAGGTTAGCTTAGACTAGGTGAGGTTTTAAGCTTCCACAGAGCTCTTGTCAACCCTTTGTTTTGACTTGTAAAGGTCCCTTATGTGATGGTATACATGTACAATGTAAGATAACTTCCCCAGGTTAGGAACAGATAGAAAGGGCAGGATTTACCGCACCCACCCACAGTGTGTTTGGCGACGGCAGAGACAGCCCGCAACTGGCTGGCAACAGGATCTTCCAGTCCCATTGCTGTCAATCAGACTTCCCATTGTTTGCATCATGAGTCGCCAGGGAAGCCGCAACAAGGGGATCTGAAGTTCCTGCTGGCATGAATGGCTAGAATGTCCCACCCTTGATGTTCTCCTGATCCTTACCAAAAGATAATTGGCTAAAAGGAATGAGCTGAAAAACAGCTGAAATGGTTTTTTGAACCAAATTACATTGGCTCTCACTCTCTGTCCTTAAATTTTCATATGACCATTAAAAAGCCCTAACACATATTTTTATTGCAGATTGCCTGTGTAAACTTATCACACTGAAATGAGTGTTATTAGCAGCACTTCAATATACCCACTGACTGAAGAGTGTAATTCTTTCTCTGTACCCTAGCTATCACTGTAACACTACATTCTGCACTCTCTCATTGAGTGGTATGCTTTGCATAGTATGCAAGAAACAATACTTTTCACTGTATGTTAATCATGTGATATAATAATAAATCAAACCAATCAAACCAACAGGATCAGTTTCCATTATAAGTATCAGAACTGATGACAGAAGAGAATGCAGATATAAGAGTGCTGGGGGATGGAGTGGAAATTCATCTTGTGCAGTGGCACAGAAAGGAAGGTATTCGATCCACTGCTGATTATACATAGTGCCAAATATTCAGTTCAAATGCAACTAAATATCCAATATCACCTATTTAGTGCCACTGCCCAAGAAGAATGTCCACCTAGCAATTTTAATACATAAACTTTCAGAGAATAAGAGTAATTTAAAGAGTGTTACATACAACTCCGATCCATCCTGTACTGCTCTTTTCAGAAAACATAGCATTCTAGTGTGGAACAAATATTCAGAATAAACAATAATTTAGAATGACAATGCATTGAAATTTGAGAGTTACTGTAAATATGAGAATATTTTAAACATAGTGGTCGAAACCCCAGTTACCTTTAAACAATTCCAAGCCATGTTGGTGAAATCACAGATTGTTAAAATTGAATGATTTTGTCTTCGATTAATCCATTGGACAGCGATTCGTTCATCTGTTACCCATTTTACTAAACTTAGGTAATATTCACTGAAAAAGTTAATAAAACAAAAACTGATATACAAATTTAAAAATCAGCCAGCTAGTAATGACATTAATCAGGCAATTGAGGTGGGCCTGTTAGAATATGAACTCCCTGATTAAGGGCCAAATTGATGGGCCAATCAGGGAACTCCATGCTCTGTATTTAACCAGGCGTGTCAGTTCCTCTGGCACTCCTTGTGCAGACTGCTAAGCGAAAGCACTCAGTATGCTGTTGTCACTCTTTTAAATAAAAGGAATTTGGTGAAGGGACTTCTGCCTCTGAGATCCTATTACATAGTTTAAGTGAAAATCACATTGAATATTGAAACATTTTATATGATAAATGCTAAAGTTATTTTGGATAAGCAATTGCTATTATCTGCAAATTAATGTAAGTGACCCATCGACCCCAAGGCAGAAATGTCAGCAAGGCAATCCCCAAATTTTAAATTCTAGAACCAAGATGGAAGTAAGAGTGGTGGGTCTCATGGCAGAGATTGTCAGGAATGTTGAGGGGTTGAGGAGAGGAGGTGGAGGCTCTAGATGGAGAGGCCAGGGAGCACCTTGGGTGGGGAAGATATGGGGGGAAACACTAGATGTGGAAAGGGGACCAGTGAGAGGGCCACCCAAACCCCAAACATGGAGAGCTGGTAGGCATTCCACCAGCCCCCTCCATTCCCTGTCTTGACTATCATTACTTGACCACCTCAGGGTCTCAATGGGGGCAAGGGCAGTGGGTTGCCCTAGGCCTTGCCCATCCACTGTAAAATTGAGGACAAGTTAGGGGTGGGGGTGGGAAGGCAACCAGAAAACTTTACACTCTTTGTCAGCCTGTAACCTTCGGCCCAAAATTTCTTCTCCATGAATAATGATACTGGCTAAAAAAATTCCATTAATCGCAAAATAACGTGTTTTGTGAATATTTATAACAACAAAGAGAATTTTACGTTGCTTGAGAAGGTGCATGTCCAATTAGAAATACGTGAAAGAAGATTTAGGGCACATATTCTAACGTCGTTACACGATATTTCAGTCGGCAGGCGCACACAAGAGTCAGAAATGTGTCTGCCGACAATTAAAAGGGAATTGAGGCCATTATGGGACCAATTTTTGTTGGGTGGGATTGGCGACAGGAGTGGATATTCTTGTGAGATGCCAAACTCCCATCGTTCAATGTCAGGAACATCAATGTAATACATTTATCATCACATTAACAGGCCTCAATGTCTGAATCATCCCTCCACCACCAACCTCCCCACCCCCATCTCCACCCCCAAAAGAAATCTATTTATGTCAGTGGAACAGTACACCAGCATGAATTATGACTGGTCTCTAACAGCGTGTCTCCGACGGGCAGACCTCCCAGAAGAGCACAGGTGAGTGCATCGTGCAGGAAAGACAGGGTCATGCCTGGGCACTCCCTCAGCAGAATCCAAGTGCCAAGGGGTGGTGCAGGAGGGTTACATGCAGTCGAGGTTCCATATGAAATTTTGTGCAACTTTAAAAATTGTGTTCATTAAAAACGGCTCCCTGACCTTTCAAAAATGGAAGTTGCTGCATTGAGCCCATCCCACTAGCATGACATTGTGCAACCTGCCCCTTGACTTTTTTCTCAATGTGCCAATGAAACAACAGAGAAAGATACCATTGGTGCTGGCAGCTTCAACGCCGCTTCCCCCTCCCTGTTGCCTTCTGCCAAATAAAGGAAAAATTCTGCCCAAGAAGTGAGATTTTCCAGTTCTATCTGCCTGGATCCAAAAATTCCAGCCCAAAGTCAACAGGCTTTTTCTGTCCCACCTGCGAATATCCCTGGAGGAAACCCACACAGACACTGCGAGAACACTGCACAGTGACCCAAGCCGGGAATCGAACCCAGGTCCCTGGTGCTGTGAGGCAGCAGTGCTGACTACTGTGCCACCATGCCTCCCACCCTAGCTCAGGGCTATGATCACATGAGCCCTCTGACAGAATAGCAATCTTATGCAAAGCTATACACAGCAGCATTTGGAGAGCTTGCAGGAACTGCACATTGAAATGCACAGGATCCGTGCCACATCGGAACCCGAAGTCAGTGGTGGTGCAGAGGTGTTTGGTGGGGATTTCAGTTCCACCCCAGCTGGTGCTTACCTCCAACTATCCAAAGTGCAGCCAAGGGCTGAGGCTGCCACTGAGGAGTTGAAGAGAGGAGACCACCCTTCTGGGGCCACCATCATCATATTTGACATTATTGGCTCCTCTGACTGAAGGTGCATCTGTGCAGCAAGGCTCAGTTCTAGAGGCTTCTCCTACATTGATACCAGTGCAACAGCCTCTCAAGCTACCCCCTACCATTGATATCTCCTTGACAAGGACGATCACCACATGCATCTCAACCACAAGTAGAGAAAAATGAACATACTTCTTCCAATCCTCCAGTGACAGCCATACCCATCACTGGTAAAGAGCTTTCAGATATTTACCACCAGTACTGATTAAAGAATGATAGATAAGCGGATAAAAGAGAGTAAATGAAAGAAAAGGTATACCTGGAACTGATAACTTCCGGGGGTAAAATTTCATAAGTTTTTATGTTCTTGACATCTACAACAAATACCCTCACTGTGGGGGCATTTGCACCAGCCTAGTTTTAAAAAAAAGAAATATTGTGTGAAATCTCAAAGGGTTAGTGACCACCATTTTAGTAACTAAACAAACTATTTATTGTAACAATAAACTATATACAGAATGCAAGAAATGTGCCACTTACTACTTTGACTCCAGTCTCAGACTGACTGGGAAAGTCCATGCTCATCCCAGGATTGGCACACTTTGGCCCAATTGGCCAATTGAGTCACATGACCCCAAAATCTTGCCCCTAAAAGGGGCTCATTACTATATCCACCCCCCCTCTTAAGTCTCTTATTGCCATATACAAACAAAAGACAAACTATTTACAATAAAATATCAATAAACACGGTCCATCAATAAGCTCAACCTGTCGGGGACATTCTCTTCCTCTGGGAGCGATGTAGTTCAGCGTGTCATCTCTCCACAGCACAGGCAGCTTCCATTTGACTTTCAGAAATTGGACATTCAATTTGTAAAGGGGAATCTGTGCTTATAACATCTTCTGTTCCCACAGGAACATTACTTGGCCCCTCCTGAGGTTGACGTGTTAAGCAAGTCTACTAATAAATTGTGTTAAGCAAGCTCATTTATTAGTATCACAAGTAGGCTTACATTAACACTGCAATGAAGTAACTGTGAAAATCCCCTAGCCACCACATTCCGGCACTTGTTCGGATACATTGAGGGAGAATTTAGCACGGCCGATGCACCTAACCAGCACATCTTTTGGACTGTGAGAGGAAACTGGAGCACCTGGAGAAAACTCACACAGACAAGGGGAAACCGTGCAGACTTCGCACAGATAGTGACCCAAGCCAGGAATTGAACCTGGGTCTCTGCTGCTTTGAGGCAGCAGTGCTACTGAAAGGTAGGATCGGTGCAGACTGCCTCATTGGTTATCTGCGTGACTCCCTTCTTCTCAAGTGATCCAAATGCCTTTTCAGGATTTTATCTTGAACTTCCACCTCATATGATACTGGGCCTGTTTTGGCCACGACAACACATTGGACCCAACTCAGACCATTCCCAAAATCTTTGATAAATACTAGATCATCCAACGTCAAATAGCCTCTCATCTGTTGTTGAATCTCTTGAACATTTTGCCTCCACCCTCCCTGCCAAATTGGAAAACACCAGGTCTAACTTCATACATCTACCCATCAGCAACCTGGCAGGAGTTACTCCAGTGGTCATGTATGGCTTTGTCTGATAGTTAATCAGAAAATGTGCTAACTTGTCTGCAGGGACGCTGGTGGTTGCTTTTTCATGGCTGCCTTAAAGACTTGCCTAGCCAATTAGTTCATTAGATGAGGGATGGTAAGATGTAGTACATATATGCTTTCATGATGACATGAAATGTTGGAAGTCCTCACTGGTAAGTGCTGTTCTGTTGTCTGAAACTAATACATCTGGTAACCCATGCATGGCAAAGCTTTATCTTAATATTTCCACTGATGCAAAAGAAGTTGTGGACTTCATTAATATTCAGCCATTTTGAATATGCATCCACTATAAGGAGGAATACTGTACCCATAAATGGGCCTATAAAATCCACATGAAGTCTCACCCTTGGCTGACCTGACCATTCCCAAGGATGCAACCGGACTGCAGGAGATAACTTTTGTTGCATCTGGCATTGGTGGCACTGCTTAACCATGCTCTCTATGTTTGCATCTATTCCAGGCCACCAAGCCAACATCTACACCTTGGATGTACCTGGGTGGGTGCTGTATATTTCCTCAAATAACAATTTGCCAGGCATGAGGATGAACATGCTCGCTCCCCACAGAAGGGCATCAACTTCACAGCTCCATTCATTTTTCCTTGTTTGAAAGTTTTATCTATTCAGACATTCTATCATAATGGCAGCCATAAAGGATCATGTGTTTTACTGTGGATAATATTGGATCTCTTTAAGTCCAGTATTTGATCTGCTACACAGATACAAGTAATCGAGAAAGTTTAAGGCTGAAATAATTTCTTGTGGCACTGGTGGGATGGTTTACTTCCTGGCAATAGGAGATGATTCAGAGCATCTGCATTTGGTATCTGTTTCCCTGGGGGGTGTATTCATAGGCAGCCAACAATAAAACTCAGCGCTGTATCCTTGCAAACTCTGTTGGAGGGGTTGTCTTTTCTTCTCTGAAGAGTCCTATTCAAGGTTTATGATTAGTGGTTGCAGTAGAATGCTGCCGATAAACATATTGGTGGAACCTTTTATCCTGAAGATGACAGCCAAACCCGCTTTCTCGATCTGTGAATATGCCTTCTCTGTTGGGTCCCTGAAGCATAGCTAATGGACCTCTCTGACGCTCATTCATTTTATGTGACAGAACTGCTCCAGTTCCATAAAGAGATGCATCACAAGTGAGTGAGATTTATTTAGAAGGATTGAAGTGGACTAAAGGCAGGTTGTCTGTAAGGCTTTTTACAGTCCCATCTTTGGTGCTTTTTTTTAAATAATGCATGCAGGTGTGCCAGAATCATGGACAAGTTTGGAATGAACCTCCCATAATAATTACCATCCCAAGGAAGGACTTTAGTTTGAATATATTCTTCGGGGATGGTGCTTCCATCAGTCCTAACTTTAACTTCCATTGGATGCGATCCCTGTGCGTCCATTGTAAAGTCCAAATAAATTGCCTCCTTCACCAAAAAAGTACGCTTCCCTCTTGTTAATCTCACTCTGGTTTTTGGGAACCTTTTAAAAACCTCCTCCTTGGTGCTCCGCTTCTGTGGTCCCCATGATTAGCAAATCATCCAAATAAATGACTACTTTAGGCAAATCTCGCAGAAGGTTCTCCATTACACGTTGAAAAATTACGATGAGATTCCAAATGACAATCTGGTGAACTGGTACAGGCCTCATGTGTATTAACAGTGACAAATTCAGTATGTATGATTCATTGTTAGATCCCCTAGCCAACTTTGCATACAAGTCCTCTATTTTACGTATAGGGTACCTGTCTAATTTTGCTGCCTGGTTTACTGTTACTTTGTAGTCTCACATGTTGGTAAGGTTTTACCTGGTTTGACTACTGGCACAATGGGTGTTGCTTGCTCCACAACTTGCACAGGCTTTATGATGCCTAAATCTTCTAATTGACGAAGTTCAGTTTCCATCTTCTCATGCAATAAGGCATCGGTCTGGCTCTATAAAATGTTGGTGTAGCTTCTAATTCCACTTGAATTCTGGGTTTCAAACTACAGATTATGCCCAATTCAAGCTGAAATACCTCCTGAGCCCAGATTCTCCAATAGAGAGGTTTTGTAGTGCTCCCCACTGAGCATCAGCTAAGAGGTTTGTGCCCTCTTTCATGGTGAGTTTGGTGATGGGGAGGGGGGGTATTTAATCAGATGGGAGGCTGGCAGGTATAGATGCTGTCGACTTCCCACTCACATCCCAGATGAGAGGAGAAAGTGGCACAGTATACCGTTGCTTGATTCGCAATCTAGAGACCCAGGGTAATGCTCTGCAGACCCAAGTTCAAATTCCACGAGGGCAGATGGTGGAATTTAAAAACTCAATAAAATATTCGGAATCTTAAAAAGTCGATCAATGACCATAAAACCATTGTCAATTGTCATAAAATCCCATCTGGTTCACCAATGTCCTTTAGGTAACTTGCTGTCCTTAAGTGGTCTGGCTTATATGTGATTATAATCACCAATGTTGTTGATTCCTAAATGCCCTCTGAAATGGCCTCACAAGCCACTCGGTATTCAATTGCTACAAATGGAACAAAAAGCAATGAAACCGGCCGGACCAACTGGCATCAACCTAGGCACCAGTAATGACAATGGCAAATTCAGCCTTGTTGACAGTCCAAAGTCCTCCTTACTAACATCTGGGGGCTTGTGCCAAAATGGGGCGAGCAGGCTGGTCAAGCAACAGTCTGACATGATCATATTCACAGAATCATACCTTATACGTAACGCCCCAGACACCACTATCGCCAATACTGGCTATGTCCTGGGTGGAAGTTTCCTCTCTCCCCCTTCCCCCACTGAGAGCTGCTGGCCAGTCAGAGGCTGGTTGAAATAGTGCTGCAATCTATAATACATAGCACGCAACAGAGATGGCGAGCACAGTGGTTTACAGTTGGGGTGCTGTTGCCCTGGGATTCCTGAACATTGACTCTGGATCCATGAAATCTCATGGCATCAAGTCAAACATGGACAAGGAAAACTACCGCTGATTACCACATACTGTTCTCACTCAGCTTAAGCACTCCTCCATGTAGAAAACCACTTGGAGAAAGCACTGAGAGTGGTAAGAGTGCAGAATGTACTCTGGGTTGGAGGCTTCAATGTCTATTACCAAGTATGGCTCTGTAGCACAAGCGCAGACTGAGCTCGTTGTGTCCTAAGGCACAAAGCTGCTGGATTGGGACTGTGGCAGGTGATAAGGAAAGCAACAAGAGGGAAAGAAATACTTGATCCCATCCTCACCAACCTGCTGCTGCAGATGTATCTGTCCATGACAATATCAGTAGGAATGACCACTGCATTGTCCAGCTATTTACCATTTATATAGATGATCTGGAGGAGGGAACCAAGTGTAGGGTGTCGAAATTTGCTGATGACACCAAAATTGGTGGAAAGGCAAATTGTGCGGAGGGTGGGGAGAGTCTACAGAAGGATCTAGATAGGCTGGGCGAATGGGCCAGGAAATGGCAAATGGAATTTAATGTTGGCAAGTGCGAGGTGGTCCACTTTGGTAGGAAGAATGGTAGGAAGGACTATTACTTACGTGGAGAAAAACTGCAGCAGGCGATGGTGCAGAGGGACCTCGGGGTCCTTGTGCATGAGTCGCAAAAACCCAGCCTGCAGGTGCAGCAGGTGGTCAGGAAGGCGAATGGGATGCTGGCCTTCATAGTGAGGGGGATTGAATATAAAAGTAGGGAGGTCTTGCTGCGGCTGTATAGGGCATTGGTGAGGCCGCAGCTGGAGTACTGTGTGCAGTTTTGGGCGCCGTACTTACGCAAGGATATTTTGGCCTTGGAGGGAGTGCAGAGGAGGTTTACTAGGCTGATGCCGCAGTTGAGGGGGTTGAGCTATGAGGAGAGGCTGAATAAATTAGGCTTGTACTCGTTAGAGTTTAGAAGAATGAGGGGAGATTTCATTGAGACGTATAAGATGATGAATGGGATGGATAGGATAGAGGTGGAGAGGCTCTTCCCGCTCAAAAAAGACAGTAGGACTAGGGGGCACAGCCTCAAGATAAAGGGGGGGAGGTTTAGAACGGAGTTGAGGAGGAACTTCCTCACTCAAAGGGTGGTGAATCTCTGGAATTCTCTGCCCGTTGAGGTGGTGGAGGCTACCTCGCTAAATATTTTTAAGACGCGGGTTGATGGGTTTTTGATAAGCGAGGGGATTAAGGGTTATGGGGAGAGGGCGGGAATGTGGAGCTGAGCCACGACAGATCAGCCATGATCTTATTGAATGGCGGGGCAGGCTCGAAGGGCTAGTTGGCCTACTCCTGCGCCTATTTCTTATGTTCTTGTGGAGTTGAAGTTCAATCTTCACATTGAGGATACCTCTGTCATGTTGTGTGGCATTACCACTGTGCTAAATGGGATAGACTTTGAACAAATCTAACGGCTCAAAACTGGACAGCCATGAGGTGCTGTGGCCATCAGCAGAAGCAGAACTGTATTCAACCACAATCTATAACCTCATGCTCTGGCATATCCCCACTCCACATTACCATCAAGCTAGGGGATCAACCCTGGTTCAATGTAGAGTGCAGGACAGCATGCCAGGATCAACACCAAGTATACCTAAAATGGAGGAGTCAAGCTGGTGAAGCTACAAAACAAGACTACTTGTGTGCTAAATAGCATAATGACTAAATAATAGACAGGGCTAAGCAATCCCACAATCAAGGGACAAGAAATAAGTTCTGCAGTCCCGCCATATCTCACTGGAGGAGGAGGCTCCATAAATATCCCCATCCTCAATGATGGAGGAGCAGAGCCTCTTGCCTGATTAAATGCCACCCACCCTTGCTACCAACCTCACCAAGGGGGAGAGCAGAAGATTCCACCCAAAATCTTGATTGAGATTGAGGCCTTCTGAAGGTGTTCAGTGGGTTCACTACATAACCTTTTCTCCTTAATGGAGAATCTGAGTCCATCCCCAACTCTCCGCAGCTATTTAAATGCAATGGTTTGTACATGGGATGTATCATAGAATCATACAATTACTACAGTGCAGGAGGCCATTTAGCCCATCGAGTTTGCACCGACCACAATCCTACACAGGCCGTATTCCCATGACCTCACAAATTTACCCTCCTAATCCCTCTAATACAAGGATCAATTCGGCACGACCAATCAACCTAACCCGCACATCTTTGGACTGTGGGAGGAAACTGGAGCAACCAGAGGAAACCCACACAGACATGGGGAGAATGTGCAAACTCCATACAGACGGTGACCCAAGACTAGAAATGAACCCAAGTCCCTAGCACTGTGAGGCAACAGTGCTAACCACTATGACACAGTACAATGCCGTGGGAGTTGTGTTGGGATGGGAAGGTGGAGAAGTGAATTGCTGAGCAACTAGTGACCAGCAGCAGTTCTGGTTAGGACGGGGGAAGGAAATGTCACCAGTCTTAGACATCACTGCCTGGATTTTCTGACAATCCCCATCACAATTGCAGGCAGTTTTGGCCAGGAGCATGAGTAAGAATTTCCCTGTGGTTGTATAATATTACTTTTGAAAAACATTTTTGTGCAGATACTGGTATATGGAATTTTACCTTAGGATATGGAATCTTTATTGTTTCTGGGTACTGCCCATCACCATAAAATGAATACTCTATAAGTGGAACCTGAGTATCATTGAATTCTCCATAAGCTATATAGCTTCCTTTTGGTGACCACCAGATCGCGTTATTTGAGGATAGCATTTCCTCTGTGGAAAATAAAAAGATATTACTTTGGTTTCTGATCATTTCAAACACTGCATTGAAATTATGACAACAGAATGTATTTTGATCATCTAACAGCAAATGAAGCTAAATATTGTAGAATTGTGACTGTAAATTGCCTAAGTAATACATGAGTAACAAATGCGCTTTTACCATGGTTAATCCATCTAACGTATACGTCTTTAGACGCTAAGGACCAACTTACTGTCACCAGTCGACCTAACTTAACATCTTTTGACACTAAGGGCCAATTTACCGTAACCAATCCACCTCACCTACACATCTTCAGACACTAAGGGCCAATTTACTGTAACCTATCTACCTAACCTACAAATCTTTAGACAATAAGGGCCAATTTATTGTAACCAATCCACCTAACCTACACATCTTTAGACACTAAGGGCCAATTTACTGTAACCTATCTACCTAATCTACAAATCTTTAGATGCTAAGGGCCAATTTACTGTAACCAATCCACCTAACCTACACATCTTTGCAAGCTTGGGGTCATCTGTCATCTTAATTCTCCACCTTGCTCCTATTCTGGCCTCACTGTCCTCGGTCCCCTGCAAGGTTGCAATAGAGCTCGAGGTGGATGAAAGGGCCAAATATTTGGATGAAGGGGGTGAACGTTTTCTTGCTAATTTTGATAACATAACAACAGACAGGAAAGTAAATTATCAAGAAGACAAGGGGCAAGATTTTCTGTGCAATCTGCAGTGGATTTCTGAGAAATAACCTCAATGTTATTAAGTATAAAAGTCATACATATTAGCTTACCCTCATAAAGCCAGTCAGGGATCCCATTGTAAATCTTATTTTTCTCTCCATTCTTTGTTAAACGTGTAGCAGGGCTTGTGGAATTAGTTTTTAAATAAATATCGTAATTCCAAACATAAACCTAAAGGGAGGAAGAGATTCATGCTAAAATGATGTTTAGAAGTTATTTTAATACTTCGGATAATAAATAATTCACAAATCCACCATTATTCCAGCATCCCATCTCCATAGATAGAATCCACAGAACCACAGACTCCCTACAATGAACCACCCCTCCCCCGCCTGGTCCCCATAACTGCATGCATTTACCACCTGCCCTACACATCTTTGCACTGTGGGGGGAAACCAAGGCACCTGAAGGAAACCCACACAGACATGTAAACTCCACAGAGGCAATCACCCAAGGCCGGAATCAAACTCGGGTTCCTGGCACTATGAGGCAGCAATGCTAACCAGTGTGCCACTATGCAACCTCAAAAATACAACACAAATACCGAAGTGGTAACTTAGTGCAAACTTGCAAATAATTACAAATTTGATCTTTTTTATGAATATAAATAACATGAAATGTTCTATGTTACAGATTTTTAATACATTCAACATCGCATTGGTTTCCATGCTTAGAAACATAGAAGATAGGAGCAGGAGGAGGCCATTTGGCCCTTCGGATCTACTCCACCATTCATCACAATTATGCCTGATCATCTAATTCAATTGCCTAGTCCTGCTTTAAGAACATAAGAACATAAGAAATAGGAGCAGGAGTAGGCCATCTGGCCCTTCGAGCCTGCCCCGCCATTCAATAAGATCATGGCTGATCTGTCGTGGCTCAGTTCCACTTTCCCGCCCTCTCCCCATAACCCTTAATCCCCTCTCTTATCAAAAACCCATCAACCCGCTTCTTAAAAATATTTAGCGAGGCAGCCTCCACCACTTCAACGGGCAGAGAATTCCAGAGATTCACCACCCTTTGAGTGAAGAAGTTCCTCCTCAACTCCGTTCTGAACTGCCCCCCCTTTATCTTGAGGCTGTGCCCCCTAGTCCTACTGTCTTTTTTGAGCGGGAAGAGTCTTTCCACCTCTATCCTATCCATCCCATTCATCATCTTATACGTCTCAATGAGATCTCCCCTCATTCTTCTAAACTCTAACGAGTACAAGCCTAGTTTATTCAGCCTTTCCTCATAGCTCAACCCCCTCAACTCCGGTATCAGCCTAGTAAACCTCCTCTGCACTCCCTCCAAGGCCAAAATATCCTTGCGCAGGTGCGGCGCCCAAAACTGCACACAGTACTCCAGCTGCGGCCTCACCAATGCCCTATACAGCTGCAGCAAGACCTCCCTACTTTTATATTCAATCCCCCTCGCTATGAAGGCCAGCATCCCATTCGCCTTCCTGACCACCTGCTGCACCTGCAAGCTGGGTTTTTGCGACTCATGCACAAGGACCCCGAGGTCCCTCTGCACCGTCGCCTGCTGCAGTTTTTCGCCACGTAAGTAATAGTCCTTCCTACCATTCTTCCTACCAAAGTGGACCACCTCACACTTGCCAACATTAAATTCCATTTGCCATTTCCTGGCCCATTCGCCCAGCCTATCTAGATCCTTCTGCAGACTCTCCACACCCTCCGCACAATTTGCCTTTCCCCCAATCTTGGTGTCATCAGCAAATTTCCACACCCTACACTCGGTTCCCTCCTCCAGATCATCTATATAAATGGTAAATAGCTGAGGCCCCAGCACCGACCCCTGGGGCACTCCACTAGTCACCATCCGCCAATCCGAATAGCACCCATTGACCCCCACTCTCTGCCTCCTATTTGACAACCAATCCTCTATCCACGCTAACACCCTACCCCCAACTCCATGTCCCCTGACCTTCTGCAATAACCTCTTGTGAGGTACCTTATCAAACGCCTTCTGAAAATCTAGAAACACCACATCCACCGGCTCTCCTCTATCCACCGCCCTAGACACATCCTCATAGAACTCCAGTAAATTGGTCAGACACGACTTCCCTTTAATGAAACCGTGTTGCGTCTGCTCTATCAAACAATTCCCCTCAAGATGCCTCGCAATTTCCTCCTTAATGACGGATTCTAACATTTTACCTACCACAGACGTTAAACTAACCGGCCTGTAATTCCCCGCCTTTTGCCTGGCACCCTTCTTAAACAACGGTTCTCCCTATAACCTTTGATCCCATTCACCCCAAATGCTATATCTAGCTGCCTCTTAAATACATTTAATGTTTTGGCATCAACTACTACCAGTGGTAATGAATTCCACAGGCTCACTGCTCTTTGGTGAAAAAATGTTGCCTCATCTCCATCCTAAATGGTCTACCCCAAATCCGCAGACCACCCTGGTTCTGGACTCCCCCACCATCGGGAATATCCTCCCTGTATCTACCCTGTCTAGCCCTGTTAGAATTTTATAAATCTCTATGAGATCCCCCCTCATTTATCTGAATTCCAGCAAAAACAATCCTAATCTAGTCAATCTCTCATCATGCATAAGTCCCGCCATCCCCAGAATCGGCTTGGTAAACCTTCACTGCACTCCCTCGAGAGTGCAGTGAAGGTTTTGTGCGGGAGGGAGAAGGTTTACCTTCTCCCTCCCGCACAAAAGGTTGTTACAGAAGGTTAGGGGGTATGGAGTTGGGGGTAAGGTGTTAACGTGGATAGGGGATTGGCTGTCAAATAGGAGGCAGAGAGTGGGTGTCAATGGGTGCTATTCGGATTGGCGGTTGGTGACTAGTGGAGTGCCTCAGGGGTCGGTGCTGGGGCCTCAGCTATTTACCATTTATATTGATGATCTGGAGGAGGGAGCCAAGTGTAAGGTGTCGAAATTTGCCGATGACACAAAGATAAGTGGAACAACAAATTGTGCAGAGGGTGTTGAAAGTCTGCAGAGGGATCTAGATAGGCTGAGCGAGTGGGCGAGAACCTGGCAG
Source organism: Carcharhinus amblyrhynchos (assembly GCF_965287045.1). Classification (NCBI taxonomy): domain Eukaryota; kingdom Metazoa; phylum Chordata; class Chondrichthyes; order Carcharhiniformes; family Carcharhinidae; genus Carcharhinus; species Carcharhinus amblyrhynchos. Next base: position 57,072,568 of record NC_137334.1, read on the forward strand.
ATGGAATACAATGTTGGCAAGTGTGAGGTTATCCACTTTGGTAGGAATAAGAGTAGGAAGGACTACTACTTACAGGGCGAAAAGCTGCAGCATGCTACAGTGCAGAGGGACCTGGGGGTCCTTGTGCATGAGTCGCAAAAACCCAGCCTACAGGTGCAGCAGGTGGTCAGGAAGGCAAATGGGATGCTGGCCTTCATAGCGAGGGGGATTGAATATAAAAGTAGGGAGGTCTTGCTGCAACTGTACAGGGCACTGGTGAGGCCGCAGCTGGAGTACTGTGTGCAGTTTTGGACGCCGCACTTGTGCAAGAATATTTTGGCCTTGGAGGGAGTGCAGAGGAGGTTTACTGGGCTGATACCGGAGTTGAGGGGGTTGAGCTATGAGGAGAGGCTGAATAGACTGGGCTTGTACTCATTAGAGTTTAGAAGGATGAGGGGGGATCTCATTGAGATGTATAAGATGATGAAAGGGATGGATAGAGTAGAGGTGGAGAGGTTCTTCCCGCTCAGAAAGGACAGCAGGACTAGAGGGCACAGCCTCAAGATAAGGGGGGGGTGCAGTTTAGAACAGAGTTGAGGAGGAACTTCTTCACTCAAAGGGTGGTGAATCTCTGGAATTCTCTGCCCGTTGAAGTGGTGGAGGCTACCTCGCTAAATATATTTAAGTCACGGGTAGATAGGTTTTTGGTAAGCAAGGGAATTAAGGGTTATGGGGAGAAAGTGGGAAACTGGAACTGAGCCACTTCAGATCAGCCATGATCTTATTGAATGGCGGGGCAGGCTCGAAGGGCTAGATGGCCTACTCCTGCTCCTATTTCTTATGTCAGAAAAGGAGACCAAAGTTGCACACAAAATTCTAGGTGTGGCCTCACCAAAACCCTGTATAATTGCAACAACATATTCCTGCTCTTGTACTTGAAACCTCTCACAATGAAAGCCAACGTTTCATTTAATTTGAATGCTTAATGATTAATTTTAATTAATATTAAAGTCGCACCCATTCAACTTTGATAAACATGGTTAAATACATTCAACTAACCCAGGTGTGACCCACTGGAGCCCATGATATATACTGGATTTCCGGAGGGAGATCTATGTCCGTGACAAGTGCTCTGTGGAAGAAAAGGTTTTAAAAGAAGGAAATTGATACATTTTTGCATGACGTATAAAAAATAATAAAGAAAACAATGCTCAATATCTTTATTCAAAAATTACTTACTTAGATGTCAAATTAAAAATAGAATATGAAGCGGTGAAAGAATGTCTCCATTGCTGTGAAGAAATTAAGAGAAAGCATCAGCATATAAGAACTTCCATACAAAGTACTTTTAGGGCCTGATTTTACCATCAAGTTGCACCCATTTTTCAGGGGCAAAAAGTTGGTAAAGTTGGGCGTGAGGCAAGTAGCATGATCCGCAATCGACTCCACGCCCATTCCTCCTTTACCAATGGCTGAAAATGTCCGCGATCAGAACTGCACCCAAAACGGGCATGATGACAATTTAAATGCATTTGAATGCATTTAAATTGAATTAATGGGCTGGATGCCCAACTTAACCAGCATTTCCCCTTATATCATTGCGTTCGCCCATCCAGATTTGGCATGAAACAGGCATGGCCCATAAAGGTCCGATGTGGGCGCTCCAGCTTCTGAGGAGATAAGTTCAGAGCTTCCAGCGTCTCTCTGACTCAGAACGGTGGTGGGGGGGGGGGGGGGGTGGAGAGAGGGGTGGGTAAATGGCTTTGCAGGGGGGAGGGAGGCGGGTCAGATCACTGTCTGGTGAGGGGAAAGAGGTGGGTCAGATGACTCTGTGGTTGTGGGGGGAGAGAGAAGCAAGTCAAATGGCTTTCTGGTGGGGGGAGGAGGCAGAGGGGTCCTGTTGTCACTCTGCGTGTGATTGGTGGGGGGGAAGTGGGGTCCACTGCCATCCTGCGTGTGATTGGTGGGAGGTGAGGGGGCATCCGCTGCCACTCTGCATGTGATCGGTGGGAGGGAGGGGGGCAGGGGACTGCAATCAGTCTGAGCAGTGAGGGGTGGGGGGATTAGGGGGACAGTAATGTTATGGGAGTGGGGCAATGTCTGTAAGGACCAGAGGGGAGGCTTTATCCATGAAGGAGTGATGTGGCAGAGGAGCGTTTTTCTATTTTTTTTACTGTGCATGCGCAGTTAAAGGCTCCAATTGGAGCTGCAGCATTTTGGGTGCGATAAGCCTTGCCCACAGGCTTTTGCAGCATGATTCGGAATCGCTGATATTTTTACAGGCACTTGGTAGGGGTGCCTGAGAAAGGCTCTAAAAGTCGGATCTGAAACACTCCCACTTTCAACTCCACCCAGCACTGAGAATTAAAATGATAAAATAGGGCCCTTAATGTAGTAAAGCTTTTTAAGCCCCATCACAAGTGCTTAGTCAGACAAAGATTTATATTGAGCCAAAGAAGAAGACATTGGAACATGTGACCAAAGGTTACATCAGAAGCAGAGGTATTAAGGAGGAAAAAGAAGCTGAGAGGTTAATGAAAGGAATTCCAAAACCTAACGCTTAAGGCTGAAGTTGCAGCTACCAATGATGGACAAAATGGGTATACACATGGACCATAATTTGAGGAATGAAGAGTTCTCAGAGGGCTCTAGGACTTAGGGAATGAACGGATGAGACCATGAAGTGATGTGAACATGTGGATGAGAAGTTCTAATTGATGCTTTGGTAGACTGGGGCCTGGAAATGGAAGGAGGGCTGGGACGGGGGAACAGATCAATTGGTGCTGATCACCAAAGTTTTGAATGAGTTCAAGTATATGGAGGCTAGGAATTAGAGATCAACCAGAAGAGGAATGGAATGCTTAAATCGGCAGGTAACAAAAGAATGGATGAGGGGGCTTAGCAGGGGGAGGACCAAGTGAAAATAGGGATTGTTACAAAGTTGTTAGTAAATCATCTTAGTGATAAAATGGACACAGCGTTGGTAACTCAATTCAGGGTCAGACAGAATGCCAAGGCTGCAAACAGTCTCAATCAAGCTGAGGCAATGACCAGGGAGAAAGGTAGCAAAGGAATGAAGTTTGTAGTGAGGGCTGAAGATAATGGGTGGAATTTTATGGTCTTGTTCATCTCAAAACTGTAAAATCCCACCTGAGGTTAATGGACCTTTCCACTGTTCGCCCCTCACCTGCTCCTATTCCTTTGACGGGCGGGCCAGTAAAATTCTGGCCAATGACTTTTGTTTTCCCAATGTTGAACTGGAGGAAATTTCTACTCACCCAGGGTAGGATGTCAGACAAGCAGACTGACAACACAAAGGGATTGGGTATTGAAGTGTACAAATAAAATCTGTTTCATTTTTAGATAAAGTTGCCAAGGGGTATGAAATAGGAAGAAGCAAACAATAGATCTTTGGAGTTCTTGCGATGCAGAAGATGCAAGGGGAAATATTACTGGAGATTTTCTGGCTATGATTCAACAGGTTTGAGTAGAACCTGGTGAGAACTGTTCTGCTCTGCTGAACAGAGAGATGGAGAGGAAGATGCTGTTATCAACCATGTAAATGCCTGCAGACAGATCGGGAAAGATGAAGCAGGAAAAGGCATCATGGTTTTGGTCAAATTAGATATAATATTTGAATCTGTTTAGGGATTATTCAGTGGTGTATTATTGGTAGAAACCAGATTGCAGATGTTCAGAAATGAAGTTGCTAGAAATGTGGAGACAGATTTGAGAGGGTGCAAGAACTTTGTTGAAATAAAGGTTGGAGTTAGGCTAGTAATTTGCAAGGACATCAGGATCGAATGTGAGATGTTTGAGGGAAGATTAAGGCAGATTTGAAGAGGGAGCAGGATGGTACCTGAACAGAAGGAACCATTTACAATATTAGCTAATATAAGTAAGGATGGTAAGTTGAATGGTCAGACATTTTAGAAATAGGGTAAGGGACAAGATAAACTTTAAGCTCACCCATGTGTGATACATTTTTGTGCACCTGAAACTATATATATATATATATATATATTTACTGAGGGCCCTGTTCTTTGCCAATAGAAGGAACATGTATACACTTTGCACCAGTTTCATCTAACCAAAACATGTAATCTTTGTTCGCTGGTTCATTCCTCAAGGCAGTACCTTGACCAATCAGAGCGAAGCTGCCTGATATAAGTTTTCAAACAATGCTTGACAGTTAACTATCACTGGTACGCTCTCCATGGCAGTACCTCTACCAATCAGAATTTGTTTGCCAATCAATCAGCACTCTCTTCTCATATAGTATAATGTTGCTGCTTCCCCTGACATTGGTATTCTTACGATTGTCCTGATGAGTGCAAGACAAAAAACTTTGACAAAATACTTTTTTCAGCAATACTCAAAACTATTTGTAAAACAATAATAAATGTTTTTTGAAATGTCATGTCTTACCTTTGAATAATTACTTTCCAGAAAAGCAAATAACTGATCAGCTGAGACCATATAATAATCAGCACCGACCTTCTCCTGTATATTGAAGGTTAAAGTTAAACTTAAAACATAAGAAGACAACTGTGCCTTTTATTTAAAACTACTTTATTGCATTAGTAAAGTGAACAAAGATGCAAGAGTTTGTGAATGAGCAGGCATTCAATACATTATAAAAACAACTGAATCAGGAATTGAAGAATTCTATTTGTGCATATACCCATTAGCAACCAGCGAGATATATCTATGACCACATCTTTAATCTAGATCATTCAACCAATGTGTGTTAACAGCTTGATAGCTATAGAAACAAACGATTTATATCCATATAGCACCCTTAATGTAATCAAACATCAAGAACATCAAGTTACTTCTAACAAGCATTATAAAACAAATTTTAACACAACCATATTATTACAGCAGATGTGTCTTTGGTCCCAATATTACATTTTAAGGAGTCTTAAGCGAAGAGATAGAGAGGTTCAGGAAGGGGATACCAGAGCATAATGAAGTGGCAGCTTAACACATAGCCATCAATAGTGGAGCAATTAAAATTGCAGATGTTCAAGAGATTAAAATTATAAAGGCACAGAGATTTTAGAGGGTTCTAGAACTGAAGGAGATTACATAGACAGGAAGGAAGAGACCTTAAAAGGAGTTGAAAACAAGAATGAGGCAATTAAAATTGAGCTACTGCTTAACCGGGAACCACAGTAGGTCATTGAGCACAAGGGTGAAAGTCAATGGAATTTGGTGCAAGTTAAGACATGGGCAGCAGAGTTTTGGACGACTTTACGTTTATGGAGGGTAGAATACGGGAGGCTGGTCTACAGTGTTTTGGAATAGTCAAGCCTAGAATTAACAAAGGCATGGATAATGGTGTCAAGTGAGAGCTGAAATGAGATCAGACACTCAACTTGGGGTCAAATATGACAGCAAGGTCATGGACAGTGCGGTTGAACCTTAGACAGCTGCCAGGGTGAGGGATGGAGTTGATGGCTCAGAAATTGAATTTGTAGCAGGGATTGAAGACTGTGGCTTCAGTCTTCTCAAAATTCAGCTGAAAGAATTTTCAGCTCATCCACTTTTGCAAGTTGGGTAAGTAGCATGACAACTTAGAAACTATGTAAGGGTTGCGAAAGATAGTGGTGAGATAGAGGAAGTGTGGTATCACAAACATAGATGTTGAAACTGATGCTCTGTTTTCAGCTGATGTTGCAAGTGGCAGCTTGTAAATGGGAAGTGAGGGAGGATGAAGACTCTATCCTTGCCTAACATCAGGGATAAGGGTGCAGGAGTGAAAAGAGATGCCATTTCAAGTGATTCTCTGGTTACAGTTGGATAGATAAGAATAAGATAAGCAAGAGAAGTAAGAGAAGTCCTACCAGTTGCACAATTGTGAAAAGTTTTTCAAGGAGGATGGTATAGTTGAACAACGTCAAAGGATGGAGACATGTCAAGAAGGATGAAGAAGCACAGTTTACCTTTGTTGGTCACATGGCATAGTATTTGTGATTTTGATAAGAGCTAGTTTCATATGATGGCAGAGCAGAAACCAGATTGGAGGGATTCAAGCATGGAATTCAGGGCAAGCTGGGTGTAGATTTGGAGGCCTAAGAAATTACACGAATGCAAGATTATGGGACACTTTAGGCAAGATGAAAATTTACTGGGACAATCAGAGTCACAAAACTAGTGTAATAAGAAATGTGAAACATAGTAGATCTGGCAGCAACTGAGAAGCAGAATTAACGTTAAACCTATTTTTTTCTAGAGATGCTGCCAGACTTGTTGAGTATGTCCAATATTTTCTATTCTTATTTCAGATTTTCCACTGATTCACTCATTCAAACAAGCTGTATTTTACAGCAAAGAAAGTTGTTGCACTTTCAGAGACAGACATTTGGCATAAGCCTCACTATAATGATCAATTTCATTTTAACTGGTTATTCACCTGAACTTGAGGCTTCCTTGCCATCAGAACTGACAACTTTCTCATTTGTGGTTGGCAAGTTAGTTTTCTTTTGCTATTCATACCATTTTTACCTTTAGTTTATTTTTGTTGTATTAATTTTTATGGTTTAGATTGACTTTTCTGTGTTACAAGATTTTTGTTTCCAACTTCATTTCTAAACCATTACACCTGCCGTGTCTCTTGTTGCAGCCAAAGTAGGAATTCTGCTTAGGTTGGGAGGGTAGGCTGTGTCAAGTGGAATGGGTAGACAATGATGCCGTTGGATTTGTGAGGAGAACACGTTTTCAGAAGCGAAGCTGCTGCGGCTACACTTCATGTGTGATTTAGCACCACCCTCATCACGGGTGCTCGCTGTTAATGATCAGATTCTCTCCCTTGACTCAGTATTCAAAGCTGTTACTTCCATTTTCCCAGGTGTGTTTTATCTTTTGCACTCATCTCTGAACCCTGAGCAATGCAGACAAACATTTCTAATCCACGTGAACTTTCTAACTGTTGTGTTCGGTTCCTCCAAAATGGAAGATAAATCCAACCCCCCGTATATTTAAAAACTTTAACTTTATTGTTATTTTGTATTTTTAGACTGGATGTTTTCCCCACTTTCTGGAATATCACAACTTGTTATGCCAAGGAAGTTACTTATGGGCAACCTGGGACTGTTCCGACTGATTTCAAAGGGAGCTACAGGATTTGCATTTGATAAGTCAACCTTATTCAGAGGATCTACTGAAACAATGACTTCCATAATGCCAGATGCTTAATATAAATGGTACCCCTTTCAACAGGTAATAGCTGAGACATTATCAGTCTGAAAAAAAGCCAATTCCAGATGCTGAATGAACATCATTGTGGAGATGGAAGTTAACATGACTTTAGCCCCTGAAGTAGTTTAATATCGCATTTCTGGACTGCACGCCCAGTTTGTTGTCTTACTATCCAACTGGCAAGCCTCAAAGAAGCCAGCTCTGTCTAAACACGGCAAGTGGCCCATCAACCTAAGATGAAAGATTTTGTACCATTGTCTACAGAACCAACTCACTGGGAGGGATTTTATGGCCTTGCTCGGGTGAGACTGGAAATTCCTTCTGACACAGACAGGTGAAAAGAGGAAAACAGTTCTGTTTGAACTGATCCCTCTCCTGTCTGTGACATTTGAAACAATGGACATGTTGTGTTGGCAGGATGACTGATTTTTTGTCAAGAAATAAGAAGGCCTGCATATCCCCACCAGAACCTATTTAATTTTTATTTGACAGACACTCCACCTGGAATTTAAAAATATTACCCAAGTTTGCTATTCACATTGCTACAGCTTGCCTGATGCTTATTTCACGGTAAATATCATTGATGATCTTGAAGTATCAGTGTTAAACAATATATTGTAATTGCTGCCATACCTGGCCATTAACCTTTAAAGTGGCAGGTACTTACAAAAGTGGTGTTAGGGATGAGCTCAGTTGGTGGTGCCTCTGCTTCAACATTGTAGCGAAAAACATTTCCTTCTTTGTTTTTATAGGTGTATTCACTATCTAAAAAATTAACAATGCAATATAAAATTTCTAAAGTATGAATTAATTTGTTAGGAAATTTCTTTTAATTTAGTTAAATAAAATACAATTCACAACTCACTTCAAGAAACAGAATTTTCCTAAAATACAGGCTAAGAAGGCATTATAATTGGCGTAAGAGCAATCTTATCTCAATAAAAATTCCTTTTCATTCAACTATCTTTATCTGTAAATAGGAAGGGGAGAAGCAAGGATAAGAACTTTGATTCCCTTCTTCTGTTAGTTTCCTTGGCTGTATAGATCCATATGAGGTGTAACTTTAAGAAGATATAGACCACACAATGTAATAGACAATGACATTGCTGGGTCAAATTCAAACTGCCAATCAAAATCTCCTTCAAGATACAGAAACTAAGATGTCGAAATGTACGAATCATTTAATGTTGAGTCTGTATGATGGGATGAGGAGCTGAATTTGTTGTAGTACGCACAACAGCACAGACCCTCATCATCACACCAATTTTGTCAGATCCACCTTGACCATATCAAGTGCTTTTGTATCTCATTCTCTTCTCACCACTGTAAGAAGTCTCACAACACTGGGTTGAAGTCCAACAGGCTTATTTGAAATCACAAGCTTTCGGAGTGCTGCTCCTTCATCAGTTGAGTCATTCACCTGATGAAGGAGAATTGCTCCGAAAGCTCGGGCTACTAAATAAGCCTGTTGGACTTTAACCTGGTGTTGTGAGGCTTCTTACCTGCCCACCACAATCCAACGCTGGCATCTCCACATCATTCTCTTCTGACAAAGTGATTTGCAATTCAAGGATAACGCTGTGGAGTAAGGATAACTCCAGGCATCTCTTCTCCACTATCAACTATCTCCTTTTAACCTAACACAAGTGTGATTAGTACATGAACATTTTTGTCACTAAGACTGAGGATGTTCAACTCTCTCCATTGATTCCTTTTCTCCCCACCAAACTCACACCTTCCATCATTTCCGACTGCACCTAATTGTGAGCTTGTATCTTTCTGACCTTGGTTCTGTATTGGGACTGTTTATAATTTAGGGTAAAATGGGGGAATAAAGTGAGGGGGGGGGTCATGTCACCTGTTTGTAATTCTACCGACAGCTAACCTGGGTGATTTGGTTGTTGAAAATTAATGGGGTGCCCAAGTTGTTTCACTGCAGAGAAAGTCTTTTTCTCGTTCTTTCATGGTTTGTTCTTCGCTGGCTGAGCCAAGTGCAAGGTAGTTACACCTGAAGACAGTGTCAAAAGCTATTATCCTGCGTCAACTGCGCTCTTCTCCCTGCATCTGTTTCTCCTTAAAACCAACCTCTTGATCAAATTTGACCACTCTTTGATGTATTTCTTTAGCATAATCTGATTAGATCTCTGGGCCAGCTCAGGCATGGCAGTGTCTGCCAGATTTGCTGCAGAAGAACTCAGCAGCTGAGATGGTGCAGGATTTGCTGTCCTCTGTTTTCTATGGGCCCACTTTTCGAGGCCCTGCTGACCAAGATGGACTCCCGGAGGAATATACTGTTGCCAGGAATACACAGAATCCTCACACACCAGCCTTCAGAAGAAATGGGGGACATAGGAGGGTGGTTAACAACTGGAGTCTGAACCCAGAACATGACAGCATGTACTTTAGAAAGTACAAGGGCCTCACGTGTGTGGTCAAGTTAAGTGAATTCATCATCACTTTACATGTCATATCCACCATACCAACAAACACTCACTCTGTTCAATGCACCATACCCCAATCACTGATGCAACAGCATTCCCTGGCCCTCAGGACTTCTGCCTAATATTCACCTACTGCAGCTCAGAAACACACCTGTCAATGCTGCCAACAGCATAGCCAATTCTCATTGACTCCATATGCTTCTAGTGATTCTGCTATGACAAGCACATCATCCATGCACAACACTGCATCATCACTGATAGTCTGCCATCTCCCATTCAAGAAAACAGAATGCAAAACAACCAAGGATACCCATGGAGGGGAACTCCAAGATACTATCCTCTGAGTCCATGGAAGGGACACCCTCCACAGCTTCATCAAGTGGAAGCTTCAGATGTGGGATGTGGCCAGGACCCATTTGCTTTCCTTGCCCACCAACACTTGCATCATCCCCAATCTGCCTCACCCCTTTCTGCTTTCAACATCACAAAAACAGGTAATGTGACCATTCTGTTAGTGAGAGTTTGCTAGGCATGTTAGTTATATTAAATCACTGACTCTGACTGCACTTCAAATGTCGTCCAATAGCTTAATTGCTAGGTTTCCTGAAGTGCCATCTTATGGGAGTGGCAGTGACTAACAACAGCATGGACTGTCCTCACTTGGGCTCACAGCATTTGTGCTCCTATCATTGCCAGTCCACCTGTGTGTCGTTGCTGCCACCTCAGCTACATAGCACAGGCTGCTGTCAGCTATGCCAATGGGGTGCAGACCCTCCAGGTCAGGATTTGTTCAAAGACATTCTGCATGTATCCACTGAAACCCAACAGCTTTCCACCAGCCATGTTGCAGCCACTGGGGTAGGAGCACCAGAACAGGCAAAGCTACCTGCATTACAGGCACAAGGGTAATTGTGTAGTTGGATGTACTGTTGGATGAATATTTTAATGGGCAGTTTTTTAATGGTGGCTTTAATTGTATGATATTGGCCAGAGGGTGTTGTAACGAGGAGTTGAAGTGGATATAACAGTGGTAAATGATGGATCTATGTTGGGATGGAAAGGTTGTGGAAGTGGAGCCCCTCAATTTGCATTTTATTAATTGCTCCACTTATATGGGATCCCGGAAGTGTACACTTTCATATCTCTCTCCCTGACAGCTTCCCATTTCTGTCTCCTTCATTTGATTTCTTGATCACGTTTCAGACCAAAAGGGACTGAAACAATTGCTTCTACATCTGGATCAAGTAGTTCTCTCTCCTCCTTGGCTGCATTTAGAAACTGGCAAGAAATGCCTCAGAAACCAGCACGTTGCTTCCATCAGCTGTGCCTGAGCAACATTTACTGAAAAACACCTCCCCTGAAACTTGTGGATGACTCTTTGATTAGCACAGGTTCAGGTCTCACCTAGAAGTCATACCAGATCCTTGTTGAGTAATGTATTTATTCATGGGCTGAATCTACATGACAGAAGTTTCAAATCCTGGGGTTGCATCAGTTGGTTTGGTTATGTGACGGCAGGATGGCGTACGTTGAACTTGTCAGTGTACGCTGGGGAAGTTGTCACATGCACAATTTTACTGCAACAATGCCAGGCAGGGAGGGGCTGAGGGCTCATCACACCCATGGATAGCACTATGTGAATCTTTAGCCCTGTAAATCTGAATGGAGACAAGTGTTTTGTTTCCTCACACTGGGCAAATCCTTTGCTTTTTCTTTCATTTTTTTGAAAGACTTTGATCGCATTAGTAACTGGGTCCAACCTATTTATGAGTGTGTGTGAACTTGTAGACAGCTCTATGTATTTAGGATCTGTCAAGGCTGAACAATCTGCTCACTGGGGCATAGTGACTGGGGCAGATCCTGACATTCACACATGCACTCTTTCTGCATCTTCCAACTGAGCACAGAACACAGATTGAATCTGGCAGTGTATCTCAATGTGTATGACTCAGTAATACACCGTGTCATTCATTTAAACAAGGTGTGATCACACAGTGTCACCAGTTCCTTTCTTATTCAATAACTTACGTACCCCTCTCTTGAAGAGTTATCATAAAGTTGGTTCCTTAAGTGTATTAATAGGTCAGATCAAATTTAATTAAGGCTACACTTGCACCACAGGTACTGCTCTTAGTTCAATGTCTGTAACATGCTATGTACAATTCACAGGCAGAAATTTTGTAAATCCAACAACAAAGAAGCACTGGGATTGTTTTATGCTTTTTTTAAAGCAAGAAAATTAAATCTATTTTGTTAATTCTTTTTAAACACGGGCCAATTTGCATTCATAATTAAGTTTAAGTTTATTTATTAGTGTCACAAGTAGGCTTACATTAACACTGCAGTGAAGTTACTGTGAAAATCCCCGAACCATCACACTTGGGCACCTGTTTGGGCAGATTGTAGGAGAGTTTGGAATAGCCAATGCACCTAACCAGCATATCTTTCAGACTGTGAGAGGACTGTCCAGTTTCCTCCCACAATCCAAAGATGTGCGGGTTAGGTGGATTGGTCATGCTAAATTGCCCCTGAGTGTCAGGAGATTAGCAGGATAAATGCATGGGGTTATGGCAATAGTGCCTGGGTGGGACTGTGGTTGGTGCAGGCTCAATAGGCCAAATGGCCTCCTTCTATACTGTAAATTTTATGATTCTATGAAATCAGAGCACCCAGCGGAAACCCATGCAGACATGGGGAGAACATGCAGATTCCGCATAGACAGTGACTCAAGCTGGGAGTCAAACCCGGGTCCCTGGCGCTGTGAAATGGTGGTGCTAACCACTGTGCCAGCATGCTGCACCCTTTCCCTATTCAATATTTATAAGAGCAAAATACTACAGATGCTGGAAATCTGAAATAAGAGTATAAAATGCTGGATAAACTCAGCCGGTCTGGCAGCATCTGTGGAGAGAGAAACAAAGTTAAGGTTTTGAGTCCATATGATTCTTCTTCGGAGTCACACAGACTTGAAAAATTCTTCAATTTTTGTCAGTTATTGGCTTGCCATCCACAATTCTGAAGTCAACAAAATCATGAAACAATCGAAAGTGAATAATTACCTGATATCCATTTCAGGCTGAATGACTTGTAGCCAAAATGTGAATTTAAGAAGTCGTCTAACTGAAATGTTGGACGTTGATCTTCCACTTGTTTTCCTGAATCAAACATAGCAAAAGAAAGGGTAGTTACTTTTGATATTGATTATCTCATTTGAATACATGCTAGATGACCTGCAGAGGGAGCATATAACGTTCAATACAAATGATGAGTTACATTATTATGAGTTTAAAGTTTATTTATTAATGTTAGAAGTAGGCTTACATTAACACAGCAATGAAGTTACTGTGAAAATCCCCCAGTCGTCACATTCCTGCACCTGTTTGGGTACACTGAGGGAGAATTTAGCATGGCCAATCTACCTAACCAGCACGTCTTTCGGACTGGGGGAGGAAACTGGAGCGCCCGGAGGAAACCCACGCAGACACTTAAAGTTTAAAGTTTATTTATTACTTACAAGTAAGGCTTACATTAACACTGCAATCAAGTTACTGTGAAATCCCCGTAGTTGCCACACTTCGGCACCTGTTTAGGTCAATGCACCTAACAAACATGTCTCTTAGACTGTGGGAGGAAACTGGAGCACCCAGAGAAAACCCAAGTAGCAGCACTAACTACTGCGCCACTGTGCCACCCACATAATAAGCTATGAAGGCTTTCTCAGCACAGTGTTAATGTTACTTGCCAACCACAGTATCTCTATCAAAAATGGTTATGCATTTTGAACAAGATTTACAGACAAAATTTGATTGAACAAGCAGTGCACCCAGTTATGCAAACGTTCAGGAATTTCAAAGTTAGCGTTTTGAATTACGGACCAAAGGTTTCCATGCAAATTACTGTAAGTTTGTCAGGATCCACCAGCTGAATTTACTGTTGTCTGAACCATGATAGTCTACTAACTCTCCTCTAGGAAAACAAATTGGACACATACTTTGGAGAAAATCAGTGTTCCGGGGGCGGGGGGGGAGATGTGACGGTGCTGTGTGTGTGTGTGTGTGTGTGTGTGTGTGTGTGTGTGTGTGTGTGTGTGTGTGTGTGTGTGTGTGTGTGTGTGCGTATACATGTGTATGCATGTGTGTGTGTGTGTGTGTGTGTGTGTGTCTGTGTTTGCATGTGCATGTGTGTGTGTGCGATGAACTTGATCAAACAGGGGCACAGTATTGTGCTGCTGAGTATGACAGTGTGAGCGCTGAGTTTCAGAGTGTGATGGTAGCAGCACCTATGTTGAGCCCACTAGTTTGGCTAACGAGCTATTTCTGGACTTGACATTGGCTACAGTTACTTTTAGGCATTCCCAGAAGGTTAGTGTCCTATCTGGGTTAACTCTGAGTTATATTGGAGTTGGTGGTGCTTTAACTTGTGGCCATTCATTTGGATATTAAGCCCTTTATTGGCTTTTGCATTATGAAGATGGAATAAGCTGGGTACTGTTTTTGCAGGGTTTGGCTTGAGTTGCAATATGTTGCAGTGTTGTTCAAGCTTTGACAAGTCTTCGTTTAGAGTTCAGTCCAAGGTGTCAAAGTCAGAAGCTTTAATAGTGAGGTAGATGTCATTGGCAAATATAAATTTTCCGAGGTAGATTTTGGAAGTTAACTTGTGTATAAGTTGAACAGGGTTCGAGTCAATACTGAGTCTTGAGGGACTCTATTGGTTTATCTTTTCCATGTACTTTTTGCTTGGGCAAGATGAATTCTGAACCTTTGGCTGTTCAACAGTATTCCACTGATATTAGTCTCTCAGTGGAGAAGGGCCCATGACTGCTTCAGGATGTGGCCAGTTTGCCAAATGGTGTTGAAGGGCAGCTGTGGGGTTGAGGAACACAGCACCTGCCTCCAGGTTTTTTTGAAAGCCTTTTTCAGTGTCAGTGTGAGGGCTAGTACCTGTTCCCTTGTGTGCGGTCCTTGTGGAAACCAGCTTGGTCAATGCTAAGCTCGTCTTCTATGACTAGGGGTTGTGCTGAAGGATGAGGCATTCAAGGATTTTGTATGGGACCAACACGAAAGAGATTGGACAGTAGCTAGCTACAAGGATGAGTCTTTTCTGGGTTTGGTATAGTAATAATCTTTGCGGTCTGCCATTTCTTGTTGGAATTTATGAACATCATATAAAATCAGGTCAGCCAGGCAAAAGCTTGGAGATGCAGGTGTTTCATAAATTTTGGCATGATATTGTCATATCCTACGGTCTTGCTACACTTCAAGCCCTACAGCGCCTTCTGTAGTCCTGAAACTCAAAGGCTGATGTTTTCTCTGTGTTGCTGATGGTGTTGTCTTAGTTGACCCCTGATTTTATTGTTTTGGTGTTTCTGTCCAGGGGTGCTGGAGCAATGGCAAGCTGGAGACATGGTTGGGAGTAATTGAGGGGAGGTTTTGAGTGGGTGGCTTTTGAGTTGTTCCAAGGTGACGGATTAGGCTCCAGCACCTCCTGCTGGAGTGTGTGAAGTTTATCTCTGCTACGGTTCCCTCGCATTTGCATTTATGTAGCACCTTCAACAAAGTTAAATGTCCCAAGCCACTTTGCAGGAGTGTCAGCAAATCAAATTTGACACTGAGCCATGTAGGGAAATATTAGGGCAGGTGATCAAATGCTTGGTCAAGGATGTAGATTTCAAGTTGCAATTGAAAGGGAAGAAGTGAGGTGGGAAGGTGAAGAGGTTGAGAAAATGAATTCTGGAGTTGGAGGTGCTACTGCCAATGTTGCAGCAACTGAAACCAGGGATGTGCAAGAGGCTGGAATTGGATATGTGAAGTGATCTTGGAGGGTTGAGGGGCTACTAGGAGTTACAGAGATAGAGAGAGGCAAGATTCTAGCGAGCTTTGTAAACCTGTTTGTGAATTGTAACATCAAGTTGTTGTTGGACCAGGAGCCTGGAATGTTTAGCACAGGATTTATAGACGAATAGCCTGGTCACTAAAGGCAGATGTCCAGCTGCCTGTTCTGCCATAACTTTGAGATTAAATGCACTGTTGTGCTTCTCTGGAATCATGCCAGATAAACTCCCTTAAATATTTTAGCAGCCCTTTCCAATGTGTTCTGCGCAATGTGCTGAGAACCTGCTGAGTTGAAGAAATTGGATTTTTAGCACCGGTAACTTACAAAAGACTGCACCATTAAGGAAGTGGCGGGGAATGGGAGGGGGGGGGTGGCGGGGGGGAGGGGGGAGCTGGTGGCTGGTGGAGTGGTGAGCTGGACAGGGAGGTGCAATAAAAGTGTAAGCAGCAGCACAACATTGGCTGTTTGACGCTACAGTCTAGACTTGCTGGCATTCAGGCTGTCCCTTGCTGAAATGCGATTGCTGAACAGAAGGAAAATGCCAGATATTTCCAAGCTTTCCCCAACAATTATCATTCCTTGCAGTGGAAGCACGAGCAGTACTCAAGAAAATCATGCAGAATATAGAAAGTGTAGTGGAGAGGGATACTTCAATGGGTCAGATAGACACATAAGAAAGACTGGCAGATAATATATAATTGTGAAAAGTTTTAGAAGCATGTAAAACCTTGTATTGTCCAGCAAGAACTGGCCAATATCCAGGCTTGGGATGATAAGTGGCAAGTAACACTCATACCATACATGTGCCAGGCAATGACCATCTCCAACAAGAGAGAATCTAACCATTGCCCCTTGACACTCGTGGTGACACACCATCATCTTCTCAAGGGTAATTAGGGATGGGAAATAATTGTCCGTCTAGACAGCGATACGATGATTATATAAATAATGAATGGAATCATTAATTTGGAATAAGGGAGTATTTAAGAAATATTGATTTGCACAATGTAGAAAAAAATATTGTGATATAAAATGAGGCCGTGTTCTTCATAGATTTGAAGATTGCCAGTGATTGTTGCTTGACTTAAACTTCAAAGTACCATTAAATTTTGTCTTCTTCTCTATTATATGCTGCTAATGTTAAACAAGGACTAAAACACAATGGCAACCCCAGAAATCACCATTTAATTGGCTACTGCCCGTAAGATTGAGGGGTATGTCCTGTTACCTAACAACGAGTGTCGCAGGTCTGCTTTTCCAACCTGTGTCATGCCATCCACCCTAGCAGCAAAATTCAACTTGTGATTTCTCAATAAGCAGTGGAGAATTCAAAGCTGCTATCAGTCTTCACATCCTACCCACACCCTTCCGTTATCACAGTAACAAAAGGCTCACTGCACACCACAAGTCTCATACAAAACTAAACACATAAAAAGGAACTTACTAACTTTCATTCAATGCTCTTCTACATTTACTGGGTACGGTTGAACTCATGTTCTAACTATTTTCCTAAATCATAGCCATTGCATTCAATTGTTGTAGCAAAACAACTGAACCGCGGAATGTGATTCTGAAACATTCATCAAGATCCAGAAATTATAAATAATAACAATTGTTTTAACTTATTCAATTGTGCTGAACAAATGGTCTATAAATCAGGGCTGTTTTTCAGCTGTATATTTTTTAAGTGGTTCATCTGGTTTGTTGCATTGTCGGCAGTATCATTTTTCACATGGGAGTCTAAATGGGGTCTGACAATAAAATATCTAACCAAAATGAGTGTCTAAAGCCAAATCCTTGTTCCTACCTAGCATTCACAAATATGTACTACCAGATAGGAGTAGAGAAACAGGAGTAAGACTATTTAGCTTTTGAGCCTGTTCGGCCATTGAATGAGATATAGCTAAACTGCAGCCTAAGTCCATATATCTGCTTTTGCCCCTATTCATCAATATCTTTGGTTAACAATCTTAGATTTTAAATTACACTATGTCTCCTGCCATGCACAAGACCAGGAGGTTGGTGCTGCTTATGCCATCATGGTGTGCCTAGAAAACCACCCTACCGAATGCTTACCGTCAACTTGCTCACCATTTCGCTTGCTACCACATTTACCACTTCACTCTAATCCTGCTCCCAATCCTTGTCCCTTTCATTCACCGTGCCCCTTCATTGCCTGTAGACAGTGAGGGAGCAGGGGCAGCGAGCAGGAAGAAGGCAGAGAGGGGTCGCGTGCAGGGTGACCAGTGAGGCAGCGAGAAGGGGGATGAGCAAATCGCAATCACAATCTCAGGATTTTTAACTGGTGTTTTAGGGTTCCATTTTCTGTGGAAACTGAATTGTTATCTATGGTGAAAAACACATTTTATCAAGGATGCACTCGTTTATATCTTTACATTGCTTCATATTATGGATGGTTCAATAATTTGATGTGGGTATGCTGGCGTTGGACTGGCGTAAACACAGTAAAAAGTCTGACAACACCAGGTTTTAGTCCAACCTATTTATTTGATAATATTCTCACAAGCTTTCGAGGGGTTACCCCTCGAAAGCTTGTGAGAATATTATCAAATAAATAGGTTGGACTAAAACCTGGTGTTGTCAGACTTTTTACTGTCAATAATTTGATGCAGGCAGTTACTTGTGGCATCAGTTATGTCACAGGCAATCTCTCTCTCTCTTTCTTATCATGCCCTTACTGTTCTTTTTTACCCTTTGGAGAATAGTGGGGGAAATTATGGAAGGATTTCTGAGCTGATTATCAACCTGCTGAACTGCTCTGAATGCTCCTTCCGTGGCCAATGAGTCCTGGCGCTGGACTTAGTCACAGGCATTGTGACTGCATGTCCGGAGAACGCGCCCCTGCAGTTGTGATGGCAGCAAACACAGCCTTAAATTAATTGTTGCCCCAACATCAATTGACATTCGTGCACTAGAGTTCTAGATTTTTATTACTGTTTGCAAAAGCATTTCTTAAATTCACTCCTGAAGGCTATTTTTAGACTGTGTCTCCTGGCCTTGGACTCACCAAATGGTATAAATAGTTCCCCCCTCTCTCCCATATCATTTTCATTTAATAACTTGAAAATTTAATGCAATTACTCCTCGGCCTTCTCAATTCCAGGAACACAACAAAGCTTTGTGTACTCTCTCATAATTTAACCCTCCAAGCCCTGGTATCATTCTGGTAAATTTATGTTGTTTTCTGTTGAGGGGAACATATCCTTCCTAAGATTTGATGCTCAGAAATGCTCACAGTACACTAGGTGTGATTTAAATACGGCTCTGTATAGCTGTAGCAAAACTTCTACTCACTTGTATTCTAAATCTCTAAACTTAAAAGTCAACAATTCATTAACTTTTTTAAGTATTTTCTTTGCCTGTTCGTGATATGTTAATAATTTCTATAGATGCACCATAGGAAGCATTCTTTCTGGTTGTATCACAGCTTGGTATGGCTCCTGCTCTGCCCAAAACCACAAGGAATTACAAATGGTCGTGAATGTAGCCAATTCATCACATAAACCAGCCTCCTATCCATTGACTCTGTCTACACTTCCCGCTGCCTTGGCAAAGTAGCCAGCATAATTAAGGACCCCACACATGCCAGACGTTGTGAGGTTATGTACCAACCAACTCAAGAACACTTCCTTGCTGCTGTCAGACTTGAATGGGCTTACCTTGCATTAAGTTGATCTTTCTCTACACCCTAGGTATGACTGTAACACTACATTCTGCACTCACTCGTTTCCTTCTCTATGAACGGTATGCTTGCAGAACTAACTGCTGCTGTAACTAAAATGAACCAACATGTAACTGGAATTGAGCTCGAGTCAACCTGGGCCACTGAGGGAGATTGCAATGATAGTTCTAACATCTCCAATACTCAGGTAGGGTTGTAAATTCATCATAATCAATCTCCTTAAAAGAAAGTTCTTAAA
This sequence comes from Carcharhinus amblyrhynchos, assembly GCF_965287045.1. NCBI lineage: Eukaryota > Metazoa > Chordata > Chondrichthyes > Carcharhiniformes > Carcharhinidae > Carcharhinus > Carcharhinus amblyrhynchos. Next base: position 57,091,964 of record NC_137334.1, read on the forward strand.
ATGATGATGTTTTATCTGATCACAAGAATACACTATGTATAATAAAGGTAAACACCACCACTGAAATAAAGTTGCTTTAACACTTTGATGAGCTCTGCTTTTGTCTGATCTGACAGCTTCATGATGCATGAATACTTATGCTGACATTCAAGATGTTGGTATATAAAGGTGACTCAATACTGTGTTAGTTCTACATTACTGACAAGTAGCATACAGAAGTTATTCAGCAGGAATTTGACAGCAACCGATCTGTGTCGTGATACTGTAAAGCTGAAGCTGTTTCTTCCAAACTATTTTACACATTAATTTAGTAACTCTTAATTTTTAGAGCTTTAGCACAAAATAACTGGTGTCTGAAAAAGACCTTTGTATCCCCTTCTGAACATGCATTTACCATAATGGATAAAAGGTCGATATTTGGAATGACCTAGTGTTCCTGGAAATATTGAACACAACGGAGCTGAGTATCATAATTAAGGATCCCAAATATGTGGGGCAGATTTTCATCTTCACGCTCTGGAAGCTTCTCTGATGGTTGGGTAATCGACACTCCTTAATTTCAGTGGAATGAAAATCAAGTTGATTCCATTACATTGCGCAAACTACCCTGTCAAATCATCATTCAGGCAGTGAAGACAAAAATCAGCCCATCAAAGTTTTAATTAGTTCTTCCCCTAGTTTTTTTTAAGTTTCAGGTTTTAAATTTTAAGTTTATTTATTAATGTCACAAGTAGGCTTACATTAACACTGCAATGAAGCCATTGTGACAATCCTCCAGTTTCCACACTCCTGCGCCAGTCATGGTACACTGAGGGAGAATTTAGCATGGCCAATGCACCTAACCAGCACGTCTTCTGGACGTGAAAGGAAACTGCAGCACCTGGAGGAAATGCATGCAACCATGGGGAGAATGTGCAGACTCCACACAATGACCCAAGCCAGGAATCGAAACTGGTTTTCTGGCGCTATGAGGCAGCAGTGCTAACCACTGGCCCCCATGTGGCCCACAAGTCAAGGCAATGGGTGGAATTTTACGAGCTCACTCATCCTGAAACTGGAAAATCCTGCCCAGGATCAACGGACTTTTCCATGGTCTGCCCCTCCCCCCGCTCTAATTCATGTGGTGGATGGGATGGTAAAATTCCAACTAATAATGCACAAGTCAATAAGTCAAGTCAATAATGCACTGTGTTCATAAATAGAAAGAATAACATGTGTTGGTTAGGTAATACTATGCTCCACTTCCACAAGCCTTTCATTTACAGAATGGAAGGTGAGGGTAGGACATGCGGCAGTTCTAAGGCATGGCAATGATGACTTAGAATAGTAGACAAAAAGATGAGTCTTGACTGGAACAAATTTAGAGGAGGTAGAAAGTCTATTCCAGGTTTAATGATACAAAAATAAGACCTCATTTTGTCAATATAATTAAAAGCATTTAGTGATGTGAAGGGAAGTATATACCATACTTCAAATTGTCACACTTGCAATGTGTCATAAATACAAAGTGATCATCACAAATTTTATATATGACACTGCGAGTATGACATTATTGACATAATTAACCATCCAATATGAAAATGCCGTTGCAAGTTTGTGGATGGGTAGGAAAAGTGATCAGTCACAAGGAGCATTGGGATAAATAAAATGAATAGAATCTCTATCTTCTTTTCCAATACAATCAATTGCCAGAAAACAAATCAGGCACACCACTCAGATATAGTCCTGTCATTGGTTTCAGCATAATAATTTCCCCATTGAGGCATATATACACAGATAACAATACTATTTAACCAAATATCCAAATCTGATAACCTAACTCATCATTTTTAACAATGTTATGTACTTGCTGTCCTATTTTTCAGTTTGCGTATTTTGTATAAATGTTATTGTGGAATGCCTCAAACAGGCTTTCCATTTTCTCAGAATGCTGCATTACAATTCCCACCGTTGAAAATTATGCCTGGATTTTCACTAGTGTGGAACAATAAGAAACATTAAAACCATGCTCCAGATCCAAGACTGCACACAATCAAGGCGACATGAGGTCTACTAGCAACATAGTGTATGTATTATATTCAAGGTGGGACACTAATGTTTGTGAGATTTTTACTGTTACTGCAATAATATTGTGTCATCACCTCATTTTATAGAAACTAGGCACAGCAATGAACTATTCATCTCCTCAATTCTTTTCTGCCACTCAACTAGATTGTGGCTGATCTTATATCAAATCTATTTAACTACCATTGCTCCATTTGTCTACTACCTCTGAAAAGCAAAAAAACAGTCACTGCTTTGAATACTTCAGTTGACCTAGAATGAAGCTTTTCAAAGGAGAACATTCCAGACCTCTATAATCCTTTGGCCTGAATTTTCCGACCCCCCGCCAACAGGTTTTTCCAGTGGTGAAGGCGACATGCCATTGGCTGCTGGCGGGATCTTCTGGTCCCGCTGAAGGAAGGGGAGGGGAGAGGGGGAGGGGGGAGCGGTAGGTGGGACATCCAGACTGTGTGTGGAAAAATTCACTTTTAAATAGCCTGGCTCTAATTTTATATTCCACAATCTTTCTGAATATTTCTGAATGAAGTTCTATCAATGGCCAAACAGGATATGGGCTGGAATAACCAGATTGGCATTATATACTGTCTACATTAAACTGTATTACTGCTGTTCTGCAAATGCTGAGCTGTTCACTGGCCAGCTGAAATCTTTCAATGTGCTCAATGATAGGTTTTCTGTTTTGGGAAACAATAATGATCTTAATTAGCAAAGCAAAATTATGAATGAACTTGACTTTTTGCACTTACGGAAAATCATGTATTTGTCCAAGTGTATCCACTTAGGTTCTGAAAGACAGGAAAAAGTCCTGTGGAGTTAGTATGTATATATATATATATATTGATTTTATATGTTATTGGAGATGTTAGAAGTATTCTTCCAGAGCCCAAAAGGATTGTTAAGACAGATATTTTAGTAAGATAAAATTCTGGAGTTTAGTATTTATACTTGGGAGTCGATTTTAAGTCTTCTCACTTGGGGGCAAATGGTAAAGTGGGCAATTAAAATTGAGCAGGTTAGCTTTGGGCAATTATATTTTCTAAAGTGAATCCAGGGAGACCATGGATACTTACCTGTCATCCAAGGCTGTTGACTGTGTTCTGATCTAACTCCAGGGATGACACATGGTTCAATTCTAACAACTGCTCATTAGCAGTGGACCCTGGTACTCTGAGAATTTGTTTTCAGGTGTCCTTTTCTCTTCAAGCAAATTTTACACGAAAATTGCATGCATTCCATTCCACAGACTACTTGGGAATTCGGTGGTAGTGGGAGGGATGATGTGTTGGGTTTGAGGATGGGGAATTGAACATGTCACTGTGATAACATTGCAAGCTCTACATAAACTGAAGCCCTCCACTGACTAGAAACAGGAGATTGACATCAATGCTCCAAACTGCAACCCACCTCTCTGAACAGCCACTTTACTAATCACAGGGTGGCTTGGGTTCACATAGGAAGACTGCACTCCCGATATTGGACTCTTACCTGGCAATCATGCTGTGCAATCTGAGGGGTTGAAGTGAGGCAATGTGTGATATGCTGTGGCCATGGCAACATACCAGCTGGAGTAATGTGCTGCAAAACAGCCACACCCTTAGTCAAGCTGTTCCAGTCCAACCACAATGCTGACATCTACCCGAGAAGATCGAAAAATATCCAGGTATATCCTGCCCTGACAAAGCAGAACTAATCCAATCTGCCACTTAAAACCCATTACTCTACTCTGTATCATCAGGAAATAATAGGTATTTAATTTGAAACCTCCTCCAGTCTGTAATAGAAACTGCGATCTCAAGTCCAGGATTTGAGGGTTAAATCTAGCACATCTGAAGGCCTCAGGAGTGCTAGATTTAATCTTAGGGGATTATCACAGTAACTTCATTATAGTGACAATAAGTAAAACCTTATCTTTAACCTTAGAATTTGACCAGGGTCCAAAAGATGAGCCAAATCTGGTTTAAAAAGGATGCCAAAAGGGGAAAACTTGGTGGTTCAAACAAATTTTTAAAGCCAAGTAATTTACCACAATGAATTTCTTTTCTCAAACACTAAAGAAAGTGACAACTTTTGATGCCCAGATGTGAATCAAGCAAGGAAATCTGAACTGTGAATCTTGGCACAGAACAGGTGAAAGTCATCGGTTGGAAGGTACAGTTAAAATTGTTAGTAAAATGAAAAGAAGTGAACATTTGGATCACACATTACTGGTAGAGCAATTAGATAAAGAACTCAACCATGATTCCAAATCTCTCCCCTAGCTCACAGCAAGCTGGAAAGCCTCCACATATTTCTTATGTCACCTCCATGTTCCCATATATCCTCCATCAAATTACCCATAACACTGTATCCCAAAATGTTGCTTTCTGAAAGAAATCTTCTAATTTTCACTTCAATGAATCAATACTAATTGCTTCCATCATCTCCCCAGGAAGTCTGTTCCAGGAAACATTCCTTCCGCAGATTAGTTTTGAATCCTCCCCCCATGGAGATAAATGAGACATGTATTTGCCAGAACTTCCTTAAAAATAGCTTCTCATTATTTTTCCTTTTGGATAAGAAACATTAACGTTCCATCATGCACTTCTGGACACAATTCCCCCTTGCATCATTATGACAGTTAAAAATACCAAAAATACCAAATACCAGTTGTTCTTATCTCATCTTTTAACCACTCTGCAGGTGGCTTTATCTTATCTCCACTATTTGATGAACTGCAATGCAAATGAAATTTTCCTTCCCATTTTTTAACTCTATCCAGATAGATTCCATCTTAACTATTCAGAATACACTTGCGATCCAGTGCTGTGATAGACCCTTTCAATGCACTAAATTCTTTTTCCCCTTTTCTATCACTCCTGTAAATGTTATATATAAGAATATTAAATTCCCAGTCTCATCCACACTTAAGCCAAGGTTTCAGTTGATCATCAGCCCAAACTACATGGGCAGATCAGAAAGTCACTGTGTGACTGGACAATCCACATTCAGGCACATTTTCCATTAAAATTAAACATCATATTCAAAACTCACAGCTATAAAGTCCATGTCTTCATTTCCATAAACTGTTAATATATGTTGCTACTAAGAAATCTCCCAACCTAATAAATTGATAGTTATGAATGATTTGTAGCACATTTATTAATTTATCACTGCCTATTACTCAAATTCAATATCCGCTTCATTATTTGGCTACATGTAAACTATTATTTTATCCACCTTCTTTGGAAGGCATTAAAGATTTTCACAACCGAAACTATACAACTTTGCTCACTTCTAGTTTTATTGATTGCTGGTTTTGAAGAATGTAGAATTGATGTAGATTTAGAATAATTATGATAAAGAAAATCAAAATAGAACCACAGCCCTCAGCCCAAGTATGCGAAGTCTCCTTTCAGGAACCTGAATAGATTAGTTCTCTCCTTGTGGAATCCAAAGAAATGCATCAGTCTGTGCCTCCAACAGCACAAGGTAACAAGTGACATTGTATCATGGCATCATAAAAGCCATGAATCACAAGATCAGAATCACATATGGGGAGACGATGGCCAAATGGTATTATCACTTAAGCAGAAATTTAGCTAATGTCCCGAGGATCTGGGATCAAATCCTGCCAAGGCAGATAGTGGAATTTGAATTCAATAAAAAATATCTGGAATTAAGAATCTACTGATGACCAAGAAACTATTGTCGACTGTCAGGAAAAACCCATCTGGTTCACTAATCCCGTTTAGAGAAGGAAATCTGCTATCCTTACCCAGTCTGTCCTACATGTGATTTCAGAGCCACAGCAATGTGGTTGACTCTCAACTGCCCTCCAAAGGCAACGACAGATGGGCAATAAATGCTGGCCAACCAGCGATGCCCATCTTCCATGAATAAATTGAAAAAACATAATTGTTACAGTATAGCAGGAGGCCATTCGGCCCATTATGTCTGAACCAGCTCTCCAAGCGAGGATTATGGCTTAGTGCCATTCCCCACCTTTTCCACAAACCCATGCACATTGTTGCTATTGAAGTAATCATTTAAAATGCCATCTTGAATATACTGATTGAACCTGCCTCCACCACACTTTCAGGCAGAGCATTTCAGACCTGAACCTCTCATTGTCTGAAAATGTTTAATGTGTCCCCTCTCGTTCTTGATCCTTTTATGAGAGGGAACAATTTCTCCCAATTTACTCTGTCTAGACCCCTCACGGTTTTGATTATCTCAATCTAATCTCCTCTCGGCATTCTTCTTCCCAAGGAGAACCAGTCTCCATCTCTCCAATCTATCCTCATGAATATCTCATCCTGGAACCATTCATGTAAACCTCTTCCGCACTTTCTCCAATGTTCAAATCTTTCTTGCAGTGTAGTGTCCAGAACTCCAGTTGAGTGCCAACTAATGCGTTATATATATTTAGCATAACCTCCTTGCTCTTGTATCTATGCCCCTATTAATAAAGCCCAGAATACTATATGCTTTATTAACTTCTTTCTCCACCCGTCCTGCCACCTTCAATGATCTATGTACATATACTCCCAGGTCCCTCTGCTCCTGCACCCTTCTTAGAATTTTACCCTTATTTTATGTTGTCTCTCCATATCCTTTCTACCAAAATGCTTCTTCAGATTTTGTGACAATTACCATTAATGAAAGTTTTTTTTTAAAAAAGTACTATCAATTATCAGTGATTTATATTAAAATAGTGACCAGACCACAATTTAAGATATTAACAGATGAATGTTTGAAAAAGTCAAACATCCATTATTTTAACAGGCATACTAATCCAGTAAAAATAAATGGATTAATTGTTGTGTTGAAACATTATACAAAATGCCATATAAAAATGATTGTATCATTGACAGTCATTTCCAGAATCAGTAAAGTACTGCAAAATAAAGACACATAAAACAAGAAACGAGGTGGTTACTTTCTTCATTATTAGTTGCCATAAGATAGCATTATAATGGCTTTCTGCCCAGTTTGATGGACAGTACACTCTCAGATATTGTATGAAGAACATTGAATATTTACATCCATTCCAAAATGATGGAAAAAGGGACAAATAAAACGTCAAAGTATATTTTTCAGGAGCCAAGGGACAGACTCCTGCCAGAGGAAGCTTAATGCAGAGAATTGTGAGATGATACATTTTGATGGGGCAAAGGAAAAAAGACAATATCAACTAAAGGATACAATTTCAAAGTGGATACAAGAATAAGAAACGAGGAGATTATGTACACAAAGCTGTAAAGATGCAAGACATGTAGTGAAGATTGTTTAAAAGAGGTAAGTATGATTCTTGGGAAAGATTGAGTTTGGTGAACCACAATGCAATGTGGGAGAAGCTTGGGTGCAGGAAATTATTAAAAGGCCTCCCTTGATTCTCACCAACAGAAGCCCAACTCCCAACATCATTCTTATGCCCCTAAATCTCACCTTCATATCCTCCATGTCCCTTCTCATATCCCTATGCTGTTTCATATTCTCAATGCCTATTTCAAGCCTCCACATATTTCTTATGTCACCTCCATGTTCCCATATATCCTCCAAAGTCAATTGTCCAGTATCTATTAGTTACATTTTTCAGAATCCATGCAATTGAAATTAAAATTTTCCAAATGCAGTTGGAAAAATATACTCTTCCAACAACCCAATAAAACTAGCATTCAAACAATTGACACTGACACTGCAAAATATCTATTCCACTGAATAAAATGCATATCTCATTAAGAGGTCATTAAGTTGTCGAAACAAACATCTCTTCTCAAACCACATCAAAGCCAGATAATGTTAAATGTTAATCTTAAAGCTGTCAATCTAGATCTGCTTTTACTTCCCTAAATAATTCTAGCAATAGACTACCTGCAAGGCGTTATATGCTTTTGAAACTCAACCAAGTATTCATAATGGCAACAGCCACTAAAACAAATTAAACAATGAAACTGAAAGACCACAAGATATATTCTTCATTTCAAAGCAAATTACCCGTCAAGCAGGTTAGGTTCATTTCCTCCTCAAACTTTCAATAGAGTGCAATGTTTTCAAAGTGAATGATTTCTGAACATTTAAAGCTCAGTTCAAAACAGGCCAGGATGGGTATGGGGGTGGGGGGCATCCAAGCTCATGTTTCTACAGTTTTTTAAATACATTATGCCACATTTTCCAATGCAAAATGTACTCTAGTGCATCTCAACATTGAAACAATGCTGGCCAATGTAAATGATTAACTTACCTTTTCAGGCCAGAACTCTATGATGAATCACAGAAGTTAAATAAATCTACATTACTATGCAGCATCTAATAGTGACATTTGAATTTGTCAAAATATTCAACACTTAACTCCATAGCAAGCTTCCCACCCATCCACCTCCAACCCCAGTGGTCACAAGCTCTCCAATGAAGCAGGTCCTTTAGAGCTTCCAAAACACACATCAGCACATGAAAGCACTAGAAGGAGAACATTCATATTTCTTATAGATCTCAGAATAGTGACCTCAACCTCAGAAGAGCTGCAACACTTTAACAAGGGTATCAAGGCTTTGGAGAGGCAGCTGAGAAATTTGTTAAAATGGCACAAGGAGCAGGAGGCTTCAGTTTTGTGGTGAGGCTGGAGAAGCTGGGCTGTTCTCCTTACAGCACAGGAAGTTGAAAAAGTTATTTATAGAGGTATTAAAACCCATGAATGGTTCTGATAGAATTTCCATGGGATATAGATCAGTGACCAAATGACCCAGTTTCAAAGCAATCAGCAAAAGAGCCAAAGGTGGCATGAGGAAACATTTTACTTGCAGAAAATTATTGTGATCTGGAATGCACGGCCTGAGCAGATGTTGGATGAAAAACCAATAGTAATTTCAAAAGGGAACTGGGCAAATATTTGAATGGGTAAAGCCAGGGATTGGGAATATTTGAATTGTTCTACCAAAGAACTAAATTAGTGGGGGGGTGGGGGGGGGGTGGCGCAAGGGTAGGTGAAATTACAGGGTCTAAAGTAAAGGAGAGGGTACAGGTACAGGAAGAGGCCAAGGATGTCCCAATAATAAAGGGAGTAGGGGGCATGAGTAAGGTTGGTATCATTCCTTCAAATAGGGTCCAGGTGAAGGCTGGGGTGAAGACACTTTATCTGAATGCACGAAGCATTCGGAACAATGAGCTGGTGGCACAGATCAGCACAAATGGTTATGATCTGGTGGCCATTACAGAGACATGGTTGCAGGGTGACAGGGACTGGGAGCTGAATGTTCAGGGGTATCAAGTGTTTAGGAAGGATAGATGGGAGGAAAAAGGGGGGGGTAGCTCTGCTGATTAAGGATAGCATCAGGGTGGTAGTAAGGGAAGATATAGGTGCCAAAGAGCAGAATGTGGAATCGTTGTGGGTGGAGATTAGGAACAGCAAGGGGAGGAAGACGCTGGTGGGTGTCGTCTATAGGCCCCCAAATAATGACCTGGAGATGGGGCGGGCTATAAACGCGCAAATAAATGCTGCGTGCAGGAATGGAACGGTGATAATTATGGGGGATTTCAATCTACATATTGATTGGTTGACCCCTGTTGGACACGGTGGGCTTGAGGAAGAGTACTTGGAATGCTGCCGGGATAGTTTCCTTGAACAGTGTGTGTTGGAGCCGACGAGGGAGCGAGCTATCTTAGATCTGGTGTTATGTAATGAGGTAGGTAGAATTAGGGACCTTGTGGTGAAGGATCCTCTCGGGAAGAGTGATCATTGCATGGTGGAGTTTCTGATGCAGATGGAGGAGGAGAAAGTAGGATCCCGGACCTGTGTCCCTTGTTTGAACAGAGGGGAGTACGATAAGATGAGGGAGGAATTGGCGAATGTAGATTGGGGGCGCAGATTGGGAGGTAGGTCTGCTGAGGAACAGTGGAGGATCTTTAAGGAGATCTTTCTTGGTGCTCAGCAGAAATTTATTCCGATGGTAAAAAAGGATCGTAGGGGGAGAGATAATCAGCCCTGGATAACGAAGGAGATAAAGGAGAGTATTAAATTGAAAGCTGATGCGTTTAGAGTGGCTAAGAGTAGTGGGCGAGAAGAGGTTTGGGAGAGGTTTAAATATCAACAAAGAATGACGAAGAAATTGATAAAGAAAGGAAAGATAAACTATGAAGCTAGGCTAGCGCTAAATATAAGAAAGGATAGTAAGAGTTTTTATAAATATATAAAAAAGAGAAGGCTGGCTAGGGTGAATGTTGGCCCCTTAGAGGATGAGAGGGGGGGTTTAGTGGTGGGGGATGAGGAAATGGCTGAGGCCTTGAATAACTTTTTTGCTTCGGTCTTCACGGAGGAGGACGCGAATAGTTTGCCGGGTGTTAACGATGGAAAGATGGTAGGAGTGGAGGGCCTGACTGAGATCATTGTTACCAGAGAGGCAGTGCGCGACAGACTAGAGGACTGATGGTGGACAAGTCCCCAGGACCGGATGGAATGCATCCAAGGGTTCTGAAGGAAATGGCGGAGGCGATAGTGGATGCCTTTGTGATTATTTTCCAAACCTCGCTGGATTCCGGGGAAGTGCCGGAAGATTGGAAAACGGCTAATGTTACACCGCTGTTTAAAAAGGGTAGCAGGCAAAAGGCAGGGAATTATAGGCCGGTTAGTTTAACATCTGTTGTAGGAAAAATGCTTGAATCTGTAATTAAGGAGAAAATAGCGAGGCATCTTGAGAAGAATTGTTTGATAGAGCGGACGCAGCACGGTTTCGTTAAGGGGAAGTCGTGTCTGACGCATTTATTGGAATTCTATGAGGATGTGTCTAGTGCGGTGGATAGAGGGGAACTGGTGGATGTGGTGTTTCTAGATTTTCAGAAGGCGTTTGATAAGGTGCCGCACAAAAGGTTGTTACAGAAGGTTAGGGGGCATGGAGTTGGGGGTAGGGTGTTAGCATGGATAGGGGATTGGCTGTCAAATAGGAGGCAGAGAGTGGGTGTCAATGGGTGCTATTCGGATTGGCAGTTGGTGACTAGTGGAGTGCCCCAGGGATCGGTGCTGGGGCCTCAGCTATTTACCATTTATATAGATGATCTGGAGGAGGGAACCGAGTGTAAGGTGTCAAAATTTGCTGATGACACAAAGATAAGTGGAACAGCAAATTGTGCGGAGGGTGTGGAAAGTCTGCAGAGGGATCTAGATAGGCTGAGCGAGTGGGCGAGTACCTGGCAGATGGAATACAATGTTGGCAAGTGTGAGGTTATCCACTTTGATGGGAATAATGGTAGGAAGGACTACTACTTACAGGGTGAAAAGCTGCAGCATGCTACGGTGCAGAGGGACCTGGGGGTCCTTGCGCATGAGTCGCAAAAACCCAGCCTACAGGTGCAGCAGGTGGTCAGGAAGGCAAATGGGATGCTGGCCTTCATAGCGAAGGGGATTGAATATAAAAGTAGGGAGGTCTTGCTGCAACTGTACAGGGCACTGGTGAGGCCGCAGCTGGAGTACTGTGTGCAGTTTTGGTTGCCGCACCTGTGCAAGGATGTTTTGGCCTTGGAGGGAGTGCAGAGGAGGTTCACTAGGCTGATATCGGAGTTGAGGGGGTTGAGCTATGAGGAGAGGCTGAGTAGACTGGGCTTGTACTCATTAGAGTTTAGAAGGATGAGGGGAGATCTCATTGAGACGTATAAGATGATGAAAGGGATGGATAGGGTAGAGGTGGAGAGGTTCTTCCCGCTCAGAAAGGACAGAAGGACTAGAGGGCACGGCCTCAAGATAAGGGGGGGGGGGCAGTTTGGAACGGAGTTGAGGAGGAACTTCTTCACTCAAAGGGTGGTGAATCTCTGGAACTCTCTGCCCGTTGAAGTGGTTGAGGCTACCTCGCTAAATATATTTAAGACACCAGTAGATAGGTTTTTGGTAGGCAAAGGGATTAAGGGTAATGGGGAGAAAGCAGGAAAGTGGAACTGAGCCACTTCAGAACAGCCATGATCTTATTGAATGGCAGGGCAGGCTCGAAGGGCTAGATGGCCTACTCCTGCTCCTATTTCTTATGTTCTTATGAATCCGCACAGGCACAATCAGACTTCTGTTTGTGCTGTGTAATTCTAATTGTTATTACAATCATATTCATTCAGAGGTTGCTGTTTTAATTGTGATGGACAAATCACTGTTATCAATTTGCAACTTTATTATTCCCACAATCTTGGAGGGTTTAAATCAGTCAGTCAATAAATAATCGCCAGCTTGGCATTTTTATTAGAAACTAGAATTTGAAAAGCAACCCCACTTACATCTTGAGTTCTGGTCGACCATCAACGACAGGAAAACCACAGCAAGTAATATGTGTCTGGAAATTATGCTATATATAAGTGCAGCAATGAAGAACACTAGCAATGCAACTGCAAGACTATTCAAAACGAATGAGTAAAACGGAAAATACGAGCCATCAAAACTGAGTCACATTTGGTTGGAATAAGTAGAAACAACAAATGCAGACTTGATGGACTTAATGTCCTCCTCTTATGCCATTCTAACCATTGGATCTTTCTCTTTGCGAGTATAATTTGCGCTGCACTGAAGTCCTCACCCACAGTGAAGCATGTCATGTGGGATGAAAGCAACTGAACTGCAGGTATCAGTCAACGTTCCCCAAGGATGTGCTCAGCGGAGCATTGACAACCTTTGCAAGTTCAATGCACTGTATCATATTAGACTGACATAATGGGAGCAGGCTAAGTGAGCTCTTTGCAATCTCGCTGTGTTTTTCCACCAGTTTCTGTTGGTTCACGGAATAATCAAATCTGTCCACAAACAAGCACTGAAAACATCACGGATGACGTGCCACAATACCCAAACAGCGTTTAAATGCACTTACTATTGGTGAGCACAACTGCAACGGGAACCACTATCGCGATGGTGACGACAACAGCTGCAATGACCCCCAGAAAAGCCTTTAAAGCGGTCTGAAATACAAATAATCCAAGAGAAAACTTGGAAGCCTCGTAACAAAATAACAATCCTCCACCCCGTCAGAGTAACTCCGAAAAAACTTCCGCCCAGCCTTTAAATTAGAATTGAATTTAAGCTTATAAAAAGTTGTGGAATAAATCCTCCACAACTTCAATAGTTTCTATGAGATGCATCTAACTTGAACTCAAATTACGTGTGGCTAAAACTCTGCAGTTATGATCGCGCTGGGTACTGTAGTAAACCGTCTGTCGAGCCAAGAGGGAATTAGATCGCGCGTCAGTTACTGACCTTCATATTTGGTTCAAGTCCTGTTCTTGGGGTGAATGTTGGGTTTTGATCCCTCTTGAACCGTGGCAGAGTCGGGACAGACAGAGGCAGCTGGATGATCCTTACCCAACGCGTCCCACAAAGTGGTGCCGAAAACTTTACAGCCCCGCTAAATGCACCTAGTTATTTAGTTTAGTAAGCTATCGTTAAACATTATCTACAACATTAACTAAAGATCGTACTAGTCGATCGTTGACGAATCGTAAATGCAAAGGTTAACTGATAGTAAGTGCGATCTTTGATTTTGGCATGATACGCACAATAGTAGAAGTGAGACAATTATTCAATTCTGGCTTGCTGAAACAGTTATATTGAGTTAGCAATGAAAAACGTGTTGGCAGGGCAGAACAGCTGCTCCAAAGAGCAGACTTACCATTCGGTTTGAGTGAAGACAGGCGGCAGATGCACTAGTGTAGGAATGAGGCCAGCAACACTCTCCGTTTAGGGTTGCTGGGCAAAACAAAATAATGCAGTTTCTTTTAAAATCTTGAATAATGCAACATCAGCAAAATTTTACCGTACCCTACCATGTAGAAATTCATTAATATTCCCAAGGGAGGATTAATGGTCTACAGCATCGTGTACTCGTTTGCATTTGGGACGGGTCAGGTTGCAAGCTGCCTGGAGTGATATACATATATTTTTAAAAACTTCCTTCTGCCTCGCCCCCCTCCCCGCCCTTTTTTGGAACGAATGTTTGCGGCTGTTTAACTGCTGCGCCGAAATATCGCCCTTTCAGTTAACTTATTATAATGTTCTTTATCTGTTTCATTGTGGAGGTCTTGTTAAAAAAATGTCAGTGGGATAAAACAACCGCCAGCAAAATAGCGAATCCAAACTAGAAGGAGCTCTGGAGGAAGAAGAAGCACCACATTTAAAGCATGGAGGGAGCAGGGGCGGTGAACCGAATGAAAACATTACTGGGATGCAGTGTGAAGATAAGCAGCCCAGTCTTCGTGCTCTTAGGTAATACAAAGATGCGTCTGCTCATCTCTTCGAGTTTCTTTCTGAAATAAGTGAACCACACAGCCAATGAGATATTTTGCCTGTACACACTTCAGAATTAGCAAGGACGTTGGAATCCGTAGGAAGTTCGTGCTTTTATCGGTGTTCTTTGATCAAGGAAGTAAAGCAGATGCGTCTTAATAACAGAGGAATGCTTTCCCTGGCTGCAATGGTCATCACTTCTCATAGCCACATTTAATGTAAGATTGCACAAAGTGAACAAAGCATTTATTTGCCCACAGCACCCCCAGCCCATGGCCACTATCATGCGTCATGGTTCATAGAGTCATAAGGCCTAATTTTAATTTTTGCGAGTATGTGGGTCCTGATGGCATTGAAGTTGGGCCCATAGAATGAATGACATGGCATAGAAGGAGGTTGGTTCTTGTTTATTTGGCTCACTGAAAACGATATCCAATTTCATTCCACATTTGGACCATTTCCTCACACTCCTGCATATTGGTTCTCTTCAACTAAATAGCCTTTTGAAAGTTCCTGTAGAATTGGGTCCCATCACTTGTGCTGGTAGTACATTTCATATAATAACCCTCTGTGTGAAAAAAATTTCCCTATAATTCTTTTGCCAGTATTTAAATCTATGATCTTTGGTTAGTAAACCAACTAGATACAAAAATGCAAATAAGGAGCATTCTGCCCTTCAAGCTTGCTCCACCATTCAATCAGATCATGGCTTAATCCTACTTCCCACCCCCACCCCCCCACCCCCCGCCATTCCTGATAACCTTTCACTCCCTTATTAATCAAGAATCTAGACAGCTCGATCTTAAATATATTCAAAACTCTGCTTTCACTGCCTTTTGAGGAACAGAGTTCCAAAGATGTGCAAACCTCAGAGAAAAAAATTATTCTCATTTCTGACTTAAATGAGTGAAACAGGAACCCCTAGGTCTAGATTTTCCCACACGAGGAACTATCCTCTCCATGTTCACCCTGTCAAGAGTATGCAGGATATTAAAGATTTCAATCAAGTTATCTCTTTGCCAAATAAAACAGGTTTTTCCTACTTGTTCTATCAAAACTTTTCTTTATTGTAGCCAGTTTAAATCTATCTCTGCAAAAAATATCACTTGTTCCTGATGTTACCCAGCGATAACATTAATATAATGTTAGGATGGAAATCTATGTGAAGAATCTGGGAAGGAGGGAGCAAGGACAAAATGTGGGGTGAATGTTCCAACTACATCAAAAATCAGGAAAAAAGTTAAAAGGAAGGAGAACTCAAGAGATGTTTTTAATGGAAGTGTTAGAATTCAAAGAAAAGGTACAAAGACTAGCATAAGGGCACTTTATCTGAATGCTCATAGCATTTGAAACAAGCTAAATGAGTTGACGGCACAAATCATTGCAAACCAGTATGATTTGGTGGCCACTACAAAGACATGGTTGCAAGATGATCACGACAGGGAGTTAAATATCCAGAGGTATTAGACTGTTTGGAGAGACCGACAGGAAGATAAGGGAGGTGGTGTAGCTCTGATATTTAAGAATGACATCAGGGCAGTAGTAAAAAATGATGTAGGTTCTATAGAAAAAAAGGTCAAATCCATTTGGGTGGAAATTAGAAATAGGAGAAAAAGTCACTGATAGGTGTAATCTATAGGCCACCAAGTAATGACATGGTGGGGCGAGAAATAAAGAAATAACTGATGTATATAAAAATGGTACAGCAATTATCATGGGGGATTTTAATCTACATATCAATTGATCAAACCAGGTCAGTCAAGGCAGCCTTGAGAAGGAGTTCATAGAATGTATCTGTGAAAGCTTTCTTGAACAGTAAAGAGTGGATTCGATGAGGGAGCAAGCTATCCTAGATCTGGTCCTGTGTAATGAGACAAGAATAATTAGTGATCTTACATTTAGGGATCGTCTCGGAAGAAGCAATCACAGTATGGTTGCATTTAAAATACAGATGGAGCGGGTGAAGCTAAAATCCAATACAAATGTCTTGTGCTTAAACAAAGGAGCCTACAAAGGGACGAAGGAGGTGTTGGCTAAGGTAGATTGGAAGCAAAAACTTTATGGTGGGACAATTGAGGAACAATGAAGGACTTTCAAAGTGATCTTTCACATTGCTCAGCAAACTAATATACCAATGATAATGAAGGACTGTAGAGAAAAAAATAATCAGCCTTGGATATCTAAGGAAGTAAAGGAGGGCATCAAATTGAAAGAAAATGCATACAAAGTGGCAAAGATTTGTGAGAACCTGGAGGATTGTGAAATCTTTAAAGGTCAACAGAAAGCCACGAGAAAAGCTATAAAGTAAGATTGATTATGAGAGTAAACTAGCTCAGAATATAAAAACAGATAGCAAAAGTTTCTACTAATATATTAAATGAAAAAGAGTGGCTAAAGTAAACATTGATCCTTTAGAGGATGAGAAGGGGGATGTAAAACTGGAAATGACAAAATGACTGAGGCACTGAACAGATATTTTGTGTCGGTCTTCACAGTGGAAGACACAACATGCCAAAAATTGATGACAGGAAGGCTATGGCAGGTGAGAACCTAGAAATTATCATTATCACAAAAGAGCTAATGTTGGGCAAGTTAGTGGGGCTAAAGGTAGACAAGTCTTTTGGTCATGATGGAATGCATCCCAGGGTACTGAAAGAGATGGCAGAAGAAATAGCAAATGTACTAGTGGTAATTTACCAAAATTTGCTGGGGTGGTTGCGCAGATTGGAAAACAGCAAATGTGATGCCACTGTTTAAAAAAGGAGGTAGACAAAATGCAGGTAACTATAGTTTAACTTCTGTAGTAGGGAAAATGCTTGAATCTATCATCAAGGAAGATATAGCAAGAAACCCGGATATAAATTGTCCCATTGGTAAGACACAGTGTGAGTTCATGAAGAGAAGGTCATGTTTGAGTAATTTGGTGGAATCCTTTGAAAACATTACATGTGGACAATGGGGAACCTGTGAATGTGGTGTATCTAGATTTCCAGAAGGCATTTGACAAGGTGCTGCACCAAAGACTGCTGCATAAGATAAAAGTGCGTGGTGATACAGGTAATGTATTAGCATGGATAGAGGATTGGTTAACTAGTAGAAAGCAAAGAGTGGGAGTAAATGGCTGTTTTCCTGGTTGACAATCAGTGACTAGTGGTGTGCCTCAAGAGTCAGTATTGGGAACGCAATTGTTTACGATTTACATAGCTGATTTGAAGATGGGGACCCAGTATTGTGTGCCAAAATTCACAGATGACACTAAGATGAGTGGCAGAGCAAAGTGTGCAGAGGATGCTGAAAGTCTGCAAAGGGATATAGATAGTCTAAGTGAGTGGGCAAGAGTCTGGCAGATGGAGTACAATGTTGGTAAATGTGAGGTCATCCATTTTGGTAGGAATAACAGCAAAATGGACTATCATTTAAATGGTCAAAAATTGCAGTATGTGCTGTGCAGGGGGACCTGAGAGTCCTTGTGCAAGAATCATAAGGTCTCCTTACTTGAGAAAGGATATAATAGCACTGGAAGGGGTGCAGAGGAAATTCACTGGGTTGATTCCAGAATTCAGAGGGTTGGCTTATGAGGAAAGACTGAGTAGACTGGGGCTATATTTATAGGAATTCAGAAAAATGAGGGGAGATCTTATAGAAACATATGAAGGGAATAGATAAGATTCAAGCAGGGAAGTTGTTTCCACTGGCAGGTGAAACTAAAACTAGGGGGCATAGCCTCAAAATAAGGAGAAACAGATTTAGGAAGAACTTCTTCACACAAAGGGTTGTGAATCTGTGCAATTCCCTGCCCAGTGAAACAGTTGAAGCTACCTCATTGAATGCTTTTAAGGCAAGAATAGATAAATTTTCGAACAGTAAAAGAATTAAAGGTTACAGTGAGCGGGCAGGTAAGCGGAGCTGAGTCCTGAATGGCAGAGCAGGCTCAAGGGGCCAGATGGCCTACTTCTGCTCCTAGTTCTTATGTTCTTATAACCAATTTTGGTGCTATATTGGATTGCTGAGTCCCAGTTTATTAACACCTGCTGTGGATTTAATTAAGATTTGATACACATATTCAAAACCATGAGGGTGCTGGACAGAGTAGAAGACCAGAAAAATTCATAGAATCCCTACCATGTAGAAGAGGCCATCGAGTCTGCACTGACCCTCTGATAGAGAATCTTATCCACGTCCTCTCCTCAGCCCTACTTACCATGGCTAATCCATTTAACCTACACATCTTGGGACACTAAGGGGCAATTTACCATGGCCAATCCACCTAACCTACATACCTTTGGAGAGTGGGAGGAAACCGGAGCACTCGGAGGAAACACACACAGACAAGGGGAGAACATGCAAATTCCACATAGACAGTCACCCAAGGCTGGAATTGAACTCAGGTCCCCGGAGCTGTGAGGCAGTAGTGCTAACCATTGTGCCACCATGCTGCCCGTTGCTTATGCTGATGGAAGATTCAAGAACAAGAGGCCGTGGATTTAAAGTAAGTGGCAAAAGGAGTGATGGCGATGCAAGGAGAAACTTCTTTCTCTTTTCAGGCAGAGTGGTCAGATCTGGCATGTGCTGCCTAAAGGTCTGCTGGAGGCTGGTTCAACTGAGGCATTTGAGAAGGAGTTGAATGATTATCTGAAAAGAAAGAACATGCAGGATTACTAGGTGTATTGCTCACACCGAGAGTTTGTGCAGACATGACTGAAGGAATAGCCTCCTTTTGTTCTGTAACAATTGAATGACTAGATCCCCAAAAACAAAGTTCAGGTCCCCTTTGGAAAAATACAATAGATTACATTTAATCTTTGTTTGGAAGAATATGGCTGGCATTTTTATTTACTAAAATGTTACACATTTCATCATTAGTGATGGTTGAACTATTACAGCAGTTATATATTACTGTGATCACTATATTATGAATACACATCCAAGAACAATTAAAGTCCGCCTGCTCCATACTGGGAAGATCTCATTCCCTGAAGTTCTTATTGTACAAGTTGTTGGGTTGTATAGACTGATGACAAGGGACTAACAAGCAGATGGATTTGTTCAACAATCTTAGCATCTCTTACATGCCATGCGTCTTCTCGTGTTGTAGGTGAACTCATGCACTACTGACACATAATTCCCTGTGTCCAGGTTATTCCGATGTATACGTGGTCACCCAGTCCACATCTTCCCCATTTGAGTTGGAACAACCAGTACTACAGGCATATGACAATCTGGGACAGCTGTGAAAGGTTATGAGCTACATACAATGTACAGAACATAAACTTGGACAATAAACAAACTATTTACAATGTGCAGAGCACTGACTTAGGCTGCTACACCTGGCACGGTGCCAATCATGTCTCTTCCACCTCTTCACCCGTTTTAAAAAACATAGTTTGTACGTAGACTAGGTCAGTGCTTGGACTTTGAATTTGACCTGCTCAGGCATCCTGAACATGTGATTATGCCAAATGGCTATGCTTGGTAGAGGGACAGGTAGTTCTGAGGAAACATGGGGATCTGCAGAAGGACTTGGACAGGTTAAGAGAGCGGGCAAAGAAGTGGCAGATGGAATACAATGTGGAAAAGTGGGAGGTTATGCACTTTGGAAGGTGAAATGGAGGCATAGACTATTTTCTAAATGGGAAAATGTTTACAAAATCAGAAACACAATGGGATTGGGAGTAATTGTTCAAGTTTCCCTTACGGTTAATGTGCAGGTTCAGTCGGCAGTTCGGAAGGCAAATGCAATGTTAAAATTCATGTCGAGAACATTAGTATACAAGAGCAGGGATGTACTGCTGAGGCTGTATAAGGCTCTAGTCAGACCCCATTTAGAGTATTGTGAGAAGTTTTGGGTCTCATTTCTAAGGAAGGATGTGCTGGCCTTGGAAAGAGGGCCAAAGGAGGTTCACAACAACGATCCCTGGAATGAAGAGCTTGTCGTATGAGGAACAGTTGAGGACTCTGGGTCTGTACTCGTTGGAGTTTAGAAGGAAGTGGGAGGATCTTATTTGAACTTACAAGATACTGTGAGGTCTGGATAGAGTGGACACGGAGAGGACACTTTCACTAATAGGAAAAATTAGAACCAGAGGGTACAACCTCAGACTGAAGGACGATCCTTTAAAACAGAGATGAAGAGGGATTTCTTCAGCCAGAGAGTGATGAATCTGTGGAACTCTTTGCTGCAGAGAGCTGTGGAGGCCAAGTCATTGAGTGTCTTTAAGACAGTGATAGACAGGTTCTTGATTGATAAGGGGATCAGGAGTTATGGGGAAAAGGCAGGAAAATGAGGATGAGAAAAAAAATCAGCCATGATTGAATGGCAGAGCAGATTCAATGGGCTGAGTTGCCTAATTCTGCTCCTATGTCTTGTGGTCTTGCCCTTGGGTTGTTGTTCTCAGGGTCGATGGTCTTTGTGGTGGGCCTAATTGATGGAGGGTTTGTTGCACTGACCTCAGAGAGGCCTCTATTTCCATTGGTGTAGAGGGCATAGATTACCGACTCAATGCATTGGACCCTGTGGTAGTTGATGGTGCTGGTTTGGCTATCTGGAACAGGTGACATTGGTTCCCGATGTAGAAAGCAGCATCCAAAGTAGCCATGTAGCTGTTTGGTTGTGGGGCATGGCTGTACACCACTGCCAATTTCTTGTGGCCATGTGTGGTTTGGCCTGGTTCTAAAGTGCAGAGCCTGTGGGCAGTATGGTTGGGACATGTTCTGTACTGCAAAATCCTCTGTTTCCCATCTTGATTCTTGAGCACACAAAAAATAATGTACAAGGTCAGAAAGATGAGACAAATTATGATATCTATCTTATGCTCTAACATTCAGGCTTAATATGAGTACACATGAATGAACAAGCACGCATTGGTTGGACACACTATTGCACAATCAATGACAGATGCAACCAAGAAAGATAACCCATCCAGATATCACTAAATATTGTGAGTCATCAAATTTTATTGTAACTCTGTGGTTGGAATCTTATTACAGTTCATTGCACTGGGATTTTCCCATCCCGTTGCAGTGAATGGAAATTTGGCTGACCATGCAATTCTCTGATCTTGCTGCAGAGGGAGCATGGCGTATCCAGCAGGCAAGATCATGCCCTGTATCTTTTATAAAGGATCCCAGGCTTCATCTATAAAGATCTCACCTTGGAATTTTCTCCAAAGTTCTCTCCATCTTGGAAGTGACAGCAGACTGCCCAGGATTTCAGTCTTCCGTATACAGTCTCTGTTTCATGAATTCCCGAGTCTATATTCATGTCAAGCAGAACACTAATGCTTCAAAGTTGAATCTTTGCCCTCATGGCCTGCAGCATGGAGCCACCCGCCTTCTGCTGCTTCCTTTGATGGCTGGGGTATCTCCTGAGCCCTCTTTAGTTGCTAGGGCTTTTCTACTCCATCTAAGGTCATCTAACCACAGCTTGGAGCTGCTTTTGTCCTGGAACTTTTTGCAGTCTCCTCTCCTTTTAGGACCTTTCCCTGCCCCCTCTCCCTGACCTCGCCTGGGGCTTCCTTTGGAACTCCTCCCTATTCTTCTCAGTGATTGCACACTTCTCCAGGCTCACATGACCCATTTTCATGCCATTTTTCTCTTGCGCCAGTTCAGTAGACCTGACAGCCTGAAGGACTTCAAATTCCGTGCTACACATGTGCAGCTGATGCCTGGTCCACATATATTTGGAAATTGACAGGGTCTGAGAGGAGTTGGCATCCTCAGCCCCTGTTCGCCAATGAAGTAAGTCAATTCTACCCTTGGAAGAAAGAAAGCATCACCGCAGTGAAGATTTCTTTATGATTACAATTTTATTTACAAGAAGTACTCAACAGCCATAGACTTCTAACAAATAGCTTATTACATACTTTTCAGATAAATTCTTTGTTTTATTCTACAATTATATATAACATATATTGTAAAGGTACAACGGTTTAACCAAAACAAAAGCCTTTATACGTGACAATACGATTAGCAGGATTTAAACATCATTCAGTTGTCACAAAACAAAACATATCTTTTATCCTCCAGTCTTTCTTTAAACTCTAAATAAAGCAACAACAATTAAATGTTTTACTTTCCATAGAGTTTTCGTACTCCACCAAAGATAGTGAAAATACCTTAAAGATTTCTTCAGCAACATCTTGATCAGCTTATATCTCTATTTTTGAACCATAGGTTTTCCACCATTCTAAATGTAACTGCAAACCATTACCCTGGTGGTCTTCCCCTCCTTGCACATGGATGCTATGCTATGCTATGGAGTCATGCTATGTGACCCAAATGACTTTCACACAGGTTTCTCAACTTTAGTACAGAAGAACCTGGAATTAATCTTTCTTCTTTTTTGATGTAAACATGCCTTCAATGAGTTCCGTAATTTTGCTATCAAAACTGTGTAGCTCTGACAAACAGTTTCAAAATTATCTCCCTCACTCACTCCTCTAAACAGATATTGTAACTTCATTGTTTTGATCAACACCAGTTGGACAAACCTACACCAAGACAGGTTTTCTCGCTTTACTCAAGTCATTAGCCACTTTATCCAAGAGGTGTCCTGCACAGCTTTCTGCACACGTTCAGATGTTACTTGCTGATGCTTGAAAAATGGAACCTTCATCACCACTTCTTTCACAATTTTATCCAAATTTTGTTTGCTGTCTTATTTTCTGTTACTTTACCAAGCTGTCTGAACTTTACATGCAGCTCAGCAACTGCTCTTCTCTGTTTCATTGCCTTTGTTTCAGAGTCACAATCAGGACCATTATCTTAACAATTTCACACGAGCATTCCTTTCATTTCAGAATATTCCCTCATGGTTATTAACTGCTCCTTAGGCATACATTTTTTAATTCTCTCATTAGATCACCCTTATTTCCTTATCTGCTTTTAAAGCCTTTATTGGCTCCTCCATATTGCAAGTCATACCTTTTTGTTTTCCAGATGCAATCAAAGTTTGAGAATTTCATTGCCTTTTTCATATCACAATTCCAACAGTTCACCAGGCACGGTTTTTAATTCTGCATTCATCCAACTGTTCTGATTCATCAATTTTTTTTCCTATTTGAGTTGTTTTTCACAATGCTTAACAGAGACTTATGATACTTGAAGTTTATGAAGTTTTAAGTGAAGGTCTACCTAGGTTGAATTTGTTTCTCTAAGTTTATCATTTAGATGTTTCAGGTCCTCATTCAATTTTTCCACTTATTGTGGCCTGCACTCCAGTGTTCTCACCAGTTGCTTGTATTTCCTTTGGCAAATTCATTTTTCATGTGTGAAAAGTAGTTTTGGATAATGATCAGCCTTTCCTTCCATTTTTGTTGTTGACCATAAGCTTCCTGTATTTGGCCATAGTAATTTTGCAACCAGAATGGTGCATGTCCAATTGACAGTTGCAAAATCATCTTCCTCATTCACTTCTTCCTTTCTTCCTTTGGCAAGGTCAGCATGATCAAACAACTGCTGCAACACAGGTTTCGCCATTTCAGCATCTACACTCCCAGATTATCACGCATTATAATCAATAGTTAAATGAAAAACAATTGCCACAGTAAAGTCAAATTGCCTTTACACAAGGGAACAGGTTCATAAATCAATGACCGACCTCTCCCTGTATCTCGTAAAATATTAACATGTTAACTTTTGTTGGAGGAGTAAGTGAACACTTCTCCCCTTGAGATAAAATGTGATTCACTAGCAGTATTCAAGGAACACCCGTTGACTGTCCTGAGCCATATTCCTCATTCTAGTAGATTCTGAGGGAATATGTTTCACTTGTACTATTGTTACTGTTTTAAAACCTTTTTCTTTTGCTGGTTGATATTTTCTGAAGTGTTTCTATTACTGCCACAGTTTACTCTTCAGCTTCCAATGTGCGCAGGTCTTACTGTGATGAAAGCATTCTGGTTTCTTTAGGATAAATAGGATAAAAGAGTGTGGGGAGAACAGCGGAAGCATGGGATAAAAGAGCATGAGGAGAGTGGTGGAGACACAAACAAAAGAGCGCAAAACAAACGGCGGAGACAGGGGATAAAAGAACATGAGGAGAGTGACGGTAACACAGGATAAAAGAGCGCAAATATTTTACAGATTAACAAGCTAAAAACCCGCTGAAAATCTTTTAGAAACCAATGTAAAAACCAAATGGGCCAGACGATGTGTTGTACCAGCACAATGTGGGAGCTGGTAGACCCCATTGCAGTTCCGAGTGACCACATCTGTAGTAAGTGTTGGTTGTCCAAGGAGATACAGCTCAGAGTTGATAAGCTGGAGTCTAGCTTCAGATTTGTGACATATCAGGAAGAGGAGAGGTACCTAGATGCTGAGTTTCAGCAGGCAGTCATACTCTTCAGATTAACTACCTTGAAATCAGCCAGTGGTCAGGGACAGGTGAGTGTGACTGTGAGTGGGGCAAATAGGGTCCTTGGCCTTTGTCCCTGTCCAACAGGTACGAACAAGATTCTTGCTTCTTGTGTGGATCAGAGAGGGGACTGTAGGAAGGATGAGCAAATTGACCATGGCACTGTGGTTCAGAGAGCCATTCAAGTGGAGGGAGAAAAGACAAATGTAGTAGTAGTTGTGAATCATATAATCGGGGAATAGACAATGAAATAGGTTGAATGAGGAACGAGGATTTCTGTAGGCAGTTTGACAAGTTAGGCACTAAATTAAAGAACAGAATCTCCAGTGTTACAATCTGTAGATTTTTATCTGAGTCACATGTAAATTGGCGAAGAGTAAGAAAATTAGAAAGTCAAAGTTAACGGTAGGAGTGCAGGCTAGTGATACATCTGAGTGTCAACAGAAAATTGCAGGTAGAGACAGATCATATGAACATTCTGGACAGAATTTTATGACCACTTTACTCCCATTTTGCCCAGGGAACAGTCATATTGACCTCGCCGGTGGAGCCGGAGGTCATTGAGGCTCCCCAGGAGGCCAAGTGCAAGGCAGAGTTGCACCATGGGCAGAGCCAGACTGGCAGTGCCACCCTGGCACCTGGGCAATGCCAGCCTGGCTCCAGGGTAATGCCCACTGTGCACCAGGGCAATGTCCACTGGGCAGTGTCAGGGAGTAGGGCCAATGGGAGGCAGGGCCTGTGGGGCAGTGCCAGGGGTGAGGCCTATGGGAGCGTCTTGGGCTGTGAACCCTCATGATTGCGGGGGATGGTTGCTGTTTGAGGCTGCCTATAATAACAAGGGCCTGACAGCTCTCTCAGTCTGTCAGACCCCTGCTACGGTTAATGCGCATGTGCAGCAGCAGAGTTCTCTCTCTACAGGTTGTCTGGTGAGCTAAGTCCCACCCACAGCCTCTCTGTCCACCTTTCTAGAGACAGAGTGCATAAGATTGGGCATGAAAACTCATTCAAAAAACAGAAATGGAACTCTTCCATTTTCAGACTAGCTAGACACTTAGGAAAAAACCTTGTAAAATCCTTCTAAAAAATATTTATGGCAAGGGCTCATAAAAGAGTGCTAAATGGGAGGGGGAAGGATTCCAAAAATGGAAGGTTCAAAAAATCAGAGGTATATGAGGGAGTGGTAGCACAGGATAGTGAGGGGGAACTTGACTGTCAAAGTGTAACAAGCTGCGGCAGAAATCATATACAAAAAAATGCAACTCAGAGCAAATCGAGAGCTGTAACTGGGAAAAAAAAACAAAGCTGAATGCTCCTTATCTTTGGAGCATTTGCAACATGATAGATGAGTTGATAAAAACAGATTGCAGCACATGAGTATGATGTATTAGCTATAACAGAAATGTGGTGGCAAGGTAACTATGGCTGGTTAAGCAACATTCCAATGTATATGATATTCCAAAAGAATGGGCCAAAGAGGCAAGGTAGTGTTGCTGATCAAGGAAGTGTTCAGGACAGTGCTGAGTTGTGATATAAAGTCATGTTAGTAATGTAGATTGGTTTGGGTTGAAATGAATAGCAGGGGAAGAAAGACAAGGGTGGGAGTAATCTACAGACCCCTCAAAACATGACCTCTCGAGAAGTCAGATCATAAATAGAGAAACATCAAAGGTATGTTTGAAGAGAACTATAATTACCGTGGGAGATTTTAACCTGCACCAAACAGGCATGGGTGGCAGAGAAAAAGAATTTGTGAATTGCTTTTTAAAGCAGTATGTTGTGGAACCTACCCAGGAACAAGCTATTTTATATTTGGTTTTACATAATGAAGAAGAATTAATAAGGGATCTTGTTGTTAAGGATCCCTTAGTGCATGTGATCATAATGTGATAGAATTCCAGATACAGTTTGAAGGTTAATGCCATAGATCCACAACCAATGTCTTCAACTTAAATTAGAGTAATTATAATGGTATGAAGAAGGTGAATTGGGTAAACAAGCAAACAAACAAGTCAGTAGATGAGCAGTGGCAGATATTCAAACAGCTGATCCAAAATGCTCAGCAGGAGTTTATCCCAATCAAAAAGAGGGATTCCATAAGAAAGAAGCAAAATCCATGGTTAAGACAGGACAATGTTAAATTGAAAGGCAGGATATACAAAGTGGCAAGCGATAGTGCTAGACTAGAGGACTGAGAAGGTTTTAGGGTCCAGCAGCAAAAGACTAAGAAACTCATAAGAAAGGAAAAAATGTATTTTGAAAGAAAACTTGCATGCAGCATGAAAAACAAATAGCAAGAGTTTCCGTGGATACATGAATGGGTGTCTGAGGTAAATGTGGAAACTCAATTGAACAAGGTTGGTGAACAGCAAACAAAGAAATGGTGGATATGCTAAATAAATTTTTTGCATCAGTCTTCACTGTGGAAGACACTGCAAGTATCCCTAAGTTATCAGTGGGCTGATTTCAAATAACATGATATTTAAGAAACTCAAGAGGCCAAAGGTGGACAATTTGCCAGGACCTGATGAACTAACTGCATGCTAGTATTTTAATAGAAGTGACTGCAGAAATAGTGGACCCATTGGGTGAAATTTTTCGTAACTCATTAAATTCCTGGAGGGTGCTAGAAGATAGGAAAGTAGCCAATGTAATGTCCTTGTTCAAAAAGGGAGAAAGGCAGAACAGAATTTGCTGATGATACGAAGACAGGTGGAAGGGCAGGTTGTGATGAGGATTTTGTGATTCTGCAACGGGATATCGATTGATTGGGTGACTGGGCAAAAACCTGGCAAAAGGAGTTTAATTTGGAGAAATGGGAGGTCATGAACTTTGGTAGGAGGAATCAAAATGCAGACTATTATCTAAATGGAGAGAGTGACTGCAGGTGAGTGAAATACAGAGGTGTTCTAGTGAATGGACCCCAAAAAAACTAGCAAGCAGGTCCAACAAGTAGTTAAGAAGATAAACAGCATTTTGGCTTTTACTGCAAAGAGTTTGGAGCTTAAAAATAGGGAGGTTTTGTTTCAATTGAAAAGGGCGTTGGTGAGGTTTCACCTGCAATACGGTGTACAGTTTTTGTCCCCTTCCCAAAAAGGGATATAGTAACATTGGAGGCAGTCCAAAGGAAATTCATCAGGCTAATTCCTGGGATGACAGGGTTGTCCTATCAAGAGAGACTAAGTAGTCTGGGTCTGTATTTTTTGGAGTTTAGAAGAGTGAGGGGTGACCTTATTTAAACAAATAAGATCCTGATGGGGCTTGACAGGGTAGATGGTGAGATGTTTTTACCGGTGGAAGAACCTATTCCTCCAGCTTCCCAATGGGTTTACAAATAAAGATAAAGAAACCTTATGGTCTTGCAGGTGTGACCTAACAGCTATTGGGATTCTATAGTTATATTTCTTCAACCATTTCATATCCATGCTGCCTTTTTAATTCCAAGGTTCCATTGAGTCTGTAACACCCACTACTTGGGCTGCGACTCAATTCCCATTAATCTGCTAACTATCTAATCTTCCAACTTTATCCCCAAGCTAGATGATTTTATTAAATGTTGCCTCTCCCCCTTTACTTCCCCTCTCCCTCACTTTCAAACTAACCATCATTGACACGCTTTTCTTTAATTTTATCTTTTTCTCTGAAAATATTGGGTGGAATTTTCCCATTATTTGGCAGAGTGGCACAGCGGAGGAGAAAGTGGAGAGCAATCCTCTCATCCCAAGAGCGACTTCCGTATTATGAGTCCCTTTGTCAAAGCAAAGTTAGGGGTAGTGCCACGCTGTCGTGCTGGCTCGATCAGAGGCCGTTCTGCCAGCAGCTAAAAGAAAGCCCTGAGTTTGAAAATAAGAAACACTCCACCTCACACAACACTGCCTCTGCACCCGCCAAAGTTCATTATCAGAATAGAACGTAGAACAGTACAGCACAGTACAGGCCCTTCAGCCCTCGATGTTGTGCCAAGCTATGTCCGAACCCAAGATCAAGCTATCACACTCCCATTCTGGTGTGCTCCATGTGCCTATCCGATAGCCGCTTGAAAGTTCCTAAAGTGTCCGATTCCACTATCACAGCAGGCAGTGTATTCCATACCCCAACCACTATCTGAGTGAAGAATCTATCACTGACATCCCTCCCATATCTCCCACCATGAACCTTATAGTTATGCCCCCTAGTAACAGCTACTTCCACCCGAAGAAATATTCTCTGAACGTCCACTCCATCTATCCCCCTTATCATCTTATAAATCTCTATAAATGGTAGGAAGGACTTTTACTTATGTGGCGAAAAACTGCAGCAGGCGACGGTGCAGAGGGACCTCGGGGTCCTTGTGCATGAGTCGCAAAAACCCAGCCTGCAGGTGCAGCAGGTGGTCAGGAAGGCTAATGGGATGCTGGCCTTCATAGCGAGGGGGATTGAATATAAAAGTAGGGAGGTCTTGCTGCGGCTGTATAGGGCATTGGTGAGGCCGCAGCTGGAGTACTGTGTGCGGTTTTGGTCGCTGTACTTACGCAAGGATACTTTGGCCTTGGAGGGAGTGCAGAGGAGGTTTACTAGGCTGATACTGGAGTTGAGGGGGTTGAGCTATGAGGAGAGGCTGAATAAACTAGGCTTGTACTCGTTAGAGTTTAGAAGAATGAGGGGAGATCTCATTGAGACATATAAGATGATGAATGGGATGGATAGGATAGAGGTGGAGAGACTCTTCCCGCTCAGAAAGGACAGTAGGACTAGGGGGCACAGCCTCAAGATAAAGGGGGGGTGGTTTAGAACGGAGTTGAGGGGGAACTTCTTCACTCAAAGGGTGGTGAATCTCTGGAATTCTCTGCCCGTTGAGGTGGTGGAGGCTGCCTCGCTAAATATTTTTAAGACGCGGGTTGATGGGTTTTTGATAAGCGAGGGGATTAAGGGTTATGGGGAGAGGGCGGGAATGTGGAACTGAGCCACAACAGATCAGCCATGATCTTATTGAATGGCGGGGCAGGCTCGAAGGGCTAGATGGCCTACTCCTGCTCCTATTTCTTATGTTCTTATGTTCTATAAAATCGTCTCTCATCGTCCTCCGCTCCAAAGAGAAAAGCCCCAGCTCCCTCAACCTTTCCTCATAAGACCTACCTTCCAAACCAGGCAGCATCCTGGTAAATCTCCTCTGCACTCTCTCCAATGCTTCCACATCTTCTTATGGTAAGGTGACCAGAACTGCACACAACATTCCAAATGTAGTCTCACCAAGGTCCTGTATAGTTGCAGCATAAACCCATGACTCTTAAACTCAAACCCCCTATTAATAAACACTAACACACTATAAGCCTTCTTCATGGCTCTATCCACTTGAGTGGCAACCTTCAGAGATCTGTGGATATGAACCCCAAGATCTCTCTGTTCCTCAGAACCCTGCCATTGACCCTGTAATCCGCATTCAAGTTTGTCCTACTAAAATGAATCCCGTTATGTCATTGGCAGAGGGCAGGGATAATCAATTGGTGAAATCTGCCAGTGTAAATGCCATTTTGGGACACCTGTGGGATTACCCATCCCCACTGCCATTCCCACACTCCAAAAATGAGAGCAGAATATCCCCCGCCCCCCCCAACATTAAATAAACTGGTGCCACCCATTTTACCAACCACTGACCTAATCCAAACCAAAATCACAAATACCATTCTGTGTGGTCATGTGGTATTTTCCTTCTTCATTGCCACCCACCTTTAAGAGTCCTTGGGCTATACTGTTAGAGAATGAAACTTGAAAGTGAAACCTCAGTTGTTGAGCTGAATGTTGCCATGCACTAGTTATCTGCCAAATGTGCTGAATTTCATCTGGATCTTTTAATAAGTCCAGGAGTGGCCCTGTAGTTACTGATGGTCTGCATGATGGTCATAATCTTCTCACATGGCCATTGGTAATGTTGGTTTAGTTGTGAGCTTTCAGGAGGTCTGCAAATGAGAGATTAATAATGTCGATGCAGTACAAATCATTTTATATGTTCTCACCGCCTCTTCTCTGCTCGGTTTTCCTATCTTCCACTCTTTTTAACATTATGTCTCTTCTATAATTTCACAGATATTAATATTTGTACTATGTCACTCATTAGTTAGGAATTTGTATGGACAAAACTGTATTTTCAATGATATATGTAATATATTATGGTAAGCACACCCTCAAGTGAATTACCGGCACTGTATGCACTATTGTCACAAAATCTACCAAATTTTAAAAGTTCAAAGTTTATTTGTTAGTGTCACTAGTAGGCGTACATTAACACTGCAATGAAATTACTGTGAAAATACACAAAGTGACATTATCTTTCTTTTTCATTTCATAAAGCATTCCAAACTAAATTAATACCATTTCTTGCAAGGTATAAAATAATTTGAATGAGTGTCTCCAGATTTCTAATCATTTGGTGTGAATGTCCATATGGGGATTAGGTCCATATGTAGTGTGAATATCCATATGGGGACCTAATTAGGTCCTAATCAGTGATGGATTGCAAGTCATCAATAAGGGCTTAGTTGGATCTTAGTGCACAATTGGCTGCTTGTCTCCACTGGTATGAACATGGTGCAAGAATCATCTCCTGCATCTGAATGAGCAGGCCAATGATCAATCAATACTGGCTATCACATCTCAGTAATATCCGCAGACACTACTGCACTTGTCTGTGCATTAACCAGCGGGGAGTTCTGGCATCCTATAGCAATCTTTAATCTCTGCTTCGACAACATGCAGACCTAATTTCCCTCTGGTCAGCTGCCTTGGCACTGTCTGCTTTCAGTGTAACTGAATTCTGTGTAAGTCTCAAAAGGTGTTGGCTTTAATGCCTCTTTTAGGCACCTATTATTTATTTATACCAAAAGGGTACATTTATTTGTGTCACAACATTAGGGGGAGCACTTCCTGCACATGCGCAAAGACAGTCAGTGGCAGAAAGTGAGAGAAGCTTTTAAGTGTAATAGGTGTCTTATAAGTCATTTTATTATTTGCAATTAGATAGACATCATAAATTAAATTTTAAAATGCGAATTGAAATTTGTTATGGGGAGTAAAATTAAAACAATTATTTTCGGATTGGCTGTTCTGTAAAACATTTTGATCATTTGCCAGTCATTATTCAATGGAGATTCAAGTCTCCATATTCTATTCAGAGTGGAGTTGTATGTGGATAATCTGAGATTATTAGTTCTTTGTTCTGGCTGTGTTCTTAATTACATGGGTAGTTGATCCATTCCATTGATGGCCTTCTTCTTGTAAATATAAGTGCACTTCTGTTTCTTCTCACTATAACATTGTCAGTCTCTGCAAGGCAAAATTGCAAACTGTAGGCGAGATTTTATGGCCTCACTTGGGCACGACCAAAAATTCCATCCCAGGATCAATGGAGATTCCCATTGCTGGGCTGTCGCCTGCACCAATTCCACAGTCGGTGAAGTGATAGAGTTCCAGCCAGTGTGTTTCTTTCAGTACTTCACAGAATTGTTATGGCAGAGAAGGAAAACAGGCTTAATTTCTCCAGTATGTCTTCATAACTGACTTTCCTCATCCCTGGAACCATTCTTGTGACTCTTCCATGCTCCCACTCAAATACTTTTATATCCTCCCTAAAGTGTGGTGCCTAGAACTTGTTGCAACACTCTGAGACTAAACTAGTGATTTATATAAATTCAACATCATCTCCTGACTTATGTACTCTGTGCCCATATTAATAAAGCCCAAGTTACAGTATGCTATATTAACTACTCCCTCCATCTGTCCTTCTACCTTCAATGATTTATATACCTTTTCACCTAGGTCCATCTGTTCTTGCATTCTCAAAGAATCTAAACCTCTCCCTCCTGCACTATCTTTCCAGCCGTGCATTCATTTGTCTTATTCTCTTATGTGTGTACTCACTTGTGTGTGGCACTGAGAATAATCTGGAGATGATGACTTTTGAGGGCCTGCTTACTAATTTTCCACCTAAATTCAGACTGTAGGATTACATCCCTCTTTCTACCTATGCTTTTGGTACTGATGTGGACCATGATTCCTGGCTATTCATCCTCCCCGCTACTCCCTGGAACACTATTCAGTGACATCCTTCACCCTGGCACCAGGGAGGCAACATACCATCCTAGGTTCATGCCTGCCACCACAGAAACACCTATCTATTCCCCTAGCTATCAAATCACTGATCACTACCAATCTTCCTTGTAAACATCCACCCACTCTCCCTTGCCCCTATCCTGTACAGTTGAGCGGCCCATGGTGCCATGGACTTGGCACTGGCTGCACTCCCCAGATTAACCATCACTCTATCAGTATTCAAAACTGAATATTAGTTGGAGAATGGGATACACTTAGGGGACTCCTGCTCTATTTGTCTGTTTCTTGTTGATAGTCTAATTGTCACCCCATCCCTCTGTCCCTTCATACTGTTAAATTGTGGGGTGCTCACAACTATAAACATGCTATCCACTGAAATCGCAACCTCCCAGAAGCTCTGCAGGGACACCAGCTGCTGCACAAGCTCCACAAAACTGATCTCAAGCTGCTACTACTGATGACACTTCCTGCACAGATGGTTATCCAGGACATGGAAAGCATCCTGGAGGTTAAGCATAGCACAGGATGGGCACTCTCGAGATTGGCCCAGCTCTGTCATTTCCTATTTATTAACTGATAACCTCGTTACTGTGTTTAAATTTTCCTGCTGGTAATAAACCTTACCATCCGGAAATAAACCTTACCAATATTAATAAAGCTTAACTGACACTAATAAAACATACTAAAATGAATAAAACTTAGCAATATTGATGAACCCGACCAATACTTATTACATCTTACTAGTAGCAATTAACCTGTCAATAGACCTTACCAATATCAATAAACATTATTAATACTTATGATTCCTACTAATGATTAATACGACTTACAGGTAATAATAAACAATGCATTTTTAAAAATAACTGGCGCTTTTAGCACTGCTATCTCACAGTGTCAGGAACCCAGGCTTGATTCCCAGCTTGGGTCACTGTCTGTCTGAAGTTTGCACATTCTCCCCATGTCTGTGTAGGTTTCCTCCAGGTGCTCCGGTTTCCTCCCACAGTCTGAAAGACGTGCTGGTTAGGTGTATTGGCCATGCTAAATTCTCCCTCAGGTGCCAGAGTGTGGCAATTAAGGGATTTTCACAGTAACTTCAATGCAATGTTAATGTAAGCCTACTTGTGACACTAATAAACTTTAAATAGTTATTCCCAGTTAAGATCATAAATACTCATCACTCTATCACTTACCTGCATTCCCATGATGTTCATAAAATTATAGAACCCCTACAGTGCAGAAAGAGACCAGCCGGCCCATTGGGTCTGCACTGACTCT
This sequence comes from Carcharhinus amblyrhynchos, assembly GCF_965287045.1. Lineage (NCBI taxonomy): Eukaryota > Metazoa > Chordata > Chondrichthyes > Carcharhiniformes > Carcharhinidae > Carcharhinus > Carcharhinus amblyrhynchos. Next base: position 57,125,959 of record NC_137334.1, read on the forward strand.
TACTCAGGCTCTATCCCCATAACCGCATATATTTTACCCTGCTAATCCACCTAACCTATACATCTTGATACCAAGGGATAATTCAGCATGGCCAATCCACCTAACCCGCACATCTTTGGACTGTGCGAGGAAACCAGAGCACTTGAAAGAAACTCACACAGACACAAGGAGAACATACAAACTCCACAAAGCAGTCATCCAAGGCCAGAATGAACTTGCGTCCCTGGTGCTGTGAGACATCTGTGCGAACTATTGTACCACCGTGCCGCCATCTCGAAGAACAATTTTCAAATGTACAGTAAAGTGTACAAGCTAGGAGCTGACTCCATGCCTGCTGGTACATACTGCTTTATCCAACACTGACCCTGGGTACGGGTACCAGGTGCTACTTAACAGCACTGTTGATGACCCTTTCCATCACTTTACTGATGATCGAGAGTAGACTGGTGGAATGGTAATAGGCCAGGTTGGATTTTTCCTGCATACTTGGACAATTTTCCACATTGGAGGGTATATTCCAGTTTTGTAGCCATACCAGAACAACTTGGCTGGGACGTTGCAAGTTCTGGAGCACAAGTCTTCAATACTGTTGCCAGAGTATTGTCAGGGCCCATAGCCTTTACCTTCAGCCATTTCTTGATATAATGTCAAGTGAATCGAATTGGCATCTATGATGCTGGGGACCTCCAAAGGAGGTCAAGATGGATTGTATACTTGACACTTCTAGCTGAAGATAGTTGTGAATGTTTTTGCACTGGGTGCTGAGCTCCTCCATCGTTGAGGATTGGGATGTTTGTAGAGCCCCCTCTTCCAGTGAGTTGTTTAATTATCCACCACCATTCATGACTTGACGTGGCAGAACTGCAGAGCTTAGATCTGATTGCTGCTTATGGTGTTTGACATGTAAGTTGTCCTGTGCTGTAGCTTTACCAGATTGACACTTCGTCTTTAAGTTTGATTTGTTTTGCTCCTGGTACGTCCTCCCGAACACTTCCCTGAACCAGTGTTGATCCTATAGTTTGGTGGCAAGGTAGAGTGGTGGATATGCCAGACCATGACATTACAGATTGTGATTGAGTACAATTCTACTGCTGCTTATGGTCCACAGTGCTTCATGGATGCTCAGTTGTGAGTTGCTAGATCTGTTAGAAGTCTATTCCATTTGACACGGTGGCAGTGCCACACAACATGAAGAAAGGTATCTTCAGTGTGAAAACGGGAATTTGTCTTGTCTGAATGTTAGACACTTTGACCAGTTTGTTCTAAAACCCTTTTACTCAGGCGCTCTTATTGTGAAACGAAGGACAAGAGTCGATTCACAGTTAACCCAATTTTATCAATGTATTCTTATCATATAAATTCTGTACAAAAAGAATTCCCAATACCTTAAATGCTTTCTGCTATCTATCTGAGATTTCTGAAATTGATGATGAACTTGACTAAGCTACTAGGTCCAATTCGCTGAACTCTGTTGTCTCTTGAACTCAGGGTCTTCTTGGCGAAGGTTGATCTTGCATGCCCTTTTCTGTCTCTGCTTTAGGGCAAGTCTCCATTGGGAGTCAAGTCAAGTCTTCACTGGGGATGGCCTCCAGGTCTCTTTCCTTACCCCCTCTTCACACCCTTCTGGAAGGTTCCAGCCAATAAGGTTACCAGGCAAGGGTTACAATACCCAATTCGATTGCTGGTTCCATATATGGAAGTTGCCAGGTCCCCGTACGTGTTCATCCTCAGGCACATGGGGTGCATGTAGCCCCTTTCCATATCAGGTAATGGCAGGATTCTGAGGTACTAGGGAGTCTGGCAAAACTGAGGATCATATAAATACTGTCCTTATTTGGCCAGAGCTCAGCACCTCTGGCTCCTGCCTCCAGGGCAAGGACAGGCTGGCTCTTGCTTGCCTCTGGCCTGTGTTTGTGTTTTAAACCTGGCCCGTCCGAATTCCCATCAGGCTGCAGAGGCTGTTGGCTGCTGTTTAATTTAGATTGTCCAATTTCTGTGTTGGGCATTGTTGCTCAGACCTTTGGCCACTTGGTCACAGTCCCTCCTCTTGATCCAATTAGCATCAACAAATAGGACCACACAACTTAATCAAGCTTTCCCATTGGCAAATACCAGAGTCCTAGACAGATTAGGCCCAAGCCCCTAATCTGTACATGTAAACATTCTATTATCTTAAACAACTCTCATTACATTATCAAAAACTAAAAACAAGTTAATCTATTATTTCAGTACACTTGACTACAACTATAGATGTATACAGAAGAATTCCTTCAAAGGGCTTTCAATATGCCCTTTGTAATCTTCAATGTAGCATTGTCTTCATATTCAGTCTTTGCATCACTTCCTTTTTCAGACAAATTTTACCGTGAGGATGATTAGGTAAATTGGAGCGAACAAGATGATCAGCCGGGTGTGATTGGAGATGAGAATTCATGGGCGTATCTGTATGTTCATACCCCAATCCTAGAAATCCCCCACTTTAACCCCTTCAGTATTTCCTTCTATTTCCTTAGTTTGTTGCACTATCTTAATGAAAGTCCTGTGTGTGTTGGCTAACTGGGTCCGAATCTGTTGTAGCTTCTCCGGCAGATGCTTAATTCCTGTGTCATACTTTTCAACATACTCCCCTAGATTCTGCCAGAGTTCTTCACTCACATTGACAATAACCTTCTCTCTTCTATGTATATCTATTAATTCAATTAGGCCTATCTGGGCTGATATGTGTGGCCTGCTGCAGAAGGTGGTATTGGTAGCATTGCATGTTGATGCTCCATACTGATACTCTTTGAGTGAGGTTGTAATACAATACTGTTACCCTTCCTTATAGGCTACCGGGGTGATGTCAGTATTCAGGACAATTCCTGAATGTATAGCCCTCCATGGCTGCCTCTGTTGGTGCCTCACTTGTCTGGGCCATCGACCAGCCACAGCAGTTTGCTGGGTTAAAAGATAGGTTGCACCTGTGCATGAAAACAGAGCCCAGTATATGTTTTGCTTCTGGGTGGAGGTCTACTAATATGGCTGGGTGATAGCACTTGCTGTGCTGGCCCCTCTAGTGACAGGGTCTGATATCCCTGCTCTGGTCCCTGTCTCTATGAGTGCTGAATGGGCACTCTGCATTCTCAGACATCGTGGCCTGTTCGACCTCAATTGCAGCACCTCACCTGCAGTTTTCTGGGGACCGCTGGGCCTGAGAACACAATTTTGAGAACACAACTGAGAACACAGAAATGCATTGAGGGGGGGAGGCAGATCCTGACATTCAGACCTTAACTGCATAGCAAGGCTCCTAACCCTCTGAACCCCCTGTACTCACTCACAAGTCTGTTTGGACATGGGAGGTTGCATTAAATGTCAGAGGTGAGTTAAATTTCTCCCCAACAACACTTGTCAACGTTTACCTTGTAGACAACTAGAGAGGGAAAGAAAATGAATTAATTTCCAAAATGCAGTAAGGCGAGAAGAAATTTCTTCACCTGGATGTGGTGAATGCACGTTGAGGCCAAAACGCTGTCCGATTTCAAGAATAAATTAAGTGTAGCTCTAGGGGTTAAAGGGATCAAGGGATATAGTGGGGGGGGGGAAGGGGGATCAGGATATTGAAATCAATGATTAACTATGATCAAAATGAATGGCAGAGCAGGCTTGAAGAGCCAAATGGCCTACTCCTGCTTCTAGTTTCTATGCTTCTATGCCAGTGTTTAGATCAACACCATCGAAAAGGAGGAATAGATCATGGCCAGAAATAGACTCGCAGCTGGAAGTTATCAAGTCCTAAACAGTGCACTGCTTGAGAGGGGAAGGGAATGATTTTCTGAATGGACAATGTGCTGCATAGATTATAGGATAGGAAATTCTCAGGATAATGGAGGATAATTGTGAAGCCTCAAATAGCACAAAAAGGCAAAGGTTTTCCGAGCCCTTTTGTAACACAGCAAAAAACACACTGAACCCCTGGAGGTTCCAGTTCAATGACTCTTTGTTACATTGGAAATAACCTATTAATGTACACATGAAAAAGCTTATCTTAAAGAGTTGAACTTCTTACAATGAATGACAATTGCTCAACATCCCAAGCCAAAATAAACTGTAACAGCGCAACTCTTTTTTTCAAATCGGCAGTGTAACAGGCTGATTTTTAGAAACCATAAGAAGCAGGAATACTGTGCTTTCAACAGAACTGAAGTCTTGTGATTTTGAAATTTACTGTTTCTTAAGCCCCATTCCCAACCTTTTCAGAATAGATTTTAGATTTAAAAATAACATTCTCAGCATCTAATGGCTTCTTGAACTCTGGGATTTCCATAGACTGTCCTCGTTGGTCACTCCATCCATGCTCTGGTGTCCCTTTATTGGCACCAGTTCCCCAGTCACTGACATAGACCTTGGACTGCTCTCTCATGGCTCCTTCTCTTGCTGCCCACACTTCATCCTTCCAATTGAGACCCCTGGACCACCTCATGAGACCACCAAAAAAAAAACCCTGCCCCAAAGGCTCAACACAATGCTCTCCACCACCACAGCTACCACCTACTGGCAGGGCCCCGGTTGTCAACCATCACAACTACCAGAGGCCCAGCACAAGTCAGAGAGACGGTGAACCCTCCCATTATGTGCTTCTCTGCGTATCAGTTACTCTAGCTCCCAGCATGTATTCATGTCAAATAATTACTGTTTATAAAGCAAATGCATAATCAATAAATTCAAGTGAGCTAAGATAACTAAAACATTCGAATCACCGTTATTGACAGCCTTTCAAGAAGCTCAGCGCCATTCAGGACAAAGCAACCTAGCTGTATCCATTCCTTCCATCACTGATGTACAGTAGCAGCACTATATACCATCAACAAGATGCAATTCACTGAGGCTCCTTCTGTAATGACTTTAGCAAGGTCCATGAGGTGCACCTGTTAGAATATGAGCTCCCTGATTGAGGCAGTTAAGGCTGTCCAAACCAGGCATGATGGAGGGTCTGGGCTACCAGCACTTGGGGAGTGTACACTGTAAGGTGAGTGCACGCAGTGCTGGGAGTTCTTTTTATTTGTTTGTGGAACATGGGCATCACTGGCTGGCCAGCGTTTATTGCCCATCCCTAATTGCCCTTGGAGGGCAGTTGAGAGTCAATCACATTGCTGTGGCTCTGGAGTCACATTTAGGCCAGACCAGGTAAGGATGGCAGATTTCCTTCCCTAAAGGACATTAGTATGCACATTAGTGTACACTGTACTGGGGAGTGCGCACTGTACTGGGAAGTATGTTCTGTATGGGGGGGTATGCACTGTGCTGGGGAGTGTGCATTGTACTAGGGATTATGCACTATACTGGGGAGTGTACGCTGTACTGGCGAGCACACACTATATTGGGGAGTGCATGCTGTACTGGGGAGTGTGCACTGTACAGGTATGTGCACTGTACTGGGGAGTATGCACTGTACTGGGAAGTGTGCACTGTACAGGTATGTGCACTGTACTGGGGAGTATGCACTGTACTGGGAAGTGTGCACTGGAATAGGGAATACGTGTTGAATTGGCAAGCATGCACCGTACTGAGGAGTGTACGCTGTACAGATGAACATGCACTATATTGGGGAGTGCACACTGTATTGGGGAGTATGCACTGTACAGGTGAGTGTGCACTGTACTGGGGAGTACGTGCTGTAATGGGGAGTATGCACTGGAATGGGGATTACGTGTTGTATTGGCGAGAGTGCATTGTATTGGGAGCATGCGCTCTATTGGGGCGTGTGCACTATACTGGGGAGTATGCACTGTACTGGGGAGTATGTACTGTACTGAGGAGCACTTGCTGTACTGGGGAGCGTGCATGTTGTACTGGGGAGTATGCGCTGTACTGGGGAGCGCGTCCTGTACGAGGGAGTGTGTGTTGTACTAGAAAGTACCTGGCTGAGTATTAGTAACTACTGCAGATAAATCTGGATTTGGTGAAGGACATTGGCCTAATTTCACCTTTGACAGCACTTTTCAAACCCACAGCTTCTACCACCTCGAATGACAAGGGAGCAGATGCATGGGGACACCACCACTTGCATCTTCCCCTCCAATCACAAACTATCCTAACTGGAATTATATCACCATTCTTTCACAGTTGCTGAGTCAAAATCCTGGAACTCTCTCCCAAACAACATAGTGGGTGTACCTATATGACATCGATTTTTCAGGTCAAGAGGTGGCTCACTGCCATGTTCTCATTGGTAATTAGGGATGGGCAATAAAAATGTTGGCCGAGCCAGCAATGCCTATGTCCTGTGAAAGAATAAGTAAAAATGTCCTTGCTAATCACAGAACTGGGCAAATGGCGAGGATAGGATAATGTCCAGCATTAGAGCACAAAATGCTGAGCCCAATGCAAGTCAGGGAAATGGTTTTTAGAAACATAAATTCCCTGATGGTTCTGTATCCTTCAATCATTGGCCACCGCACTCAAGATGGCCATTTGGTGAATCATGTCCATGCTGGCTTTTGGTTACTGTAATCTAAAATTAATCCTAGTTTCTCTGGCATCTATCAGTTAGAAGCTTTAACGAGGATGATTTTGAAGTTCTGTAAAGTTGCTTAACAACCTGCAACAGCTTCCAAGTACCGTAATACTCCAAACTCTCTAACGGTGCTTTCTCATGTATTTCCTTCTGTTCAAATTCTATCAATGTCTTCCTTAAAAGATCAGTGGTCTTGCACTCTCTATAGAAAAGTATTCCCAGCTTCATCAATTCCTAACTTCACTTTCGCTGTTCAGTGACAATGTTAAATTGATACCTTCTATCAGTGACTCTTCAAACAGAAAAACTACTCTTCCTCCATTCTCCACGTCAGAATGTTTAATAATCTCCACATTCAAAATCAATCTTGATTCTGCCCCTGGCTATCTTTTATACCATTAAAATATTTGCTGTTTCATTGATGTTTTTGGGGGGATTTAAAAAAATCTCCTTTTGATTCCGATCTGTGACTGCTGGGGCAGAACATGTTGATAAGGGAATATTTCTCTGCTCTGTTGGAATGCACGCTGCATTTGGAAGAAGTGTCAACAGTCCTACATCTGCAGTCTGCCTCGCCTCTCAGCACCATTAGCTTGGTGAATTGGTTGTGCAAGCTCAGGCTAGCCCTGCCTTGTGCTGAGTGGAATTTATCTGAGGGCTCCCCAAACTCTTTTGGTGAGAGTGTCTTTGGTGATATTACTCCAGTTCCCAAAGCAAATGACTTAGAAATGGTTGTCTAAGTGTGGAAGCCAAGAACTGTACGTTTGAGCCAGGAGCAGCCAACGAGAAGCTAGAAGACGTATAATAGGTTGGTACTGATAGTATTGCAGAATTCCCTATTCAATTATTTGTTACAATTTCAACCTTGAGCTACTAGAAAGCATCCATTGTAATTTAAGTGAGGAAATTTGATGGGATATGATGGGCTAGCTAGGCTCACTATGTCGTGAAAACAGAAACTAAGCAGGAAGAAATGTTGATCTTATCTCACGGGATAGCACGTAGTGCTGCTTCTTGTTATGGCTGCTTCCATCTAGATTTGTATCATTAGCTGATTACTGCTGCCAATTCACCAGCAGCCTTCGCTTTTGAGAATGTGCAAAGATTTTTTTGTGGATATGCAGTGGCTGATATTTGGGGGCTGAGACCTACATCTGTTCTGAGTAAATTCTCAGACACTGCTGCAGGCAGAATGGAAGTCCTGATGTTTGGTTACTCTCTCGGATTTCGAGGTATTGTTATTTGACCAGGGTAGCTTGGGTGTTGGGGAGTACTGTTACTTGGCTGCAATTTAATTTTAGTCTTTAAAGTACTGCACTTTTGGTCAGCCCTGCAGAAAATAACATTTTAGACTGAAAATATGGATTTAAAGGTGGGCAATAGCAGCAGTGCCCACATCTTGAGAATGGACCAAAAAAAGTTTGATAGAAAGGATCCTTCATTCCTGAGGAGGACAGTAAGAAGTCTCACAGCACTGCTCTCTTCATTCAAGCTGTCTGTCCCTGTAAAGACTTAATTACCTGTAAAGACTCGCATTCCAACAATTATCTTGCAATTGTGTCTCTACTTATGCCATGTTTATGAAACCTGCCTCTTCACTCACCTGATGAAGGAGCAGTGATCCGAAAGCTTATGATTTCAAATAAACCTGTTGAACTTTAACCTGGTGTTGTGAGACTTCTTACTGTGCTCACACCAGTCCAAAACTGGCATCACCACATCATGAAGAGAAGGAGGATTAGAATATAGGAGAATATAATGGAGACAGATAGAGGGAAGCATCACAGAAAGCATTTATCAACTCACAGATGTGCTTACTAGGGAGGACTTTGCTCCATGTCAGTGCCTCAGAAGGCAGCATTTCCCATCCCACCTCTGGAAGCAATTGTGGAGATATGTTAACTGGAACCCACTTCCACAGGAAAGCAGTGCAATCTATGCTGGTGAGGGCACCACATCTTATTACAGGGGTATCATCACAATTCATTTACGGCTTCAGGGGAAATTGTTTTGTGCTCGCGCATCAATAATTACACCATATAAATTCAAATCCAGAGTTGTAGCCTTTTTCTTCAATATTATTTTAAATGACCAATATTACATTTACAAAGTGGGGCATGAGAGACGATGAGCATTTGATATGACATAATGTAAGATTGAGATCACTAATGTAAGCTTTCATGACTTGTTAAAACAAAGGCAGAAAAACAAACGTGTTCAGAAGATATTTTTATTGAGCACAAAGTATTGCAATTTCATTTCAATAAAAAACTCTTAATACCTCTAAAGAAATCAGTTGAAAACACTGCTGACAAATCTATCTTAACCATTTATTTCATTTGAAACTGCACTAACCTTTAGAAGTCACAAATTCAGATCAGTGAGATGAACACTTTTTATTCCAGAGGAAAATATAGTTATATTTCAGTGGAATGAGACAGAAAATTCAGTGCAGATCTGCTGCAGATACCAAGACCTCAAACTGGTGCAATGTTTGTTTCTTAAGCACGACTCAGAGTCCTAGGGCATCCAATATACTTGGCAAAAAGCACCTGCACATTTCCACCTGGAAGTGTTACTGCACTATAATGTATAAAGAACAAGGGGTTTCCTTTATCCAATAGCTGAAGCAGGTTTTTGGCTCTCTGTATATGCAAAGGAGGGATAATATCTGTGTGAGTTTCCTTCACACAGATATTAGTTTGCCCTTAGTTTGCCCTAAAGAATCAAGTGCCATCACTTTGTTGCAAAGCATTCCTTGCAACAAAGGTGGTAAATAACTTACCTGAATGTAGAGCCAGTAGGAGTGCTCCTCCAGGGCCCACATTAAGAAACTGCTTCTGCCCTGTTTCGTCCTGATGTTGTGATCCTTGATCTTCTCCCTTCTGTTTCGCAACCTACCATACCCTCATGATCAACTAAGCCTTGTCCCTAACCCCTGAGTTTGCTGATTCCTCAGGTATCAACATGCACTTTGAGTGCCCAAAAATGGACCATATGTCAGGACATGGTTAGCTTCTCTAGCACAAAAAAGGATCATAATCCTTTTTTTAATCTTAATGTATCTCAAGCTCACATTTTCAGTACTGAACTACTGAATGCTGAAATAAATCAAAAAAACAAACTGTTGTTCACAAATATCCACATTCTGCTCTGTAATCATATCCATGTGTCTTATGCAGACTACACACGACACCATGTTTAAGATACCACATATGCATGATCACACAAAGTTATTTTTAAAGCATTTGTGCACATAAGCAAAAAGCCCACACTCTACAAATAAAAATTATAGGGTATGTTGTTGATCATCTTATCACACAACATGCAATTAGAACAGAAACAGTGTTATCTAAAACATTAATAAAATGAAATCACAACTGGAAGAGCTGTAATAATACATATTCTTGTCTGATTATAATTTACACAATTGTTAATCAATATTCAGCATAATAGAAGTGTAAGGTAAATGTGTCACTGTTGGATTAACGTGGAGACTGCCACCACAAACATTAGGTGAAATTTTCCTGTCCTGCCCACCATGGGAATCATAGTGAGCGGGACTGAAAATTTGGTGGACCATGTAAAGGTCTGTTGACCTTGAATGGAAATTTCCGGTCTTGGGGTGTGCGTGGCCAGAAAATCCCACCCACTATCTGTGGCTGTCAACGTATTCGATGTAGTTGAATTTAGGCAGTTTGAAGGGAACCTCACTCCATTTTTTATAAGTGCCTCTCTCAGTGTTCTTCTCATCGATGATCACAACAAAGTTTCTGATTGACAAGCATGGTAAATCCACCCCACGATGGACCATCATTGTACCCCATGGCTTTAAAACAAGAATAGAAGAAGGCAGTTAGCCTTGGCTCGACAGCCAATTATGTAAGAATTAATCTAGTTACAAATTAAATAAAGTCTCATCTTACTTGGCCACATTTCTTGCAGTAGATCTCTTGATTTGTTTGGTAATCAAGGCATTTCTCTTGCAAGGCTTTATTTTCTCGTTCACCATATAACTCTCTGCAATGAAATGTGGCTCATTAAATTTCACTTATAAGGGCAATTCAACTAGAAATACATCCTGCAAATGTTCAGTTTAATGAAAGCACATTAACAGTGCCAAAGCACAATTATTATAGTGCCTGCAAAGAATTACTTAGTAATAAGAACTTATGAACTTACAATTGGTAATGGGTTGAGGGTTATGGGGAGAAGGCAGGGAAATGGGGATGAGGAGCATATCAGCCATGATCAAATGGCGGAGCAGACTTGATGGGTTGAATGACCTAACTCTGCTCCTATATCTTATGAATTTATGAAGAAAAATGTTAGCTTTTACTAAATATTTTAAATAATTTGCACTAGAAATATTACACTTTTATTTTTCGTGTCAACTTTTATCTTTATCTTTTGAAAATAGTGCACTAAAATCTGCTTATATTCATTTTTACAAAAAACAATTCCCCTTGTTAAGCCAAGAGGTTAACATTCAAAGGATTGCATTGTTTATTATTGCTACAAGGTCGAAAGGTGATTGATTCCCAAAGAACTTGTAGGCACTAAAGAAATTGAACTAAATTTCAAAAGATGTATGAAGTTTTTATAAAATCACAACTCATAAACACCTATGGAAAGCAGAAATAAGGACAGAAAGTCCTAAAAATACGAAGCAGGTCAATCTACATAAGGTGGCATGTTGGCACAGTGTTTAGCACTGTTGCCTCACAATGCAGGGACGCGGGTTCAATTGCGGGGCATATTTCGCTGTGTTTAAGTGAGTTTTCTCCACATGCTTTGGTTTCCATTCCGAAGAGTGTAGGTTAGGTGGATTGGCCATGCTAAGTTGCCCCTTAGTGTCCAAAAGTGTGTAGGTTACGTGAATTAGACATAGTAAATGCACGGGATTACAGGGATGAAGTCTGGCCTGGGTAAGATGCTCTTTTGAAGAGTTGGTGCAGATGCTTCTGCACTATATGGATTCTATGATTCTACATATGTAAAATGAAAAGATTGGCAATTACTGGGTAATTTTTTTTAATTTACTTTATTCCAATCCAATCAAGTCAAATTAAAGCCAATTCAGAGTCCCAACAAGTTGGGACATTCCTGATCCAAACTGACAAGACAGGGCTCTCACCTTCTGTCTTGGGCTTGATCTACATGATCCAAGCTGATTGGAGTAGGTGTAGCTCCTCCTCCAAGGCTTGATCTCATTTGCATCTTAGCCAAAAGGCCCAGATGCCGCTTTAAAAAATTGCTTCAAAAGAAGTTGAAATGTAACCTAATGGCTTCAACCAAGTGCAGCATGTCAATACTACACTTGATCTTAGCCAAAAGGCTGAGTGGAAACTGGTAAGTTTTAAAAATAAATTCAAACTTTCAGTCAATAGTTTGAAATGATGACACAAGTAGATTCATTTTAAGATGTATATTGTAACAAAATATTAAAAACACCATAGACTAAACATTGTTTTTGTAGGTAACTAATATGTTTAACCAGAAAGTAGTTTTGCCCCCTTAATTTCAGCACAAATTAAGAAAAACACTCTTCACAGCTGGAGGCTGGGATTCTCTGGGTTAATTTGCCCCAGCTGGGAATTCCGATGAATTGTGTGAAAGGGTCAATTCGGGATTCATGTTGGGTGTCCAGCCCACCCAGATTCTCCCCACCATTCACACTGCTATGGGTGAGAATCTGATCACAGATCACTTAAATTAATTTCAATGTCATTAATAAGTTTGAAGCCTGGTTCAATGGGCTCTCACATTTCTCCACCCCTCCAGCCCCAAATTCTGCAGGCACCAATTACACCTGGTCCACAGAATCGTGGACCTGGCACCATAGGCTCCCCAAGGGCAAGGAGGGGAATTGCACCTTCTAACTGCACCTCGGTCCCTCTGTCGCTGTCAGTCTGCAGGCAATGAGGGCAAGGGTGGAGGGGAATGGAAAAGGGGTGAGTGGCCTTCTAGGGGACAAGGGATTTGGGGGTGGGGAAGGGGAGTTTGGGCTGCGGGGGGAGTGCTTGATCTCGGGGGTCTCCCCTGGGATGGTGGTCTAGTAGCTGCACTTGTCTTTGTTGCATCAGAAAAAGTGTTGTTCACTCGCAGTATGGTGATTTCAGACACTATTCTAATGAAGGTATTCACTATTGCCACTGTCCTTTAAAACCTTTGAATTGGCCTGGCCACATTCAAAACCATGCCCTCTGGACACCTGGAAGCCTTCAAAACCAACACAGCACTCCATTCCACAGTAAGGATTGACCCTGCTTCATGTCATAAGCTCCAGGTGTTAAATTACCACATTAAAGTGCGCTGATAGAAAGGACCTGTCAAGTTTTATCAGGGAGATTCTCTTGCATTTATTGTAATGCCCAGCTGCTCTGAAGCTTCTTTGAAATGCTTTGATTAACATCAGGCTGTCAAATTCACTGGGAAGGTCCCCTTTTAACACTGAAAGAGCAGCAGCTGCTGCCTGGCCCCTCTGAAGTGTTTTCATTGAAACAATGGGATTGAGTTCCACTTGTCAAGCGTAGCATCTGTTGGCTGGCCCCTATGAAATGCTTTGATTGACAAGTTGGATCAATTACCCACCAGCCGGGAGCTTTGTTTGTTTTTCTTTCCCTTCACGGTAAAAAGCATCTCAAGAGCTTTGTAAACATTGTGGTTGGAAAAGATGAACTGAAACCTCGTGGCTAGTGGGTAATTGATCCAACTTATCAATCAAAGGCAGAATGTTTATAAGAATTGCAGTTCGGAACAAAGGCTGATACTTGAGAGACTGGACCTGAAGGGGATCCTGAGGGGATTCCATCTTGGAATGTCTCCTTTGTGGGGGGACGGGAAAAGGGTGAGGCACCTGGCTGGGGGGAGGCAGGGCAGGATCATGTTTGCACGGTACCGGGCACTCTTCAGTGTTGGGGGGGAGGAGGATACCCTCTGTGCTGAGCAGTTGGGGATGCTCCCTTTGTCAGCAGGGGTCACTATCACTGTATCCATTGTTGGGGCTGGGGGAGGGGTGTTGTCACTCAGCACTGAGAACCTTTTAAACATGGTGCCCCAAGTTCTGCTAAGTTGGGCTGACCAGTGTGTTTGCAGCATGCAAAAATTGAAATGGTAAGATGGGTGAACCCCACATTACAGGCACTGCTAATGTCAACTGGACACATTTTGGTTTTTCCGCTGGTGGGAGCACTTAATAGTGCAAACAGATGAACTGAGCCTAGAGGTTCTATTATCCTTTAACTAGAACTGGGCGGGACAGTAGCACAGTAGTGAGCACTGCTGCTTCACAGCTCCAGGGACCTGTGTTCAATTCCCGGCTTTGGTCACTGTCCGTGTGGAGTTTGCACATTCTCTTTGTGTCTACGTGGGTTTTCTCTGGGTGCTCCGGTTTCCTCCCACAGTCCAAACATGTGCGGGTTAGGTTCATTGGCTATGCTAAAATTGCCCCTTAGTGTCCTGAGATATGTAGGTTAGAGGGATTAGTGGGCAAATGTGTAGGGATATGGGGGTAGGGCCTGGGTGGGATGTGGTCAGTGCAAACGCGATAGGCTAGATGGCCTCTTTCTGCATTGTAGGGTTTCTATGATTCTAGACATTCAATTCTCCCAACATAGTCCAAAATGTTTGTTAGATCCAAATGGTTTACTCCTGTTCTTTTCCTTTTTCAGTTTGGTAATGCCAAACCTCAGAAATGTTTTTCACAGCGAGAGGATTCATGGAGATCCTCATTCCAGTGCAAGCCAGACAAATTTTCCAGCTTTGTCTTAACTTCTCATGGAAGTGCTCTTTTCAATCTGAATACAAGCTTCCACCTACATTCTGGCTTGGAACCATAGAGACTTTTAACATCCAACCATTCTCTCTGCCAGACCTGGCAGACTAACTCACCTGTCTTTGATACTCAGTGATACCTTAGGAAAACCTGTAACCCAATCTTTACAACAGCTTCCTCTGCGACTTTCTCCATAACAACCTAAAGCACATCAGTCTTGTATCTAGATAAAAAATGCTGATTAGTTACTCTTTAGACAACAACCCTATTCTACCTTGGAATCAAATATGCCCTTTTACAAAATGACATTTTTAACGTTCCCCTGGGGCTTGGAGTGTCATCGTCTGTCCACAGGCATCACAGTTGTCTTCACTCTTGTCTGCAAGTATGAATGCCTTGCATCTAGCCTTTTCCTTATCAGGGAAGCTAAATGAGTCAATAGAATCATAGAATCTCTACAGTGCAGAAGCAGGCTATTTGGCCCATTGAGCCTGCACCAACTCTGTAAAGCAGCATCCCATCCAGGCCCAATCCCCGTAACCCCATGTATTTACCCCCCCAGTCCCCCAAACCTACATATCAACTGGGACACCAAGGGCAATTTAGCATGTCCACAGAGTGTGGTGAATATCTGGAACAAGCTACCAGAGGTAATAGTACAGGCGGGTACAATTTTGTCTTTTAAAAAGCATTTAGACAGTTACATGGGTAAGATGGGTATAGAGGGATATGGGCCAAACGCAGACAATTGTGACTAGCTTGGGGTTAAGAAAAGGAGTAGCATGGACAAGTTGGGCCAAAAGGCCTGGTTCCATGCTGTAAACCTCTATGACTCTATGAATCCACCTAACCCACATATCTTTGGACCGTAGGAGGAAACCGGAGAATCCAGAGAAAACCCTCTGGATGCACAGGGAGAATGTGCAAACTCCACACAAATCCTGAGGCTGGAATTGAAACCAGGTTAGCACTGTGAGGCAACAGTGCTAACCACTGTGCTGCCATGCCTCCCTAAAAATCAGAAATAACTCCTAATGAAGAATACAATAACAAAACATTATAATCTCTATTTTTCTCTTTCGCAAAGGCTGACTGGCCTTTGTATTTCCAGGATTTTGATTTTATTTCAGATTTTGTGAATATAATGACAATAATTTAAATTCAAGGTTGTATGTACTTAATGATAAATTTGAGAGGAGTTTTATGAAAACTTACTTGAACTCATCTGTGACATTGACATGATGCATGCTTTCAATTACTTGAATATCTTTTCCTGAACAGACAAGCCTGCTACAGGTATTGCAGAGAAAAGTCACTTTAGAAGGATCACTTTTTATTCTTTTGGCCAAATTTTTCCTCTTCTTCATTTTGTGTTCCATTATGTTCTGCAACTGCCGTTCTTCTATCTGACCATTGGAAAAGTAAATATGAGTCATACAAATAACAAACAATGCACTGTCTCATACTGTTTCAAGTACAAATGTAGTTTACAGTTTACTTAAGCAGTAACTTAATTCCAACTGCCAATTCATTCAAATTTTAATTCCAACCTCAAATCGATCTTGAACACCTAAATCTCCTAATTAATTTGAATTCCAAAGAATTCAAGCACACTCGAGCACTTGTTCTTCCTGGTTAGTGTGGCTTGTCTTGATGGAAAAGGCCAAGAAATACGGTGTATAGTTTGGAGTTGACCCTGTTTTTACACTGTGGATCAGCCAAGTCAGGACCATCATGCAATCAACTTCAGATCCACACTTGGACAGGAATACTATGTTCCCACTAAAAAGCATCAACAGTTCAGTATCTGCCAAAATTCTGAAAATGCTATCTCATTAAAAATGAGCCCAATCACACCTTTAGTGTAGATGAAATGAGCCTTAAAAAAACACTTTCATGCAGAATGCCAGCTATCGAAAAGTGTCCAGGTGGAAAAAAGGCTAAGTAGCAAAATATTATTATGGCTTGTGCTGGCAGACTGGGGAAAAAGAAAACGGTTAGAGATTGGAAAGACCCTGATGTTTTTGTTGTTTTGCTACTCTGCCTGTAAGTCACAGATAGTCCAAACCATGGCAATGATTATTATTATTTTTGAGCAATGGCTGTTATTTTGACTAATGCATGGCACATAGCATCTTGAAAGTTGGAAGCTGTGCAGCTCATTGAAGTGGCTAAATTAAAAGCCCATTCCATTCCCATTGGATGAAACAACTGGATTCTACACAGACATGCATGGTCAAATATGGAGCAATTAATGTCATTCAGTGCATACATTCAGTGCATGCAGAGACATGGACTAAAAGAAATAACTTTCATTTATATAGCACTTTTTGTCACTTTAGTCTGGTCTAAAGTACAGACTTATGACTTTTGATATATATGTGAAGTAATGTAGAGAAACATGACAACTGATTTGCAGGCACTAAAGTCCTGCAAATAGCAATGAAATAAATTACCAGAAAATCTGTTTAGTGAAACTGGTTGATGGAAAATATTGGCCAAAACATTTTTGTTCTTCTTTGAATAGTGACATGAGATGTTATTTCCATTTGAAAATTCAATTTTTCATCAGAGAGGTAGCACCTTTGACAGTGCAGCTCTCCCTCAGCACTGCAGATGGATACAAATGTCAGGTGAAACAATGTGCTCAAATCTTTGCATTGAGACTTGAGCTATAACCTTCTGACTCAGAGGTAATGGTGTTACCACTGAAATTTGACTCTATTTGAGATGTTGATTGCTGGCTGTCAGTGGTAGTTGAGGATGCCACTGTGAGTCAGAGTAAATGTGCACAAAAAGCCTGTGCAAGTGGAGTTAGGAAGCACATCTTGATGGATGAAGCAGGTCTTACAATGGCCACAGTATCCAATTCTGTTTGACTGCTTGAAGAAGTGACTAAGACGAGACAAACTACAAACCACCACCACTGAAATGACTGAATTTCAACTGCTTGGCTTTCTATGGACGACCTTATGCATTTTACGTTCTTCCTGTAGTGATTTGTTTTATTGCATTTGATTAAACGTGGCTAATATTTGATAATTGAATTCTTTTTCAGGCAAAGGAAACAAATTTGAATCAGTATCATCTGATTACTACCTATGTATGTCTTTTTAAAAATACACTTTCTCACAGATCTCACAGTTAAATTTGGGGAGGGAGTTCAAATTCAAATCTCAATCACAATCATTTATATTTGAAAAAGTCAGATGAATTTGACTCTAAAATATTTCTTCTATATACCTGCTGTTTGTATTCCTTTTCTGGCATTTCCTGCACTTTTTGAATTGCTGCATACATCATTGACTCACGGAAAACATTCACATTCTCACGTTCAATAACTCCTGACCCCTCGTTTGCCACTAAGGCATAAGTGCTATCCTCCCATCGAGCCCTGCCACGAGCCTGTAATTGAATACGGGTAATTTGATTAGGGCAGAATAAACATATACTTTTGAATACTCTCAGTGAAACACATTTAAAACTTTGAATTTTGATGAACAGAAAAGTTGTAATGAGAGTTATTCCGGCATAAACCTATGGTACTTCCATCTTTCAAAGATTCTTTATAAATAGCAAGATCAAGTTCATAGCTAATAAGATCTTGATTGTCATTTTAGGTACAGATTAATTGGAGCTTGGCCCATTATGATTCCACTGCCTTTCCTCTCCCAAAATCTACCTTACTGACGGCAGCTCCAGCCCTGGTTTGCAGTCTTCACATTCACAAGCTGTGACAGGTGCCTGTTTGGTCGCCTGCAGTTTGGCTACCCAATTGGCCATTGGAAAGGACAGCACGCAGCTCATTGAAGCTGCTCGAAAGCAAAATCTACCTCACTGTTTCTATTTATTAAAACCATTTTCATGGAATAGTAGAAAACAGTCAACTTAATAAGTAACTTTTAAAACAATGTTTAATGGAAACTAGAAGGATTTCATTTCTGTAAATCACAAGTACTTTTGGTCTTACAAGCAATAATGAGTAGAGTTTCATTAACGCCAGAAAAGATAGCTGCAGACAATGCAGCCAGAATGGGTGACCTGAGATAGACCTAAAATTGGACTTTGGGTGTTTTGGAAGTAATTTCCCAATGTTTTCAAATTGTTTATTTTGTGGATGGAATAATGAGATATGGTTGGGTGAGATTGCGGAGTTAGGCTGAAGTCAGAAGCAGGCAGCTGCTTTGGATACATCTTTTAAAATGGAACTGACAGGATTGCGAGTGTTGGTGGGGCAAACCTGATCCCTTTTTGAGTGATTGTTAATCCCATTAACATCAGGCAAGGACAGTCAAAATCAAATCCAGTCTGGTTCGTTCCTCTCTTAAATATCTTTCTGAAACCAAACAGTTACTCTTGTGACTTATAAAGAATAATTTGAAGATGTGACAGATCGTGACAAGGATCTAATTATTTGTAGTTCATGGAGCCAAAATGAGCTGATCAGGAGGGTGAAAGTAGGATTAAATGTGGATCAGGAGTTGGGGCTTAATCTTTATGAAGGATAAGGGAAATAAGGAGAATGTTTGTTGGATCTGACAAGAGAGAAGGCATGGTTGAGATTTCCCATACAGAAGGGTTTAAAGTGAACAAGGTTGCGGTGATAGAAGTAATCAGTCTTGTGATTTGTAATCAACTGAAGGTCAAAGTGATATCAGGATTGGGATTGAGAGCAAAGATGTGCAGGTTAGGTGGGTTGGTCATGATAAATGCGGGAGGTTACGGGGAAAGGGCAGAGTGGTGGGTCTGAGTGGGATACTCTTTCAGAGAGTCAGTGCAGACTTGATGGGCCACTTGGCTTCTTTCTATACAGTAGGAATTCTATGGTTCTATGTTCAAGGAATTGAAGAAGAAAGGATTGTAGCAAATGCAGTGGTTAAGCTGCGTAAACCCTACCCCCCTACCCGTTTCTAAACAATTGTGACTTATTTTCAATTAAAGATAGATGAAGCACATGTCCCCTCGGAACCCTGAAAAGATTACATCTATTGACACTTTTAAGAAGTTCTATGTATGAACCAAGAATGGTTAAGGTAACACTATAGAAAACTTACTTGGACCATGGCAATCTCATTAGTGACTAGACCGTAACGGATTACAAAATTACATTCTTTTATATCCAGACCTTCTTCTGCTACAGTCGTTGCAATCAGGAGGTTTATTTCTCCATCGCGAAATTTACCGAGCACCTCCTTTTGTTCATTCTATTCAAAGAATAAAAATTAATTAAAATTCAGAAATAATCCACGCATTCATTAATACATAACGAACATTTAAAATTATTGTCCATCTAGAAATTCAATCATCATAATTATCATTAGGAAATTGCTACTCCTGAAACTCAACAAATTCATGATCTTCTAGTCTTGTTTTTCATCTGGAGCTGAATGGCAGATTAAAAAATTCCAGTATTGCTTTTTGTTTAATTCATTAAACCATGGTTGATACATGATGATACAATCAGAATATGCCCTAACTCATTTCTGTCCAATCCAATGCACAATCCAATTTTATTATGTAACTTCTAAATGTCTTAATTTCCTCCAATTAATTATGTGGGATTCTAGTTTGTTAAAATACATGAATATTTAACATTTTAAAGTATACAAAAGAAACAAACAGCTTGGGAAAACAGTGGCATAATGGTAGGATCCAGGTTCAAATCCCACCATTGCAGATGGTGAAATTTGAATTAAATAAAATTTGGGAGTAAAAGTCTAATTAATGACCATGAAAACATTGCTCATTGTTGTAAAATCCCAGTCACTAATGTACTTTAGGGAAAGGAAATCTGCTGTCCTCACCATGTCTGACCTACATGTGACTCCAGATCCACAGCAATATGGTTCACTCTTAAGTGCCCCTCCAAAGGCAAAAAGGGATGGGGAATAAATGCTGGCCCAGCCAGTGATGCCAATGTTCCATAAACAATGTGAAATTCCGTTTTAGAAACCTTAGGCTAGATTTCATGGGATTTGCAAGGATTGGCTGGTAGCCAAAGCACCTAAAGTGATGAGACGTCAGCTGTCAAGAGCTGCTGGCCCATCTGATTAATTGTGGGTACTGTTGGATAACAGGCAAGCCTGTGCAAAACTTCAATGGATGCTGGAACCAGCTTTTAGGGCAGGGGGGGATCAGGTGCACTGTGGCAGCAGTATATATCATCTACATAAGATGCACTGCAGCAACTGGCGAGTGAAGGAATGGTGATGTAATTTCAAGACAAGTGCTTGGCTTGGAGGGAAATTTGCAGGTTGTGATGTCCTTATACGCATTTGCTACCTTGGTCCTTCTAGGTGGAAGAGGTTATAGGTTTGGAAGGTACTACCTAAGCAGTTTTGGTGATTTCTGCAATGCATCTTATACATAGCATGCACTCCTGCCATTGGTGGTGGTGAAGGTAATAAATGTTTTAGTTTGTGGATGGAGTGCTAATCAAATGGGCTGCTTTGTCCTGAATGATGTCAAGCTTTTTGAGTGTTGTTGGAGCTGTACTCAGCCAGATAAGTGGGGAGCATTCCTTCACACTCCAAACTTAAGCCTTGTAGATGGAGGACTTTGTGGAGTCATAACGCAAGTTACTTGCCTCAGAATTCCCAGCCACTGACCTGCTTTTGTAGCTACAATATACAGCTGGTCCAGTTCAATTTCCAGTCAACGGTAACCCCAAGCATGATAGTGGGGAATGCCATTGAATATCAAGGGTAAATGGTCAGATTCTTTCATGTTGGAAAGGGTCATCACCTAACATGTGCATGGCACAAGTGTCACTTATTACTTATTACCCAACCCTGAATATTGTCCAGGTCTTAAGGCGCATGAGCATGGACTGCCTCAGATTCTGAGGGGTTGAGAATGGTGGTGAACATTGCACAATCATCAACAAGCACCCCCACATGCATCTAACTTTATGATGGCAGGGAGGCCATTGATGAAAAAGCTGAGGATGATTGGGCATAGGACATTACCCTGAAGAACTCCTACAGGAACTCCTACATGTACAGGAACTGTGATGACTGACCTCCAACAACTGCAACCACCTTGCTTTGTGCTAGGTTATGACGCCAGCTAGTGGAGAAACTTTCCCTGATGCCCATTGACTTCAGTTTTGCCAGGGCCCCTTGATGCCTTTACTTGCCAAATGCTGCCTTGATATCAAGGGCAGTCACTCTCATCTCACTTCTTGAGTTCAGTTTTATCATCCATTTTTGGACCAAGGCTGTAAAGAGGTCAAGCGCTGGTAGACTCCAAACTGAGCATCAGTGATGTGTTACTGCTGCATAAGTGCTGCTTGGTGGCACTGTCGACATCACTTTGCTGATGATTGAGAGATGGGTAGCAATCAACTAGATTGGATTTGTCCTGCTTTCTGTGGACAGGACATACCTGGGCAAATGTCAGTTGGGTAGGTGCTGGTGTTGTGGTTGGTACAGAAAAATCCAGCTAGAGGCATGGCCTGTTCTGGAGCACAAATCTTCAGTACTATTGCTAAGATGTTTTCAGTGCCTGTATAGCCTTTGCAGCATCCAGTGCCTTCAGCCATTTCATGATATCATGTGGAGTGAATCACATGATGATGGGGACTTCCGGAGGAGGCTGAGATGGACCATCCACTCAGTACTTCTGGCTGAAGATAGATACAAATGCTTTGGCCTTGACTTTCACACTGAGATGCTGTGCTCCACCATCATTGAGGATAGGGATATTTATGGAGCCTCCTCCTCTTCTTAGTTGTTTCATTGTCCACCACCATTCACTTTTGGTTGTGGCAGGGCTGCAGAGTTTTGATCTCATTTAAGGCAGCACGGTCGCACAGTGGTTAGCATTGCTGTTCGATTCCCAGCTTGGGTCACTGTCTGTGTGGAGTTTGCACATTCTCCTCATGTCTGCGTGGGTTTTCTCCAGGTGCTCTGGTTTCCTCCCACAGTCCAGAGATGTGCAGGTTAGGTTGATTGGCCATGCTAAAAAAAAATTGCCCCTTAGTATCATGGGATGCATAGGTTAGAAGGATTAGTGGGTAAATACGTAGGCCTATGGAGGTAGGGCCTGGGTGGGATTGTGGTCAGTGCAAACTCGATGGGCTGAATGGCCTCCTTCTGCAATGTAGGGATTCTTTGAATTATTGATTGTTGCATTGCTTAAACAAGCATGAATATTTTCCAGTCGTAATTTTCCTAACTGATTAACATCATATAGCATTTCTAATCTTGGGGCAAATTCTAAATATGTAACCTTAGCCTAAACACAACAGATTCAGGAATTAATTTTGTTTTGCTTTCTCAGCACACTGAGCATGGAATGTGGCTCATCACTTCCCACATTTCAATGACTTACAGACTGTGGTTGTTCAATATCTGAACTTATTTTCTCAACCCAATTGTGATTAATTAAATGTATGAGGTAAGAATATTACAAACTTAGAAATTTTTTATTTACAAGTATCAATAGATTTCAATTCAAGCAATATTTATACAGCCACCCATTCACTATACAGTGAACAAATCTACCAGTTAGTATGTTTTGTGGATCCGAAATTTGAACTAGCTGAAAGTGGTTTATGGCATATTTTCCTTCTTGGCATAAGTTTCCAGGTAGAAGGACAAGCCAGTTCTATTGAGGCACTCGTGAGTGGTGAGGGGTGGTCAGGGCTGGCCCAGGAATTGTTGTGGAGGCTGCGATTGGGCCATGGCGAGCGGGGGGTAGGGAGGTGCGGGAGGCTGGAGGGGCTGCACTGCGGGGGTCCAGAGCTGGCCAGTGATCGAGCTGGCCAGCAAACAGAGATACTGCCAGATCAGGATCACTGCACATGCACAGCGTTCTGGAACTGTCAGGCTCCAATGCGAATAGCTTCCCCCACCGCCCCACCCCCCACGCCCCCCTCCACCGGGTTTTTAATGAGATCCTTGATTGTGAACTCTGCAGTGCACAGAGTCCCAGAAAACCCTTCAAAAAATGGGGTGAATTTCTACACCAAGCAGTGGGGCAGTCATCATTGTGGAATGTCAGCAGTTTCCAATGCAAAGACTGGCCATGTCTTGAACACTCACGCATCTTTTCAACACAGTCCATGTCACCAGGTTTATCCCTTGCACTCAGCGGTCATTTAAACCCTTCCCCACAGCATCCAATTGACCTTTTATGAGAATATTGATCCTAACTCTGAGAAGGTGCAACTCATCCATCTTGAATAGATTCCTCCTAGTCTAGAACTTGTCCTAATTCCCCAGGAATCTCAAGACGTCGCTCCTATACCATTTACACAGCTTTGTGTTAACTTGTTTGATTGTATTTTTTCTGTACTCAATGGCAGGTGGAACTGAAATATTGCAAAGGCCTTGCTCTTTCATATTCTCCTGAACCTCTGAAACTCTGACTGCAAAATCCCATTGTTTTAGTCTCCATTTACTGCCAGAACCAGCCATTTTGAGAAGTGGCAAGATTATCGGACAAGGAGGCGTTCTGTTTCAAGCTGTAGATAGGGAGTGGAGAGGAGCTGGTGAGGTCAAAGAGGCTGGAGGAGAGGAAGGAAAATTTTAGAACCAGAGAAAACCTGAGAAGTTTGATGAGGGAGTGATTGGTACAAGGAGCTGGGCAACAGCAGGGATACCAGGGTTAGACAACGGAGGTTTAACTCGAGAGATCAAAAGGGTCAGCGGAGGATTGGTCAATAGAAGTGCAGGCTATCAGAGCTCCTTCAAAAGAGATCGGAAATGTTGTCCAATCATGGGGAGTTGCAATGAAACTGGTATACTGGATCCAGCAGGTAAGTAGAAAAGTTCTCATATCCTGAACCTAGCAATCCTCATCTCCCTTTATCCAGCAGGTTTCCAGAGGCTTGAAAAACTTGGATGGCCAGGATTGAATTTAAAATGGTGGCATCATTGATCTGTCTAGTAACCTTAGTAAAGAGAATTTAATGAAGCATGATAGGCTGTGCTGCCCAACAACAGGGAGAAATCTGCCAAGTGACAACAGTAGCCAGCATTCAAAAGGCATTCAAAAGGTGTGATTTCCCCAATAATGGGATTAGCCTGCATCTAGACAGAACCAGGTGTAAAAAACCCTATTAGTATGAAACAGTTTACCTGGATGACTGAGGGATTAGTGATGGTATACACATGCTAATTTCTAATCTCCAGGATATTTGAGAGATGCAGACACTGAGATACACAGACTGAAGAATTAAAGGGGAAAATTGGTATAATTGCCAGCACCCTCAGAAGCAGACAACCCGGTTCCCATCTAGCAGCCGAGAGGCGAGTTTATATCTAATAGCCAGTGCACTACTCACAGCCAGGAGGCTCAGCCTACATCTAAATCTTAGGATCAAGATAGACAACTTTGTGAAGCCAGTTTAAATATCTTCACTGGATCAGGAAAATACATTTCCCAGACTTGATCCTCAGCCTTGTATTGTGTGGTAACTATAAGCTGAATTTGACTTATAGATTTATATAATTTGATGTTGCTTGAGAAGGGGGAAGTTTTAAGGAATTCAGGAATCATGGATATATATTGCAACAAGGGGTAATTTCTACATAAATTCTGTGTGTTTACTGATTCATGTACCCAACTGTCTGAAAGTACTGTAGTCCTGTTTGTGTGCATTTGTCTTTAATAAATAGTGTATAATAGTTGTGTATGTAATGATGTATAATAATGATTGGATTGGTTATCCTCACTGGAGTTTCACATGACTCCTCACACCATTCTAGAAGCAAAGCTATACACCACCATGAGCTGGTGTTTCAAGTTGGGACACCCTCACATTAGCCTGGTTTATGACAGGTGGCTTGCAGCCTTACAATGGTATTATAAGTGCCAACCTGTGAGTGAGTTGGTTCCCTTCCCTATGCCTCACCTCTGCTAAAACTAGAAGAGGTGGGTTTGGGTTGGAAGTCAGTATTTTGTTTAACATTTTAATATCCCACCTGAAGCAATGCATCCTTTTTTGGGGTTTAATTTTCCTTCCCACACCCCGTCAAGCTGTGCCAATATCATAATTTAAAATATCAGAACATCCACTAATCTCCATAGCTCTAACATAATCAAGTCTAATATCTCAAGTTTTTCTTTGAATTTGTATTTCTCTATATTAGGCAGGTTCTAGTGATTAGCACACCTTGGTTGTAACTCCTCTAGTTTCTCAAGTTCAATGCCGCACATGATCATAAATCTACGGTTTTATACGGATTGACTATTAGATTTCAACTTCTATGTTCTGTAGTTCTTGTCATGAAACCCAGTGTTCCATTTTCTTAATTTACTTTTTCAATCGCTCCACTTTTGTACATTCAGTTGCCTGGGTCCTAAGCCCTGGAACCTCCTCCTGAAACACCTCTGCCTCGCTGTCATTCTTTCCGTCTTTAAGACCCTCCTTAAAACCTGACCTAATATGACTTTTTGTGGTTCAGCATCATTTGTTGTTTAATATAATGGGCACTACTTTACGACCCTTGCCTGCCATGATTCAGGGATGGGTGAGGTGATAAAATTCCAACAAATGTGTCTAGGGATGTTTTATTACATTATATATGTACAGGTTGTTGTTGTTCATTAGGACATTGTTCTTGTGAACTAAAGCCCCAATACCTCTTTTTCTACATGTCACCTGTTCAAATAATTAATTGCTGTCAAATTATACCTCGCATTTACTGACATTTAATTCCATCAACTGCTTTTTTTTCTATATTCCATTGTATTATCAATATCCCTTTGTGTGTTCCTTTGATCCACAAAATTATTTATTGTACCTCCTGTTCCAGTATTGTCTTCAGATTTCGACACCACTCCCATTGAAGTTCAATTTCTAAATCAGTAAGACACGTATGAAACAGAAGGAATCCCAAAACAGAACACTGCAGGATACTGTACAACACTGCTATGCACTTCCATCGAGAAACTGTTCTGAACTATTGCTGTTTTCTGCCTTGTTACTCATTCAGAAAACCAATTCCTTCACTTCCTCTAATATCATACCCCTCAATCTTCTCCAATAACCTCCTGCGAGATACCTTGTCAAAGGCTTTCTGAAAGTCCATAATTTTGTCAGTTTCCCGTTTTCATACTGAGGATTATCCCAGCCACCTTACCTGTCACTTCCTCAAAGCTTCCTATCCCTGATATTTTTCATTCGCATCACCTGATTTCATATCATGCTTTTTAGTGATATTATAAATGGTTAACTGTCCTAACGTTTCCTTCATTGGCTCTGTGTCAAATTTTGGCTGATTAATATCCTGTGATGTGTCCTGGGATGTTTTATGAAGTTAAAGATATTGGCCAAAATTCTCCCGTCTCACCCGCTGTGGGAATCGTAGCAGGTGAGGCAGAAAATTTGACAGAACATTCAAAAGTCCATTGAGCTTGGGCAGGAATTTCTGTTCTTGGGGTGCATGCAGCTGGAGAATCCTGCCATCTACATAAATGCAAATTGCTGTAATGAAGAATGAAACCCACATGTAAGTTTTAAGAGTCTGAAGAAAGTGTACTTTGTACTTGAAACAAATTATTTCACCTGGGTCATGTGCTTGAACTGACTGTTGCTACCAGCTCCAGTTAAGTAATGGGCCTTAATTCCAACATCCTTAAATTTCTCATTCTCCTCTATCCACTCACGCAGAGCATGTGCATTTTGCCGTGTCTTTGTAAAGATGATGCCTCTTGAGTGACGTTTTTTGGTAAATTCTTGAAGTATAGTTGTTCGTAATTTTGTCAGTTTCCCGTTTTCATACTGAGGGTTTCCAGCGAGCTGTCGAAGCTTTTCTTTTTGTTCTGAAATGGTGAATAATTTAGAAAGAAAATTAAATTCTGTCCAAACTTGTGACCATTCTTCTGAATTTCTGATAAATGATTAACCGTCAATCACACAATTTCCTAAAAAAAAATTCCCTTTCATGTGTTGACATTGAATATTATTAAGTAGGATACGCAATGGCTTGGCACATTTTCATTCTAATCTGGCCATTTACTTTAATCATGCCCTCAGATTATCTGCTGTACTAACATACTAGCACAGTGGCACAGTGGTTAGTATAGCTGCCTCACAGTACCAAGGACCCAGGTTCAATTCCAGCTTTGGGTCACTGTCTGTGTGGAGTTTGCACTTTCTCTCCGAGTCTGTGTGGGTTTCCTCCTGGTGCTCCGGTTTTCTCCCACAGTCCAAAGATATGCGGGTTAGGTTGATTGGCCATACTAAATTGACCCTAGTGTCAGGGGGATTAGCAGGTTAAATGAGGCTTACAGGAATAGGTCTTGGGTGGGATTGTGGTTGATACAGGCTCGATGAGCTGAATGGCCTCCTTCTGTACTGTTGGGATTCTGTGATGTCAATTCTGTTTTCATATCAACCAGACTAGTGGCTTGAACATAAGAACCAAGACCAGGACTAGACCATACAGCCCTGCGAGACAGCTTGGCCATTCAATAAAATCATGGCTGATCTTCTTCCCAAAATCTACTTTTTCACCCTCTCCCATATTTGATTCCCTTACAAGTATCTATTCCAACCTTGAATATACTTAGTGATGGAGCCTCTGGGGTAAAGAATCCTCTGGGGTAGAGAATTCCAAAGATTCACAATCCTCTAAGTGAAGAAATTTCTCCTCATCTCTGTCATAAATGGTTGACCCCTTATCCTGATGCTATGCCCCGCTGTAGTAGATTCCCTAGCAAGAGCAAACAACCTCTTAATATTTCCCGTCAAGCCCCTTCAGAATCGTGTATGGTTCAATTAGGTCACCTTTCTGTGAACCTTGCGTGAAACTAACAAGTAGCTGGATATTTTACAGTTTTAAATCATTAAGTGCAAATAATGTCACATCATTCAATAAATCTATTTTGTAGATCTTGGGGACACTTTAGCTTGATAAAAAAGGACAAAGCAGGAGTGGGTCAATTGCCTATTGTATTTGCAGGTGCCCAGAAGGTTTGCCTGGACCTGAATAGGAAACATAGGAGACTTATAGGCCATTCATCCCCACAAGTTGGTTCTATCGTTCAATTTGATTATTGACCTCAATGGAAACCATAATCAGAAGAGATGTGAATGGATCTCCTATCTCCTGTTTTACTTCTAAACTGTTTACCCAAATCACCACTTTTTTTCTCTTTAGGTAATTATCTAATTCTCTTGGCCTAACCCCGTAACCTAATATTTTTACCCTGTTAATCCCCTTAACATGTATATACTGGGCTGCTATGAAGCAATTTAGCATGGCCAGTCAATCTAACCTGCACATCTTTGGACTGAGGGCGTAGCGGGGAAGCTACATTTAGGGGTATCCCCTGTCTCAATGGTGCCTTCCAGTGTGCCGTGTCCTGAGAGACTTTCTGTGTGCACCATAATGCCATGTTTTGGTGGCCTTATCTTGTTGTCCTGATTCCCCACTCTCTTTTTCTGTTGTCCTTTCGAAATCAGTACAGGAGAAGGCACTGACCGCAGCAGCAGGGATTATGAGGTTTGATTCTTTGAATTATTTATATTGATCTTTGCTGGTCTTCTCCATATATATATTTGTGAAATGATTATCGTTCTGTACTGTGCTAAATTCTGGAAATTTGTTGCGTATCATACTGAATATAAAGTAGAAAATTCTCAATGAAAACATTATTTAAGAACCAATTAAATCCTAAGGGATTAAAGAGACAATGACACCAATATATAAAATTGGTTAAGAGATAAAAAGACAGCGGTTATAAATAAAGCAAAGCTGTTTAAAAGTATTCATTTTGAAAAACTGAACATGACCCACGGTTATAGTTACTTATTCGTACATGAAGCTTTGCTGCAATGTAGAAATATATTACCATTAAATAAGGTAATAAGAAATCTATCAGTATCATCCAGTTTTGACTTTGGTATTTCTTCCTCATCATCTGTGAATTTCTTCCTTTCCTCATCTTTATAGAAGTCTGTTAGATAATTGTATGCATCAATCATCCGTATGGTATCATTAATCACCAGGGCATCATTGTATTTTCTTAAATGCTCTGCGCAGACACGCAGTTTACGATTCTCTTCTTTTGCTCCTGTGGAGGAGAAAGTCAGATCATTTACCTGTGTAGTAGGTGTGGGTTGTAGTGCAGTTTAGCAACTCATCTAATTCTGAAACAATCGCCATCCAATGAATTTCCCCATTCTATACTGTACAAAGCATTAGCTGAAAAAGGTCCACAATCTGATATTTGATTAGACAACATATCATGGAAACTGCCCCTAATTTTTCAGAATAAAGCAGAAAATGCCTTTTTTTTTGTAACTTTCATACATCTATTATACACAAGGGCCAATTTTAAGGGTCCCAGACTGGAATAAACTGGGTGACAGCGACCTAAAATGGAAATGGGTTCCATATTGAACTACTTAAGATAGTTTGAGCTGCTGTGAACATGGGTATGGTTCTAAGATGGTGAGCTGCAGCATCCACTGTTTTGGGGTGAGGCCACATATTGAAATTGGGGTCATGGGACGTGCTGATTAATTTTTGAGGTAGGCTGACATTTTCAGGACTGAATGTGATGGACTGAGGACCATTTGTGAGTGTGCATGATATACAGTGTGAAATGATTTGAACAGACCAGCCATTATCCTACCTTTGATGAGCCCTAATTCAGCGTCAAGCATGCATGGTGAGCAAATGGCACAGGCCCCATTTACAGGATTGCTGATAATGTTAATCTTACAGTGCCTGGAACTGTAAGAACTCCAACATGTATATCGACCAGGTAGGCTTGAGGTAGAGAATCCCCAGCAGATTTCTCAACTCGTATGTTAAGGAAAGGGAGTTCATTTGGCTGCTTCATTTCAAAGATGAAATTGAATGCAGGATGGGGTCGATTAAAACATGGAAGGAAATTATTAAATACAGCTACATATTTAAATATAAGAGTCGTAATGTCTACATTTCATACATGTACAAGGTTAGGCATTCTTATATTGAAGACATGTTTCTCATGGAACCCAACAAAGATGTTTGTGAGAGCTGGGCCCGGAGGGAATGCCATGGCAATACCATCTATTTGGGCATAAAAGGGATCATTAAAGCTGAACACAACTGTGGGAGTTGCCAAGGTGATGAAAACCGATTCACAATAGATTGCCATGATAGAGTACAGTAATGCAAATATCTATAGCTTCCTTAAAATGGTACCTTCCTTAAATGAAACATTGTGAATTAGTTAGCAATGTCGAACGAGCACATAAACAGAGCTTTGCTATTGAAAGTCTCTTTTTTTCAGCAAATCTTGTCTTTAAAAATTAAAGCCTGCCTCTAATGTGGCACACCAGAGAAGTGGGAAAGTGCATAGTTTTGCAACTGTCAGCTAGTTATCCTGGATAACTCATTCATTTGTGCTTCCATTGGAAAATTGTCAATTTCAACCAAAGAAGCCACAGGAGCTGGCCCTGTGCAGCTGCATTTAAGTCTTCCCAATTACAAGAAGAAGTTAAAGAGTAGGCATTCAGCCGCTTATGCATTTCAGATGCTTCAAGGCCAATGCCAATTACAAGCATGGATCCTGGGTGCTTGTATTTCCTAACATTTCAGCCTTCATCATTGGAGCAGTCAGTACACTTCTGGTATAGAATATGTGCCTGAATATGACCTGGTATATTTCTAACCCAAGAGATCCAGCAGGGTGTATCGTTTACATTTTCCTTTGTGTATTCTAAGTTTGGATAACTCTTTATGGATTTCAGCAAGTCCCATGCAAGGCTTATAAAGAAAGTGAGGGGGCATGGGATCTAAGGGGATATTGCTTTGTGGATCCAGAACTGGCTTGCCCACAAAAGGCGAAGGGTGGTTATAGATGGGTCATATTCTGTATGGAGGTCGGTCACCAGTGGAGTGCCCCAGGGATCTGTTCTGAGACCCTTACTCTTTGTGATTTTTATAAATGACCTGGATGAGGAAATGGAGGGATGGGGTGGTAAGTTTGCTGATGACACAAAGGTTGGAGGTAGTGTGGAGGGATGTCAGAAGTTGCAGCAAGACATTGATAGGATGCAAGACTGGGTGGAGAAGTGGCAGATGGGGTTCAACCCAGATAAGTGTGAAGTGGTTCATTTTGGCAGGTCAAATAGGATGGCAGAATATTATATTAATGGTAGGACTCTTGGCAGTGTGGAAGATCAGAAGGATCTTGGGATCCTAGTTCATAGGACGCTCGAAGCAGCTGCGCAGGTTGAAGCTGTGGTTAAGAAGGTGTACGGTGTACTGGCATTCATTAATCGAGGAACTGAGTTTACGAGTTGAGAGATAACGTTGCAGCTATATAGGACCCTGGTCAGACCCCACTTGGAGTACTGTGCTCAGTTCTGGTTGCCTTATTACAGGAAGGATGTGGGAGCCATAGAAAGAGTGCAGAGGAGATTTACGAGGATGTTGCCTGGATTGGGGAGCATGTCTTATGAGGATAGGTTGAGGAAGCTCGGCCTTTTCTCCTCAGAGAGACGAAGGATGAGAGGTGGCCTGATAGAAGTGCATAAGATGTTGAGAGGTATTGATCGAGTGGATAGTCAGAGGCTTTTTCTCAGGGCTGAAATGGTTGCCACAAGAGGACACAGGTTTAAGGTGCTGGGGAGTAGGTACAGAGGAGATGTCAGGGAAAAGTTTTTCACTCAGAGAGTGGTGGGTGCGTGGAATGGTCTGCCGGCAACGGTGGTGGAGGCGGACTCGACAGGGTCTTTTAAGAGACATTTAGATAAGTACATGGAACTTAGTAAGATAGAGGATTATAGGTAAGCCTAGTAACCTCAAAGGTAGGGGCATGTTCGGCACAACTTTGTGGGCCGAAGGGTCTGTATTGTGCTGTAGTTTTTCTATGTTCTATGTTTCTATGTTTTATTGCAATTGTAAACATAAGCTGGGATTTTCTGGCCCCCGTCATGGCAGGATCTGACATGGGAGGTTTGGTGTCCCAGGCAAAAGTCCATCGAATTTTGACAGAACTGGACGATCACAGTGGCAGGCGTGGCTGGAAAATCGCACCATAATGAAAAAAACCTTAAACCATTCATAACTAATCCACACAAAACCAGATCTAGCAAAAGCTTGTGGGAATGTGAGTCATGCTGCCAAGAAGGGTAAGGATATATAGAAAAATATCAACTAAAATGCTTAAAAGGAGAATTTGATACTTAGTTGTGATGCAAGGATATTAAAGGGGAATGGAAAATGAGTAAAAGACTGGGATTAAAAGGGCACAAGGACTACAAAATAGATTGAATGGATCATCAAAGTCCCTCCAAACAAACCATGTGCCATCTAACCTGCTTTCTCTTTTTGTACAATCCACTGCTCATAAGACTGCGTGCCAAAATCTGATGCAGGGCTTCGCCCAAGGTATGTGTGAATTTTCGTCATCATGTCTTTGATTTGCCCTCCAAAAGGATCCTTAAAATCAAACAGAGAGTGAAAAAGAGTTCAAAACACATAATTTGGGATAATTGAACACATCACCTCTGAGACATCTATCGGCAGTGTGCCTGTACCTAACAATAACATTTTCTGGCTTTATAGATTGGAAAAATGTTACCTACATAAGACAGCTGACTTATTTCCTGTGGATTAGAATGGTTTGCATGCTATTATTCTACAGATGTTGAAATTTTAGCACAAAAATGCTGGTATTGCTCAACAGGTCAGACAGTGTCCATGGAGAAATGGAAAAGTTAGGTTCACATTTCAGATCCATAAGCCATTTCAGAGTTGTTGCACCAGGTGTTACATCAAAAAAAACAAGCTAAACTCCAGCTGTTGATAGCCTCATAGTGTCGGAGAGGAATTTCCCAGATTCTTCACCACACACTACCACCCCACCCACTTCAAATTGTCTGGACCAATGTTAAAGTGAACCCTTTTTTTGTCTTTGAAATGGAAATTCTTTAAATGGACTCCCAGAAGTAGATATTTGTACCTCCATTCTTTCTTCTGCAATCTCCATCCTTTTGACAGGATCTTTCACTTGGTCTTTCAGTTGTACGTGATGCTCCTTCACAGTCATTATTTTGTAAGCATCAAGATTTGCACAAATCTACAAAATCAAAAATGAACAAACATTTGTTAGATTCATACAGAAAAGTTAATTGGTAACATTGAGTGATATACCTAGCTTCCCTGAAGTATGAGCCACCAATTAACCTACCTGTAACTAATCTGTGTTCCTCTGATGTTATTTAAATCAATACTTGGCTCAGTGTAGCATTCACAATAGGAAACAAAAGATTGCACATTCGGGGTGCACAAAAGGCACATAACCTAAGCTGGTAATCAGAGCTATAGTGAGAAAAGGGGCATTGTCGTAATCGTTCAGAACAGCAGTGAAAACTGAAACCTCTCCACCATCAAGAATTACTCCTCATTGCTGATGGACAAAGCATAGACTGGAGCTAATTGTTATTCATATAGGAGTTAAGTCAGCAGAACAAATTCCAAATCTTACTTGTAAAATATGCGATTCTGCATTCTTTCTATTCTTTGCGCCACCCACGCCAGGTGATGCTGTCAATCCCAGGATCTGTGGAAGTGGCACTACTGCATTCCCTTTTTTGTTGTTCAGCTTTTGCTCAATGTACCTGGTCATTATGCTCTTGTACACTCCTTCTTTCTGGGTGTGGTGACATTCATCAATAATTATCAGCGAGAAATCTAGTAAAAACCAAGTATTGATATTGATATTATAAAAAGTCACTACTTTAGTATCTGTAAGACCACAATACTAACAATACTTCAAACCCATTTATTGTTTGCAACATGCAATATTTTTTGTAAATGCAATGGGTGGATGTTTTCCTTTATTGCCCTGTGTGTAATGCAGAGGAACAGATTGTCAGTCCACCGTAAAACCTGGCCAATTTTCAGTCTACAGCCCACATCTCCAAATTACTGTTCAGATGGTGAAAGTGTAAACTTAGCTCAATGGTGCTTGTTATGCTTGGGATAGCACTGTCAGAATAACAGATTGATAAAAGTGGCACATGTAGAATAAAGGACTAATGGTGATGTTAATTAGACAATGATGTTACTGATCATATAGGCAATGACATTAGGGTCCAATGACCAGGAGGCTCCAATGGAGCAAGACACAGAACAGTCTGTGTCCAGAGAACAATGTGTAAATTAATAGTTTAAAAAAAGCTTAAATATCTCCAAGTCACTTCTAGAGTAAGTGAAGCCTCATCAAAATTCATGTCCTGTGTTCTTTTGGTTTTTTGGAGTGGTTTGCATTGGGAATATAATGTTGGATATTAAAATTTATTAATCTTGTTCAGGAGCTTTGCACACATAAAGCACATATTAGGAATTTGACTTTCGAGACAACTGTGCATTTGTTCATTAGATTGAATTGATAAAAAATCCCATTGGGTTTGTTGATATCCTTGCCCGGAATTCAGGGTGCAAAAGCACACAAATTTACAACCTCAATCCTGATAATTGAATACGGAGCTCACATTGTCAACATAATCTGGATGGCTGGGAATGAGTAATAAATAGACTTCTCATTAATAGCATCAGGGTATACCATTTATTGTATGGTTTATTCTAATAACAAATCTTTACAGTCAATTTCGGCACAGCAAGGTCCTACCAACAGCGATTAGACAAGCAACCAGATAATCTGTTTTTGATAGTTGGGGTTGGGAGCTAAATGTTGGCTAGGACATTAGGAGAAATTGCCTGTTCTTCTTCAAGTAGTACCATGACTATTTATATCCAAGAGAGTAGACAGCACCTCTGACAAGAAGCACTTCCTCACTACTGTACTGAAGTGGCAGCCTAGATTACGTTTTCAGGTTTTGACAGTTGAGCTTGAAACTTTGCCCTTCTGACTCAGCTACAACATTGCTATCACTGAGACAAGGCTGACACAACATGTAAATGATTAATGAAACTGCAATTTAGATAATATTTAGGCTGTATCCATAAACTTTCTGTGCTTTTTCATATCATCTGCATCCTTTGATTACAATATGCTCTCATAACTTGCAATCAGATTGAATACTGCCTATCTAATTCTTTTGCAGTTAAGAAGTATAATGATTGGGCAATTGAGACAGCAGAATGGATTTTAATCAATGTTAAAATAAAATGGATGCTAGAAAAGCATTTTACATAGTTAGTGGGGATTTTTTTTGCATTGTAACAGCTGAATTTACAGACACTACAACAAATCAGTGTAACAATTTTCAAACCAATACGAAATAAGGGTCATATGAAGCATCTGGACCTGGCAGGTGAGAACCATTAAATCCTGTAGAATTTGGCCAGTTGTACTTTGGCAGTGTTTAAGGATTCCTAAGTGTTGCAAACACTAGTTTAAAATCCAAGCATTTTATCTACTTCCTGATGTATCTGTTAATTTACTGTTGCCTGAATCACTTTCCTACTCATCTTGTTATTTGAAAGCAGGGTCTTTGACAAATTACATGTCCAAAGCTACAAAATAGACCAACAATCCAAATTCACAGCCAGTATTGCATTGTTCACCTTTGGGGCATAACATTTTCTTTTCAACTATACTGTATCTCCTGACATTGATCAATCAGGTGCCAGGAAGAGTCGCATATGCGCACTTAGCCTACACGAAGGTCACTGGTGCATCACGGTGTTGATCCCAGACCAATCTGAACCTCTACCTTTAACCATGCAAATTGAAACATCAATTATAGATTTTAAGCAATTTTTTCTCTCCTGATTTATCAGGTATTCTGGTTGAAAATCATTTCTACCCCATCATGACTAAGCAGTTGGGTGGGATTTTATGGCCTCGCTCATCCTGAAACTGTAAAATCCCACGCAAGGGCAACAGACCTTTCCATGGTCCTCCCCTTGCCTGCTCCGATTTCCATGGTGGGCAGGACAGTAAAATTCCAGCCGTTATTTCTGAAACTTACTCAGCAGTTCAAAACATGCCATTTTAATCACAAGATCTGGATTTGATAATGAGAATGAAAAAGTACCAATTGCTTTCACTACTTCCTGAGCACTGAACTGGGATATATAGACATCCACATGGCAAATCTTTATAAAGTCACTCAACAAGTTGAAAAGGGTGACATGCAGGGAGTTCCTATAACTCAGTTGCTAGATAAAAAATATTTTATTCAAAATATGCTTTTTAATTGATTTTTACTAACAGATTCTCAATTGAAAGTTTGAGGCTAAGCTGAGATCCCTCTTTGCCAATACCAGCTCCAAGATCAAACCTGATTTGTTCTAACGCCACCCGGCATGCCTCATCACAACTCCTTTCCGCCTAGGCACGGTGGGCATATATGCCACTTGCTGTAGACCTTTGACTACCAGGTGTCTGGCTCACAATGTCCTCTCTGTGCCCTCGCAGGGAAGACAGCCTATAATAAAAGAGAGAGGGAGAAAATGGGCAGGGCGGTGCCCAAGTTAAGACTCCTCACCCACTATGAAGGAAGGGTTATGGAGATCGCAGTGGAGGACCAGGACTGAGCTGCCACTTACAGTCAGAGAAGTCAGAATCCACTTCACCTTCATCCAGAGAACCCATTTCAAGTGAGTTGTTTATTGCCCAGACATTTGTCCTTCCCATTCACCGAATCCATGACCTTTATTTTATAGGATGAAGCTGGTCCACCAAGAGGAATCGTGCCCCCTGCAACCCTCCACAGCAACTCGGAGGGGATCTCCAAGGAAGACACTGAAAAGGCGTCACATCTCTCACATGCACCATTCACCAGCACAGAGACATATACCTTGCTGGGAGATATTGCAAACAGGCTTCTGGGTCTGCTTTTGTTGAGCACCACACTACTGTTGATGTATAGCAGTTGCAGACAGGAACTTCCCAGGAATCAGGAGGTGTGCTGGATCCCAGGACACACTGGCCCACCAACTAGATGTGTGCAGCTGGGAAAGGTTCTCCCTGAGCTGCTGGAGATGCAAAGGTAGAGCTGGGAAATCCAGGAGGGGTTGTCAGTGACATTCCTGCGAGGCTGATTGGAGGAGTCCCAGAATCAACAGTCACAGGAAATGTTGCTGGTGTTGCATGACACCCATGCTAAGACTACATGGATGGTGACCACAGTGGAAAGCGAGGGTACAATGTCCAAGCCATGAGTGATAGAATTCAAGGCATGGAGCAGTGTCTGAGGACCATGACTAATAGCCTCCAGAGCGTGGCTCAGTCACAGGGGAGCATGGTCCAGACACAGAGGGCCATTAGTGAGGAGCTCCAGAGCTTGGTCCAAACACAGAGGATCATGTGATTCATGATGCCACTGAGACAAAGAAGATTTTAAAGATATCCCTGAAAATTCAGACACAGTCAGTCTGCCAAGGGCCAAATGGGAAAGAGAGCTAGAGGCTGAGAAGTTACAAGAATGCAGGTGGGAGCTCTTATTTGGATTGAAAAGTGCATAGTGGTGAGGATTTGAAACAAGGCTGGAAAATTCTCCCAGTTTGCACCATAGAGAGAACCCCTGGAAAAGTCCTCACCACAATAGTCAGTTCTGAGGTTGGAAAGAATTGAAGTAAACTCTCAGGAGCTAAGAATCACTTTGGATTGGGTCCAGGAAAATCAAGTGACTACTTAGAGAACACTATAAAATATATCAATAAAAAAGAAAAGTCCTGTCCTGTAGTTTGATATATGTGTAACCTACAAAAATAGGATTTAGTCATTGGTGCTTTTAGTCAACGTGTATTTGTAAAAGTCTGAAAACATAAAATCTTCTGAGGTCATCCTTTTAGTTACTATCTGGAAATTTCAATTTATTTTTAAAAGGTACTGGTCTTTTTTGGAGACTGTAACAATTATCAACACTAGCTAATTTCTTTGTGCATTAAAGCATAAAGAAAAATACAAATTATTTCATCCAGAAAGAGTTCAAATAGTATGCATGCCCATTAGTCTAATAAGGACAAGCAAATAGTTAACTGTAAAAAAAAATGATTAAAATGATTCATTCTATAAGCGCAGGCATTTATGAGAAAAGACTACATCTGGCCTTAGTTGTAACAGTTGATGCAGTGATCCATTTGTGTTCAGTGAGAGATAATAGGCCAGATTTTACGGCCTTGGTCAAATGAGTGCCAGGTCATTAAATGTCGTTAAGACACAGACAGATAGGTTCTTGATTAATAAGGGGATCAGGGATTATGGGGAAAAGGCAGGAGAATGGGGATGAGAAAAGTATCAGTCATGATTGAATGGAGGAGCAGACCAGATGGGCCAAGTGGCTTAATTCTGCTTCTATATCTTATGGTCTTATGAGACCGGAAATTGTCAACTGAGGTCAATGGACATTTCCATTGTCCACCCCTCGCCCGCTCTGATTCCATGGTGGGCAAAGTGATAGAATTCTGGCAAACATCCTAGAACGCAATAAGTTGTGAAGGAACACAGGAGTCATTTTATCAAAATGTTGTAATCTCCTGAAAGACATTTGCCATTGCACTAGCAAGCAATGCTGGGCTAAAAGCTAAAAACAGAAAAGCGACTGTAGACAAACATAAAATAATTAAAATATTTGCCCTAAAATACCTGAATACGAGATTGAGAATGTATGCAATTCTGACTGGGAGAGTGGGATATGGAGTGTAACCCAGTTTAGCTGGAGTTCTGCCTCAGGACCTTCATATTCTATTTGATGGGATGGGGGAGAGCAATGGTTTGTGGGTGAAGGAAGATGGACAGAGCTTTCATCATGTTCCTAAACATGTTGGTGGTGGGTGAGATGTTGGGAAGGCTGTGGTGGGCAAGGCAGGATGCGCTTGTCAACTTCATCAGGGAATTCCTTCCTATTCACTACTGAAAGACCTCAGCCAGGCACACGCTAGTTGTAAGCTTCAACCCTTGAGGTCTGCTGAAGGCCTGAACCTTGAGAGATAATCTAATTAATTCCAGTAGGGGAATAATTTACCTTCTTTGGTGGCAGACTGGGTCCTATAGAAGGTGAAAACTTGGAGAAAAAAATCTTCAACCCCACTGGTCATCAGGGAAATTTCACTCAGAGCAGTAAGGCAGAACCTTGCATTACACAAGTGGATTGGCCATGCCAAGCTGGCACCACTAATATGCCCTTGCAGGTGCTAGGGGCCTACTCATAGAACACAGAACATTACAGCACAGTACAGGCCCTTTGGCCCTCGATGATGCACCAACTGTGAAACCAATCTAAAGCCCATCTAACTTACACTATTCCAATATCATCCGTATGTTTATCCGATGACCATTTAAATGCCCTTAATGTTGGTGAATCCATTACTGTTGCAGGCAGGGCATTCCACGCTCTTACTATTCTCTGAGTAAAGAACCTACCTCTGACATCTGTCCTATATCTATCACGCTCAATTTAAAGTTATGCCCCCTCATTCTAGCCATCTCCATCAGAGGAAAACTGTCCACCCTATCTAATCTTCTGATCATCTTATATGCCTCTATTCAGTCACCTCTTAACTTTTTTCTCTCTAATGAAAACAGCCTCAAATCCCTCAGTCTTTCCTCATAAGACCTTCCCACCATACCAGGCGACATCCTGGTAAATCTCCTCTACATATTATAGAAGATAATATGTATCTTCTATACATATTAATGTATAGAAATTAATCTGTCCCCAAGTTGTAGGAGGGGACCAGTTGGGGTTAAGTAGAGGTATACACAATAATATTTACTGCAGCAGAATGTGTCCTCAGAAATTTTGGGCCCCACTTTTTGTTCAGAAGTTCACAATGGCTGGAATTTTTTGGCCATTCTTGCCAGTCCTTGTCCCAATGGCAGCACACCTCCATCATGGTTGGCATGGGGTAAAATCCCATTGAAAGCGGCAGGACCAGAAGATCCCACTGCCTCCCATTGCTGAGAAACAAGTGGTTGGAAGGCCAGAGAATCTCGCTAATATCACTAATGCTTGGATTGATCTACCTCCCCCAGTTGACAGTAACAAAAAAAAATGAGGTAACGCATGTTGCACAAAGGGTGCATCATGTAAATGATGTTCCTTCTCATGAGGTAGACTTGTTGTCTCCCACCCCTGCCAATAAAATGAATTGTTCATCCCTTTTTTTAACTTTTGACTTCTTTGGGCTGGTGGAAGAGATTTTTGAGATCAAGCAGTTGAATCAGTGCAGCATCTGGACAGCAAATAATGAACTTGCAAAGCTACACAGTAACTGAAAACAAATGAAAGAAGAAACTAGTCAGAATTCTTTTATATGCAACAGAAGAAGTGAAACCATATCCTGAAGGAGGGAAAACATACTTAAATGTGAATAAATATTTCTCTATAAGATTTACCATTGTTCCTCAAAATAGTCCTAGAATCAACCTCTTTCGTAGGAAGAAACTAGGGAAGTGGACATTTTACAGTCAATTCTTTTACTCCTTACAATTGAAAGGATATTTTAGAATTCAGTTATTCAAAATGTGTTTCATTCCAAATTTGTTTCATTTTCCTTGGAATTAATATAAAAAAGGAATGTATGTGACATGCAAAAATCTCTCTTCTAGTCACCATTTGCACAGATGAATTATTCTTCAATGAAATATAAAGATGTTCATTTATTTATGATCTGTTCAATGTATTAATTGTGGAGATTATTATCAAATTGTATACAGATCTATAGCAAGTATGAGTGATTGAAGTAGTCAAATAATCAGCATTTACAAAGTGTATGAAAGCTGAAAAGATTACCTGATATTTTGAGATTATCAACATCACCATCGTTTAGTTCAGCCAGCTGATTCTCCAGGATCTGAGCTGTACAGATAATAATGTCGTTCTCCCGCACCACTTGAGGGAAAGAGATCTTCAGCTGTGTATCACCGCTTATTTTGCTGACACTATACTTATCTTTAAGGAATGGATTGAACTCCTTACGGAAATGCTGGTCAACCAAAGGCACCTGGCGTAGAGATGGATGAAAGACAATCATTTTTAAAAATAATTTTGCTAACGTGATTGAATCAGAATAGGAATCTGGGCCGGAATTTTCTGGCCCTTCATGCCCCGCCGCCACTGTAAGTGAGGATGGAGAATTAGGCACTCAGCCAACTCTCCATTCATTACAGCGGGACCAGAGAATCCCACAGGCATCAACTGCTGGAGAATTTACAGTCCTGATGTTGTTTGAAACTTATCCCACAATGCAATGCTGGCTACACTTCCAAACTATTGAATTGCCTGTAAAGTGCTCAGGGGCATCCTGAGGTTGTGAAAGGATCTATGTAAATGCAAGCTTTTATTTCCTTTTCTCTTTTAAATCAATTTTTACTTCATCTTATTTCAACAGGTTTTCATGACACTTCATGACAGCTTTAACAATGTTATTGTCATTTACTGGTGTAAGAGAACTGCAACATTGTGATTTCTATACATTTGCCATCTTATTCTAGAGTAACGTTTATTCACAATATCTATAAACTAGAAGATTGTGAATGCCATTGGCCATGATGAGCAATGAGAAGCATTCATTTACTAAGCCTTATTCTTTCTGATCAGAGTTGAACAGAGTCAGAAGCTGAACCCTTGGTGCCCTGGTCTTGGATTGCTTTCCTTTCTTCTTTCTCTCTCAACAGAGTCTCTCTTTCTCTTATTGGGCTGAATAACAACTGGGGGGGGCTGATGCGGGGAGGGGGCCGCGGTGGTGTGGAGATGGAGGGTGTACAGACAGCATGCACGCTACCACTCCCCACCTCAAAAGACATACTGGAACAAAGCAGGCACATTCCATCCCGATCCACTGCCATAAAATACTGAGGGGCTGATTAACGAGGGCCAAGTGGGACTTCTGTCCTTCACTGGGGCACAGGTCCTGACTTCAGCAGCTGCTTGCCAACCCAATTGGCCAGCATCTCCATCAGTCCTGGCAGCACCAGGAAGGCGCCAGTGGCCACTACCAACACTGCTGGTGAAGAAAAGATCCCAAGGTCTTGCATCCAAGAGCAGGTAAGTCTAGGTGTTGGGATGGGAGGTTTGAGTAAGTTAGGAAGAGGGGCAGTTGGTGGGTGGGGTGGGGGGAGGTTAAGGGAGAGAATGGGTCAGAAAGAAGGGGATGGTTGTTCAACCTAAGAGGAGCCGCCCCGCGATTAGCAAATGGTAGCCCCGAAAGAACGACCCCCCCACCCCCACCACCTCACTTTCCTACTCACACATTAAGCACTGAAGTTTAAAAATCTGGCTTCCTGCCTTGCTGCCAAAGTCAAACGTTTAATGGTGCCAGCAGTGTATTATCAGGGTCAACTGGCTTGATCACAAGCCTAGTTGATGTTTAATTCCTTATTTAAATTTGGTGGGCTGGCTGTGTCCACCTGCTGTATTGAGAGAATGTTCAGAGATGAGCAGGAAGGTGGTGGCATGGGCACCTACCCTATTTTCTATCGCTCCCCAGGGACATGTAAAATGCAGCCCACTGTCTAACAGGATCCTCTTATTCTAATCACTGCTCCCACTGATCTTCATCATTCTACCTACCTAAATCTGTTTCCCTGGGCAGTCTTTCTCACCATTCCCCCTTCAATAACATTTTTCTCCCTTTAATCTCTGTACTCACTTCCTCTAACAGGATCTTTGTACACGACCCCGCCCCCCCCCCCCCCCCCCCCCACAACCGATAACAGTATCTGTTTCTCTCTCTCCTGTCAACTATCAGGCACTGGAGCTATTGAAAGAGGTTAATACATCAGTACTTTGTTTATCAGAGACAGGCTTATTTTCATGCATATGAAGAATCCGTGCATACATATTTTGTTTATTTATACAATCATACCATCAAATCTCTAATTCATTAGGTACTTTGACAATTAGACAGTGTGCACTCAAAGTTCGGATGCCTTGTGAGGGCGTACATACATGGTTCTCCCTATCAAACAGGTTACAAGTTGCTGCTCTGATCTTGCTGTCTGTGCTTCATATTCTGTGCAGTATAGACATAAAGAGGAGATGATTTCACACCATTTCAGCTTTGTACTGTTGCAAATAATTCCCAATGATAACATGAGTTTACGGAATCGTCTATCCTTCCCTGACTTAAAAGAATTACAGCAGTAGTTCGATCAGGCAAGTCCAGAGATTTGCTTTCCTCATCTGGTGCAATATAACCCGCCACTGTCTCCAAAATGGTGGTGTAGAATGTACACGGGCATGGTGGCAGAGTGGTTAGCACTGCTGCCACACAGCGCCAGGGACCCATGTTTGATTCCCAGCTTGGATCACTGTCTGTGTGGAGTCTGCACATTCTCCCCGTGTCTGTGTGTGTTTCCTTTGGGTGCTCTGGTTTCCTCCCACAGTCCGAAATGCTGGTTAGGTAGATTGGCCACGCTAAATTCTCCCTCAGTGTACCCGAACTGGTGCCGGAGTGTGGCGATGCGGGGATTTTCACAGTAACTTCATTGCAGCGTAAGCCGGCTTGTGACACTAACAACAAAATTTTAAAAAAATAACACTAGCAGCAATATAACTGAAATTGTCACCCAGGACGAGAGGTAACAATGAATTACCTTGTTAACAAGCACTATAACCTTCCCCATTTTGCCTTGCAGCTTCAATTTGTCCAGGTGATATCTCGTAATGTAGACAGCCACCCTGGTCTTTCCACTTCCGGTGGGTAGGCAGATAATGAGGTTTTTACCCTCCAAAGCTGGAGCTGCAACTTCCTGCTGATAGTCTCGGAGAGTGATCTCAGGAACAGGCGATCGTCTGCCTTTCTGCTTGTCCTCTTCATCAGAATCTGGAACATAGCAAATTCAAGATGATAGAATGGGGAGTAAGGCTGACACATAATATATAAAAATGCTTGATCTGTTCTGTACTTGCAACAGCTGAAGGCTGACAATGGTTACATGTTCAGTAAAAGGCTGTTTAAAATCAAGCAATATTGCCATAAGTTGGCGACTGGACTGAAATCATTATAGTATTTCAGTAGGTCAGTACAGAGGGTCAGAAACGTAATAGTAGACGCGACTTTGGATTGCGTGGTAACTTATCCAGAATCTCCTAACGGTCAAAAAGAATGCTTGTTTGTCTAGGTGTTCTGCATATTCAGCTTGTTGTACACTTTCCCAGAATTAGATAATTCTAAATCTGCTCTTAACCGAAAACTGTACAGCTGCCAGTTCAAACATTAAATCTCTCAAGACGCCACCCACTCACTGCCATCAAAGAGCAGCCTCAGGGCAAGAGTACCCCCTGACCCTGGCATATCTCCATCTGAAGAAAGATTTGACAATTTAAAAAAAAGAGACAGGCTCATTTTCAAGAAAGCAGTCTAAACAAGATGTGCTCACCCTGAGCTTCCTTCTCCTTCAAGTCGCTTAGGAACATTTATTCTTAAAATGATATAGGTTTTTGTTCTCATTATCAGGCCTATGTATCCAATGTGCAAATTAAGTGGTGGGAAACTACAAAGACTGCAAGAAGTCTGAAGATTGTGTTTTATGATTATTACTTTAGAGGTTTGGGAAAAAATTCTAAAAAGCACTTTGTGTAAATAGCTTTTGAAGATCGATTGTGATGTGGCAGAGTGCTGCTGTAGCACTTAAGGTGCTGTAATATATTGTGGCACAGGAGAGTCCTAAGTTATATCCCTAAGCACTGTCATTTAAGGATATGGTAATCAAAGGCATAACCGAAAAGAACATGAAACAACAGAGAAAAGT
This sequence comes from Carcharhinus amblyrhynchos, assembly GCF_965287045.1. Lineage (NCBI taxonomy): Eukaryota > Metazoa > Chordata > Chondrichthyes > Carcharhiniformes > Carcharhinidae > Carcharhinus > Carcharhinus amblyrhynchos. The sequence goes on from NC_137334.1 coordinate 57,170,859, forward strand.
ACATTTGGCCCCTTATATATTTCTCAGTTTCTGGCTTCAGAGAGGCTTAAAAGCAGCATAAATGCTTACCTTATTAAGTGTGAATGACGCAGACACAGAACAATTAAAAGAAAGGATAATGGAAAGAAAACATCTAAGAAAGAGAGCATCTTCATGCACAAAAATCTGAAAATTATATAAAGCGGCCCACTTTCTTTTAGCTTCTTCCACTTGTTATCTGATAATTCAACAAACGAAAACAACCAGGAAATATGTTTTTGATTACATGTACCCAAAAGGGATACCATCTAACATCAGTGTTAGTCAAGGAAGTTTTGGACTTCTTTGGCCTGAACAGAATACTAAATAACTTGCAAAGTTCTAAACAAAATTTAAAGTAAGCTAAAGCAACTTTGTTTAAATATCTGAGTTACACTGTTTCACGCTTCTTCAATCTTTTCTGACCTTAGATAGAAATAGAGAGAAGGTTGTTTTCTCAGTGAAATAACTTGCTTCCTTTTCTATTGCTCATGTCTTGCCAGGGTATAAGCAGAAGAGAGCTCTGCTGTTGGAATTCTACAGATGATAACTTCACTCATAAAGATGTGGCAAAGAATAGGCTGATTCTCATTTACAGCTCTTCTCCCCCACCCATCACCCCACGTCTGTCAAATCTTCTGTTAAGCCACCTGATCTCCAATGATAAACAGAACTGAGACAGATAACTGGATGTTTGGGAAATTGTAGGCACAATAATCCCCACAATCAACAAGAGACAGCAGTAAAAATGGACCTGTGTGCAATCTAATGCCTTCAGTTGTCATTGCACATTAAGACCTTAGATCAGGAATCAATTACCTTTACTATATCACCACAAGTAGCATGTCAGAAAGGGTTTAACTCTCTTCCTCATTCACTTACAAAAAGCTTGTTTAATTATTCCATGATGTCAGAACTGATGGAAATGTATAAAACCACGGTTGTGATTTTCCATCCATGCCACAGCAGGTTTTCTGATGGCGTGCACTGCCTGCCACTGAGTTTCCCAGTGGCCAATGAGCCACAGAAAATACCACTGCCTCTGCTACCAAAAAACCCGTTGCCATAGGAGAGATGGAAAATCTGGGGCTATATAGAAGCCCTACAGTGCTGAAGGTGGCCATTCAGCCGATTGAGTCTGCACCGACTCTCTAAAAGAGCATCAGAACCAGGCCCATAGAGGCAGATGTCTATCTGAAAAACTTACCCCTCCCCCGCCCCCGCAATTATGCTTAATTGCGTGGCAAGTCTGCAGGTGACCATTAGGTGGTAAAATTGCCAAGCCAGTCCCATTGCAGGTAAGTGGTGCACAGGACATGCTCTTTGGCCTGGCATCAGGGTTCTGAAACCTACAGTAAAATTCAATCTCGCATTGCAGGTCCATGATCGCTCACCAGAACTTCTGCTGAAAGGTCATTGGCCTGAAACTTTATCTCGCTCCATGGCTGTTATCAGAACTGCAAATTATTTCAAACATGTTATGTCTTTATATTACTAAAAGTCACCATTTACAAATCCACTTCTAACACCGGTGGCACGGCAGCACAGTGGTTAGCATTGCTGTTTCACAGCTCCAAGGACCTGGGTTTGATTCCCAGCTTGGGTCACTGCCTGTGTGGAGTTTGCACATTCTCCTCATGTCTGCGTGGATTTCCTTCGGGTGCTCCAGTTTCCTCCCACAGTCCAAAGATGTGTGGGTTAGGTGGATTAGCCATGCTAAAATTGCCCCTTAGTGACCTGAGATGTGAAGGTTAGAGGGATTAGCGGGTGAATATGTCGGGATATGCAGGTAGAGCCTGGGTGGGATTGTGGTCGGTGCAGACTCGATGGGCCAAATGGCCTTTTTCTGCACTGTAGGGATTCTATGATCTTCTGGGACAGAGTGGATGACAGTGTTTGTACATTTCTGGCAAGCAGAGACATCAGTTTTATAATTTTATGGAGATATAATGTCTGCTTTATGTTTTTGAGCAGAATATAGTCCTTGATCCCTGAAACTTTCCTTCCACTAATTCTGGTTTGGTGTCAGTGGAGAACATAAATAGATCAAATAATATGAGGCAATCTGTTTAAATACTTCAAAGCAGTGTTTACTTTTGCAGCTGGAATAATTCTGATATGCACTCTTCTATCACTTCTAGGTTGTTGGGTCAATTGTACGTGCGAAAATAGGGACAACCATTGAGGACCTCACAACAGGATCGCACAGCTTTACACTGTATATTTATTTTGGCTTGTACCAGACTATAACAGAGTAACTAACTGATGGAATAATGTTTGGATTTTTAAAATGTCTGATTCTACAAATAATCTTACTTTCATTGAGTCCCACTGGATTTAAGATTTTCGATGAAGTAAAAGTCATGAGACCAGGCTTAATATCATCTCAGCCAATAACAAAGGAAGATCTGACCAGTAGATAGAACACAATAATTCTATGTAATAAGCCTCATACATATGCTGATTATAATGGTTTCAGTATACACTGGTGCTTGTGTTATCTTCATTATTTTACTGAGCAGCTGTAAATTGCTGCATTCTTGCTAGATAGTCCTCTATAATTGACTTTACCACCAACCTTTGATCACATTGGCATTGTTTACCTTCAATACCATAGCCTACATTTGGGATGCAGTAAAACTAAATGATATTCTTTATATGTTCTTGTGCAAACCCAAAAATAATCTCTCATTACAGCTGCAACCAAATAAAATGCAAAAACACTCAGCTATATCACTATTCATACTGTGAACTTTATTTCATTGTAGTGGCAAGTTCATTCAATGAATGTTTCAGGAAAAAATAACTTCAGACGAGGAAGATCAAGGAGGTAGTGTTGGTGGGCATTTAGAGGGATGCTGAGAGTGTGGCAAATGGGTTTAAGTTTAAGGTTATTTATTCATGTCACAAGTAAGCTTACATTAACACTGCTACGAAGTTACTGTGAAAATCCCTTAGTCGCCACACTCTGACACCTGCTCAGTTTCACTGAGGGAGAATCATGCACCTAACAATCACAGCTTTTGGACTGTGGGAAGAAACCCACACAGACACAGGGAAAACATGCAGACTCCACACAGACAGGCGACAAAGTAGAAAGGGTCGAGAGCTTCGAGTTTTTAGGTGTCCAGATCACCAACAACCATGTCCTGGTCCCCTCCCCCCACCACCAACACTATAGTTAAGAAAGCCCACCAATGCCTCTACTTTCTCAGAAGACTAAGGAAATTTGGCATGTCAGCTACGACTCTCACCAACTTTTACAGATGTACCTTAGAAAGCATTCTTTCTGGTTGTATCACAGCTTGGTATAGCTCCTGTTCTGCCCAAGACTGCAAGAAACGACAAAAGGTTATGAATATAGAGTAATCCATCATGCAAACCAGCCTCTCATCCATTGACTCTGTCTACACTTCCTGCTGCCTCAGAAAACAGTTGGGATAATTAAGGACCTCACACATCCTGGACGTTCTCTCCTCCACCTTCTTCCATCAGGAAAAAAATACAAAACTCTGAGGTCATGAACCAACTGACTCATGACAGCTTTTTCCCTGTTACCATCAAACTTGATCTACCTTGCATTAAGTTAATCTTTCTCTACACCCTAGCTTTGACTGTAACACTATATTTTGCACTCTCTCATTTCTCTATGAATGGTATGCTTTGTCTCTACAGCATGCAAGAAACAAAACTTTTCACTATGTGAAATACATGTGGCAATAATAAATCAAATCAAATCAAATCAGGGACCCAAGCTGGGAAACCTGAAGGGGAACGGAAAAGGCAAGATCCATCAGAGAAGTGGTTCAACAGCACTGGTTGTGGGATCAGAAGGAAAGGTGTGCTCCCCCACCCCTCCAGTCCACCAACTTTATCTCAAAATCATGTACCCCTTCATTGGCTGACTCTCCGATATATCAACCTGATTGGCGACAGCCAGGAAAAAAATAAAATAGGTCCTGCCATTACATTGGAAAGACCTGTACTTCCAGGCTGCAAATCTTCTCCCTCCTCACAGTTATTATCAGTGTTATTTAACTTAATCGGTAAATATGTGTAAATTAAGCGTACCACAATTTTACTTCTTCATTATTGGGTGCTCTCTTTTTGTTGATTAGTGTAGGCCTAAGGAAATATTACGTATAGCAATTCTCTCAAGGAGCAGAGACTTGATGCTATTTTTATTTCCAGTGGTTTTTATTCTTTCAAATACAGGTTTTTGAGGTTTTCTGATGCTTTGTGAAAAAAATACTATTTCTCATAAATTTTGGGGGTCTCCTTTCATAACATTATGTAATATCTATTAGGAATTAGGCAGTTGATTATTTGATGCAAATTCATGAGAGAACTCACAGTAATTGAAGCATTCGCAGAGCAGATATTAAAAAAATTGCCAGGGAAAAGTGAGTTATTAGAGCCAGGCAGCCTGCACCTATCATTATGTCACCAACTGTATCTGTAAGTCCTGGCATTACTATCCAGCAATGACTGTGGGGAAGTGACTGAGAGCTCCAGGTCACCAGTGCCATATGTTGCACAGATAGCTGCAGCCAGCATACACCATAGCAACAATATGTTTAGTGGCAATTTCACCTCCTCCCTCAACTTTCATATCCCCACTTCCTTCCTCAAGCTAGCAAAAGAATCAGTTGCGGTTTCGGCCTTTATGCTCACACAGTGTTGCATAGTTCCGCATTTCACTTCCTTTCTCACTGAATAACAACAGCAGCAGGACAATGCAGCATGGTGGCACAGTGGTTAGCACTGCTGCCTCTTAGCACCAGGGTCCTGGGTTCAATTCCAGCATTGGGAGCCTGTATGGAGTTTGCACCATTCTCCCCATATCTACATGGGTTTCTCCAGGACGGTCTAGCTTTGTCCTGCAGTCCAAAGATCAGTGGGTTAGGTGAATTGGCCATGCCAAATTGCCCCTTAATTTCAAGGAGATTAGCACGGTAAATACACAGGGTTACACGGGTAGCACCTGGGTGGGATTGTTGTCAGCGCAGGCTTGATAGGTTGAATGACCTCCTTCTGTACTGTATGGATTCTATGTCACCCCGTGCTACATTTTCTCAAACTTATACAGACCATTAATGGCATGACTTGCCATGTGAAGAAGAGTCGCATGGACTCGAAATGGTGATTCTATTTCTCTCTTCACAGGTGCTGCCAGACATGCTGTGTTTTTCTAGCACTATCTGTTTTTATTATAGCCATCCAAACATCAGATTTCTGTTCCTGCTCTGCTACAATCACTTTACAGACAAAACCTGTACATTGTGAGTGATTGACAAGCACATTAGCTGTATCCTCATAGCGCCTTTTGCAGCTTTCTTTTGTTCCGTGCTATCCCATCATGGAAACTGGGAAGCAGTCTTCATATTTTGTGAATTGAAGAAGCCAATCCATAGTGACAGGCATATACCAGCCCTCTAGTGGATCCTAATCAGTAAGTGATGATGTTCTGGAATGTCACTGGATTGGCAATTCAGAAGCCCAGGTCAATCCATCAGGGACAAGGGTTCAAATCCCACCTTGGCAGCAGGTGGGATTTAATTTTAATTAATAAAGTCTGAAATTGGAAGCTAATTTCAGTCATGGTGACTGTGAAACTATTGCCAATTATTGTAAAAACCCATCTGGTTCATTAGTGTCCTTTAGGGAATGAAATCTGTCCTCCTTACCTGGTCTGGCCAAGATGTGACTCCACACTCTGGAATGCGCCCCCCTCCCGACCCCCGAAAGGGAAAGGAGGGGTGGGCAACAAATAATGGCTTTTCCAGTGACACCCATGTCCCATGAAAGAATAGATTTTTTTAAAAATGTATTATGCATGTTTAAAAATATGTATGTATCAAGGCTTTCAATTGTAGGTTTCAAGTCTACAATCAACGGCAATTGAAATTGTAAAATTTCTAATGCAAATACAAAATCCTAACATTCTGCTGAAAGATTTTTGAATCATGCACAGAGGAAATTTAAAGTTGAAACAAACATTTTTCACCATGAGTAAATTGCAGCTTTACACAAATAATACAGACAAATAAAACCTAGACACATTACTGTGTAGGTCTGAAGTGTCCAGATTTAATCAGTGAAATATTTATACAAGCAGAGATTATGGACAAGACTTGCATGGCGGTACCCCAGTGGCTACAGCATTGTCGGTGGAAGGCTTTTGGCTTTCACTGGGGGAAGACTCACAGGGCAACCTTACACAACTCTGGAAAGCCTGGCTTTGGACTCTATCACCACTGCATAGGCAACAGGAGTCTGGACTGGCTGGCTAACAGGCAATAGCCAGGGCATTGGCAGAGTGCCACAGCAAATGCCTTCATCCTGAGAGAGGACAGTACAGTTGTGACCCATGGAGCTACTTCCCCCAACCCAGGGGAGTGTCACAGCAATCCAAGTAAGCTGCAGCAGGATAGATTATCGGACTACTGTGAGACCCTGCAAGCCTCTTTGAGCACTGGCATCTGCAGTCATGAAGGCAGCAACCTGAGCATGTGTGGCAACAAGCTGAGCTTGTGTGACTTCAGTCTGAGATTCCAGCACTCAGATGTTGCATTGCTTCTGTATGTGTTGCACTTGAAGCTGAGACATCAGCCATCTGACGCTGAATGATGGTTGAATTTATATGTGTTCTCATGGAGTTAGCCATCCATTACATCCAGTAAAGTATGGACTCCAAGCTGTGCACGAAGCCCTTCAGAAGATTTGTGCCAGACTGCTCCAAGCCCCTTGGCAGTGACTGCAGATTTTCTGGTCAGCCTGCCAATGCACCATGCTTAATTGTGCATAACCATCAGCATTTTCCTGTACACTTCTCAATCACAGTCCCCAATCTGAGTCCTCTACAGCAGAAGCTGTGTGACCTTGCCCTTAAGTGAGCTGGCATCGGCCTGACCCTTTCCCCAACCCAGCTTGCAAAGCATTTATGACTGTTGGTCTCACCACATAAATAGTGAGCAGTATATGTATAGTGTGAGGCTGGCAACTATATTGTGTGAAGATGAGGTGAAGCAATGGGTGTAAGGTATGAATTGTGACTGATCGAGATTGTTGGTAGATGAGTGAGAGGATGGGCAGGTGTAGTGTACTGAACATTACCTGGAGCCAGTGATTAGTTTAAATGATATGGCGTTTGAAGGTTAATTCACTGATCTTGAGGATTTGGTGTAAAAACATAAACGACCTGCTGCATTGCATCCATGTCCTTGAGTTATACTATTTGCATTGACCACTATGGCATTGACTTTTATGCCCTTTTCAGCATTTGTCTTAAGGATCTCTTGACCCGCCACTGGAAACAGAACTGCTGTGCCAAAGGATCCTGGAGCACTGTCTAAGCTATCATACCTTAATTCACTGTTCTTGTAGCTAACTGCCTTCCCCAGCTACCTCCACCAATTGCTCCAGCCAGAATGCACCTCCTCTTTAAGAGCTAGCTGAGCAGGCTAGCATTAAGAAATGTGCGCTTTGCATGAATGTGCTTGCTCATTGTAATTAGCAGGTAGCACTAAGATTAACGCTGTGAGTGCAAGTTAATCGCACACTGCTATGCCTTGCCCATTTTCAGGTCTTATCAAATTTTGTTCCTAGCATCGGTAACAACACAGATGGTTGTCTATTAGACTCCTTTGCACTGATTCAATACAACGCCATATTTTCCACTTCTTTTTCTTTATGCCTGACAATGCTATAAATATAAAATTGTTTTCTGTTACATCAAAGTCTTTGTGGTTATCCAGAGAATTTCCAGTCACACAACGAACAAAAGAATGAAGTCTGTGTTGATACAATGAGACACTCGATGAAACATGTGGGACAGAAACATATTGAACCGCTTAGGTGCTGAGCTTGGAGGGTGTTCATATGATTTTTTGTTCTATTTGGGTGTGCTATGCAGTTATACCCTGAATTTAAATCAGAAATCATTTATCTCACTGGACTCAGCACAGCAGGATTAAGACATATCTCTAGCCATGTAAATAGAGAATGACAGAAAGATCTAAAATGTTAGCATAGGACTGGATATAAATAGTTAGAAGTCCCACAGTTTGCTCATTTCTTCCTTGGTTTGGATCAAGTTTTATTTATTGATTAGCAGCCTACTAATCAATGATAGAAATACAGAGGGTTGTGTGAGGGATATGTGGTCCTTTCCACCAAATTTCATCCGAAGAGATGAGGAAAATTTACCCCATTGGTTCTTTCCATTTGTGGGATATCAATCTTATTATTTAACTCACAATCCCATGCTTTTATCTTCCCATGTTCCTTGCACACAACATGGTGTATCTAGTGAATCAGATCAGAGTGTTCAATGATGTCTCATCATTTGCAAACATAATGGGCGTAATCTTACAAAAAAAATTCCAAGTGCCGAATGACTGACAAAACAGGAGAGAATTGCACTGGTTTTCTCGGTGAGCCGCGAGTTGCAAACTTATGGCACTCAGTGTATAAGAAGAACCCGGATGTGATTCTCGGCAGTAGGAGGGGGAGAAGCCTAAGATCATTACTGGAGTCGGCTGCAGATCGCTTGGGGTGCCATTGTACAGGCAATCGCTCCCTGTGCCTGTCCTTCCCCCACCCCAACCCATTCACTGATCAACCCCCATGTTTGGCAGTGGGGCTGAACTTTGCAAACATCTACAGCGCTCTCCCCCTTGTCTCCAGCCTTGCAAAACTTCCTGCTCCCCTCCCCCCCAAGCAGAGCTCTCCCCTTGCCTTTCCCCCGTCATTGCCCCACCATCACTCAGGCCCCATCCTCTTTTCACTGCACCTGGCATAGTTATGGCGCCCACAGAGCACTGTCAGGGTACCTGGTGGGTAGTGCCAAGATGCCCAGGAGGCAGCAGCAGGTGGGCACCGCTCATCAACAAGGGAGGAAGCATCTAAGAGTCCAAAAATGGCTATGCTGAGCATGTTAGTGACATTTAAATCTGCTTTGTCCCCAGTTGTGCCTGCAAAACAACACTAGGAATTTGGCTTCTGAGGGAGGACCACGTGTTACCTTCCTGGCTTGCTGCACCAATCGACCAGCCCAATAGGTGGAATTCTTCCAATTTAAATCTTATGGTGATGGCAGCGGTGGGAATGGGGAATGTTACGTACTGCATCTGCCTTCTTGAACCGTTGCAATCCATGTGGTGTAAGTACATCCACAGTGATGTTTATAAGGGAGTTCCAGGATTTTGACCAAGTGACAGAGAAGGAACATTTCAATCGAGCATGACTTTGAAGCGAACTTGCAGGTGGTGGTGTTCCTATGCATCTGCTATCCTTGTCCTTCTAGGTGATACAGATTGCAAATTTGGAAGGTGCTGTTGATAGTGTATTACTGCAGTGCATCCTGCACACTGCTGCCTCTGTGCGTAGGTGGTTTATGGAATGTCAGATAAGTGGGCTGCTTTGTCCTGGATGGTGTCAAGCTTCTTGAGCATTGTTGGAGCCGTTCTTATCAAAGCAATGGAGAATATTCCATTACATTCCTGACTTGTGCCTTGTAGATGGTGGACAGGCTTTGGGGAGTCCCCAGCCTCTGATCTGCTCTTGTTCAAACTAAATTCTCTCTCAGTGTACCTGAACAGGTGCTGGAGTATGGTGATTAGAGGATTTTCACAGTAACTTCACTGCAGTGTTAATGTAAGCCTACTTGTGACACTAATAAATAAATGTTAAACTTTAAGTGTTTATTATGGGCTTTGTTCAGCTTTTGGTCAATGGTAACCCCAGGATGTTGATAGTGGGGGTATACAGTGGGTATTTAACTAGAAGGTATCCACACAATTTGATGAAATTCTATTTACAAATTTTACCATTCCTGCCTCAAGTTTCTCATTTCCTGAAAACATTGTGGTTAACTTTCTTGTGGTCCTGGTTTTAAGCTCCAGTGAAGCACTACAGATCCAAAGTACACAGTCCAGACTGATTCAGGTCATCTGCATAGTGCTGATGCACCCTTGACAGTGGCCTGCCAGTTAATTTCAGGGCCTCATGCCAGTTCATTTCCCTGCATAAAGGTAGCCCTTCTATATTTCTTTGAGTGACCATTTTTTGTCATGCCTGGACTTACAAAGTATGAAATATGTGGGATTACGGGAATAAAACATGGATAGGAATGTGGTTGGTGCAGATTTGATGGGCTGAATGGCCTCCTTCTGTATTGTAGGAATTCTCTAGGATTCTGTTCTATGACTTCGAATGTTAGAGGGTATTTCAGATTATTGAATCATGACAGCCAGAACTCAGGTGGAAGCTATCCACAAATTGTGTATTATCCAGAATTGTCACGAAGCTGGAATGGGAAAATGCTGAAACTAACTGTGGTACAATATTCAACTAGAATGAATTTAATATACAGCAAAAATCTCTCAGGTAGATTGGCCATGCTAATTGCCTCTTAGTGTCGGGGATTAGTGGGGTAAATACACTTGGTTATGGAGATAGGGCCTGTATGGGATTGTTGTCAGCACAGACTTGATGGGCAATGGCCTCTTTCTGCACTGTAGGGATTCTATGATTCTATTCAAACCTGCAAAGCTGTATCAGTGCCTGGTCACAGAGCTGCTTAATGGTGCGTGTTGATGAAGAGTGAGAATATTCTCACCTTGCACTTATTTGAATGAAACTGTCTGACTGTACCACATTTTGACTTTAGACTTATTACATTCCATATTTCAATTCTCCTATAAAGGAGCAGGAGCAGACTTGTTTGCTCAGATATATTTAATTATAAGTTAATTTCTTATTTTATCCAGTATCACTTAAATACCACAAGTGACATCAGCTAAATATGTTTCCTCTTTAAAAGCTTCCTGCCGTCTGGCCTTCAAAGCATACCTGGCTCATTAGAAAATTCCCAAGTGTTGCCACTCTTCCTTCGCTTGACTATGGCTGTAATGTTTCTGAATCTCACCTGCTGTACTCCATTGGCTGGGATCAGTGTATCACAGAGTCTGTCATAGGCAACAGAACTCTGATCTGGATAAACAGATTTGCTGAAATTGATTAAATGAGCTACAACAACACATTACAAAAAAGAAACCAATTTGGACAGGAACTAACCAGTAACAATCACAAAGAGACACTTTAGATTTTTTGTTTGAAGTGTTCCTCTTGTGAGCTAATATGGAGTGGTCATCACTTTGGTAGAATCTATTTGGTAATCACTTTGAAGCCTTGAATAATAAAGTTCATCTCATGGCAATCACAGCAATCCTGAAATAATTTGTGCAGCAGAAGATTAACACTGAAATGTAGCTGATTAGATTCTTCAGAAGTTCCACTTAAGTTTAAAAATAATACATTTTCTTAGCCTACCTTGAAGGAAAAATCTGTTGACTAATTTGAATTTCTTCCATGTGGAGTTTCTAGATCTTTTTGAATGCAATGCCTATAGTTACTGGTTTCTTCCTTAGATTTTCATCTTTTTCGCTGCTGTGCCAGCGAGAGTATTTTCAGCTCCATTTTTCACAGTAACCAAACAGCAGACTGTTTAAGTAAAAGCTGCCTTCACCTCATCTTAAGGGAGCCTATGTGCAGTGTGCCTGTAGTCATGAGGCTATGCTTCCTTTTATTGAAAATCTGGCTTTTAGCTTTCTACAATGATCTGATCTCACAAGTCCCCCATGACTGGGATAAAGGATTACGTTCCTTTCCGTTCACTACCAGAGACTCACCCAAATTAGTCCACTGGTTTTTACTCTGTTTGAATTAGTTTACAGACACTATGTCAGCCTTGGTGACCATGTTCTGTCAGCAAGTCACGAGAGCCTTTGACATAGCGCGAAAATACTTATTCTCCCAAACCGCTATAAAGGAAGGAGCAGACAAAAATGCAAGGGCAAACTTTTGCAGCCAAGAGACAACGCGCTAGTGCTCCTTCCAACACTGGGTGAAGCCCTAAAAGCTCAGTTCAGTGGCCCATATGGAGTAGCAAACAAGTTTGGGGAAGCGAACTATCTAACTGACATCCCAGGCCGCAGGATAAAGCAAAGGCTGTTTTGACTTGAAACTTGGTAAAACGATATCACAGCCAAGAAGGAGACAGGGAGGTAATGGTCTGTCCAGTAACAACAGACCTGGAGGGTGAGAAAAACGATGAAGGCGAAGTGGGGGATTTATGAGTGAGGCCTAAATTGAACCCTTACTCTCTGACTATCAAACACAGAAATTCTAGTGAATTTGGACATCATATTTGCCTACCTGAATGCAGAACAGTGAGGAGACCTGACAAAGCTGCTCACTGCATTTAAAAGTATCAGCACCACTTTAGCTCTACATCACGTGGATTTGGGAGAGGCCCCTCCCATTAGGTAATATCCTCACAGTCTGGGCACAGAAGAGTTGACCCAGGTTCGGGAGGAGATTAACTATATGCTGGAGCACCAACTAATCGAGCCTGGCTGCAGTAGATGGAACTCCCCAGTTGTGCTTGAGCTCAAGCTGGATAGTTCCACAAGACTTTGCACTGACTACTGTAAACTTAATGTAGTGACCAGAGCCGACTTCTCCCCAATTCCTTGCCTGGAAGACTGCAGAGACAGGACCAGTAAAGCAGCCTACATTAAATAGAGAGATTTATTCACAGAAACTAGCAAGTTTCCTTGGCTGCGTTCATGAAAGACATCTCTGCCTTCATAACTCTGGATGGATTGTACCGTTGTTGAGTCATGCCATTTGGACTTAGAAATGCCACATTCAACTTTCAAATTGGTGGGCTTATCCAATTGTGTGGTGTACTTAGACAACCTCCTAGTATACAGTGACACCTGAGAAATTTACCTTGAACAATTGGAAGCCCTCTTCCAGAGGTGACTGTCAGCTGACCTAGTGATCAGTCTCACAAAGAACAAATGCTCAGGTGTCCTACCTAGGACACATAGTGGGTAAAGGACAAGTACTGCCCGGAATTGCAAAGATACAAGCAGTAGTACAGTTTCCCATTCCCATAACAAAACAATCAGGAGATTTTTAAGGATAAGTAGGTTCTCCTGCAAGTTTGTCCCAAACTTTAGCACTGCAGCTGCCCAGCTGACAGACATAGCCCAGAACATTGGAATAATTGTTTCTGGAGGTAACAAAACTTTCGAGTGCTTCAACTGCAGATGGGAGGGACAAAAGGCATAGTTTAATTAAAATCATTCTAATCTTAAACTCTAGCCCTACATTCTCAATGCATGATTCATAAGGTTCAAATTATCCTGTGGAAATGCAGGAAACCAAATGTTTTCAAGCTAATTTTCATGCCATAACATATGGTATGATGAAATATCTTATGACCTTACAAGATTTGGCAGTATCCAGCTCTTCTCACATAGGACTGGAGGCCTTTCTTACAAAGGCATTTCTAAGCTGGAAATCAATGTGCATTAGATGGATAGCTGGAAAGTCATCAACCTAAAAGGTTCGAGCATTTAACTTAATACTTTTGGTTACATAGTTCTATTAGTTAATTAAAATCAACAAAATGTCTCAAGTTGTTTAATATTATTTTACGAGTTTAGAGTAAAAGTAATCAGCAGTTAAGCTGCAAAAAATTATATCCACATAAGGAATACAAATAAAATTGTTGCAGCTTTAGAAAGACACTCCCAGTGTCCTGCTTCCTGTTCTGAGTGTTTTGGTCAGAATATTTTGTATTAGCAACCTTAGCAGCATGCACAACATCCAGACACATCTGCTAAGAAGCTTTTTAAACATCTGGAATGACTTGTTGAGATTTTGGATGTTGTGCATATTGTAAGTTATTGGAATTCTTGGCTTTGTACCCAACGCTTTGAATTAGCAACAAAAGTACTCGGAGCACCTAATTTCTTTGCATGACTTTAAGAAATGTCGAATTGTAGATGTTGAAAGAATGCATCACACATAAGGAATGTTTTAACAACGGTATCCCAGACATTCTGAAAATGCAACTGAATGCATAGATGAAATGTATTTATTGTAGGAGAGGATAATAAATAAAGAAAAAACTTGTTTAGGTTTTAAAAGGATATAAAGCAGTGATGAAAACTAGGTGGGATTTTAACTCCTTCAACCCTGAAACTTTTATAAAGAGCACCATAGGAATATTTTATGCAAATACATGAGGCTGCAGTTATAGAAACTGATAGGTACTGTTGGAGCTGTTGCAAAGCCATGTTTTATACCAAAAATGACATGCATTTATTTGGCTGAAAACCACAGATTGAGTTTTGACTGCAATAACATTCCTTTAACATAAAACAATCACTTCTAAGATGGTAAAAAAAAATGCATGATGGCAGCTCACAAACTCCAACATCATTAAAATGAAGTCAGCCTATCTAGAAAAACTCATCGGAGGCAATGACCTTGAAGGAGTGTGATGAACTATTTCCTGACCTATTCTCAAAGCATCCAGACAATTGCTTGTGTATTCAACTTGGCGGGAACCAAGCAGCAGATACATTGAACAGTGAACTCTGGTTGAGAAGGGAACTTATCCAACCATAATTTAATTATGTAAACCATAGTCCTGGAATCAACTTGCTATGACCATGTTTGGGTAATTGGTCACATGGTGAGAGAAGATAAACGTGATGAGTCAGCTAACCCTCTTTTGTATTTAGCAAACTGCTTTTCTTCAGGCCATGGGTCAGAAGCAGAAAAAGCACTGTGGAAATGAAATCCTGAGTGAGGCACTTTCTCTTTTTCCATTGACCCTGCAAGACAAAGCCCCACTCCCCAGACAGTGGCAGAGATTTTACCATCTTCCATTCCTAATTTAGTAATTAAGAATTTATATACATTGGAGATTATGAATTTTATTTTTATTTTGACAGATTTTTGAGACTAAATTAACTCATTTGGCTCCAAGCTGCATGTTTTTTTGTTGTGTTTTGTTTTAAATAGATGGCTCATGAATTACAGAAAATAAACAAGTCTAACAGCTTCAAGATCTCAAGATTGTTTATCACAACCTAGTGATAATTGTGACCCGTATAACAGTGTGCATAAATATTAGCAAACGGGAAGACAGGTAAGAAATGGGGAATTTTCAATCGGAGATAAATAAAAGATAAATATATTTCTATATGTTTCTATGAATTAAAAAGAGAGAATAACAAAGGAAAATCATGTACAGTGTGGAGTGATTAAAACAAAACTGAAATTCAAAAAATTGGCAAGTGATCAAACTGAGTTACCAGCACCAAAGAAAAGCAGGAGAAATAGCAAACATACATTAGGAAGTGAGATTAGAAAGGTTAATAACAAGAGTCAAAGAATAAACCTGGTAACAAGGGTGTGAACATTAGTTGTGAAGAAAAAATATCTTGAATTCCTATTTGACAAAATCCCTAGGTTGTTTTGAACAAGTGGCTAATTGGGGAGAGGAAATATCGCGGATGTAGCTAATATGAATTTTCTCTAGACTTCCAATCATTGTTTGTCCTAGAAATTCAGACATGCCATTGAAGAAACAGCAGCAAGATAGATAAAAAGTTAACTGGTGGACAGCAAACTTTAATTAGTTGAGTGAAAAGGTATTAGGGATGATTTTCAGCCTGCGTTTGCCATCAATGGCCTGACTTTAGCACTCAGGATTGCCTCTCTTCAACAGCAGCAAAAAGATGTCATATCTATTAAAGATGGCCATCCACCCTTGAGAACTGCTATACATTCAAAGGGCTTGAATCTCAGCCATACCATTGGTCGCTGCAACCACAGTTTGGGCACACTTAGAGGAGGACGATGCATCAATAACTCATATGCTCTCACAACCAAGGGTTTGGGAATGCCAGGGCCAATCGAGCAGGGAGGTTTGATGAAGACATTATTACTGCAAGAGAGGCCATTGACAGTGGGTGGGGGCTCCTCAGTTGGCCAAATAACACCGAAGTAGGAGCCCCTCCTCCCAACCCAGGATCCCCCTGCTGCTGGTTAAATGGCAGCAGAGACAATTTAAGTGACTCAATTGGAGCTCTGGGAAGGAGGGCTGTCCATCACTGGTTCCCACCACTGGTAGGATGGCATGGTGGTGAGAAGGTGAAGGGCAGGCCACCTCAGCCTTCTTGTCGTTATTTATGGAGCCTCTTCAAACAATGCATCTCACTCTAAAAAGTCTGGTAAAATGACATCACTTCCTTAAAAAAAATGAAAATACATCATGTGAGGCTACAGGGATGGGTGGGAATGTTGTTGGTGCAGACTCGATGGGCCAAATGGCATCCTTCTGCACTATAGGAATTCTATGGTTTTATGATCTGGAGAATAATATTCCTGATAGTGTGAGATAAATAGCGGGGATATAATTAATCATAAATTGAATAATTCAAGCTGGATAAACAAGTGCAAATAGATTTGTGAAAAGCAAGCCAAACATAATCAATTTATTGCAGCTTTTGCAATGTTACGGTGAAACAGATTTAAAATGCTAAAGGGAATCATAAATGTTCGTGTAGAGAGGTATGGGGAGCGGGGAACATCCGGTTACATAATAATTATGTTGCAATAGCTAAATGACAATTGGACTGATTCCTAACTAAAATAAAAGGACATGGGTTTTGAGTAGGGAATTGATGAATGATGGCAGCGTGGTGGCACAGTGATTAGTACTGTTGCCTCATAGTGTCAGGGACCCAGGTTTGATTCCAACTGCGGGTCACTGTCTGTATGGTGTTTGCACATTCTCCCCGTGACTGTGTGGGTTTCCTCTAAGTGCACCGGCTTCCTCCTACAGCCCAAAGATCTGAAGGTTAGGAGGATTGTCCGTGCTAAATTGCCTCTTAGTGCCCGAGATATGTAGGTTAGATGGATTAGCCGTGAGAAATGTGTGGGGTTATGAGGATAAGGCAGGGGAGAGGACCTGGGTAAGACACTCTGTCAGAGAATCGGAGGCCAAATGGTCTCTTTCGCACTATATGGATTCTATGATGCTATGAACATTGAAACAGAACTTGAATGATTGCTAAGCTGGATGGCTGACAGGCTTTCTTGTCGTTCTATTCTCCTGTGAAGAGGTTGATGTAAAATTCTTGGAAGTCAAACAAAATGACTGCTGCAGCTACAATTCTGTATAAGATGCCAAACTATCTCCACAGATTATGAAGGAAAAGGTCTGATACAGGAGAAACAAATCAAATTCGGTCTTTGTCAGTCTATAACATCTAAATCAGACCTGTCGAGCACAATTGAGTCCTTCTGTCAATCACTTCTAACTGGTCCTCTGTTCAAAACCCGTCATCAGAATGATAGTTATGGAAGTGGCACCCATCATATTAAGCAGTAAAGCTAAGCCTTCTGTTAGCTCTATGACTTCACATGTCAAATGTTATTATTTAAATGACAATGCCTCAAAGTAAAACAAGCACATGTCTGCGTCAATTCAGCACAAGCATTAGAAATATTCAAACTTCGTCCTTGGTGGATTATAAATGTAAATGCTGGGATTTCTATTTTAATAACTTGTTTGTAAACAACAGGCTATGAGATAACGAAAATAGGCTGTCCTACACTTGGTCTGTGACTTTTGGCTTCATATTCAGCATTAGAAAAAAGAATGGAATAAATATATCCACGCTGATGCTAAGAATGCTGCTGGATGTTGGCTCTCGCAGGTTTGTCTTTGATTTTCACAAGATTGAGTAACTTACATGGGTTAATGAACATCATCAATTACATTATATTCATAAAGACTTACATATGCTTAACTGTAACCTCACATCCATCTTTGATACTCTAGTCCCCATTAAAACCATGGGCCTGATTTTACCATTTTCATTCAAAGTGCTGAATCTGGGCATAATTCAGATCCGACTTGGGAATCTGCTTTCAGGCACCCCCATACGCACTTAGCCTGAAAAAAAAATCGCGGGTCCCGTTCGTGCTGTGGGCGGGGCTTAGCGTGCCCGAAATGATCAGTGCTCTGATCTGCGCATGCGCAGTTAGAAAACAATTTGAAAAAACGCGCCCGTGTCAGATCACTCCGGGGCCGCAGAAAGCGGTGAAAGTGGCCTGGAGGCGAAAAGCAGGAGCGATGGTCCCCACAGTCATCACTGTCCCCCTTATCCATCCAACTCCCCCCTCCCCCCTCCACTACCCAGACCGATTGCGACTCACTGCCCCCTTCCCCCCCACAACCGATCACCCGCAGCAGACCCCCCCCCGCCACCCCACCCCTCACCAGAGATCCATCTGCCCCCCCCCAACCCCACCAGTGAGCGATTGGGCGTCCCTCCACGCCCCCAACTATAGATACATCTTACCTGCCTCCCTCCTTCCTCCTCCCTGCAAAGATTGGTCTGGCCACACTCCCCATACCCCCCCCCCAAGAGAACGATCTGGCCTCACTCCCCCACCCCAGAGGAACATCTGATCCGCCTCCTCCTCCCTCCCCACCAGACAAGATTAGCACCCCCCCCCACCACCGCCAGACAGTGGTCGGCCCCCCTCCCCCACCACTAGACAACGATCAACCTTCCCCACCCCCCACCACCAGACAACAATCGGCCCTCCCCCTCCATGAGACAACGATTGGGCCTCCCCACACTCCCACATCACCAGACAGCGATCAGCCCTCCCTCCCTCCAGCCAGACAACGATCGGGCCTCCCTCCCCGCCCCCTCCCTGCCAGAGATACACTTGACCTGTCTCCTCCTACCCCCCCCCCCCCCCCCCAACCAGACAACGATCTGGCCTAACTACCAACACCTCCCCCCCATCAACCAGAGAATGATCTGACCCACCTCCCTCCTCCACCTCCCCACCACCATCGATCTGAGTCAGAGAGCCGTTGGAAGCTCTGGACTCACCTCTTCAGCAGCTGAAGCGCCCGATTCAGACTTTTATTCAGCAGGTTCACTTCGGCGCAATTCCGGATCGGCCAACAAATGCATTTAAATCACCGTCGTGCCCATTGCGGGCACAAATCAGATCACAGCTATTCCTGGGTCTCGGTAAAGTGGCCATCTGCACAGACGTGGGTGCAGATCGTGTTAACGGCCTCACACCCGACTTGTCACATTTTCACACCCATTTGCAATGGTAAAATAAAGCCCCATGACTCTGTCTCTCATCCTGGTCATTCCCCAGCGACACTCTTCAACACTCGTGCTTTCTTAAATTCCGCAGTCTAAAGATATCAGACTGACCCAGACCCAAAGTTCTTAAATAACCAATATCCAAGAGTGGCTTTGTTTTAAACACATTTTTTAGCCAACTTCTTGAAACTTTCAAAGTAATTTCTAATATTGTTGAAACAAACTTGAACAAACTTAGTGGACAACAGATTTACTCATTTATCTCCAGATCTGTGTGAAATACCTAAACAAGTCCTGTTCCCATCTGCCAAAGCTGTTCACTGTTCCAGGATTATCTGGGGCTGCACAGATAACATTTGGCTTTTTTTCTCCATTACAAACTGTTGTCTTACTCTACTTTCACCAGCAATAACAAATGGCGAACTCATGGTCAACAAGATCTGGACCATCTAATCAGTTGCGTGTCACTTCCCTCAACCCCCCTAGACCAGCTAGTCAAATGTTCTCTATGTTTGCCCCATCTTGCCAGTGACAAGCACTTTTCTCCTGCTTGTCTCCCTTCGTGCCCTCTCTTTGTTCATCTTACCAATGAGACACACTGCCTGCTCCTTCAATACTACTCCTATTAAACTGTTGATCACCCCATTTTACCAATATTGTTAACAGCTCTCTCTCTCTATTGATTCTATCCCCCCTCCCTCAGATCTGCTGTTATCACCCGTCTTCTCCAAAAAAAACCCTTGACCCTCTATCCTTTGCAAACTACTACCTCAGCTTCAACTTTATGTTCTCCTGCAAAGCCCTGAGCATATTCATTCATAGGATGTGGGTATTAGGCCAGCATTTATTACATATCTCTAATCTCTCTGAAGAAGGGATTGGCTATAATTGCTGCCCTGGCCAGTGATGCCTACATTCTGGGAACTGTTAACTGTCTGAGGCTGAACCAGACTGTTCACAGACCTGAGGGTCATATTTGCCCCTGAGATGAACTCCTGACCTCATATCCACACGTATTTCTACCTCCATGCAAATCCCTATCTCTGCCCGGCCTCAGCTCATCTGATGATCAGACTCTCTTATATGTGTTTGTTACCTCTAGACTTGATGATTCCAATGTACTTCTGCGTAGTGGCTCATGTTCTAAACATAAGACCATCAAAATTCTGCTCATCATGTGCTAAATTGCACCAAATCCTGTGCAACTAAAATGCTATGCTCCATAACTTACATTTGCTCTCTGGTTAGGCAACGCTTCAATTTTAAAATTCTTGTTTTCAAATCCCTTCCTTTCACACCATTCCCAATTTCTGTAATCTCCCCAAAAGGCCCACAGTCCTCTAAGATATCTGCACTCCCCTAATTCTGGCCTCTTGAGCATTTCCACTGCTGGCTGAACCTTTGGTTGCCTCATCCCCAAGCTATGGCATATCATCACTACTTCTCTCTGACTCTCCATGCCTCTTTCCCCATTTAAGATGCTCCTTAAAACCTACTTTTCTGAACAAGCTTCTGGCCATTTGCCCTCATATCTCCTCATGTGACTTGGAGTCAAACTTTGTTTGATAATTCCCCTCTGAAATGCCTTGGGTCATTTTATTCATAAAGACACTATATAAATATAAGTTGGTGCTATTCTCATTAGTTAGTAGAAACCTGGAATTATTAAAGTTCAGTTAACCCCGATCACTTTAGTCTCTCTCTCTCTCTCTATGTCACAGACATGTATCATAGAATCATCGAATTATATAGCAGAGGACCATTCAACCCACTGTTCCTTTGCCAGTTCTTTGAAAGAGCTATCTAACTGTTCCTCTGCCCTTTCCTCAGAACCCTCCTCATTTCACCTTCAAGTATTCATCTAAGTTTCTTTTGAAAGATCTTATTTAATTTGCTTCCTCAACCTTATCAGACAGCACATTCCAAATCATAACAATATGCTGCGTATATTTTTAGAGTCCCTACTGTGCAGAGGAGGCCAGTTGGCCCATCGAGCCTGTACTGCCCACAATCCCACTGATGCCCTATCCCCGTAACCCCATGCATTTATCTTGCTAATCCCTTGACACTAAGGGGCAATTTAGCATGACCAATCCACCTAATCTGCATATCTTTGGAGTGTGGGAGGAAACCAGGGGACCTGGGGAAACCCACACAAACATGAGGAGAATGTGCAAACTATACGCAGTCACCCACAGCCGGAATTGAACCCGGGTCCTTGGTGCTGTGAGGCAGTAGTGCTAACCACTGTGCCACCGTGCCGCCTTCATTTAACCTCTGGTTCTTTTGTCAATTCATTAAATTGGTGTCCCTGGTTACTGATCCATCTGCCACTGAAAATAGCACCTCCTTATTTACTCTATCAAAACCATTCCTGAATTTGAATATCTCCATTAAATCTCCCCTTAACCTGCCCAATCCCAGTTTGCCTAGTTTCTTCATTTAACTGAAATCCCTCATTCCTGATATCATTTCAATAATTTTCCTACATACTGTCTCTAAGGTATGTACATCCAACTGAAAAGGTATTGCCCAGACATGGACACCATATTGCCATTCCTTTACTGTTGCTGGGACAAAATCCAGGAGTTCCCTTGCTAATAGCATTGTGGGTGTACCTACACCAAATGGACGGCAGCAATTCAAAAAAGCAACTTACCGCCATATTCTCAAGGGCAATGAATGTTGGCTTAGCCAGCAATGCCTACATCCGTTGAATGAACAAAAAAAAGCTGTGGTCTAAGCAGTGATTCATACAAGTTTTGTATAACGTCAGGTATCTACAGTTCACTGATTAGATCATAATGAGACCCAAAGCCCAATATTGGAGGGAGGGAAGGAATTCTCTGGGATCATTCACCCCAGCCATGAATCCCAGTGGGCTGCTAAATCAGGCGAGAGGATCGAATCAGGATTCCTGCTAGGTGTCCAGCCCAGCCCGAGTCTCCCCCGAGTGCTGTTGCCATGGAAATCAGATTGTCCAGATTGGGCAAAAGCCTGATTAGAATGAATTTAAATACATTTTAATGTGATTAGCCCTATTCAATGAACTCCCACATTTCTCCCCCAGCTCCAAGCTGGAAATCCTCGGGTGACAATTACATCACAGACACATGGACCTGGTACTGTGGACTCCAAGGTCCCACTGCCAGGCTGGGGTTCATGGTGGTGACGTGGGGAGGGGGCGGGCGGGGGGGGGGGGGGGGTGGGGGTGTGGTATTTGTTGTTCTGTCAAGGGATCTGGGATTTAAGATGGCACAAGTCAACAAGACAACACCAAAGCAGAAAGTGCTTTTCACTGTCAGAAGAACAGCTTCTTGCTGATTCCAATGGGGGACATGCCTGGATCACTCAGCGCTTTATTCTGATGGGAGAGGAAGATACTCATTTAAATGAGTTCAATAGGATGAGGTTAGCACTGTCAGGGCCAGCGGGAGTCTCTCCGACTTTCCGCTGGCATCAATTCAGGAGAATCGTGTCCATTGGCTGGAATTTTACTGTCCCATTTGCCACAGAAATTGGAGCGGGTGAGTGGCGGCGGATCACGAAAAGGTCTGTTGACCTTGGGTGGGATTTTATGGTTTCAGGACGAGTGAGGCCGTAAAATCCTGCCCATTATGTGTGCCTCGGAGTTATGCATTCAGCCACAGGAGATTGTTCTCTGTGAATCACACTGGAAAGGCGCATTGTTCACATATAAATCACTGATAGCAGGATTTTTCCATGCCCCTTGCAGTGTGTTTCATGATGAGGAGGTAGCCCACCATTGGCTGTCAACAGGGTTTCGCATTCTATGCACCGCCCGCTGCCAGCTTGGGGTTCGCCATCGGTGGGACTGAATGATCCCGCCAGCGAGAACAGCCAGAAAATTCCAGTCTAAGTCTTGGTGAATATCAAACAGTAAGGTACAGGGGCCATAGAGCCATTAGGTCATAGAGGTTTACAACACAAAAACAGGCCCTTCGGCCCAACTTGCCCATCAGCTGATGAAGGATCATTTAGACTCAAAACATTGGCTCTATTCTCTCCCCACAGATACTGTCAGAGCAGCTGAGATTTTCCTGCATTTTCTGTTCTTGTTTCAGATTCCAGTATCCACAGTATTTTGCCTTTATATGTCATGCTCATAGAAATGCATAGTTTTATGACATGTCACTAAAAGTACTCAAAAATCATATGCTCATTCTTCTCTAATTAATGTTCAATTGCAGACTCAAGACCAAGTTCAGTCAGATAATAAAATTTACCCTTTAATGGCAAATGAAGGGTCAGGAGTTTTTTGATTCCTGGAGTCAATTGCTGTTTATCAAAGGTTAGTCATAAGACTTAGCTGCTACACATGCCTATTTAAAGTGATTTAAAATGTAAACAATACAATGCAGGTCATGGACCATTCTAGAGTGTGTTTGATGTCACTAGGGAGATTTTTTTCACAGTCTATGAAACAATCCCTCAGAAGAAGTCTTCATGGGGCAAAGCACCAGAGATTACCTTTACATAAACCCAGACAAATTAAATTATGCTCTTCATTTTTAAAGTACGGCTATTCTGTGAACATGAGAAAGTTGCCACAGGGTGTGGTAGATAAATCAGCTCCAATGATTCTTGTGCTGTTGACATCAAGTAAATGTCAACTGTAGAAAGCAATTGACCAGGGTTGAGCTGACATTATGAGTTTATTTGTTCCATGTTACACACAAGAAACCTATGACCCGTCTTTCTTAAAAGCAAACATTGTACCAATATCTGGACCATACTGAAATCAAAGCCTAGACTGGCCAATCAGGTTGGCTCACAGCTCACCAGTACCTGCAGCAACAGCACTGCTGTGGCCAGAAGAAGAACTGCATGGAGCTGCCTAAGACTAATTGTCCAAAACTGGAGACCCAGTGTAAGGGGACTCAGGGAAGGGAGGCTAGGAAAGACCTGGAGTATTGTGAGGGGGGGTGATCGGAGTCTCAGGGGTTAAGCACGGAAGGGGAGAGGGAGATCCAGAGGTCACCGGGCCTTAGGAGGAAGAAGACTTCCTGCCAAGATCTAACAAGACCTAACAAGATCTAACTCTATTATTTCCGTGTTTCAATCTGCCTGCCAATCTAAAAATTAAGGCTGGTCGGCAAACAGCCCATAAATGTCCATAAATTGGCCAGTTAAGGGTGGGCTTCCCATCCAAGGCCTTTCTCACTCCAGCATGAAATCGCTGTGCGGTTGGACGAGTGGTTTTCAGATGGAGTCCCGTCCCTGCAATTTCACGCTTGCCTCCTGACTGAAAAACTGCTGGGCAGGGGGACATAAAATTCTGACCAGACAAACAACTGCTAGTAATAATTTTCCAATCCTATTAAATAATGATAAATATTTCTTACATTATACAGAAGTTTCATAACATTCCAGTGTAAAATATTGATACATATATATTATATACGTAAAAGTTATACTGCTCTCCTGAAGCACTTATCGACAATTCAGACTCAAAAGCAATTGTATTATTATATACAAGTAGTAAAAGAAAAGTACAGGAAATGACAATGTGGCCTTTGAGCATGTCCCAGTAAGGTATGTTGTGCTTTTTGCGCATTTTATTTGCACCCACTCACCCTGACCCTAATGCTACCTCCTGAGAGACTGAAGGGCTTTAACTAATTTAAGGGAACTAAATCAGAAATTCCTCCCTGACCCTTTGAGGTGACCAAGGAAGCTCCTTGAGGCCTTGAAGACTGGATGACATTTTCCCAAAGACCTACTGACATTCTATATATAGACATGTTTGACATTGTCAAATATATTCAAGTCCCTTCTAAATGCTTGCAGCAAATCCACACAGCGCATGAACTAACAGTTTATTCCAGAGCTCAGTGACTCTAAGCTATTAAGTGCTTTCAAACAGCAAACATAGTTCTATATTTTCATAACATACTTACGTCCCTTGGTCACTCCAAAACCATCCATCTCAACTAGCATTATATTTTAAAGACTTCAGTCATTATCTTCTCAAAGTATACATTCTTCCAACTAAAATGGCTTGTAATCTGACCTGGTAGCTGAAATCTCTTGAAAGAGACGGTAATCTACTGCAAGTGGTTCATAGACTGGTATCCATGGCCTCTAAGGGGATCCATTGAGACAATCTCTCTTGTGGTAAAAGAGAGACAAGTATGCTGCAGGGGAGAAGGGGCATGGGCAGGGAAAGAAAGAAGGAAAAAAGATAGGGTGCCCACTGTATAAATTAACAGTAATTAGTGCAGTTCCACATAAGGTGTGCATTCTCAAAGCTCCTGAATACTCAGCCTTCTTTGTGGTGATTACACCCTGGTTGCAATGATTTCCAACAGTGAGTTAAGAACATAAGAACTAGGAGCAGGAGTAGGCCATCTGGCCCCTCAATTCAGTAAGATCATGGCTGATCTTTTCATGGACTCAGCTGCACTTACCCGCCCACTCACCATAACCATTAATTCCTTTACTGTTCAAAAATCTATCCATCTTTATCTTAGAAACTTTCAATGAAGTAGCTTCAACTGCTTCACTGGGCTGGGAATTCCACAGATTCAGAAACCTTTGGATGAAGAAGTTCCTCCTCAACTCAGTCCTAAATCTGCTCCCATTATTTTGAGTTGTGCATTTACTTTTGGTGATCTGTTGGTATTAATTTCTTTGTTGGTTTGATTCTTGTAATTGTGGAAATGCTGTCCATTGGACATAATTAAATCTTCCAATGTCTTGTAGTAACATAAGTTATTTGCATAATTAATTACCACTGAGAAACCAGGCTGGATTTGCACAAGTCTGTCAAATATTCGCAAAAAAGACAAGTTTGGGTGAACTTGAGGGAAGGGAAACTGGACAGAAGGAAGCTTGTATATTGATGGGATTTTTAAAAATGAAAATAGTATCTTGCTTTAAGCCTATTAAATATCTAAATAGGGTAAAACTGCTGTTGATATTAATTTGGTCAATAGCTAATTTGGTTATGATCTATTAACTAATTGCATGGGAATAAGGCAAGTGGTTCAACTGCAAGTGGGAGAATATTTAGGAGACAGTGAACATTGTATCAGAAGGTTTAGGGTGGCTATGGAAATAGACTAAGAACAATCCAGAGTAAGAATAATTGACTGGGAGAAAGCCAATTGCAGTGGGGCATGGCTGGATCTGGGTCAAATAAATTGAAAACAAAGGGTGGGAGGAAAAAATGGCAATAGGACAATGGGTTAACAAAAAGGGAGAGATAGTTCGGGCACAGTCAAGGTATGTATATTCCCACACAGGGCAAACAAATCCAGGGTTCTCTGGATGGCAAAAGATATAGAGATTGAGATGAAGAAGATAAAGTGTTTCTTTAACAGATATCAGGTGAATAATACAATGCAAACAATCAGGCTGAATATATAAGATTGACAGGGAAAATGAAAAGCAGATAAGAGATGCAAAGAATGAGTACAAAGAGACACTAGTAGTTAACATAAAAGGGAATCCCAAAGTCTTCTATATGCCTATAAACAGTAAAAAGGTAATAAAAGGAAAAGTAGAGTCTGTTTGGGACAAAAAAAGATTTACACTTGAAGGCAGAGGGAGTAACTAATGTATTATATGAATACTTTGCAGGTGTCTTTACTAAGGATGAAGATGCTATCCAGTCATGCTGAAAGAGGAGGTAGTTAATACACTGGAAGGGTTTTCAAATTGATAAGAAGGAGGTATTGGATAGTCTATCTATACTTACAATTGATAAAGGACCAGGATCGGATGAGGAGCATCCAAGTATAGTGAGGAAAGTGAGAGTGGAGATTGCAGAGGCACTGGTCATGATTTTCTAGTTTTCCTTAGATTGAGGGGTGGTGCCAGAGAACTGGAGAATTGCAAATGTTACACTCTTGATCAACTAAAAAAAGTTGTAAAGATAAGCCCAGCAACGATGGGCCAGTCAGTTTAACTCTGGTGGTTAGGAAACTTCTGGATACAACAATTTGGGGTAAAATTAACCATCACATGGATAAATGTGAGTTAATTAAGGAAAGCCAGCGTGGATTAGTTAAGGCAAAATTGTCTTTAATGAATTTGCTTGAGTTTTTTGATGAGGTAACAGTGTGTTTGATGAGAGGAATGCTGTTGATGTGGTGTACATGGACTTCCAAAAGGTGGGAAGCAAGGTGGCACAGTGATTAGCACTGCTGCCAGGGACCCAGGCTTAATTCCTGGCTTCGGTCACTGTCTATGTGGAGTTTGCACTTTCTCTCTGCGTCTATGTGGGTTTCTTCCGGTTGCTCTGGTTTCCTCCCACAGTCTGAAAGACATGCTGATTAGGTACATTGACCCAAGCAGGTGCTGGAGTGTGACAACTAGAGGAATTTCACAGTAACTTCATTGCAGTGTTAATGTAAGCCTCACTTGTGACTAATAAATAAACTTTACTCTTACTTTACATTTGATCAAGTGCCACACTACTGATTTTTGAGCAAAGTTATAATTCAGGGAATAAAAGGGACAATAGCAACTGCAATGTCAAATTAGCTTAGAGAGAAGAAACAGAGAGTAGTGGTTAATGAATGTTTTTCAGACTGGAGGAAGTGGAATCCCCCAGGGGTTGGTTTAGGATTCTTTCTCTGATACTTTGCAGGAATATATACATATATAAAAAAAATCTAGTATTTCCTGCTCTGTATTTAATTGTCTTGGTAATATGTCCCAACATCTTATTGTCTTCATCATCTTACCACTTACAATAGTCTCATTGATCTTGAGTGATTTATGCTCTGTACAGCTGAATTTTTTTCCTTCAGCAATTATCAGTATGCATGGCATGCAGTGCAGGGTTGCACAATGTTGTGTTTATCTATATAACAGCAGTTATTGCACTTTGAAAGTAATTTATTGTCTAGAAAGTGCTTAGAAGCATGTTGAAGAAATGTTTTATAGATCGGGAAGATCAACTGGCAAAGCTTCAAACAAAATATGTTCTAATCAGTTTGGTTCCAATTGACCCTGCAAAGCACAGGCGGCCAAGTTGGGAGAACTGTCCCAGAACCAATCAAGTAACAGCTTAACAGTGTTACGCTCACAATTAGTCAACATCCTCGCCTGTGCCATTATAATCCCTGGATATGTTCTGTCCCAATCAGCAAGACACAATTACCAAAAATGGAGCATAGTGGGACAAAGTCAGAAAGGAGCAGCCCTGGGAATCCTGGACTCTGACTCTGAATCCCATGGAGCCACAAGGCTTCAAATCAAACAAAATCAAACTGCAGATTACTGTCAACTGCACTCCACTTAACTGATAAATCTGATAAATCCGCTTAACTGATAAAATTATGAGAGGCATAGACAGTCAGAATCTTCTTCTCAGAATTGAAATGTCTATTACTGAGGGCATGGACTTGAAGTGAGAGGGGGAAAGTTCAAAGGAGACATGAAGGGCAAGTTTTTACACAGAGAGCGGTAGGTGTCTGGAATGCGCTGCCAGGGCTAGTGGTAGGCGCAGAGATGAGAGGGACATTTAAGGGGCTTTTAGATGAGCACATGAATATGCAAGGAGTAGAAGGATACAGACCAAGGACAAGCAGAAGGGATTAGGTTAATTTGGCACGACATATTCAGCGCAACATATTGGGCCGAACGGCCTGTTGCTCCGCTACACTGTTCTACGTTCTATCACTCCTCCATATTGAACATAAACTGAAGAAGTCTCTGAGGGAGGCAAGGACACGGAATGTATTCTGGGCAGGTTGTTCGAGGGGAGAGAGGGTTGTGCGGTAGTGGGTACATGTCTCCCAGTAAGAATGGCCCACTGTGCTGTCCACTATCAGTTACAATGTTACCTATGTGGTCTGAACAGCTGTGCTTGGGCCAGAAGCAGGAAGCTTGGGGTAGCTATATAATTGTTGAGGCCAAGACAGACAGAGAATCGATGGAGAGCACCAAATGGCTTAGGCTACCAAAAGGATTGAAACATTAATCTTAAAACTGTACAGCATGCTGACCATCAGGAGCAAAATGTTCCAAGAACAGGGAACAATGCCGGATGGGGAATACAATAAAGGCATAGCTATTAGAAAAGTATAAAAGAGAAACTCTCCACAATCAAAATTCATTCAGCAGTGCCACAGAGTGGTCAGAACTTGAAAATGCATGTAAGCTGAAAATCATTGTTACTCCAAAGGCACTACACTAAGTGTTCAGTCTTGTGGGAGTGTTGCACGATCAGATGTGCAAAGCTGAGTTGAGATTAAATGTTAAAGTGAGTTGCTGACTGCCCTCTCAAGTGGATGTAAAAGATCCGATGACACCATGAGATGAAGGGTAGGGAAATTCTCCTGGTTACCTGGTTAATATTTATCCCTCAGACAACTTCACTAAAACACATCGCTAGATTGTTCACCTCATTGCTGCTTGTGGGACCTTGCAGTGAGAAATGTAGTTGCTGTGCTTCTCTACATTCAACATTAACTAACTTTCTGAAATACAACATTGTTTGTGAAACACGTCGAAACACCCTGAAATCATGAAATACGCTGTATAAATGCAAGATCTTATTTTAGAGGCTGTGTTTGCTGCCATCGCAACTGCAGGAAATATTCATCTGACATGCAGTCATACTGCCTGTAACATCACTGCCAGAGATGCTATAAGTAGCTGGAACAGGACCATCTGCATATAAAGATACTTCAACAAGTGCAATAACTATAAAATGTGTGTACTTTCAGCAAGGTTAAGGATTTCATTGTTCACAGAATATTGAACTCAAAATCACCCATTAAGAATCCTGGAATCATGATTTGCTCACTACCCTTTTCTTTGTCTCATTGTCTGCCCCGCTCCTGACCTCTTACTGCCTCTGTCCTGTTGATCTCCTGAGCTCTTGGGACCAGAGTTATAGAGAGTTCTTAACATATAGTGAGTGGTGACTGAGATTAGCTTTTTCTGCTAAAGATACAAAGGAAGTTCACAAAGAAACTTTGTAAAGGAAACAAGCACTGTGGATTAGAGCTCAATGGGAGTCATGGACCAGCTTTTCATACAGTCATGTTCAGAAACCACCTCTGCTCATCATTTCCAAGTGTGACGTTAATGTATCTTTAAGAAAGATTTTTTTAAAATCATGATCTCTACAGTTCTCAGCGTTTTCTCAGCTCACAGCCTTAGCTGATGTCATTATGGCACCGGCTTGACTGGAAATGTCCATTTATTGCTGCTTAAACAGGGGTTTGTTTATTTTTACTGGGATGTTTATGACTGCATTGTTAGGAGAAAACTGGTTGGCAAGAAAGGTGATAAGAGTTTTTTTCATTTTCAGTTTGGAGCTGCTGGTTAAAGTTGAGATTTAGAAGCAATAGCAAGCTGAAAAGAAGTCTCTGTCTCCCTGGTTTTGGAAATTCTGCTGATTAGATGAAAGAAAGGTCTTGACTTTCTGAAAAGAGGAATCAGTTGTTGGGTGCTTGCCTGGAGTCCTTAGTGTTTTGGGAAGCTCATCTGACTTTAAACTGTAAGCATTGTCTTTGCTGTGTTAAACCTGTGAAAAGGGTCTTTTGTCTACAGGATTAGTTTGATTGGGACACATTAGGTATATCTTTTAAGGGTTTGCATTGTAGTGGTTTTTTTCATTTCTTGCTTGTAATTGATAAACGTTCTTGTTAATTTTCTTAATATACATGTTAACTATGTTCTTAATTAAACTTTGTATGATAAAAGCTCCCTAGTGGGTCATTTGAATCATATCTGAAGTGAAACCTACCATGCTTTTCTTAGCCAAATTCAAGATGCAAAACCTATGGTCCAGGCAGGCTCCATAGAACACTTTGAAGTCTCTGATCTGAATCATAGCATAGAAGAAACCATTGTCACCGGTAGGGGAATTGCTTTGCTTACACATGATTTCCAAATATGCTGCAATATTTACAAGTACCACTGAGTTCAAACAGATGTGCTTTTCATCGCTACATGTGACTCAAACCATATTTCCTGACTCACAACTTTACTCTCAAGTCACACAAGTTTCTGGGGGCCTTCATAAAAGGGTCTTTTCCTTGTGCTGAGAATTTAAACTTTGACCAGAGAATGTTTGGACTAACTCCAGCGATTTGAGGCAGTGAAAGAGGGCAAATCTGTATGGCCCTCTTTCACTGCACCTCTTGCAGAAGAATGAGATATTCCTGGTCCCTCCAGCACCCCCTCTGTGACATTCTGGCATGATAAAAGCATGTGGATAAGTAAGGCTTCTAGTTTTGTTCTTTGTCACACATAACCTATGTCCATTCACATGCAGCTGGACAACAAAAGTTAGCCCTCACCTGCCTTGCGAGATATATTTCCTCCCATAATCCAACAACACATTATTAGCTTCCTGCCTCACAGCTGGAACTGCTTCCAGGGGAGGCTTTTTATACAGCACCTGAGACCCATTCTGCATGTACAGCTCAACTCCACATCCAGTCTGCTTGCAGGATTGGTGAGCCTATTTCTATCCCACATCCACATCTCTCTGCACTCTACTCCTGGAACAAAGATTGGAAAATTTGCATGGCTTTCTACCTCGGCGGGTGAAGCCTCCCAACTTGAACTACCTACCTTAGCAGTGAGAATTCAAGCCAATGTGTTCAATTCTGGGCACCATATTTCGGGAAGGATGTCAAGGCTTTGGAGAGGGAACGGAGAAGATTGGTCAAGATGTAGGACTTCAGTTACTTGCAAAAATGAAAGAAACTAGGATTGTTCTCCCTGGAGTAGAGGAGGCGAAGGGGTGATTTAAGAGAGGTGTCCAAAGTCATGAAGTGTTTCAGTAGAGTAAATGAAGTGATACTGGCCTGAATTTTCTGGACTCTGAAGAGTCTGTGAAATTTGAGTGTCCCTGCACTACTTCACATTTGAACGAATGTTAAGTGGCTGTGGGTGGTACTCCCACCTCTCACTTGGGAGGAAATTCTGCCTTAGCGAATTGCCAGCCAATCTGATTGTCTGGCAGCTCGCCAGTCCCTGAAGTGACAGTGCTGCAGTGGACAGAAGATGAAATGCAGGGGGATACCAAGGACTAAGTCTGGACATGCCAGAGGCTCAGGTAAGTTCAAAGGGTCCCCGACGGAGGAGAGTAAGGAAGACCTTGAGATAGGATGCAAAGGATCTCGGGGGAGGGAGGTCCAGTGGCGCTTGACTTCATAAAGCAGCTTCAGCTGGAGATACTCTCCTCCAATCCCCCTTTCTTCCACTCTTCCTGCTCCAGATCTAACTCTGTTTAGTTTCAGCCTTTCCCCATTTGAATTCAATCCTCCTGTCAGACTAAACATTTAGGCTGAGCAGGAAACGGCTCTTACTTGGCCAAAAAATGGCCAGTTAAGGGTCTCATTTGCGGCAAGGATGGGCTTCCTGTCCAAGGTCTTGTCTGTCACAGCGTAAAACCAGCAGGTGGCCGGGATGGGCAGTGATCCAGATGGAATCCCATTCCCTTCAATCCCTTCCGCCTAAAACCCCGCCAACGGGGGAGTGTAAAGTTCTGGCCACTGTCTCAAATGGCAGAAGGGTTAGTAACCAGAGGACAAGAGAGTTAAGGTCATTGGCAAAAGAACCAGAGGCAAGATGAGGAAACATTCACTCAGCAAGCTGCACTGCCTGAAACAGTGATGAAAGGAGATTCAATTGTAACTTTCAGAGATAATATAGATTTGGAAAGGAGAAATTTTTAGGGCTAGGGCAAAATCAGGGAAGCAGTGTTAATTGTATAGCTCCTTCAAAGAGCAAGCATTGCCATTATAGGCTGCATTGCCTCCTGTGTTGCATCATTCTATGATTCTATAAAGATATCCATGTCACTGCACCTGAGCAACAGTTTGTATAGTGCCCTGTTTTTGCTTCCCCCGTTCAACTTTTTTTCACCCATTTCACAAAGCCAGTCCAAACTGCAAATGTTTGCAGTCAGTAACTGCCCTCTGCTGATTTATAAATGTAATGACATCCAAAACATGTAATAAAAATGCCACCTCTTGGTGGAATGCAGCAACAGCAAGCATCAATTCAATATTTCTTTCATACTTCTCCAGGTGAGGAAATGTCCATGTTCTTTAAATAATTATAAGTTTATGTTAAATGCCAAGAGATATTTTTAAGAGGGGACAGCGCATCTATCATATTTTTAGTACTCAACATATACTTTGTGGGAAACTGAAGTAAGTTCATTGTGTTTAGTACTACTTATAAAAAGATGCATATTAACTACAGTTTGATCATTGTTATTTGTTCTAAAGTTCTTGCTTTTGTTCTTTACCCTCCTAGGAATTTTATGTATGGATCCACTGTATATGAATTGGACAAATATTTGACAGAGAGAAAATTACATTGAAGCCAACAGCTTCCTTCAGTGCTGTGGTATTTTATATGTATGTGTATTGTGTATGTAATGTGCATTCTATATGTATTATACAATTCTCTATTCTTCCCTTCCTCCAATTTTCCCTCAGATTTTCTTCCCTCACCCGCTTGTTGCGAAGGTGCTACTCATGTTAATGTTTAGGATACAGTTCTAAGTAGCCATTCTCCACAGACAAGGGAACTGATATAACATTGAAGATCTTCAGGCACTGCCCACATCCCATTTGGCACACTTACTTCCTGTGTCAAAATTTAGTCAAGCGTATTTTTATTGTGCAGCATGGATATTAGCTTTAGGTATTTTCAGTCACCCCAATGTTACTAGTGACCTGGCTCTGTTCCTTTAAGTGACACTGCAGGTCATCTTTTTAACGTGTTTTTACTTCAGCGAGTCTCCGTTCTCTCATTTTTAATGTTCATTTTATTTAATGTAGTTGTTATTTCAAGCCACTGATACATAATCTTTTTAAAAATGTATTTTAACTATCTTAAGTAATTGTTATGCTGCAGTTTTTCTCTCTCCCACTTGTTGCCTTTTCCCCTGGATTGCTAGACCTTTAATGTCTCCCCAGCTAAAACATTCAGCTACACTTTCTGTTTCCCCTATGCTGACCCACCCTTTGTACAAATGCTCCTCTGATCATTCATTTGCCTTGTTCCACTCAGGCCTATCAGCAGCAGTGCACCCAGTCCAATACTTGCGCCGATCAGCTTTGTGCAGTGATTGTGGTGGAGAATGGATAGATTTTTTTTTCCAAAAATATACTTTACTCATAAAAATCTCAAATAAACTATTGCAAATCTACATGGCTTTGAATTGCAAACAATGCAGAATCAAAACATTTTTACACTTTTATACGAATTACAGTTGTTACATTTCCATACTAAAGCTATATACATGCCTCAATAAATTACTGTGTGCTGTTATTGCTCAGATTGGCACACAGTTACGCAGGTCGAGGGTATTCTGCAGTTCCTGGGCTCTCGGTCTGCCTACGTTAAAAGAGTGGCCTTTCCCCAATGGATAGATTGGACAATTAGTGGCCAGGACAGTTAGTGAGATTTTGCAAGTCCAGGCAAGTCGTGGGTCCTTGCTAGAGACAATACACATCTCTTTAACCTGTGCTTAACCCTCACTCCACTCACATTGTCTGCATCTTTAAGACTTGAATACCTGTAAAGACTCGCATTACAACCATTACCATAAATTGAGTATGTGTCTTTATATGCTCTGTTTGTGAACACGACTCCCACTCACCTGATGACCCTGTTGGTTAAGTCCTGATGTTATGAGACTTCTTACACTGATGGATAAGCAGAAAGCAAAGATCATGGTGGGATAGGGAGAATTGGGGGCTGAGATAATAATGACCACAATGGGGGTGAAATGGAAGAAAAGATAACAAGGGTTAATGAGTCATGCAGTGATGAGGGCAATAGAAGATGGGGATTCAGATTACAAACCTGAACTGAGGTTAGTGTTTGAAGGGAACAGAGAAAAAGGGGAGAAGAGAGCAAAAGAGCCTGACATAAAATGGAGGATTATAGGAGTTGTGGGCAATTTTGACTTGGCTAAAAGTGTAAAATGGAGGATATTGATTCAATCACCCATGATTTATATTTTCCTACTTTCATTTCCAAATGAAATTCTGTAGGAATATATAATAGACAGCTGAATCATAGTGCCCATTTTACACTATACCCCCAAAATCTAAATTAGCCTCATTGAGTGCCTTGTTCAATGAGTATGGAATTGAATATATAATGGAGTATGGAATTGCAAGGTTACGGGAGAGGGAATCAAGGAGAGGGTTGTTGAGGAATGCAGGCTACATTTTTCTTGCACCTATCAGTTTTGTGCTATGGTTGTGGGACCTCAAGCAAATGGTATATCCATTTCAAACCCATTTCTCATTCAAAGAAGTGAAAAGTAGCAGAAATGCAGCATTGTGGGGA
Organism: Carcharhinus amblyrhynchos; assembly: GCF_965287045.1. Classification (NCBI taxonomy): domain Eukaryota; kingdom Metazoa; phylum Chordata; class Chondrichthyes; order Carcharhiniformes; family Carcharhinidae; genus Carcharhinus; species Carcharhinus amblyrhynchos. The sequence goes on from NC_137334.1 coordinate 57,206,204, forward strand.
GGACTGTTGAACAGCAAATAGGACAAGAAAAAGAAAGGTAAAGACAAAAGAGCAAAATGAGATAAAAATGGAGATGTGTAAGAGAAAATTTATGAATAGTTCTTCATCATTAATGCCTTTCATAGTGCCCTTCATGTTATTGTGTCTCCTTCTTTGTCACGTATGTCTTTCCGATAGAAGATAGTGGGGGTTCAGTGTATATTATACTGGGGTGGTGCTTGAAGTGATGGCTACAGGACACTGGGTGCAGCAGATAATGTGGAAGGCAGGAGAGACAGAAAGGAAATGAAGAGAGAGAAATGGGAAAGGAAGAGTAATTGGGATAGGTAGTGATAGAAGAGAAGAGTAATTGGGATGGGAGATGGTAGAAGGGAGATGGAAAGTTTAGGGAAAGGAATTAATGGATTATTTATGATTCAGCATGGCCAGAGAAAGAGGGCAATACTTCATTCAAGTAGATCATAGCTGCATTTCAGAATGCAGATCTTAGTTGGAGAGTGAGTTTAGAGATATTGCCCAAGGGTCATATTTTCCAGACTTGTGTGAACAAAGGAGAATATGACCAGAGGCAAACTGCACTGGGACAGAGAACATAAAGATGGGGGAGCCAAATGGAACTAGTACTCAGGAAGGGAGTGGTATACATGAGTAGGAAAAGATTGATTTCTGGGTTGGGGAAATGTGTGTGGTCAAAACCCAAATTTCTGCTTGGATGGAAAGTCTCCCCGTCTTTGCGAAAATGTCCCCAGAAGCCTGAATCTGAAAGTCCTGTCCCATACCCGGACCTCACCATTTTCACGTGAGGGAAGGGGAGTGAGGAAACGGTGACAGGTAAAACTAAGAACATCTGTAGTTAATGGAGGCAGCTGCTCATGTTAAAGTATTGTTGCTTTCAGTCTGAAATGATGTTTGGAAGGAGGGAGTGGGAAATGCAAGTTGTGCATATTAGACCTGGTAGGAAAAGGTCTAAACTTTGGAGAGGTAGGAACTCTTTTAAGTCCTAGGACATCTCTGGGAGAGGTAGGGTGCCCTTTGGGAGAGGTCAAGTGCACTTTGGGATTTTTAAAAGTAGCCATGAATATGCATAAAAAGTGCATATGGTCATTGTTACTGCTAAACTCAGTGGAACTGTCATCAAGGCAGCTATCAAAGGCAGCTGTCAAAGACAATAAGCTGTCAAACTGTTTAAATCTCCTGCCCATTAAATATTTGATTTTAAAAAAACCTTCTGCAGTGTTGAAAAATATCGGTGCTTGCTATTTCATTCTATCGATTGACATAAGTCTCAGGGCCACCATCACAGGATTGCCTGCCAAGTTTCACAACCTATCATTATAGCAATAGGATGCTAGTCATTTCACAGTTTGATTGACAGATCCAAGAGCTTATAAAGACTTTGAAGTGAAACTATAAATATTATAAGGGATTAAAGGAAGTTAAATGCAGTGAAAGGTTTCTTTATCAATTAGAGCATTTTTAATAGCAAATCCATCAATAAGCTGAAGAAATTTATTTCATCTCAGCATAAATTCTGAAGTCTGTCCATGGTGGATACTGGGTAAGTTAACATGTAGGGGTAAAGGGTGGTGGGTGGGGGCATCATTAGCCTTGGTTAGCATCAGGGTTATAAAGGGCCATGGAGGGACTGTGGAGAGCATAGGTTGGCTTAAGGTATAAAAGGTAATTGGTGAACCACTGGTTGGCATGGAGGGAATGAAAGGCCACAGAGGTGTGTGTACAGTGGCATTGCTTGACCTGGAGAGGCCATGCAGGGTGAATGGGAAGCATGCGGTGGCATGGACTGACATTAATGGGGCATGGGGAGTGTGTGGCACGATGAGAGGTGAGTGCTAGTGGGCTGTTACTTTAGTTTTTTTTATTCATAGCTAGGACAAAGTGCCAGAGCACAGAGATGGGCCAGTCACTCGGTTTGGTTCCACCAGTCAGCAGCCCCTGTGGCTGGCTTGAAGCTCTTTCGGGTGGCAAGTATTTCTTACTTAAAATCCCACTTCCACCCTGCACCCAGCCACAACGATCCAAACCTTTGGGACACTTTTTCAGGAGTCAGGTTTGCAGGGCTAGGAATTCTCCCGACTCTGTGCACCTGACATTAAAATGAAAATTTGGGCCCAGTTGGGATAAGAGAGCAATTTCATTACATTCTGTTCCAAACGACAGACTTTGGAAAAGCACTGCAATTTAAAGTATTTCTCGTTTAAGTAATAGGACCTTCCCTAAAGTGCAGGAAATGTCTCACCTCCATTCAAAAGCTAATTCCTGAGCTTATCTGGGGAAAAGGATTTGAACCATCATTCTCACAATTACTACAATTACTAATTTTTAGGACTTTTAACATAGAAGGGGCGGCACAGTGGCGCAGTAGTTAACGGTGCTGCCTCACAGCGCCGGGGACCTGCGTTCCATTCCGGCCTCGGGCCAATGTCTTTCCAGAGATTGCATATTCTCCTTGTATCTGCGTGGGTTTCCTCCGGGTGATCCAGTTTCCTCCCACACTCCAAAGATGTGCAGGTTAGGTTGATTGGCCACGATGGATTGCCACCTTAGTGTCGAGAGGATTAGCAGGGTAAATATGTGGAGTTATGGGAATAGGGCCTGGGTAGATTGCAGTTGGTGCAGACCCAATGGGACAAATGGCCTCCTTCTGTACTGTAGGGATTCTATGATTCTATAGAACAATTTTCTAACTCACTGCATAGAAGTGCAATGAAAAACACATGTTGTTCCAAAAAAGATGTTATGACCTCTCCCACAGAGATCAGTTTTAAAGAGGGCTTAAAGGAGACAAAGATTGGGAGGGATAGAGGGGTTTAGGGAGGGAATTCCAGAGCGAGGAATCCAGACAGTTGAAGGTATAGTCACTAATAATGGAGTGAGGGGAGGAAGGATGCACAGAGGTCAGATAGAGAAAAGGAAAGTTTAAGGGAGTTTGTAGATCTGTCCGAAGTTACAGATAGGAAGGGGCAAGTTCATGAAAGGATTTATACACAAGAATGTTAAGTCAGGAACTCTAACACTATGGTTGGAATTTTACCGCCATGGCTGCCAAGGGAATCAGAGCGGGCAAGGGCGGACAATGGGAAGGTCCGTTGGCCTCAGGCAGTCTGACAGGACATACACAGTGGAGGATTCAAGAGAGATAGTAGTAAGGTTGGGTGGGGTTTTCCTGCCGTCTTGCCCCAAAGCAGGAAAATCCCACCCGAGGTCAATGGATCTTTGCGTGGTCTGCCCCTGGCTGCTATGATTCCCGTGGTAGGCGGAATGGGAAAATTTCCCCCATAGTGTTATCAAATGTCGAGTTGCAGAGTGCTATCAATGTATATGCGAAAGCTAACTTCATTGCTGTATATATAATACTGCCAAAGATCAGCATATAGATAAGGAATTGGAGGGGCCAAAAATAGGTCTTTAGATGCCAGAGGTAACCATGTGAGGCTGAACGAGAAGCCACTGCTGCAGATCCTCTGGCTACAGTCAGATAGGCAAGAGTTGAACCCATTCGAGTGGCATCCCTCCAAGCCAGACAAACTAGTGTGACGCATTGAAGTTGGATATTGTGCTCAACTGTGTCCAAGACTGTAGAGAAGTTAAGCAAGAAAAATGTGTAAACTCACAGTCACAGAGAATATCATTTGGAAATGGGGTTCGGGTCATTTTCTGTGCCATTTCAGGTGTGGAGAAATTTAAACAGGAAGATGCAGCCTGAATAATATGGCTGAAAGGAGATAGTCAACAAATCAGATAGCTTCACGCCATAATACGTACTAGCTGCTATTCTAATTTACAGTGAGACATCCATCTATTCACTACACACTAACTTCTCACACATCACTCAAAATATTTTCTGAAATATCTTCTCATTTAAGATTGTCTACCTCAGTAACTGAAACTTACACTGTCCAAAATAAGTGTTGAAACAAAAATTAGTGATTTCACAATATAACAATAGTGTATATATTATAATTATATAATGATTGTGCATTTGTCCTTTCATAACTTCTTTAAAGATTTACTTGTTGGCATCAGCCTCTGCCAAAAGCCTGACCTTGGACCTTTGCTCATAATGCATCAGCATTATTCCATCATGATATTGCTGGCATTTATTTCTTCAGCTTCAGGCTACTCAGCAGCTTGTCAAACACCCTTAAAAATTAAGAGGATAACTCTCAAAGCTTTGAAATAAAATTCTCGCTGAGTAATGTTTTGTTTTAAATATGTGAGCGGGGAAGAGAGGCTGAGAGGGAGTTGAAAGAGAGGTACAGTTTTTCTTCATTGATTACTGTTTCAAATTTTAGAAAAGGCATTAGTTGAAATTTGAAGGCAATTTATCATCTAAACCTCCGTTTTATTGACATAACATTTTAATTGTGTATGCATGTAGGACAGAAATTCTATTTTCTAACAACAATGAGATAGAAAGGGAAAAGAACAAACAGAAAGAGAGGGAAAATGTGTCATTCCATCTTCTAATTAGATTTAGGAAAAAATACTTGTGGAAGTAAATGGCTGAGGGGTAAGATATCAAACAGAAGGTGGAGAGGGTATAGAAGGAAAACCGGTTGAAAATAAGGGAGCACAAACTCTTTGGAGAATCAAATAAGAATTTGAGTTTAAGGCTACTGGTTAAGGATAAGCTGAATTATTGAGGTGCAATAAAGAAGGTTGATAAATGGGACAGTTCAAAGGAAAAGAGGTGAGAACAATGATGGGAGTGAGTGAGTTACAGCAAGAAAAATGGTGAAATAACTCTCAGAGACCAGTGTCCCTTCACCAACTTCCCTTTACTTACAAACATCGCCACTCCTAAGAGTGGTTCAGGTACAAAGTCAGAATCTGGAGTGTCAGTAAAACTGACACTTCTCAATATAAATGTACAGGTGAGATTGGGGCAGGCAATCATTGCCTTAATTGGGGAATGTCTACTCCAAAGGGCCTCATAGCGGTCATTGTAAATGGGGAGTAAAAAGGTGATGCTGTAGGCAATGTTTAAGATTCCCCACCAGGGTAACTTAGTGGAAAGATGAGCTAGGGCCAGGAGAGACATAAATGGCAGTTGTTTTTTCTCCTTAAGGTGGTGGTGTAATACGTCAAAAACATAGGGAAATAGTAGTTTGGAGAAGATAAATTTGGTAGCTTTGAGAGGAAGTGGCTGAAGAATTTGGGCAATTTATAATGTTTGGGAGTGAGACTGGGTGAAGTATAAATAATGGGGGAAAGAATAGAAAAGGAGGCATTGCTACCACGTACTGTGCACAAACCCCACCCAAAATGTTGCCTCTAACATTGCGTGGTTCCGATTTCCCGCAAGATATATTTAGCTCAGTAGAATTATAATTAACATAACTGCAGTTTTGAGAATGTTTCCCATTCTCAATACAAACACCATTGGCTGAATTAAGAGTTCTCAATATGAACTTCATCACCAACCTGTTCAGAGGGATAATATTATAGAGTCATGGCAAAAAGTTTAGAATCTTATAGAATTCTTAAATGAAATGAAAACGTACATCTATTATGTAGAAAATTCCTGGTGAGCCTTTTATCTAGGTAGATAAAACCCCAAATTCTTGGATAATCAGCAACTGTATTCTAACTATATCCATAGAAGGGAGTTAATTTAATATAATGAAACAGGCAGTATATTTGTTATCTGGAATTATATTTCCAATCCTTCACTATTGCTGGGTGAAAAACCTGGACCTCCCTTACTATCAGAATGGCGAGTGAACCTATACCACATGGATGGCAACTACAATCCTAATGGAGGTCTTTTTGTTTCTTCTTGCATCTAACTGTTTGGAATGTACCAAATGAAAATAGGAATGAAAATAGTGTTGTCTTTGGAAGAAAGTTTCAGTTTTCTGTTTGCTATCTTGCTGACATCAGAGTTTGGCTACAAACACACCAATTGGATGGATTGTACCAGCCCTCTGGAGGGGGACTGGGAAGTGGGAGGACACTTTTGTCTTCTTGCCACCATGGGATATTCCCAGAATGGTGCAAATGCCCACTGACCAGGGACAGGTAGGGATGAAGGGAATGGCCTATCCTTTTGGGCACTCTGTGGCCTACAGATGGACCTCCAGCTCTGATGCCAGTGCTAGGGAGTTCACCCCACCACCCCTCCATCACTGGGACCTACATGCCTGGCATTAGTGCAATAAAAAAATCTTATATGCCCTTTGAGGGCATCTCAACATAAAGATTCTTGCTTCTCCCTGCAGCCTCAGTAGTGGGCATAACTATCAGCTGCCGAGGCTGCCAGGTCTCTGATCATCCTTAAACGGATAGAGGTCATGGCAGCACGCTCTTAATTGGTTGCCGGCAGTAAAATTTGCACCCAGAGTCTCAATGACCACTCATCCAGCTTCAGGCCTCACTTTCAGTCCTGGCAGCAGGATTTCACTCTTGCCAGTAAAGCTCTGATTGATATGTGTCACTACTGGAAGATCACGGCCAGAATTTCAGTGCAGCCCACGGCAATTGGCATGATAGCGGACCTACTAAGAAAATTGGGTGGGAATATCTTCCATTTTCCAGGAATGGGAAAACTTCCTTCAATTTAGTGGGGGTGACAGGAAGACCCGCTGGAACTTACGGATGGTTCAGGTCTCTCCCAATGCTCCTAAAGGATGCCCACCAAACCCTGTAGCCTTGTAGCTGTGGGACCCCTCGTTCACACAAACTCTGTGCCCAATCAAGGGCATTGGCATCCGGATGCTAAAAGCCATCTGGTCTCCTGGATAGAAGCAACACACAACTCCCTAGTTTCTCCAACCCAATCACTGGAACTGAATTCCGCCCTATAATTGCTGCCTGATCCTTCCACGCAGCCAAAATAAACTCCATCATCATATTAGTTTAGTTTAGTTTTGCTCTACGCATTTTAATTAATCATTTGTCTTCTGCTGCAGGTTACAGATGGGGACATCAGGATTGCAGGGATTTTTAACAGCAGCATTTCAATTCAAAATGGGGCATCCACCATTATCAGTTCTTACCTAGCTTCAGACAGAAGGAGAAAAGATCTACCAGATATGCCAACTTCTGCTTCTGGTCATGAAGAGTCCACTTTGTGGGGTGTAATTCAAATTTGGCAGGACACAAAATCAGGGGAGGTGAAACAGCCACCCTTTTCCAATTTTCCTTTTGTTGAACTTTGCTATCAATGCTTAATGATACAAATCTCCCTCAGCCATCTCCATTGTGAGTGAATACATCTGACAACAGGATACCACAGTTGGAATAATTTGAGGTGTAACAATCAAATAAAGCTCTGAATCATCCAGACCGTTTTACTAATTAATGTATGTATACTTTAAAAGGATCTAAATAGCTCCAAGTTATTGGGTGACATGGATTTTGGAACCAACAACTGAGCAATATTGTGTCCCAATTGTATCAATTTTCACTCCAATTAATTATACCACTTGAAATATGGATATTGCATTTCACCAACATTGGCATTGCAATGAAAATAAAAAAATATTGTACAGCACTTAATACAACCCTGACTTTTAATTAAGATTAATATTTTACTAGTGAGGCCCTAACATCATTAGTAAAAGCTGCTAACCTCTTGGCTATCTTCCACAGTGCATGTTTTGTGCAGTAGTGTATAACACATTTTCACGGCATCAAATGCTGCATGGATCAGCTGTGACACTGTGATCTTTGACATTTTCAATCTGGAATAGGGAACTGAACTGAGAATTCCTTCTGCCAATGGAGCTGTTTTGGAATAAACTTTATATTTATCAGTTGTTTACTTAATGTACAATTTACTAATTGGCTGGCACAAATGATAGTAAATGTATCCAAAGAAGAGTAAATTACTCATTAACTAATAGGCAGAGGAAGCAGTGCCATACCACCTTTTCCTTTAGCGGAAGATCAGAAGTGATCAGCGTGTGTTTGCGTAAGCATGAGTATATGTCCTTTCTCTCAAGAACTACAAGTACCAACTACCCTGAGCTCACTTCTTCCTTCCTGGCACTGAGACGAAGGCCTGCATTTCAGTCCTTTTGGAAGTGGTCCTAATACCTGCCAATGTGAAACTACCGCTAAGCCACTGCACTTTTCTCTCAAAAACCTAAGGAGGCATGAAGCTGGGTTGGGAGCCAGGCATCTGCCCTCCCTTGCTCGACTGTCACTGGGAGGGAGGCAAGTACATTCGTGTTGCAACATTTAAAAAGGTTCAGCCAATTAAAGGGCAAGATGACAGAAACAGCAGAAGTCGCGTGGGTGTCAGCAGCTGGGGGGGTGGGGGGGGGGGTGGTTCTATTGTGAAGCAGCTTTTTAATTATGCTCCAGCAACTTCTCACATCTAATAATGCTTTCATCTACATTCATATAAAAAAAATTGCAACTGAGTGCTAATACTTCCTATTTTACAGCTAGCATTCACAGTCAAAAGCAATTTACTTGAGGAAATATTTCAGACTTATTCTCTAACTAAATTTAAGGGCTACTTGATAAAGCAGTTGTAATTTTCAATAATCTAACATTTTGCAAGGATATTTGCAATCATCAATTAAGAGTACATTACTGCCTATGCATGAGGATCATCCAAATGCAGCAGGCATGCACTGAAGTATGAAATGACCTGTGAGGGAACAATGCCTTTTCAAATATTATCTGCAGAAATGATTAGAGCCATTAATTTCAAATTGAAAATGAAATCAGTGGTTATAGAGTATAGCTACTTTATGATTATTTGCTTCTGCAAGTAGCATGTCATAAATAATTCCAGACTGCTGATTTATGTAGTGATAATGCACTGATTAAAATTCCAAATAATGTTATTTGCAATGGGATTTACAAATATGAGAATTTTATAAAAGCCTGGATGGTGTAATGGGAAATTCTGTGTTGGCAGTCAACACTCTTGTTAATGCAGAAATGGTAGGAACAATAACTCTTTTATGTGATGAATGTTTTTAATTTCAAGCTGTTATAATATTGGCCCTACAGATAAATATAAAGTTGGGAGTGGTTGGGAAACATGCACAATAATTAATAAGCTACTCCCTTCTTGTTTTGTTTCTCCCTTGGGTGTGGTGTGGTTCCAAGGACATCACATGCATTATGGCTCCTCATTCAATACAGTGTTGTTCCCGTGTGATCTCAATGGTAATGGTATCAGAGCCCATCCTGAATGTAGCCTCTCTGATATCCACACATCTGTGCTTTTCAGCAAGAACTGCAGGACAGCTCTCAAAAGCAAGAACTCTGCCTGGTTTTCTCCTCCCTGACTGAAGATTCTTAATGCTTGGTTTAAAAGCTGAAATCTTCCTATTCTGCAGGGTGCCTGCAACTGACTCAACAATCTAGTGACCGAATAAACTGACTATGCCATCAGGTGAGTCCTTGCTGAGTTGTCCTCCAACTGAAATGAGGTAGAGTGATGATAGTGAAGGCTACTTATTACCCTAATAACAGCATATATAAGGTAGTGTACCAGGCATAATTACATTGGTGTTTCTACAGATGTGGAGTTGTACTCCCTGCCAATATCATATTAAATCTTAGTACCTCGTCACAGCTTTTAGCAAATGTTCCACATAAGAACTGGAATGAAAATAAACTGTTTAACAGGCAAAATGACCTCTAAGGTAATGAAACATAAAATGAATGCTAAAGAGAGGAAAGGTACCATCCCTCCCCTTGACCCAATCTATGCATGTCAATCTTAGTAATGTTGGGGCCTGAGATGGCGTTTCAGGTTGTTGAACTTTTAACAGAAAGATTGTCATCATATTATTTATAAGCCTATAAAATAATTTTTGTCAACAATTGACTTTTTTTAGATAATTTTCTTTGACTTAGGTATTAATTTTACACTGTGCCAGGGATATCATAATGATTTGAGCATTGCCAGGTTGAGGAACAGTTGCTGAGTTCTGATGGTATGTGATGGTGATACTTTGAAACTCTTCTTAACCCAAAAGTCTGGTTTAATCCAAACTTTCCCACATACTGTGGAGTTTTCACCTCGGTGGGTTCCACACTGTTGACAACATGGCTTCCAGTGGGAAGTAGTACTTGGAGCAAATAAGTAGCCTGTAGCTGTGATTTGGGAGCAAAGGGTTTGATCTGATTTCTGATCCCAGGGGTCCTTGCATGGAAGAAGGTTTTTGATGGAGGAGGGAGATTGCGGGGTGGGGAGGAAACATTTCTGCTCCTCCAGTCCCACAGTGACACTTGACCTTCTCCCCAAGTCAGTCCTAACCTTCCTTCAGCCTTCAGGATTCTCTACTGGCCATGATTAAGCTTGCAAAGCAGGTTAAATTATAGATTGCAGTCTCATTAAAATATTTAAAAATGAAGCAGACAGGTTGGAGGTGGGTTATAGTCAGGTTTGAAATGTAACATCTCACCCAACTCCAATCCCCAATTCTTGAGGTGGGTTGCTGGGGTTGGGGGGGGGGGGGGGGGGTGCGCAGGTGGTAGGTGGTTAAAAGTACTGCTCTGGTTCTCTGACTTAATTAGTGTTTCCAGCATTTTCATTGATGAAAATTTCTCAATTGGACTTGACAAGTGTGGTCATGACCAAGTCTGGACAATTTGATAATGAAAATATATTTTTCTAAAGTGGCATAGCGAGAATAGTGGGACTTCTACTCTCAAATATACTCACTTTAGTCTTGCTGAAGTCAGACACCAAAAAGAAGCTACATAAAGACCAAAGAATGAACCATTGAGTCTCTCCACTAGTAGTTGACTTGTAGTAACATTTATTAGGGCCAAGTAGCTTCCCTCATCTCTTAGTCTTAATCAATTAGTTACCCAAGAAGATCTAAGGTGATGATTTCAATGGAAGAGCAAATAAATAGATTTCCATATTGAGAAAAACATCTTCCATATTTCTTCCTTCACTTACATTCTTGCTATAATGAAGCCACATATTACAAATGTTTGCTGATACAATCTTTTACCTGAATTCACAGACAGGTCCAATGATGATGTGTCCAACTGGATGCTGCTATCATCAATCTGCCTGCTGTTTTGATCATTTTCCTCTTCAGTAACAGGGCTGCCATACAGATCCTGGGATGCCTGCTCATTGTTTTCCACAGCTGACTTGTCCAGTTTAGTGTCATCCACGTTGTTCTGCTCCTCAGTCACCAATTGTTCACCTGCTACATCTTGACTTTCTTCTGCTGCATCTACATAAAAGAGAATAAATGTACTAAGTCAACAATGTATGCATAAGTGACATGATGTTCTCAGTTGTTCAAACCTCCAGTTTTATTTTCTTTTTTTAACTAATTCTGCAATATGCACTACATCATCCAGATGCTTATTTGGCTTAGATCTGAACACTGTGGTCAGACGATTGTGGGTTCAAATTCAAAGTGTCATGGATCTGCCCATCAACAGGTAAAAACAGTAGTCAGACAACAGACAGCAGTAGCCAGCACTCAAGGGGGATTGTGAGATGCGACCTAACCCAACAATGAGATTAGTGGACAGAATCAGATATAAATAGCTACCATCAGAAAACAGCTTACACAGACAACTAGGAAATCAGGGGGAGTATAAAGATATTAATTTCGAGAGTCACAAAATGTGAGAGTTGCAGACAGCCCAGATACACAAAGGAGAAAACAATAGAGAAACAAGGGTATAATAGTCAGCATCTGCAGAAGCAGGCGGTTAGTTTAACATCTCACAGCCAAGAAAACATTGTAACATCGAAGAGCTGGAGAGGCCAGGTCTACAGCTCAGAGTCTGAGAGGCTATTTTAACATCTAACAAAAAAATGCAAGAATCTTCATAAAAAACCTTCACAATTTAATTATCTTTGCTGGACTTGGAGAAAACATTTCCCAGAATTGATTGCCCTCTTTGTGTGGTAACTATAAGCTGGACTTGATTTACTGATTTATTTACTACGGATGTTGATTGGGAGTGGGAAAGTGGCCAGAGCTCTTCCTGAAGTTCTCCAATATTAGCTTCTAAAAAAAGACACTGCTGTTCATTATTTATCAGTCAATAAATATCTCCTGAACTGTTAGTTGATTTGTTCTCATGGTCCCTCATGGTTGATTGGTGCAGAAGGTGAAGGCGCGTAGAATCAGAGGTGAGCTGGCAAGGTGGATACAAAACTAGCTCGGTCATAGAAGACAGAGGGTAGCAGTGGAAGGGTGCATTTCTGAATGGAGAGCTGTGACTAGTAGCGTTCCTCAGGGATCAGTGCTGGGACCTTTGCTGTTTGTAATGTATATAAATGATTTGGAGAAAAATGTAACTGGTTTGATTAGTAAGTTTGCGGATGACACAAAGGTTGGTGGATTTGCGGATAGCGATGAGGACCATCAGAGGATACAGCAGGATATAGATCAGTTGGAGACTTGAGCAGAGAAATGGCAGATGGAATTTAATCCAGATAAATGTGAGGTAATGCATTTTGGAAGGTCTAATAAACATAGGAAATATACAGTAATTGGCAGAACCCTTAAGAGTATTGATAGGCAAAGGGATCTGGAAAGTGGCAATGCAGGTGGAGAAGGTAGTCAAGAAGTCATACAGCATGCTTGCCTTCATCAGCCGGGGCACTGAGTTTAAAAATTGGCAAGTAATGTTGCAGCTGTATAAAACCTTAGTTAGGCTGCACTTGGAATATAGTGTTCAATTCTGGTCACCATACTACCAGAAGGATGTGGAGGCTTTGGAGACGGTACAGAAAAGATTTACCAGGATGCTGCCTGGCATGGAGGGCATTAGCTATGAGGAGAGGTTGGAGAAATTTGATTTGTTTTCACTGGAACAATGGAGGTTGAGGGGCAACCTGATAGAAGTCTACAAGATTATGAGAGGAATGGACAGGATGGATAGTCAGAAGCTTTTTTCCAGGGTGGAAGAGTGAATTACCTGGGGGCACAGTTTTAAAGTACAAGGGGCAAGGTTTAATGGAGATGTACGAGGCAGGTTTTTTACACAGAGGTTGGTGGGTTCCTGGAACTCGTTGCCGGGGGAGGTAGTGGAAGTGGATACAGTAATGACTTTTAAGAGGCGTCTTGACAATACACGAATAAGATGGGAATAGAGGGATATGGTCCCTGGAAGGGTAAGGTAGGTTTTGGTTAAGTCGGGCAGCATGGTCATTGCAGGCTTGGAGGGCCGAAGGGCCTGTTTCTGTGCTGCAAATTTTTTTTGTTCTTTGTTCTTTGTACCAAATATCCAAAAACAAGGTAACAAGCTAACACATCACAATTTTCCTCTTCTCAATGAACAAACTTATCACCTAGCCAAGACTAGAAATAGTTTTAGTCAGGAGGGCAAAAAGGCCTGTGGCACTCACTGAAGCAATATATAAGTGTAACACCACACTTCATTGTTCTCGAGAATTGAAGACTGATAAGAATCAGAAAGTAGGCATTTCAATTGATTTTCAATGTAGTGGAATACATGCACAATAACATGTATAAAAAAGGTTAACTCAAAGGTAGCTGTAGTTGCAGAATCGAAATGTTTACCACCCACATTTTAGAAAAGATCATAGCTAAATATTATTGTGTCCAGTGTCTTAAATCGCATGACCTTACAACTTCTAAGATAAAAAGATAAACTCATATATGAAGGGAAGAAAGTGCCCCGTAATTTACTGTAGCTTTATGCTTTTACAGTTGAAATACACCAACATTCAGTAGAACTTGTCGACATCTTACTTTCACCTCTGAAACATGATTTTCTGGCAGACAAAACATGCACTATGATTATGTCAGTGTACTGCAGGTTAAAAAATCTATCTTTTTTTTAAATAGGATGGACCTCTGGCATTTGGAAAGCGAAAGTTTTTTAGCTTTGAATAAAGGGGATGTTGTTCCGTTATTTTCTTATTTTACAGTGCTCTATTCCCATTGAGAATGGTCAAAGATACTGAGTAAAATAACAGCACCCATTAACTTCAGCATTGTACCTCATAACCTCAGTTTGGAAATACACACATTGTGCAGAAACAACCAGGTTCACTAATGGAAATATCCAAAGTATTTTAATTTCATAATAAAATCAGTAGGCCATAAATACAAAAAATTGCATTTACAGTGCGCTGCATAAGCATTGTATCTTACAATGGCTGTTTAATTATAATCCTCACTCACTACTCTTCAAAACATTAAATCATTTATTCTTTTTACTGTTATGCACCAAGTAGGTGTGTACACAGTTCCAAAATTCTCATTTGCAAAATAACTCAAAGTAAATGAATGGAGGTCATTCATTAATTCTGGATAATAATTAAATTCATATTTTTAAAAGGTAATCGAGCACATCAGATCAGAAACATTTTATTTGTTTTTTTCAAAAACCACAATGAAATGAAGGGTTACTTAATACTACAACCGCATTTAATACATTTTGAGCTGGTTCTCCTTCTATGTGGGACCAGCAGTAGCCTGGAGTGGAGCCTCTTTGAAGTTAGAACATAAGAACATAAGAAATAGGAGCAGGAGTAGGCCATCTAGCCCTTCGAGCCTGCCCCGCCTTCAATAAGATCATGGCTGATCTGTCGTGGCTCGGTTCCACTTTCCCGCCCTCTCCCCATAACCCTTAATCCCCTCTCTTATCAAAAACCCATCAACCCGCATCTTAAAAATATTTAGCAAGGCAGCCTCCACCACTTCAACGGGCAGAGAATTCCAGAGATTCACCACCCTTTGAGTGAAGAAGTTCCTCCTCAACTCCGTTCTAAACCACCCCCCCTTTATCTTGAGGCTGTGCCCCCTAGTCCTACTGTCTTTTTTGAGCGGGAAGAGTCTCTCCACCTCTATCCTATCCATCCCATTCATCATCTTATACGTCTCAATGAGATCTCCCCTTATTCTTCTAAACTCTAATGAGTACAAGCCTAGTTTATTCAGCCTCTCCTCATAGCTCAACCCCCTCAACTCCGGTATCAGCCTAGTAAACCTCCTCTGCACTCCCTCCAAGGCCAAAAGTTAGTGACATTTATCAATCCACTGGAATTCATTAGCACCAATCATGGGAAAAACAGACCATTTGCCATCAAATGGTCCAAGCTAAACTAACATAACCAGCAGTTAATCATAACTAAGCATGTCTTTATTCAGCAATCACTTCCAGTGGCCTGCTTCACAATGGGTATTGTACTAAATATGGCAGTGAACGATGTGCTCCCTGTTAGTGGCTTCTTCATTTGCAGCTCTATAGCCCTGAGCTATGAAGTGAAATACACTGGACAGTGTAATAAGGGGAAGATTCAGTCGGTTGATTCAGGATGGCAAGGCTTATATTCTTAAGGGTAACGGGGGTAAATTCTAGAGCAAGGGAAGACAATCCCAAAAGAGCAGACTTCACTTTAGCCTGAAATGGCCCCAGTGTTATTGCTGAGGGAGAGTGTAAACGGGGCACAGTGGGGAGCAGTTAAAATATTACAGCAGGATTGAGAAACCTTTATGCTCTGATTTTAACTCTGGACCAGTTCAGGCAGGTACACAATGCTGTGAACTAAAAACTCTCCCATTCTTTCAGTTACTCCATTTGAACCTGACCAACTGGCTTCCCACCTCTTCTTGGAGGGAGGAACTGAAAAATCACATGGCTTAGAAGCTATCCTCCAACGAGAGGTTGCTAGCCTGTTCTGGTGTGTCCCAGGATGGTTTGTTTTAGGAGAGCGGGGGGGGATATGTAAAGGACAGGTGGAGGAGGGGATTACAATGAGACAGGCTTAAGTTTTCCTTGTGAGGTTTAGAGGAGCAGGTCAATTCCTTTGGGCCCGACAAGCAGAAGTAAAAATAATGAAAAACATATCTTCTTTGGGCCTCTTCTGGCACTAATGTGCAACGTTATAGGTTTGGGATAGCCTGAAAATCACTTGTGCTTCCTACTGGAGCCACCTTGTAAAAATTACAGTCAGGCCTGACGAACATCATGAGGACTCAATGTGCATTTGTTATAATGAGCTTTGCTGATCTGATGGGTGTGTCACTCCCAGCTCAGGGGAATTGGAATGAATCAGCACTCAACAAAGAGCTTGAGCAACGTTAACTGTACCACCAATTGGTTTCTATGGTTGGGTGGGATTAACATCATTCTTCAAATGAGAGGAGCAAACGATTGATAAAACTATTGGAATAAATAATAATAACGGGACCATTAGAAAATAAATACTGAGTCACGTAAGGAGATCCTGGACAGAATTTTACTGGTCTGCGCTGATGGCTTTGGAGGGGGAGCTGGTAAAATATCAGGGGAATGTGTCAAAGTGGAGCCCTGCCATCTTCCTGTCACCAGTCAAATTTCCCAAGGGAGGCTAGGGAATGGGACTGATCAGTGATTATGAAACAGCTTTTAAATTTTCCATGAGTTCCAAGGAGTGTCAGGACTCAGTTGCTAAATGGAAATGAGAGCATGTTGTCGGGTGATTAGAAATGATGGTATTGAGTACAGCTGCATTGTCAACCACCAAGGTTAAGCTCTAGTTAAACACAGGATGGAAAAGTCAGCGATAAAAGTTAAAGTTAAAGTTTATTTACTAGTCACAAGTAAGGCTTACATTAATACAATGAAGTCACTGTAAAATTCCCCTAGTCAGCATGCTTCGGCACCTGTTCAGGTCAATATACCTAATCTGCATGTCTTTTGCATAGTGCACACTCATACAGGAACAGTGTCTCCCATCTCCAGCGTAGCAAGGGCAGGCAGCACCAGGGAGGGGTTGAGAGACGTTATGCTACAAAGGCTCTAATTCTGAGTGTGTACACTGTATTCTGAATTTAACTCCTCCTATGAACAGGAATGAGAGAGAGAGAGAGACCAGTTCAGTCACATGGAACTCAGCTGCAAGAGCCAGGAGAGAACCAACCTCATGAGGGTGCAATGTGATGCTGACAAGGGGAGCACATAGGGCCATGAATGCAGGTTTATGCTCACATAAGATACTATCCAGTTGAAAGGATTTACAGATAATGGCTCAGTTCAGTGGAAATGTTGGAACACCAATGTTTTTGAAGGCCATGTCTGTCCATGCTGGTGGGAGAAAAGTTGGCTGCATGCTGGAAAAGGAGTTAAGGCCAATCTAATTTGGTGGCATCCATTGCCTGTGAAGATGACCACGGCACTCAATTTATATACGCAGACTTGCTCCAGGGATGGTTTGCAAACGTCGCTGGGATTTCCCAGTCAGTGGTCCCTCTGTGCATCAAGGAGATGGTGTGCTAATTACCAGTGTTCAGGGGAATACATTAGTTATTGTACCAATCAGGTCAGTCAAGGCAAGAGGGTGAAAGGATTCACACCATCGCTGGATTCTCTCAGGTGCAAGGGAATTGACTGCACACAAGAGGCTGTCAAGGCTCCCACAAAGCAGCCAGGTGCCTTAGTAAATAAGAAAGGATTCCACTCACAGTATGTTCAATTAGCCCATGACCATCACAAGAGGATGCTGCAACAGTGTGCATAGTTCCTGGGACCATTCATACATCCTGAGACAGTGCCAGGTAGGTGGCATTAACAGCTGAGACACCTGGACATCCAGGATCCAACCAAAAAAAATTCAGGTGGCATTAACAGCTGAATGTTTTTTTGGTTGGATCCTGGATGACAAAGGACATGTACTAAAGAAGGGCTAAAGAAATGGTTCTTACATTGTGCAGAACCCCATGACAGTGTTGAGGGCACCAGCAACCACTGCCATGGGACTACAAGGGTGACAATCACACAGATCATTGGCCTTCTGAAAATGGGGTTCAGAAGCCCAGATAGGTATGGTAGAGCCCTGCGGTATACCCCATCAGGGTCTAGTGTATTGTGGGATTATGCTGCACTCTACACAATCTGCCACTCCAGACCGAATAGTCTTGAAGAAACCTCCTCCTCTCCAAGGGAGGGTTGGTGAGATTCTGGACCAGGTGGCGAAAGGAAATGAATCCTTGGGTCCAAAGTCAATGGATATTGAGATATGTCCGAGGGAAACACACTTAAAAGCAAATGTTTCCCCTGATACGCTGTAAAATGGCCCTGAAAACAATTTAATCTTTTCCTTCAGGTAACATTGATGGCCTTTCCTTAAGCACCTCTATCTCTTCCCTGGCCCTGTCATTATATCATTCTAAAAGGTATATTCAACATTGCCTCTCGTTCACATCTTTTCACCCTCTTCAACTCCAGGGCTCACTATCTGGCAATGCCTCACAGGGTGAACAGTGGGAAGCTTTCTCCCAGGTCGGAGGTGACGATCACGAGGGGCCACAGGTTCAAGGTGGGGGCGGGGGGGGGGGGGGGGGGGGGCGGGCGAGGTTTAACTCAGATATCAGAGGGTCGTATTTCAAAACAGAGGGTGGTGGGGGCCTGGAATGCACTGCCAAGCAGGGTGGTGAAGGCAGACATGCTGGGATCATTTAAGACTTATCTGGATAGCCACATGGGAATGGAGGGATACAAACGAATGGTCTAGTTGGACCAATGAGCGGCGCAGGCTTGGAGGGCCGAAGGGCCTGTTTCCTGTGCTGTATTGTTCTTTGTTCTTTGTTCCTTGGGTGCTGAAGTGAGCAGATGAACTCCTATAAATTGCATGACAAGGACTTTAGATTTGCATATACATTTAAAGCTTTGGCATTCCACAAGATACTAGCACCAAATGAAACCCCAGGTGCAGCTTGGTGGATTTAGGTGAATGCTTCCACAAGCTCCTACATTGTGCTCTCCCAGTGCCTGTGATTGTTGCGGAAGCAGGCAGCTGCTGTTACTGCTCAGGTACATGAGATGGATGGCTGGGCCTTGGGTGACCAAATCCTAGAGGGAGCCAGCAAATTTGGGATCCCTGCATCTGTACGGGAATCACCTCTGTCATTAGGGCTTCAAGCTCTGTTCATATCACTGTCAAAGGGGACAAAGATTCACCATCAACACCAGGAATGCCTTGAGGTGAGCACCCAAAAGTCTCAGGCAGTCATTCCTCCACCCTTTTATGGCCATCTGTCCTCTCCTGCTTCCCTGGAGTGGTGGAACACCCAGTAATGAGTCCAGACATCTCAGGACAAGATTACCCAAACACTGTTCAATACAGCTCATGGATGAGACCATATTGTGGGAGTCAGTACACACCTCCTGCACCCACGTGGTGGTATGCTGCCGCTGGCTCCCCATTGGAGTTGCTACTTTCACAATGGAGGAGGCCATTTGCTCATAGGCCAGAGAAATGTCACCATTCAATGGATGTATGGACTCCTCCATCATATTTACACGGGTGTCAACAGCCTTTAGGTACTTCGTCAGGTGTCCACACATTCTTGTGCTGCTGGTCCAGCATCTGCCATTTACTGATGACTCCTGAAGTTGGCTATCCGAAGCAAACTTTCCTCTCTCCTTTGAGGGCAAGTATCTGCAGTTGGCATTGCCTCCATTCATTACCTGTGTGTGTGAACATCGCTCACCAGCTGATACTACCAATTCTAACTGCACAACAATGCTCACTGATGTGGGATTATCTGCAATGATGGAGGGTGCACTGGGTTGGTGTGACAACGTCTCCTCGCATGGCAGATCCACCTCTGAGGGCTCATGTGGTCCTGGAACCATCACTGTTCCCTCATGTGTTCTGGGACTTGCAGGCATTGCTATCAATTCCTGCTGCCTGTCCTTAGTCCGGATGTTCCTTTGCTTCTCAACACCCACAGAGGCACCACAGTCAGCATTTGTAGATGCTTTCATGACCATCTCCATGGCATTGCTCACTCTGTATGAGCTCCATAGCCATCTCACTCTCAGTGACAGGCTGCCCTGCTGCAACCCAACCTACTTCACTAGAGTCACTAGATCTCTGAATAGCGCCCCAGTCTCAGTTCTTCTCCACTCCCTGGCATTGTAAGCATGCTTTCCTGCAAATACAGTACACTGTCACCCTTAACTCACTGTCTAGCTGTGCCACTCAATCTGCATCCCTTTTGTCATAAAGATGTGCTAAATGGACTTAATTTGATATCTCATCAGCTGGTTTCACATCCTTTTTTAAAGAGGGACATTTCACTGAACATTAGATGCTGACTTAAAATGGCTGCCAATTTGCATCTCTGTGGCCACAGTCTGGTCCATGGAGATGTTAAAGTCTGTGGAGCCCCAACAGATAATAACCTCCATGGAGGTGTGAAAAGCTTTCTTCCTACCTCATCCAAATGGAAAAAATTAGCATTCAGGAATGAATTACTGGAACATGAAAACGTGATCATCTCAACTAACGCAATGGTTAAGAGCAGCCATGTGTCAGGCATGAGATCATCAACCCCCTTTTACAATATGCACCCAGCACAAAGAGAGGTCACGTGATACAACCTTCGGCCTGGATGCGTGAATTTGGGATTTGGCAGAGATATTCTAGTTGCAGGAGGGAGCAGCCGTCTTCTTTCTCTCCCTACAAGATTCCATCTAAGCTTTGGACCCTGCTTTGTTGAGTTAAATGTGTGTCTACATTTATACAACAGCTAGAAGCTCTCTACTAAACGTTTTTGGATTCCAGTGTTTCCAGGAGTGAAAAAAGGGACAGGTGCCAGCCATGACACTGAAAAGTCACTGTCTCAGCTGAAGAACCACTCTCTGGATACAATCAGTGAATTTTGAGTAACTCTTTTTTGAATCTGTATTTCAATTTAACTGAGTTTAACATCTGATACTTTGTAAATTTGTATATTTGCCATATGCTTGGAGCTTGAGTGTGCACTTGCACATGTTAGTGAAAAGTAGGACATATTTGTACATATTTAACATATTAATAATTTTACCTGAATGGGCTTTAGCATAAAAAAGTTAATCCCTTACATATTTAATCCAAGAATACCTGTCTGTCTTAATTTTTACAAACTGCATACAGCCAAGCATATATCAAACTGGCAATGCCTCTTTTTAAAATTCATAGGGTGCGATCTTACCAGCTGTTCACACTGCATTCTCGCTGCAGTGAGGTCGGAGAGTTTGGCAGCCAGCCAAATCTCCATCTACTGTAGCAGGATGAGAAAATCCCACTGGCGTGAACAGTAATGAAATTCTGGCCATAATCTCTGCTGCAACCAAGCAAGGAATGATAAAAGACAAGAGGACTCATTACACCCCTCCTCACCTGGTTATAATACTCCAGTACTATGCCACCAGGAGAATGCAAGCAGTCTTGTTAATGCAACAAACACCTCTGACTGACCAGCTGGCAATAAGACCTTTTGGTTAAGATCAGGCTCAGGACAGGGTGCAATGCCTCATCTTGTCAGCTGTGATCTTGTTTGTCCCTTTTATGGAGACCATAAATTGGATTCAAATGGATTTTGAATTTATTTTTTGGAGCAAGCATGAAATGGAATTGGGTTTTCCCAGTCCATTCTAAGCACTGGCTTTATAACTTTAAGGATGGAGCAAAATTTTACACCAGAATTCCCATTACTGGCCATTTATTATTAGCCAGCTCCCTCTGACTACTGAATGTTAACTGGCTGCAGACAGGGCAATATTTTACCATCTGCCCTTGTCACCGCACAGCTCAAATTTGATCTTGGTGTCGGGACTTCCTCATGACTGGGAAGATCCTGCCCACCAGGTCAAAAGTTTGGTCAAAAACATAGGTCTTAAGGAGTGTCTTAAAGGAGGAAAGTGACGGAGAGGAGCAGAGAGACTAGGGAGGGAATTCCAGCGCCAAGGACCTAGACAACTAGGCACCAATAAATGCAAAAAGCAACACAAATAAATGGTTACACAAAACTAACAGAAGAAAAGAAACAGACTGTATTAGGTCATGAAAGATTTAAGGAAAAGGGTAAGGAGTTAAAATGATGAATGAGAAAATTCAGGAATGCACAAAGTATTCAAAATCACACAGAAGTAATTAAATACATTAATAACCAGGGAAGGATACGACAGAGTTGCTATAACAAAAGCATGGCTTAAGATTGGGCAGGTCTTAAGGACTTAATATGCCTGGAAATACCATTCGTGTGGCAGTATCACAGCATGCGAGTATGAGAATGTTGCATTAAGACAGAATCGCCATGGACACAGCTAACAAATAAGAAAACAATTTTCCTGTTCAGAAGTCATTAAAAGAGGTAATTTATAATTATTGTCACGAAGCAAGTGGAATGGTTAGAAGAATTTTCTTTTATTTTGAGAAGCATGTTGCAGCAGGTGGAACAGTTGAGGCTGACACAATTGTATATTTTCAAGGTAAATTGGCTAAGATGTTGTGACAGAGGAAGATACAGAACTATAGGTGGAATTTAATTGACAGCATGCATCCAATGGTGGACCCAGAAGTATGCGGAGCTTCTGCTTTTTAAAAAAAAATTGGTCATGGGATGTGGGCGAATATTTATTGTCCATCCCTCAGGACATTTTCAAGTCACCCACATTGCTGTAGATCTGGAGTCACATGTAGGTCAGAACAACAGATTTACTTCCCTAAAGGGCATTATTGAACCAGATGGGTTTTCACAACCATCGACAATAGCCTCGTAGTTATCGTTAGACTTTTCATTCCAGATTTCTATTGAGTTCAAATTTCACCATCTGCCATGGTGGGATTTGAACCCCAGTCCCCAGAACATTTACCCTTGGTCTCTGGCTTATTAGTCCAGGACAATACCACTACTCTACTGCCTCCCCCTTGAGTCTACCTCTGAGGGCAAGGAACACAGATGACTCAGAGGACGCACCATCATATCCTTCCCCGACACGCTTAGCCATTGCCGACACAGTCACTTTGGTGGGAACATTCCCACAATTAGGCTCAGGGTCACACTCCGGTGAGACACATCACAGGCGCGTCCCAGAATGTGACAGTCAAGGGGGCTGACAGTTAGAGTCCAGGTCCACTGCTGAGCTCCAGGTTGATGACAGGCCTCTGGTACGGCTACATGAAGTATGCCGGGGTTGCAGTGACAGGCAGAAGAACACATGGCGGAGATACCAGAGTTTACAGACAGCGGACAGTGGAGGAGCCCATCCAAGCCATGAGTGCTATCATAGCTCCAGCATGTGAGCACATCACTTCCTCCATGGAAAAGAAGGTGACTGTCCTAAAGAACCAGGGCCAGCAAAATACTCAGTGGCTACTGAATGTATGCTTGAACCTGCAATCTGTCTGACAATGTGCCCATACAGTCATGACTAGGCAAGAGGGAACAAGGCATAGTCCAGGTGCCTCTTCTCTTTTGGGAGTCAGGGAGGTGCTATTGATTATTGAGAGTGAGAAGGCATGCCAGCAATCCACCCTGGGCAAATCATGTCAGGGTGCTCCATGGATGCACCCTGACATCACCATTGACCCGCCCTCAGTGACCTTCGACTCTCCCTTGGTCAGCCTTGTTCTGCCCTCTGTTATCCTTGACCTTGCCCTTGATTAACCCTGACTTCCCCTCTGGCATCCAGCTGTCTCCCTGCTTGCACCCACACCCCGCCTTAGTTCAGCCAACACCCTCTCTTGAGCAGCCACGAACCGCACTACAAAAAGCATCTGAACCTCCACTCCCCATCCCAATGAGCTTTCCCAATAAGAAAAGCAGCTTCAACACACTCCAAATCCACTTTGATGACTACCTCGCCAACACTGTGCCGGCTTTAACCAGATGTGAAAGTGAAGGAACACATTTCCCCTTCACCTCCAACTTAACCACATAGGTAACATTTCATCTGTCCTTTAATAGCATGCATGACATGCTATTTCATTACAAATAGGATCCAACTGTCTGCCATCGGAAAACTCGATTCCCTCCAAGCCGATACCAACTTAATTTGGCGAGTTTTTCCCAACATTGGAAACCTACCTAAGTTCCCTACCTGTATCTCTCCCCGCACCTTCAGCCACACTAAACTGAGGGAGAGCAGGACAACGGAGATACGTCAGGGTGCTTCAGCAAAATAGATGCAATGAGTCTAATAGCTTCCTTCTGAGTTATAAACTTTTAAAGTTCCATGGTAATATAACAAGATGTCAGAATTTTGCCTTTTGAATGTTGCTGAAAAGAGAAATGCATGTTAGAATCATAGAATCCCTACACTGCAGAAGAGACCATTTGGCTCATCTGGACCGCACCAAGCCACTGAAAGAGCACACTACCCCGGCCCAATTCCCTGCTCTAACCCCATCACCCACACATTAATCACGGCTAATCCACCTAATCTGCACATCTAGGACATCAAGGGGCAAGTTATCATGGTCAATTCATCGAACCTAAACCTTGCACTCATCAGGATAAACACAAGAATACTAAATTTCAAATGATCGCAACAATTTGTACTACGGGACAAAACTGGTCAGCAAGTCAACTCTGATTGGTCAAGGTGTTGCCATGGAGAAAGCAACAGGGACCTGTAGGCTACCCAAGCTAATGGGTAATTCAAACAAGATGCAAGGCTTGAACATATTCCTTTTGTTTGCAGAGGACAAATCCCTGTGGATGAGCATTTGCCACTGCTCACAAGTATAAATGAGCCATGTTGGGCTGATTATCTTGTTTGTCAATGTAGCTATTATGAATCTGCTCAAGGAGTTTTATTTAATGACTAGCAGACATTTACTGCAAGTCTGTAGATCTATTTTTTGCTTTAATCCATCAGATCTTTGGTTAAATTGAAATGCATTTAACTTACTACTTTTCCAATTAAATGGATAAATTAATCAGTTTATTACAAAGTTGAGGTTCACAAAGCTGTACTTGAAGTGTATATGCAAATCTATGACCTTGCAAAACAACTAACAGTACTGACTTAACATTGTGAGGAAGTAGTTAGCTATTATTTGTATTGCCCTTAAGACTGCTGAATATGGGTGCATCATTAAACACAGTAATATTTGTATGAACACAAGCAGTTCAAAACTTACCTCCTGTTTTACATAGGTCATCATCAATGCCAGTTAATATGTTTGCAAGATCTTCATGTCCAGCCTGTTTTAGTGTATTTAAAAACTTGGAGAACCAGCCAGGAGGTTTCATCATTACTCGGCTCAATAATTGCCGGGCTCCTGCTTTATTTCCATTTTGTCTGGTTTCACTTAAGATCTGAAAGGACAGGTATAGATTAGCTTTAAAAAACATTGTCACAATTACGCATTGGTTTATACATTCTTCTAGTCATAAAATTTGAAATTGAGAATGTCACTGAGAGAATGAATAGGACTGTTGGATCTTCAGCATTAACTTAAAGCAGGAGAGGCAAAAAAAATTCTGCCCAAAGGATGATGCCTTTGGAATGTACCATTCCCTCAGCACTGCACTGAGGAACCAATCTATATCTGATGATCAAATTCCTGTTTCTGACTCAGAGGAATGAATGAGCTACAAATTGGGTGATACAGTGGCACAGTGGTTGGCACTACTGCCTTACAGTGCCAGGGATCCTGGTTCGATTCCTGGCCTGGGTCACTATTTGTGCAGAGTCTGCACCTTCTCCATACGTCTACGTGGGTTTCCTCCGACAATCCAAAAGACATGCCAGTTAGGAGCACTGACTATTCTAAATTCTTCCTCAGTGTACCAAACAGGCACCGGAGTGTGGCAACAAGGGGATTTTCACAGTAACTTCATTTCAGTGTTAATGTAGGCCTACTTGTGACAACTTTAAATTGAGTCAAGCTGACTACATAATAATAGTCCCTATACTTCATGGATGGCACGGTGACACTCACAGCGCCAGGAACCTGGACATGACCCTAACATGCATTTCTCTTTTCAGCAATATTCAAAAAGGAAAATTGTGACATCTCATTATGTTACCATGGAACTACAGAAGTTTATAACACAGACTCAGATGTAATTATTGCTCAGGAGTAGGAAATTCTGGGCTCTTTGTGTGTGTATGCTTCATGTTTATCCTAGTTCCTGTTGTCACTTTATTTTCAAGCTTTTCCTTTACAAATTTATTTCTATGATCTCATTCTTAATGAAAACTGCTTAAATAAATGAGTCATCCTTGTAATTGCAGAATATGACCACTTGGTGGCAATGTGTTATCATTTCCCCATAAATTACTAAAATACTGACCATTTTAATCGACAATTTTTACTCCATAACAGAAACTTATGTGCTAAAACTATATGTTTCACAATCAAATTATCAAAATTTAGCAAACTGTTTAACTGTCTTCTGAGTCCTTTTAATGCCTGTATAATGTTTTAATCGGAAAGCCTCAGTCTTCCTTGGTGATAACCGTACCATGACTTGTGACAAACTGACTTTGAACAGAGCGTTCTGGGTATGTGTGCAATACTTAGTTTCAGAGATGGACCTTTCCATTCTGTTGATATGAAAATTTCTTTTGTCTCCAGCAGATTCTGGTCAGCTATTTTTCAAAACCATTTGAAGAAAATCCAGAGAACACATTTCAAAAGCATCATCATCAGATTTACGTTCATGAGTACATTTTTAAAAAAAATTTTTTAAAAAAATACAGCAGCAAGTGGCAAAATACAAAAGGTGGCCATGCACTGATCACGTACTTATGTTAACTCTGTTGTGTGATCTATGCACCTTAAAAACACAGAAACATAGAAGCAGCAGGAGGAGGCTATTTGGCCCTTCGAGCCTGCTCCGCCATTCACTAAGATCATGGCTGATCATCCAACTCAATAGCCTAATCCTGCTTCTTCCCCATAACCTTTGACCCCAAGTTTAGAAACATAGAAGATATCTTTCAGATGAGATGTTAATTTGAGGCTTCATCTGCTTGCTTAGGTGGATGTAACCGATCCCATGGCATTATTGCAAAGCGGAGCAGGGGAGTTCTCACTGCTGGTGTCCTGACTTATATTTATTTCTTAATTAACATGACTAAACGTAGATCATTAATGTTTGGAAGGGCTGGCAGCATGCAAACCGGCTGCCATATTCCCTTCATTACAACAGCAGCTGAACTTCAAACACAACTCATCGGCTACAAAGCACTTTGAGATAGGCCATGAACGACACCAGAGAAAGGTCTTTCTTCCCACTGCAATATGAAAGCACCATAATGGCTCTGAGGGAATCTGGTGCATACTTGTATGGACACTTTCTTGTGGTTGTGTACCAACTCTACATTTACAGAACAAAATCTTTTGCTGTTGACAAAAGCCCCTTGATTTGATTTATTATTGTCACATGTATTGGAATACAGTGAAAAGTATTGCTTCTTGCATGCTACACAAAGCATATCATTCATAGAGTACATAGGTGATAGGGAAAGAAGAGGATGCAGAATATAATGTTGCAATAACAAATAGGGTGAAGAGAATGATCAGCTTAATGTAGGGTAGGTCCATTCAAAAGTCTGATAGCAGCAAGGAAGAGGCTGTTCTTGAGTCAGTTGGGACATGTTCTCAGACTTTTGTATCTTTTTCCCAATGGAAAAAGGTGTAAAGGAGCATGTCTGAGGTGTGTGGCATCCTTGATTATGCTGGCTGTTTTTATGAGGCAGCGGGAAGTGTAGACAGAATCAATGGATGGATGAAGTGTTTGCATGATGGACTATGCCACATTCACAACACTTTGTAATTTCTTGTGGTCCTGGTCAGAACAGGAGCTGTACCAAGCTATGATACACCATCATGCTTTCTATGATGCATCTGTAAACATTGGTGAGAGCCGCAATGGACAGGCCAAATTTTCTTAACCTCCTGGGGAAGTAGAGGTGTTGGTGGGATTTCTCAACTATAGAGTCAGCATGGAGAGAACAGGGTGTTGGTGGCCTAAACACCTGGTTAATTTGGTGGTATTGGATTGCTTTGTGTGTGCGCACGAACAGGGAGAAGTCACAAAAAGAAGTACCAGGTCACCCTGTACTTGTGGGAAACCAGCCAGAGATGTGAATTAGACTTACATTGACTCTGGCTGTTCATCACAGAAGAAGCTGACGTAAGTCAACGCCCTGGGTAAACATTTTACAGGGAAGTTAGAGCGCCAAATTTACATTAAGATGCTCAAGTCTATGCCAATGTTTACGTCTACACAAACCTCCCCTCACTTAAATTCATCTCACCCTATCAGCATATCCTTTATCTCCAGCTTCCCCTTAAATTCAACTCTACTAATCCAATGCAGTGTGAATTGCACATTTTCATCACCCTCTGGACACAGAAGTTCCTCCTGAATTCCAATTGTATGTTTCATCCAGCTCTGGAATGGGCAAGGTGAAGTCAAAGTGATCATTTCCTTGGTGACCAAGATAAATTATTCAGGCCCCACCCACACAGCCTGTGGGTAAAGATTGCTAAAATGGAATATATAAACTGGCTGTCAATCTCAAGTGTAACATAAAGGTCAAGTGGTGAATGGATTTTGTAGTCCAGTGTATGTTATTCATGGTAAAGAGCTGCATTGTAGTTAATGATTTATTCATGATAAGGGGTGCGCTGTGGTCACATATGTACTTCATTTTAAAGGTTGCACTGTGGGAATGTATGAGTTATTCATGATATGTGTAGAGTGGCCACATGTTTTATTCATGGTAAGCACTGACAGTGGCTATATATGTGTTATTCATGCTCTGGGGCTCCCACCGAATTCTGATACATGTGGAAAAAGAGGCCCATCAATGCTTATTTATCCATTCTACAGCGCTGCCTTAAGCATTGCCCTCATCAACTAGTACAAAATGGTAGAGGACACAATGGAAGTAAGGATGTGAGGGGAAGTGCATGTTTGGGTGGAGCTTGAGCTGCTGAGAGCCACACTTCCCCCTAAATCCCACCCAAGAAGTAAAACGGTGGCTTCCTTCCCTATTGTACAACTCCCTCCAAAAAGAGGAAAAAAGGCAGCGAAAGAAGCAAAAGTAGAGAAAGAGCAGCAGAAGGCAAAGGCAAGAAAGACAGAAGCGGGAGAAAAGAAGCAGAGAAAAACAGCTACTTTCAGACAACAGACATCAGTAGGAGACTTATAGGACTATAACTTCCTTGGAGTGTTGGACTATCACTCCTTGCCCAATTACTTATGTGAAATTTCTTCCTTGCCTTTCCCCGCCCAACCTTCTGCCACAGGCTGGGCGAGATCTAAGCAGCACAGTTATCTCAGAAGCCCATGTTGCAGTCTGGCAGAATCTGATTGAAGGAGGACATGCCCCCCATTTGATGACTAGCTGCCATTAATGAGCTAAGTTTAAATGTGTCACAATCCCAACTGGTGTTACTACCCGACATGTCAGATTCCAGGGTGGAATCTGGCCTGATAGATCCTAACCATTTTTTTGGTTAGATACTTGAATGAACCAGAATCATAGAAGTGCCAAGGAATATTTAACAAAAGAATAAAACATTTATTAAACAAGAAATGATTAACCATAATATTAGAAAAGACTAACTATAATACATCACACCTTCTCCCTAGCAGTGCCTTTACAGATATATACAGAATTGTAAGCATAACACAAATTACAGAACCTATTTTATACTCGAATGTTCTTAGTGAGTACATAATCCAGGTAAACCAATAAGCAAAATGTGGTCAGACACCCCACATTCTGAAACTGATAGATGTCACCCAATACAACTTCTGTGGATATCTCATCAGCTCCACAGGCACTTGTCACACGTTGAGGTCACTGGAACTTTTACTTTCACAGGAGGGTTTCCAATCTCTGCTCTCGAAGAATATGTCTTGGAATCTTCTCCCACACAAAGGTTTCCCCTTTCCTAAGGATGCACCTCCAGGATTTCAACCTCCTTTTGATATTCCTCTGCCCTGGATCACCAATTGCATTCAATCTTCCATGCAATCTCTCAGGTACCCAGCCAAGCCAACAAAACACCTCTGCTTCTTAGGCTGCATTAAGATGTAACCAGCCTTTTGATCACCTCAGAGGGCTGGTTTCTCACAATGACAGCATCTTGCAGCCTTATTTCTACATTAGAGCATTTCTCTTTGCTCTTGACGTCACTGAACAGAACCTTTTATTCCAGATTCCTGTTCTTTGTTTCTCTGACTTCACAGTCTTCCCGGCACTCTTTTCTGTCCCATTCCCCAGTTTGTGAAATTTTCTTTTGTTCGTTTGGAGAATCTGTTCTCTGCAGCTCCCTGTTCTGTGTCCACCTATTCCTGGCAATAGATTACAACTGACTCAAATGGTCTTTCTAATTCAGAGTGGCCTCTGGTTGCTAAGCAACATCCAAGTTTTTTTTTAAATCTTGTTTGCTTTTACTTGATAAAACCCTCATTACAATGCAGGCATCTTTTAAAGTGAATAAACTTAACCCATTCTTAACACACAAATACAGAAACTCAAAATTAAGCTTACTTAGAGATTTACCTTATTTCTAATACCCACAAAAACAAATATAAATGACTTAAAACTACCTCTATTACCCAACAAATGTCCATTGAAATTGATAGGCCAGGGAGAAGGTATGTATCTAAAGTAAGTGGTTATGATTTACAGGATGGGAGAATCTAAGGTCAGGGTGAGGTGGGCAGGGGAATGTTGGACTTGGAGGTGGATCAGCAGTGTGAAGGCCTGGTTGGATGTTGGGAGTGTCGGCAGGGGTGGTGCTTGGATGCTGGGGGCAAGACATGTGGTGGGAGATGTCGGACATCAGATGGGTCTATTGTGGAGGGGGGGTGGGGTTGGGTGTCAGGTCAGGGCGAATCCTACGGGGAGTCAGGGGGTGAAGAATACCATAAAAGGGTAGTCAGCAGGTGGGGGGGAATCTGTGTGGTAGGGCACAGTAACCAAGAAGCAGGGATTCCCCTGTCCCTGCAGGGGGGAAGACTGAGAGTGTGGAAGGGAGCCCCATGGGGCTGGAGCTAGGGAGTGGCCACCAACAGAAGATTTTCTAGTCCTGGAAGGCTTTCAGTTAAACCAGCAGAACCTCCCAAAACCATTAAGAAAGAGAGAGAGACACTTCTTTCCAGCTTGATGTCCCTTCTAAAACTAAAGCCTGCATCAGAGAACTGAAAACGAAAGAGCTCCTGTCATCTGACCTGCCAACCACTTTTCCTCCTGACAACGCAGGATCATGAAATTAATAACCAAAATAAAAATATACAACCCCCACTTAAACCACTTAAGGAGCAATATAAAAGGGCTCTTCCTAGACAACCTGGTGCCACTATGAGAGCGGAGAGCTACAAAGAATATGATTTAAAACAAAACCTTTACACTCGGTACACTAATGTCACCATGTCCTCTTGATCACTATCACTATCCTACCCACAGCTCACAACTCTTCCATGTTTTGCATCATTCCCTGATTTTGAAATTGTGCCACATCTACATTATTTGTATATTTTATGAAAAGCAGGGATGTTAATTCCAGCCCTCCAGGAAAGCCCATTTGATAAGTATCTAGTTCATGGTTCACAGGAATATTTTGGAGGTAATTTTTAGTTCTTGCAAGAATAAAGTTTAACTGTAGAAAATGGGAGAAATGCTACTCAAACAGCTTGAAGACTATTACACTTAAAAGTTTGAGGTCATGTTGACTTAAGGGGTTAAAAGCTAGAAAGTTAAGGATGATTAGCTGGAGAATCGAGGGCAAGATGGCTACAATGCTTGAGGAGAAATACAGGCCAGGGAGTGGTTTTGTTTTGGGAGTGTTGATAAAGTCAACATACTCTGACTTTAAGAGCGCAGTTTGGAAACTTCAAACCCTTTCACACATGCAGACTTGGATGGAATGCCCATGCGCCATTTGGCATTTTTGAGTTCCTTCAGACTGTGTAGGGAAAAAAAAGGCACAAAAACACAGTTCGGAAGCTGAGCACCATTGAAATCAAATGTTGCAGGCAGAGTATAGGGAGAGGATCAGGTAAAGGGAAGAGTGAGAAGGGACAGGGAGATGGACACACATAGAGTACAGGGAGACAGTCAGGTAAAGGGTTCAGGTAGAAGGGACAGAGAGAAGTCACAAAAGAAGTATCAGTTGGGGAGGGGTGCAGAGACAGGTCCCAGTTTAATTAAAGATAAGAAAAGGTAATTGGATAGAGCTCAGATGAAGCCCTGGTAATTGGAGATGGTATGAAATCTCACAACACCAGGTTAAAGTCCAACAGGTTTATTTGATTGTAAACGCCACAAGCTTTCGGAACGCTGTCGAGGTGAATGGAGAGTTCTGATCAGAAACTGGGCATATAAAGGCACACACAGTTTACAGGATACTGATTAGAATGCGAGTCTTTACAGCTAATCCACTATTCAAATCTTAAAGGTGCAGACAATGTGAGTGGAGATAGCATTAAGCAGAGGTTAAAGAGATCTGCATTGTCTCCAGACAGGACAGTAAGTGAGATTTTGCAAGTTCAGGCAAGTCATGGGGTTACAGATAGTGTGACATGAGCCCAAGATCCTGGTTAAGGCCGTCCTCATGTGTGTGGAACTTGGCTATCAGTCTCTGCTCAGCGACTCTGCACTGTTGTATGTCATGAAGGCTGCCTTGGAGAACATTTACCCGAAGATCAGAGGCCGAATGCCCGTGACCGCTGAAGTGTTCGCCAACAGGAAGGGAACAATCTTGCTGGGTGATTGTCGAGCGATGTTCATTCATCCGTTGTTGTAGTGTCTGCATGGTCTCCCCAATGTACCATGCTTCGGGACATCCTTTCCTGCAGCGTATTAGGTAGACAATGTTGGCCGAGTTGCAAGAGTACGTGCCATGCATCTGGTGGATGGTGTTCTCATTGTGAGATGATGGCATCCATGACGATGATCCAGCATGTCTTGCAAAGGTTGCTGCGGCAGGGTTGTGTGGTATTGTGGTCACTGTTTTCCTGAAGACTCGGTAGTTTGCTGCGGACAATGATCTGTTTGAGGTTGTGCAGTTGTTTGAAGGCAAGAAGTGGGGGTGTGGGGATGGCCCTGGTGAGATGTTCATCTTCATCGATGACACGTTGAAGGCTCCGGAGAAGATGTGATAGCTTCTCCGCTCCGGGGAAGTACTGGATAACGATGGGTACTCTGTCCACCGTGTCCCGTGTTTGTCTTCTGAGAAGATTGGTGCGGTTTTTCACTGTGGCACGTCGGAACTGTTGGTTGATGAGTCAAGCACCATATCCTGTTCTTACGAAGGCATCTTTCAGCGTCTAGAGGTGTCTGTTGCGATCCTCCTCACCTGAGCAGATCCTGTATATACAGAGGGCTTGTCTGTAGGAATGGCTTCTTTAACATATTTAGGGTGGAAGCTGGAGAAGTGGAGCATCGTGAGGTTATCTGTGGGTTTGCGGTACAATGAAGTGCTGAGGTGACCGTCCTTGATGGGGATGCGTGTGTCCAAGAATGCAACTGATTCTGGGGAATAGTCCATGGTGAGTCTGATGGTGGGATGGAACTTGTTGATGTCAACATATAGTTGTTTCAGTGATTGTTTGCCATGAGTCCAAAGGAAGAAAATGTCATCAATGTATCTAATGTATAGCATCAGTTGAAGGTCCTGTGCGGTGAAGAAGTCTTGTTCGAGACTGTGCGTGAAGATGTTGGCATATTGAGGTGCGAATTTGGTCCCCATGGCTGTTCCATGTGTCTGGATGAAAAACTGGTTGTTGAAGGTGATGCCATTGTGGTCCAGGATGAAGCGGATGAGTTGTAAAATTGCATCTGGAAACTGGCAGCTGTCGGCATTGAGTACTGAGGCAGTTGCAGCAATGCCATCATCATGGGGGATGCTGGTGTAGAGCACTGAGGCATCCATTGTGACGAGGAATGTCCCTGGTTCAACTGCTCCATGTGTACTGAGTTTCTGTAGGAAGTCCGTAATGTCGCGACAAAAGCTGGGGGTTCTTTGTACAATGGGTTTCCCTCAATGTAGCCAGAGAGGTTCTCGCACAGGATCCCATTGCCCGATACGATGGGACGGCCGGGTATGTTTGCCTTGTGTATCTTTGGGAGGCAGTAGAGATCTCCAATGCGGGGAGTACATGGGATGAGAGCATGGAGGGTGCTCTGAAGGTCCGGATCAAAGGTCTTGATCAGAGTGTTGTGTTGTCGGATGTGTTCTTTGGTCAGATCTGCGGGTAACTGTCTGTAGTGTTCCACATTGTTCAGTTGTTGGTACACCTCTTTACAGTAATCTGTTCTGTTCAGTATGATGATGGCCCCTCCTTTGCTGGTTTGATGACAATGTTGCTGTTGGTATTGAGAGTGTGGATGGTATTGCGTTGTGCTTGGATGATGTTCAGGGCTGTCTTGTGAGCGCAGTTGATGAATCTGGTGTTGACGCACCACCTGATGGCTTGGGCATACATGTCAAGTCGAGGGCAGTGACCGTCTAGAGGAGTCCAATTGGACTCTCTTCTCTTTGGTTGCTGCACTGCGGATCTCTCTGTTGGCTGTTCCGGTTCATTGGCTGTTTCATTGTGTTCGCTGTTGGCCTCTTGGGGTTTGTGGAAAAACTCCCGCAGCCTCATTCGCCTGATAAATTCCTTTGTGTCTGCTGCGAGACTGATGGGGTCCATTTTGGTGGTGGGGCAGAAACTGAGCCCTTGGCTGAGAACTTCGACTTCATCTGGTTGAAGTGTGTAGTCTGACAAGTTGACAATAGACTTCCCTGCAGTGGTACTGTTTTCTACTGTGGTGCCGGGGGAGGCTTGGTTGTTGCTGGTGGTGATGCAGAGTTTCTCAAGTTTCCTGTTCTTGGTGTGCATGTAGAAGGTGTAGTTTCTTTGTCTCATCTGCTCAGCAGAGTTTCGCACCTGAGCGCAAGTTGAAAATATGAATTCTATCTTGGTTTCCAGGATGCGGCGTTTGCTGTAGAGCTGGTATATGAGGTGGTTGAGGAGTTTGAGGGAGGTGCGACGGCAAAGACTCTCAGTGTAGTCTGTGTTATAGGTTGACCTGAGTAGGTTCATGATTTGTAGTCCTTTTGGTATCTTGTCTGCTGTCTTGTATCTTCGTAAAAACTTGATGTCTGTGTCGATATGCACAATCTTCTTGGAGATCCTCTCCACTTGGAGCCGACAGTTTGCGGTGTCGATGGTAGTCATCATGTGGAGATGCTGGCATTGGACTGGGGTAAACACAGTAAAAAGTCTCACAACATCAGGTTAAAGTCCAATAGGTTTATTTGGTAGTAAACGCCACAAGCTTTCGGAGCGCTGTTCCTTTGTCAGGTGAGTGGAGAGTTCTGATCAGAAACAGGGCAGATAAAGACACACTCAGTTTACAGAATACTGATTAGAATGCGAGTCTTTACAGCTAATCTACTATTCAAGTCTTAAAGGTGTGGGCAATGTGAGTGGAGATAGCATTAAGCATAGGTTAAAGAGATGTGTATTGTCTCCAGACAGGACAGTAAGTGAGATGTTGCAAGTTCAGGCAAGTCATGGGGTTACTGATAGTGCAACATAGACCCAAGATCCCGGTTGAGGCCATCCTCATGTGCGTGGAACTTGGCTACCAGTCTCTGCTCAGCGACTCTGCACTGCCATATGTCGTGAAGACACACCAGATACACGGCACATACTCTTGCAACTCGGCCAACGTTGTCTACCTAATACGCTGCAGGAAAGGATGTCCTGAAGCATGGTACGTTGGGGAGACCATGCAGACACTACGACAACAGATGAACGAACACCGCTTGACAATCACCAAGCAAGACTGTTCCCTTCCTGTTGGCGAACACTTCAGCGGTCACAGGCATTCGGCCTTTGATCTTCGAGTTAACATTCTCCAAGGCGGCCTTCACAACATACGACAGCGCAGAGTCACTGAACAGAGACTGATAGCCAAATTCCACACACATGAGGATGGCCTCAACCGAGATCTTGGGTTCATGTCACACTATCCGTAATCCCCATGACTTGCCTAAACTTGCAACATCTCACTTACAGTCCTGACCATACACATCTCTTTAACCCATACCGAATGCTATCTCCACTCACATTGACTGCACCTTTAAGACTTCAATAGTGGATTAGCTGTAAAGACTCACATTCTAATCAGTATTCTGTAAACTGTGTGTGTCTTTATATGCCCTGTTTCTGATCAGAACTCTCCACTCACCTCAACAGCATTCTGAAAGCTTGTGGCGTTTACTATCAAATAAACCTGTTGGACTTTAACCTGGTGTTGTGAGACTTCTTACTGTGTTTACCCCAGTCCAACGCCGGGATCTCCACAATTGGAGATGGCTCAGGGGAAGCTCTGAAGATCCAAGGAAGCAGTCAAAGATTGGTGGCAGCGTGCTGCGGGCCTTTGAGGAAAAGTCACCCTTTTGTTTTGTTCGGCACAGCCAGAGAGTTGAAGTTGTGCTTGTGAGTTGCTGCCTGAGTGCAGATTCAGGGATCTAGGGGAACAGAATCTCAGGAGATGAGACTGAAACTCTGTAACATGGGCCATTGTTCATGCCATCCATGTTGGAGTGACTTTTGGACAGAATCCCATTAGATCTTCAAAGCTGAAAACATTTCCCTTGTTAAAGGGTCAGAGTTTCAGTGAGATTGGTTGCCTCATAATCTTATGTACGTCTGGGTGAGTTGTTGAGAAATCCATGGACTCTGTCTTGGCTGCAGCTGTAAATTAGTGTACAGTGTGGTGTGTTTGATTATAGTTTACTTGTTAATTCAAATGTACCCCATATTAATCCTGAATGTTAGGGTATGGAGATAGATATTGTAAATTGTTTCATCTTTCTGACTTTGTAAAATTTATTTTCATTTGTTCAAAACTTGTGAAATCTTGTGGCTTTGTTCACTAAGCAAGTGCCTTGATTCTCAAACTGTGTCAACTTTGAAGAAAATATTACTTATCCCTAACCAGACCTTACCAAAAATGTAGGGGTCTGATCTAAGATCATAACATAGGTTAGGGTCTTGTCCAAGATTTTGAATTCACAGATAAATGCAACTGCTGGTACTTGCTGAGGTTGAGGTTAATAAGATTTCCACAGAGAATTTCATGATATTAATTGAAAGGCAGATGGCTTTTATCAATTGTTATATATTTTTCTAAAGAAGGAAGATTTATCCAAGTGATTTGCAATAGTCAACCAAAGCTAGGTTAATCACATTAGTGGAAAAGTGAGCGTTAGAATTAAAAGCAGGGGCAAACAAAGTAAAAATAATTGAGGTAACAGAACAGCATCTGAAACTGGAAGTAGGCAAAAGTTAATCCAGATGGTAATTCAATTGAGTTAGCTCAAATTCAATTACCGATGAAGCAACTTGAGACAGAAACAGAGAGAAATGAAAAGAAAAAGAACTTGGAAAAAAGAGGAAAAAGAATGATGTAAATGTTTGAACTTCAACTCTGGATAGAGAAGTTAGCAAGAGAGGAAAAAGAAAAAAAGCAAAAGAGGTGAAAATGTGAAAGCTTGAGTTTGAATTTCAAAGAGACAAAGAAATTAGACATCATGAGCTCGCTACAGAACAGCTTAGGTTATGGAGTGAAAGAGTGTCTATTGGTTCAGCCAAGGACCTGAATCCCATTCTGAGCTTTGATATAACAAAGAGTCTTCACCTAATGTCTAAATTCACTAAAGATGGGGATGAGAGGTACGTTGGGCAGGACTTTCCAGCTGCACTCACCCCAAAACTGGAAAATGTGGCCCGAGGTCAACAGACATTTGCAAGGTCAGCCCCTCCCCCCACAGCCCACTATGATTCCCGTGGTGAGAATTCCCCCAATATCTCACTTGAAAAGATGGCTACAGAGCTGAATTGGCCAAAGGACACATGAGCTGGAATTTTACCGTCACGCCCACCCCAATTCTGGAACAGGCAAGGTTCGCAGGACGGAATTCTCCATTGGCCTCGGGCAGGATCTTACGAACCAATAGCGGCCATGGATTGTCATTTTGTAAAGTGTTTTAGGGTTTGGTGGGAGAAAGCTATGGCTGTGTATTCTCGCCATCAGGAAGAACAATGTTTTGGATTATGAGTAACCTACAGTACTTAATATTTATGAACTTGTCCTCGAAGCATATCAGTTGAAATTTCAGACTTCAAAGTAAAAGTCGAATTAAATGTTTATAGAATTTACTCGGGAGAAATATTATGGGATCGGTAGTTTCAATCGCTAAAGTTAGAACAAAAGTTTGAGGATGTGACAAAGCTAATGCTACTGGAAGAAT
The DNA here is from genome assembly GCF_965287045.1 of Carcharhinus amblyrhynchos. NCBI lineage: Eukaryota > Metazoa > Chordata > Chondrichthyes > Carcharhiniformes > Carcharhinidae > Carcharhinus > Carcharhinus amblyrhynchos. The sequence goes on from NC_137334.1 coordinate 57,244,188, forward strand.
TTTGAAACAGTGTGCCAATAGCTATTAGTTCACACCTGGAAGACCATCAGGTTTCGAAGATACAGGGAGCAGTGCTTCTGCCAGATGATATGTCACATTGACATGCTAGGGCAAAGCAAATCTCTATTTGTAAACCGACAGGGAAACTGCAGGAATAGAAAAGAGCCTATGGAACAGGCAGTAGCTGTTTAAATCATGAAAATGTATTGTAGAGAGTAAACATGATGTAAAGAAACTAGTCTGCTTTTATTGCAACAAGACTGCAATAGGTTCTTGATTAATAAGGGGGTCAGGGGTTATGAGGAAAAGACAGGAGAATGGAGATGAGAAAAGTATCAGCCATGATTGAAAGGCAGAGCAGATTCAATGGGCCAAGCGGCCTAATTCTGCTCTATTTCTTATGTCTTATGGTCTTATAGACAAAGCATCTCAAATCTCTTTGTTAGAAGCTGAATGGTAAAGTAAGGGCCGTAATAGGAATGCTTAAGAAGTCTTTAGAAAAGACTGTACCAAAAAAGGGAATGGGCATTGGAACCATAGCTATGATAAAAGAGAACCTCATGACCCACAAGAAAGGGGGATATAGCTCAGGACTGTCAAAGGAATCGTTCCTTCAAACCTTAGTGAAGGTTTGAAAGGTTTTGTTTTGAAGAGAGAGGTGTTCTCTTCTCCCTCCCACAAAACAGGAAACATATTAATATTCTGAGAGACAGTCGGACAGATCAGCCATTGATGGTAGCTCTTGATATAATTTGTGTTCCAGATGGTTTGATGAAGGACAAAGCATTAATAGGAGATATTCGTGGCACATGTGAGTCTGTTTCCTCATGTAAGGTCAATATACGAAGTGACTTAGTAAGCAGAATTATTATTGAGGCAATTGTTCCTAGATTACCTCTTGAAGGGGTTGATTTTATATTGGGTAATGATTTGATCAGCGTAGACAGCAAAATAGCAATGACTGTTGTAGCAAGCACCTGATCATGCTGATCTTGCCAAACTCCTAAAAACTACTGTGGCCAAACATGAGAAGCTTACTGCCACCAGCAATTAAATGACAGAAAAGCTGATTCGTGTAAAGCTTTCACACATGAAAGAGGTGTTTGCTAGTGAAAAAAAGAACTGGTGAGAATACTTGAGTGTCAGTCAAAGAAAGTAGAACACTTCAATAAGAACTTGCAATGCCTAATTGATAAGTTTGTAGGAGCAAATTCAACAGATGGATCTTCAATTAAACTTGATGAACTTAAGTATCAGAAATCTCTATTAAGTATCATGAAAAGTGCCTTGAACAGTCACAGGGATTGCTGATGGATCAGAACAGTGCTTTAATGCAGAATTAAAAACTGAATCTGATGAACTGTTGGAGAGTCATTATAGTCATAGAGTCATAAAGGCATAGAGGTTTATAGCATGGAAACAGATCCCCCGGCCCAATTTGTCCATGTGCCCTTCTTTTTATTCACCAAGCTAGTCCCGTGTTTGGCCCATATCCCTTTATGCCATTTTACCCATGTAACTGTCTAAACGCTTTATAAAAAACAAAACTGTACCCGCCTCTACTACTGCCTCTGGCAGCTTGTTCCAGACACTCACCATGCTCTGTGTGAAGAAATGGCCTCTTTGGACCCTTTTGTATCTCTCTCCTCCCACTCTAAACCTATGCCCTCTAGTTTTAGATTCCCACATCTTTAGAAAAAGATGTTGGCTATCCAGCTGATCTACACTGCTCATTATTTTATAGACCTCTAAAGTAATAAAATTCTCAAACTTTGATGCCATATGGCAAACAAGAAAGAGATGTGTGAAATGGAAAGGAAGTCCAAACTTGAAAAGTGGATAAGAAACATTTTAACAAATTAGGGATGTGGCAAGTGAATTGAAAAAATCTAAGAAGCAATCGGTAACCATAGAAAAACATTCTGAAATCAAGGAATGTGCATGTGAAGTTGTTAAGCTTGTAGAAGCGTGCAGAAGATGACTCTGAAATGGTGGTGGCATGGTGGAATAGCTGTTAGCACTGCTGCCTCACAGCGCTAGGAACCCGGGTTCAATTCTGGCCTTGGATCATTGTCTGAGTGGAATTTGCACATTCTCTCCATGTCTGCGTGGGTTTCCTCTGGGTGCTTCGGTTTCCTCCCACAGTCCAAAGATGTCTGGGCTAAGTTGATAGGGCATGCTAAATTGCCTTTTAGTATCAGGGGGACTAGCAGGGTAACTATGTGGGGTTATGGGGATTGGGCCTGGGTGGGATTGTTGTCAGTGCATATTCAATGGGCCAAGTGCCTCCTTCTGCTCTGTAAAGATTCTATGAAGCAAAGACAACTAATGCAGCTGAGATGAACATAAAGATTAGTTAACTTGGAAAAGAATTGGAAAATAAGAGAATACACAAATATTTGGGTAAAATTATGAAAATGAAGATTTAATTTTCCAAGCATCAATAAGAAGAACATGAACATGTGCAGAAGGACAAGGGCAGCAGATACATGGGAACACTCCCACACGGAAGTTCCCTTCCAAACCACCCATCATCTTGACTTGGAAATATATCACTGTTCCTTCATTATCGTTGGATCACGATCCTGGAAATCCCTTCCTAACAACCCTGTGGGTGTATCTACACCACACAGAAGGCAGTTCACAATCGCCTTCTCAAGGGCAATTATGGATGGGCAATAAATGCTGGGCTAGCCAGTGATGCCACATCCCCTGAATGAGAAAAAACAGAGAATGACTTGTGCAAAGAGAAAACTCCCTTGGTGCAAATGTATTCATTTATTCATCTGGTGTTGATCAAAATTCAGGAAGTGAAATTCTGTTATGGAGGAAGTGATTGAGGAAGATCATTTTGAAGCTGTTTGCAAATTAGGCAGACATGATCTCCATCAAAAATTTAAAGGACCAACTGAAATGTTCTCATTAATAGAAGCCTAAGAAAGCCTCCATGTTCTTCTGCATTAAAATTGAGAAACCTGTGCAAAAGTCATTTGGATCACAGAGCACATATATTATATATATCCATGTGTGACAAGAGGTAGGCCACCAGAGTTTTGGTTTACAGTCCACCAGAAAACCCTGGTACAAAATAGTAATGCAAGTTGTTCAAGCTGCTCCTAAGAGAAATTTTAATGTATCTCCACTACCTTTGGTTAACCATGAAATGATTATAAGCAAAACCCATGTCATTGTTGGTGTTCTAATCAGAGTTTAAAGAAAGGGTGTAAAAGAAAAGGCAGATTCTGAGTTGTTACAATTCCGTGATTGTTAATTCCTGCTAATCTTACTTTTTACATGCACTGGCTTTGGATTACTAGTCCAGAGACAATATAGTATGTCACTGCCTCCCCTGTTTGGGTGGCATAATCATAAGTTGTACCCAATATTTCACTTTTCCCCTTAAGCTTCAAGTTTTTATCCAATATTTTCCTTAAAGATGCGATGACCATTGCTTCAACCATTGCCTTTTAGCAAACTATTTCATGCTCCAACAATCCTTTCTGTTATAAAGAATTTCTCCTAATCTCACTTCTCATTCATTTGATGATCCCTCATCATTGACTCTCCAACCACAGAAAACTCTTTTTCCCAATTTTTCTCCCAAAATCTCTATTAAATCTTTTAACTTTTTTATAGTTTAGAATATTTCTTTACTTTGTATCCTATTTATGAACTCAAAATGTTGCTGGACTGTTTTTAAATGGTTTTATCAATCACCACTCACCCTTCAAGGAAATTATGCATATAAATGCTTAGACCTCTCACTTCATTTACAACCCTCCAAGTCCTCTCATTAGATTAAATTGCTATTGTTTTGCATGATAATGCACTGCCATACATTATTGAGATTACATTGCATCATCAGCTTTTTGCTCATTTTGCTCATCTGTCTACATCTGCCTCTACCCTTTACATGTCATCAGCAAATTTCAACATTATGGCCCACATCTATGTGCTCCCCAAGAACAAATGGACCCAGCTTTCTTATCATTCAGTACACCGCATTCAGCTTCCTGGAGTTGTCGCTGACCAGAAACTCAACTGGGCCAGGCATATAAATGTGATGGTCATGAGAGCACATTCAAGGCTTGGTAATTTGCAGTGAGCAAGCTACTTCCTGACTCCCCAATGCTTTTCTGCCACCTACAAATCACAAATTGTGTGTGTAATGAATACTTTGCACTTGTCTGGATGGGTTCAGCTGCAACAACACTCATCTTGGCTTTTTGTAGACAACGTAGTCCACTTAATCAACAACTCATCCTCCGCCTGAAATATCCACTTCTTTCATCACCAGAATCTCTCAAACCCATGAAAGTAGAACATCTAGGCAGCTGATTCATGGAAACACCATAATCTCTATGTTCTACACCAAGTCACACCCTATCCCATTCCTTTGTTATCAAAGGATCACAATGCTGGAACTCTCCACCTCCTTGCAGTACCTGTGCAACATAGACTAAAGTGGTGAGGACATTTTCAATGGCACTGTGGAATGAAGTGTAAACAAATAACTCATAAATGCAGCCCTTGCTAGCCATGTGCATGCACCATACTCCGAGCTAAGAAACTCTCAGTGGGCGGCACTGTGGACAACGGTTAGCACTGTTGTCTCACAGCTCCCGGGACCACGGTTCAATTCCCGCCTTGGGTCACTGTCTGTGTAGAATCTGCATGTTCACAGAAACGTAGAAATCATAGAAACCCTACGGTGCAGAAGGAGACCATTCAGCCCATTGAGTCTGCATGACAACAATCTCACTTGAACCCTAACTCCACAACCCCTCACACTTACCCCACTAACCCCTCTAACCTACACATCACGGACAATAAAGGGCAATTTAGCATGGCCAATCAGCCTAACCCACACATCTTTGGACAGTGGGAGGAAACTGGAGCACCCGGAGGAAACCCATGCAAACATGGGGAGAATGTGCGAACTCCACACGTACAGTAACCCAAGCCGGGAATTGAACCCAGGTCCCTGGAGCGCTGAGGCGGCAGTGCTAACCATTGTGCCGCGGTGCCGCCATGCTCTCCCTGTGTCCATGTGGGTTTCCTCCTGGGGCTCTGCTTTCCTCCCACAGTCGGAAAGGCGTGCTGGTTAGATGCATTGGCCATGCTAAGTTCTCCCTCAGTGTACCCGAACAGACGTCGGTGTGGTGACTCAGGGATTTTCACAGTGATTTCATTGCAGTGTTAATGTGAGCCTGCCTATGACACTAGTAAATAAATAAAGCATGTGTAACCCTGCTCCAGCTCAGCAACAATCATTGATGGAATTTGACATTTGAGTGACATCTCACTGACAGAATCCGACCTTTATAAAAAAAAATCGACAAATAAAATAAATTTGTTAAGAAAGGGGCCTGAGACCGACAAAAAAAATTACTCACATTCTCCACATCATCTATGGTCAAAAGACCCTCGGGATAACAACGCAGGGCAACTTCATTTGGTTTCAGCTTGTCAATCAAAGTGGGGTACAGGATATTAATGAGTGCGATCTCTTCATCGTTCTGAGCTTCCAGTGCTGGGGGGATCCCGTTATCACTGTCGAAATTGACATAAGCAGCAGCGTGAGGGCAGCCCCCTTCCCTCAGGGCAGTAAGAAACTCCCCAAACCAGCCTACTGCCCGGGGCTTGCTTATGATTTTGTTGAGCAGGAGGTTGGCGGCAGCCCGATTGCCCTTCTGCACTTTCCTGGCCAGGATCTCCTCCCTATCGGCCTCTTCTATGAACCTGATAAAGTCCAACACAGGCTCCACTTGGATGATCGCGACCAGGCGGTTCCGAAAATTTTCGATATGCGACAGGCGCCGCTTATCCAGCTCGTAATCGCTGCAACTGCCCATGTTGACTGCGGGTGGGCAGAGCTGGCCAGCCTGAGAGGGGAGAAGAAGGGTAGGGGTGGGGGGGGCCAGTGATTTAAATCCTCTGCTTCGTTCAGCTGGCTGAGTGACACTCGCAGGCGGACGCAGTTGTGAGCTCAGCTTCCTCTCTGCTCTCTGCTTTAAAACGATCAGTTTCAGTTTCGATTCCAGGAGGTAAGACAGTGAAACCTGGGTGACGTGGACACCGGGGACTTCCAGCAGCAATGCACAGAGCTTAATAAACACTGCAGCTGTAAAGTCCCGATTTCTGTTTCTGTTTACCAGATCAGAGGTATGTATACACCATCAGATTCCCTCTTACAAATGGCACATTCATTTTCTAATTCACCTTGAAATAAAAACGTTACATTCCCTAGGTTTCAAAATCCATATGCATTTCTGACACTTTTGCCATTTCCTCGCCCCAGTGTACAAGTTTAAAATGTAACATAAAGAATAATATAGAATGAATTAAACTTTTATATATTTGTTTTTTTATATTCCTGAGCCTTAGTAATTTAATGGCACAGTGGTTAACACTGCTGCCTCACAGTGCCAGGAACCTGGGTTTGATTCCCGGCTTGGGTCACTGTCTGTGTGGAGTTTGCACATTCTCCCCATGTCTGCATGGATTTCTTCTGGGTGCTCCAGTTTCCTCCCACAGTCCAAGGATGGATTGGCTATGCCAAATTGCCCTTTAGTGTTGGGGGTTAGTAGGGTGAATAAGTAGGGTTATAGGCTTAGGGCCTTGGTGGGATTGTTGTCAGTGTAGACTCAATGCACTGAATGGCCTCCTTCTGCTATGAGAAACTCTATACCAGAAGTGTCTTGTATGTCAAAATGGGGCTGTTTCACCTTAACAGTAGGGAAGTCATCGTAACCAGAAACCAGACCTCTTACATATTGTTTGGAGAGGCTCAAACTTTACATCAGAGCCAGGAACCCATCAGGAGGCACTCAGACATTATGATTGTGTGTTCAGCCAGTCTCCCTGCAATAGACAACTTACGTACAACTGGGATGGGCTGGCCTATCCTTATGAGTGCTGTGACCTCCCCTCCCAAAACTCTCACCCCATTGGCCAAAAACCAGTGAATATTCAAAGACGTAAGGGGTGGGGGAACTAAAAAAAAAGCCATATTCAAGCCAAACTCCAACAATGACTCCACAAGATCTACTGTGACTTGGGATGATGCAAGAAGGCATGTGAAATCCACCTTCATGCTAAGAGGGCCCTGAGCTCATCTCTTGCCATGAATTCAGTAAATTAAATCCAACAGCCCAATCGATTTCCCCAGACAAGGTAATATCCGTTCCTCAGACAATTAGCCTAGTTTGGGGAAAACTAACTTAATCCACTGCATAAGAATTATTTCTTTAAAGTTAACTTAATCTATTGTGTAAAAATTGTTTCTTTAATTCATTAGTGTTTTTAATAAAGCTAAGTTTGAACCACAGTCCTTTGTCTGTCTCATAAAGTAAAGGCATTTGAGATAAATGTAATAAACTGGTCCAAGTGTCATTATAGAATATTTCACAAACAACAGAGCAGTGATGGTGGATTGGATGGGGAGGAGATTGGCAAGATTAGCTCCTAGCACTGTAAAGAATGGAACAGTTTGTGTTGCTGCTTCCAAAGAGGCAATGGCAAGTGCTTTAGTACTTGCCATTGGTCCATTGGAGAAAGTCCAGAGAAACACAGAGAGAATCTGTCAAACTTAACTAATAAGGAGTCAAGTCTGGACTGGTAGAATAGGAAGGTTAAGGAGGGCTGAAAGATTCGTATAAGAAATTGGGAGGACAGAGCACCTCAGAGGGAGGCACAAAACAAGAAGAGTAGGCTCAGTGAACGTTAAGGAGAAAAGAACTAAAAAGCATGAGAAAATATTGGAAATGGAAATGATGGGTTCATGTCCAGAGTAGCAGCCAAAATGCCCATTTGAATGGATGTAGAAAAAACTGAGGTTATATAGACTTGGTTATGGACCAATTATTAGAATACATCCTGGTAATAAATTCTACCGTGGTATCAGATGGAATTTAATTTTAATTCAATTAATTAATTTAAATCTAGGATGAAAGCTAGTCTCAGTAGTTATGGCCATGGAGCCACTGATTGTTGTACAAAAGTTCCACTTTTGGGAAGAAAATCTATCATCCTTACCTGGTCTGGCCTATATTTGTCTGTAGGCTCAGAGCAATATGGCTGACCCTTCACCTCCCTCAAAGGGTAACCAGGAATGGGCAACACATGCCAACATTACCAGCAGTGCCCACAACCATGAAAGAATAAAAAAATGAAGAGAAGATTGGAGAGAATTGGAGGGAGTTCATAGTTAAACTCAAAGATCCCTTGGTGAGACAATGTAGACAGTGGAGCTGCCATGAACTATTGCACATGTTCTCAAATAAGGTGCAGTGGGCACATGAAGACCATAGTGCAGCTGGAGGCATTTTCATGGCAACAAGGGAGTTGTGCAGAATTCATTTCATATCAGAAAGATGATAGTGAAGTTGAAGCTTATCAAAAGATCCAAAAACAGCAGAAAAATTGACTTTCCTCTGGACAGGAAGCAGTCTATAGTTGTAGCTGAAAAACCAGTAGAACTAGTAGACCAGTCACAGGTTCAACAGAGAACAGCAGCAGAGGGGGATGGGTACACTGATCAAATTTACATTAAGATATAAACACCAGGGCAGCAGATCAGAGGCACAGCAGCTGAGTTTTATGTTGTAGTCCAATGAAGTACAGGAATTTGGAAGCCAAACTTGGGAAAAGATCGAGAGTTTGCTGAGGAAGGAAGAGAACAGGTATGGCCAAGGGATGGACAGTGGTGGTTTAAGCAAGCAGTTAACTTATAAATAGGGCTAAAATGCATTTGCTGCTTGAGATAGAGGAATTTAAACAGCGAAAGAGAGGACATGGGGAAAGGATCAAGGTGGCAGCAGATGACCAAGGCTAGGGTGCACAGTTGAGGAGCTCCTAAGGAGCTGACTGCCACATCTTGAATTTACAGAGTCATCCAATTCCACCAGTGAAAATAAATACCCATATGTTAATGTGTTTCGGTCATTTTATTATCTGCCATTGGTATTATGCATTTCCATATGCTGTTATTTATGAAAACTGACAGTATTTATGTTAATTGTTCATTTCATATCAGAAAGATGATAGTGAACTTGAAGCTTATCATAAGATCCAAAAACAGTTGAAAAATGGATCTTCCTCTGGACAGGAAGCAGTCTATAGTTGTAGCTGAAAAACCAGTAGAACTAGTAGACCAGTCACAGGTTCAACAGAGAACAGCAGCAGAGGGGGATGGGTACACTGATCAAATTTACATTAAGATATAAACACCAGGGCAGCAGATCAGAGACGCAGCAGCTGAGTTTTATGTTGTAGTCCAATGAAGTACAGGAATTTGTGATATATATATATAAATGATTTGGAAGAAGGTGTAACTGGTGTGATCAGTAAGTTTGTGGATGACACAAAGATGGCTGGACTTGCAGATAGCGAGGAACATTATCAGAGAATACAGCAGGATATAGATAGGCTGGAAAATTGGGCGGAGAAATGGCATATGGAATTTAATCCAGATAAATGCGAAGTGATGCATTTTGGTAGAACTAATGTAGGAGGGAGCTATACAATAAATGGCAGAACCATCAGGAGTATAGATGCACAGAGGGATCTGGGTGTGCAAGTCCACAGATCCTTGAAGGTGGCAATGCAGGTGGAGAAGGTGGTGAAGAAGGCAAATGGCATGCTTGCCTTTTTAGGATGGGGCATAGAGTATAAAAGTTGGCGTATGATGTTGCAGCTACACAGAACGTTGGTTAGGCCACATTTGGAATACTGCGTCCAGTTCTGGTCGCTTCACAATCAGAAGGACGTGGAGGCTTTGGAGAGAAATCAGAGAAGGTTTACCAGGATGTTTCCTGGTATGGAGGATCTTAGCTGTGAGGAGAGGTTGGGTAGACTTGGGTTGTTCTCCCTGGAAAGACGGAGGATGAGGGGCGACCTAATGGAGGTGTATAAAATTACGAAGGGCATAGATAGGGTGAACAGTGGGAAACTTTTTCCCAGGTCAGAGGTGACGAACACAAGGGGTCACAGGTTCAAGGTGAGGGGGGTAAGGTTTAACACAGATGTCAGAGGGATGTATTTTACACAGAGGGTGGTGGGGGCATGGAATGTACTGCCAAGCAAGGTGGTAGAGGCGGACACGCTGGGATCATTTAAGACTTACCTGGATAGCCACATGAACAGACTGGGAATGGAGGGATACAAACGAATAGTCTAGTTGGAAGCATGAGCGGTGCAGGCTTGGAGGGCCAAAGGGCCTGTTTCCTGTGCTGTATTGTTCTTTGTTTGTCCTGTTTGTATTTGCTACTTTTTTTTCTTAAATGCTATAGTTCCAAGCAAGTTCCGAGCAATTATTGGCATAGGTCTCTCAAGATTCACCAAAAATAATTGCTGGACAATATGGACAAATTCATGATGCCACGTACACTGCAAGACACTAGGGGTGTGGCTAGAACTTGTCAAGTGGGAGTTGCAGGGGATTTAAGAATTTTAATTGATTTGTAACTCAATCTATTAAATAGTGGGAAATGGCAAGAAAAAAAGCAAAAATAAGTTGCTGCATGACATCACCAAATCAGTTGAGTTCAGATATTCAAAGATCATGTTAATAAAGTTTTTTCAGGACACATCTCCAACACTGAGTTTAGTTCCAGTTGCCACATTAGGGAGTTGTTCAGGCCCCAGAGGTGATCCTACTAAACAGTAAAAGCAACTATGCTGATCTTTTGCATCAGTTTGAAAAATATGCAGGGTTTAGCTATTGAAAAGACATTACAGATGTAAGTAACATATTTAATAGATAAAGAAAACCAAACCTTCAGAAATGGCAGGCCAGGGGGAGGACAAGATGATACAGATTCAGATTTGGGTCGGCAAAACTTAAATCAGAAGGTATGAAACATTTATTCACACTGAGACTGTCAGGGACACAGTTTGCTGGGAAGAATTGAGCATTGCACTTGTTTCAAAAATCACTAAATGCTCCAATAATTGGTATCTAGAAGAGTAACGTGAACAAGAGCTTTCTTCGTTCAAGTTGAATTTGTAATCTTGTCTAAGTGGCTATCTCACCACACTGAAGGAAAGCTTCCTTTGGTTGCACACTATTTTGGGCACCTGCACAATGCAGCATAGCCACTTTGACAGGATAGTTCGGTAATATGTTTTCAAAGCTTTTCAAATGATATTTTGCAGGTAATGTACCAAACACCGGTTTGCATTTACATAGTGCCTTTAACATTTCAAAGTCCCTGTAGTAGCCCAGCATTTTACGGGGCATTCTCTGAGGGGAAGTCATGTGATCCACTAGTTTAATGAGGGATGGGGTTCGAAATTCATTGGGACATGTCAGGGGCACTTGTTCCAACAGTTTGACCCTGGAGCTGAGTGTGGAAGGACCAGTTAAAGCACCCTGCAAATAGCTGTTTATACTTGTAATAGTTATAACCAAGCCAAAACAATAGATCTTGAAAGGGGTGATTAAAAGCCTGACCATGCTGTGAGTTTTAAAGAGAGTCTCAAAGGGAGAGAGAGAGGTAACAAGGAAGAGGATCTCAGAGAGTGAATTCTTGACCTTAGGTGCCTGAAGACATAGTCTTATTATTTGTGCAAGGGGGAAATTGGTCAAACTGAATAATTTACTCATGAAATTACTTAATATCAAACATTTTAAAGCCATTTTCAGCCATTCCTCTTGACTTCTGATGCTGCTGACATTCAAAGGCGTAGTCGATAATAGTGACTTGATTTGACTTGTTATTGTTACATGTATTAGTATACAGTTAAAAGTATTGTTTCTTGCATACTATACAGACATATCATTCATAGAGTGCATAGGGGAGAAAGAAAGAATGCAAAATTTAATGTTACAGTCAGAGCTAGGGTGTAGAGAAAGATCAACTTAACATAAGGCAAGTCCATTCAAAAGTCTGATAGTAATAGGGAAAAAGCTGTTCTTGAGTCAGTTGGTATATGTTCTCAGATTTTTGTATCCTTTTCCCAATGGAAGGAGGTGGAGGAGAGTATGTCCAAGTGAATGGGGTCCTTGATTATGCTGGCTGCTTTGCCGAGGCAGTGCGAAGTGTAGATGGAGTCAATGGATTGTCATTGCACGATTTCTCCTGATTCTCTATCTCTTTCTTGTGCTCTGTCTCATCATTGTTTGAGATCCAACCCACTATGGTGGTGTCATGAGCAAACTTGAAAGTGGGGTTGGAATTTGGCCACATAGTCATAAGTTTATAAGGAGTATAGTAAGGATAAGAGTATAATAAGCATAGTAAAGTCTAGTAAGGAGCATAGTATCTGAAGGAAGGGAAGAAAGCATAGTTTCATGTGTGAGCAGTCTTCTTCAGTGTGTACTCAGTGACAGGTTTTTATCGAACTAATCTTAAGATATCTGCCTCCAGAGGCAGCCTCATGACAGCCTCAGTCAATCAGACTGGTTACATTTCAAAAGCCAAGCACCTTTCATTTTATAATGAAGTAAAGATACAAACAGCCTCTTTTTCCAAGTGAATAAAAGACACATAGGAAGAGGCAAGGCTGATTAAATTTTTATTAACTTAATTTAATATCATTAGTGAGTCCGGGATGCAATGGTAGATGTCCTCACCAGCAAGGATCACAGATGGTCCCCACAAATTAATCGGTTTGATTAATGCTCCGTTAGTACAAGGCTGAAAAAAAATTATATTTTTATGAAGAGCTTTCATCTCATTGAGACGGTTTCAGGCCAATCCATATATATAGAAACCTGCTCTGAAAACCAAGCTCTAAAAACAATTTGCATCACAGCAGCTGAGACAGTCTGCCACTTTTTAAAACAATCAGTTATATTTTAAATAAAAACAACCCACAATATTCAATATGCCCAATCTTTCAAAGTTACAGATTCTTTAAAACAGTTCCAGGATCTGGATCTGCACCTTTGCTAAAAGCTAATCCGCTCTTCCTTGGGCCAAGCCCACTCAGTGCATCAAGTTTCATCAATATTTGTCCATTAGTTTTTGTGATACTATTTACAGACAAATACATTAACGAACAGGAATAAACACATTACCTTCATCCATGTTCAGTGGCAGCAGTAAAAAATGTTACTCGTGACTTGACAAATCTATTGGAATTCTTCAAGGATCCAACTAGTAGAGTGGATGAGTTGGAGCCAGTGGTTGTGGTTTATTGGGACTTTCAAACATCTTTTGACAAAAGAATTATAAATATCAAATTAATTAATTTAGGTAATTAGCATATTATTACAAGATGCCTTTCTCATTAGAAAATGGAAATTGCCTTTGAGAATATGTAATAAACATAAGAGATTAGTTTTAAAATGAAAGCACGTGGAAATGGGGGTAATGCATTGAGATGGATAGAAACTGATTGGCAGACAGGAAACAAAGAGTAGGAATTAATGGTTCTTTTTCCAAATGGCAGGCAATGACTAGTGGGATACTATAGGGATCAGTGCCAGGACCTCAGCTATTCATAAGATATATGCATATAGATGAGGAAACTAAATGTAGTATCTCCAAATTTGCAGATGACATAATTCAGGTGGGAGGGTGAGCTGTGAGGAGGATGCAGAGATGCTTCAGTGTGATTTGGACAATTGTGTGTGGGCAAATATATGGCAGATGCAGTGTGATTGAATAAATGTTATCCACTTTGGTAGCAAAAACAAAAAGGTAGATTATTGTCTGAATGGCTACAAATTGAGAGAGGGGAATGTGCAATGAGACCTGGGTGCCCTCATGCACCAGTCAATGAAGTAAGCATGCGGATGCAGCAGGCAGTAAAGAGGGTATGTTGGCCTCCATAGCAAGAGGATTTGAGTAAAGGGGGAGGGATGTCTTGCTGCAATTATACGGGACATTGGTGATGTGACACCTAGCATGTTGCGTGCAGTTTTGGTTTCCTTAACTGAAGAAGAGTGTTTTTGCTATGGATAGAGTGCAGTGAAGGTTTACCAGACTGATTCCTGGGATGGTGAGACTGATGTATGAGAAAAGGTTGAATCAGTCAGGATTATATTTGCTGAAGTTTAAAAGAATGAGGGGGGCTATCATAAAATACTATAAAATTCTAACAGGACTAAACAGGGAAGAAGGACAAAGGATATTCCTGATGGTAGGGGAGTCCCGAACCAGGGGTCATAGTCTAAAGATATGGGATAAACCTTTTAGGACAGAGATTGGCAAGCCTGTGGAGTTCACTGCCACTAAAAGCAGTTGAGGTCAAAACAGCCCTGACAAAGGGTCATCTTGACTTGAAACATTGGCTTTATTCTCTCTCCACAGATGCTGTCAGACCTGCTGAGATTTTCCAGCATTTTCTGTTTTTGTTTGAGGCCAAAACATTGTAGTTTTCAAGAAAAAATGTGTGGGTTAAATGGATTAGCCATGGTAAATTCATGGGACTGCGGGGCTTGGCTAGCGGGGAGGGCCTGTGGGTTAGACGTTCTTTTGGGGACTTGGTGCAGACCCGATGGGCCAGATGGCCTCTTTCTGCAGTGTAGTGATTCTATAGTTCTATTTGATCACCTTGGGGAGCAGAAGGAAAGTTGCATTGAGGCAGAAGTTAGCTAGAGACATTGGGATAAGGGTCGTTTTTCAAAGATCAGGTGATAACAGTAAATTTAAGAGTGCTTTGGGAAAGCAATTTATAATTTCATCTAGTTTGGGGGAACAGGAAGAAAAGTTGGATTGCCTGTGTTTGATCAAAAAGGGGTCAAAGGGATATGGCACATGTGTTAGTGATGAAATGTGCCTTGAGAATATATTGGGACTGCTGGGACAAAGCAAAGAAAGCAGAGTTTCAGAGCTGAGGACTGTGGAGAAAATAGTTTTGTTTAACAAAAGTAAAGGGTGAAGGTGCAGATACATTGGGCCCGATTTTACCAGTCGGAGCCTAAGGGCTGGATCCAGGCGTAGTATGGATCCAGGCCCGGAATCCTCTTTGCTGCATGCCCATACACTTCTTGCCAGCTCTGGTCCAATTCATGCTGTGGGCGGGGCTTAGTGTGGGGAGGGATTGGGGGATGATGGACTTGGGAGAATCTTGCAAACTGAAAATAACATAGCATCTTCTTGGGCTGCCTAATTATCTATGGGAAAGGTAATTAAGCTACAGTGTCCTAGTGAGCAATTAGTGAACTGTATAATACATTTGTGATCTGTAACTGGATTATTGATGTCCCTGTAGCCATGAGCCAGGTGCTCAAACGCTCAGAGTCGTGTGGTGAACTTGGAAGAAATGTCCCTGTGGTGGAATTTGGTTGGAAATAAGATTCAAGGAGATTACTAAATCTGGGAAATCAACCATAGTGAAAAGAAGCTTGTATTGGCACCTCTTCTCTCACATTCCATGGCAGATGTGCCCCGACGGATGAATGTGATTTGCATGGGCAATGTTGGGTGCAGCTAATCTGCCTCTGGAGCAGCTTTCGATCCTTTCTTTCATCTTGTTTTCATCTGAACATTGAGCAGAATTAGAGGAATTCCCTTTGGAAGATAATGTCAAAATTATAATCACAGGAACTAAAAACCTGACAGTCAAAGATTTGGGAAAATATTTCAAAATATGGATGGGGGGGTATACATTTTGAAATATTTTCCCAAGTTTTTGACTGTCAGGTTTTTAGTTCCTGTGATTATAATTTTGACGTTATCTTCCAAAGGGAATTCCTCTAATTCTGCGCAATGTTCAGATGAAAACAAGATGAAAGAAAGGATCCAAGGCTGCTCCAGAGGCAGATTAGCTGCACCCAACGTTGCCCATGCAAATCACATTCATAAATAGGGGCACATCTGCCATGGAATATGAGAGAAGAGTTGCCAATACAAACTTCTTTTCACTATGGTTGATTTTCCAGATTCAGTAATCTCCTTGAACCTTATTTCCAACGAAGTTTCACCACGGGGACAATTCTTCCAAGTTCACCACATGACTCTGAACATTTGAGCACCTGGCTCATGGCTACAGGAACATACAGGTCACTAATTCCTCACTAGGACACTGTAGTTTAATTACCTTTCCCATAGATAATTAGGCAGCACAAAGATGCTACATTATTTTCAGTTTACAAGATCCTCCCAAGTTCATCCTCCCCCCTCATCCTCCCCCCCAACCAGAGACCCATCTGAGCCTGCTCCCTTCCTCCGGCAGATGCCAGTGGAAGGCCAGGAAGGTGCTGCAGGCTCTTGAAGGATTGCAAGTCGGAAGATGGTGGAGGGACAGCAGTGATTGAGGTAGGTTGGGGTGTGCTCTGCCGAGAGGGGCCTGCCTCCCAGGGGGGTCCAATCGCAGAGGGGGGAGGGGGGAAGCCTGCCCGGGGGCCGGTGGGGGCGGGGGGGGGGCCTGCTTCCCAGGGGAGTCTGATCAGGGGTGGTTAGCGGGGGGGAGTCTGTGAAGGATGGTCGAGGAGGATGGGCTTCGGAGGTTCCCCTGCAGAGTAGAAATTGGCTTTGGATTTTTATTTTGCAGGTCGCTTACAGCGCAGATCCGGAACGGACCAGAAGATGGTAAAGTGGGATTTGGCGGTAGAGCTGGGCGCGCGGTTCATTAAATTGATTTAAATGCATGCTAAAAGCTGTGATCTGTGTGGATTCGAGTGCAGAATGCGTTTAAGGCTCAACACCTGACTTTACCGCAATTTCGTGCTCGAAAACAGGCACAAATTTTTGGTAAAATTGGGCCTATTCTGTACTCTCTCATTTCCTTCTGTGTGAATGATGTGTTTTGTCTGTATAGTGTGCAAGAAACAATACTTTTCACTGTATATTAATACATGTGACAATAATAAATCAAATCAAATCAAAGTGCACAAATTGCCTGATATCAATCTACTATTTCAGAAAAGTGCAAGAAGAAAGACTTGGAATTGTAGATCAGTCAATGAAGATGTCCAACTGAAAGTTGACTTGGATTTCTAATGGGCAGGTCATGCCTGGCAAAACTGATTGAATATTTGAGGAGGTGAATAAAGAAGTGGACAAGGAAATGTCTATATATGTTATTTATATGGACTTCCAGTAGGCATTCAATAAAGTCCTTCATATAAAAACTGTTCCTGACAAATTATTGACCTGATTAGGGAATTAGCTGAGTGTTAGGAGCAATGTTAATAGACAAGTACTCTAACTGGTAGGATGTGACTAGTGATGCCCCACAGGAAACTCAGCTATTTACCATTTTTAAAATGATTTAGATGCTGGTACAGAGAGCTACATATCCAAATTTGCCTATGACACAAGGCTGGCAACATTGTTAGCTGTATAGATAGAATAAAATCCAGTTGGAACTAAATACAACAGAACAAAATTATTTCTGAATGATGAAAAGGCAGGAAAAATGGCTGAGCAAAGAGATCTAACAGTCCATATACATTGATCATTAAAATGTCATGAATCAGTACAGAATATAACCAAAAATAGAATTCTGTCTATATCCATGAAACTAGAAAACAAAAAAGTCATGCCTCATCTGTACAAAGCTCTGGTCAGACCATACATCCCATACTGTGTTCAGTTTTTGGCATCACACATTAGAAAGGACTTTAAAATGGAAAATGCTAGAAATACTCAGCATAGAACATAGAACAGTACAGCACAGTACAGGCCCTTCAGCCCTCGATGTTGCACCGAGCTATGTCCAAACACAAGATCAAGCTATCCCGCTTCCTATCATTCTGGTGTGCTCCATGTGCCTATCCAATAACTGCTTGAAAGTTCCTAAAGTGTCCAACTCCACCATCATAGCAGGCAATGCATTCCACGCCCCAACCACTCTCTAGATAAAAAATCTACCTCGGACATCCCTCCTATATCTCCCACCATGAACCTGATAGTTATGCCCCCTAGTAACAGCTACATCCATCCGAGGAAATAGTCTCTGCACATCCACTTTATCTATCCCCCTCATCATCTTATAAACCTCTATTAAATCGCCTCTCATCCTCCTCTGCTCTAAAGAGAAAAGCCCCAGCTCCCTCAACCTTTCTTCATAAGACCTATCCTCCAAACCAGACAGCATTCTGGTAAATCTCCTCTGCACTCTCTCCAATGCTTCCACATCCTTCTTATAGTGAGGTGACCAGAACTGCACACAATATTCCAAATGTGGTCTCACCAAGGTCCTGTATAGTTGCAGCATAACCCCACAGCTCTTAAACTCAAACCCCTGTTAATAAATGTCTGGCAATGGCACCTGCTCTCTCTGCCAGTGATATTAAGGCCTCAGTATTGCTGTGAAATGAGAGGCTCTTTCGATTGATCAGGAGCCCCTCAGTATGTCGGAGCTCTCACAGCCTCAGGCTTCCAGAGGATGGTTATCAAGGTTAGCCTAAGCAACAGGGCAGCTTGGTCAGCAATCTGTCTCCATGGCAGCTGGCAGCAAAAGAAAACAATTGAAAAGTCATTGTAACAGCATTTGGAAATCACTGGTGTAAAATTAACACAAATGTTAAACCTATTTTATTGGACTTTTTCTAATTGTCATGTCCTGCTTATGAATGTCTCAAAGCATTAATGGAGGGACACGGCCAGGTGTGTGTGGGAGCTTGCAAGTCACGGGCTGTTTGTGGTTGACCATATTGTGCATGTTGATGGGAGGAATCATTGCCAAAGCACTATGCACTGATGGTCAAGATGTTCTGAGCTGTCGGCAGATGGTTGATGTTGTAGTGAGCCAGAAAGGAGGATCTTTGGAAAACCAGATGTCTGACATGAAGCAGTTCATGCGATTCACTTTAAAATGACAAACTCCTGGGTCTCCTGGGTTTCCAAATCTTAAATCCTCATCATTATCTTCATCTGAGGAAGCTTTGTTGTCTATAAAGTCTTCCAAAGCCAGGGCCTCCCCTCGCCAAAGCCTCTCCACAGAACTTTTGAGACATTGGTTCTCAAGCACCCGCAAGTAGATCGTACCTTGCTAGGGTAGCTTGTTTCCTGACATGTCTTTGCAAGTAGGGCACTCTTGGCTTTCTGCCCTGTTGCCATCACGAGGCTATACCTGTGGCTGGTCAGCATGAGCTGCTATCTTTGGCCTTTAGCCCACCACTCCCTCCTTCTCTGGTTCTCCTCATCACTGTCAGAACTGTCAATGGAGTAGGCAATTCCCATAATCTCAGCACATTAACACTCTTGTTTGGAAGTTTTCAACCAGCTTACAGTCAACCCACTTCCTATTTCCCTTCAAAATCATTGATTGTCTTTGGTTCCACCACCCTTGTAGACATAAAGTTTCAGGATGTTATTGCATAAGAAGTTCTTCATATCCCCCAGCGCATCTTGCTCAAACCTAGAATCTGTGACCGTGGTCCTTGAGCCATCAACTTTTTTGGAACAAACTTTCTTTGCCTACCCTTATCTAAACCTATTGTGCTGTATACATCTATCAAATCTCCCTTCAATCTCCTTTTTTTACCAAGGATAATACTCCAGGCTTTTCCAACCTAGCATAACTAAAATCCTTTATTCCTGGAAGCATTCTGGCAAATCTCCTCTGTATTCACTCAAAACCCTCACATTCATCCTAAAGTCTATTCATCATAACTGGAGGCAATACTCTAGTTGTGGCCTGACCAGAGCTCTATAAAGATTCAACATAATTTTCCTGTCTTTGTATTTAATACCTGTATCTATGTTAGCCAACATGCCCCTTGCTTTGCTAATTACTCTCTCAAAGGGTGGGATTTTACAGTCTTGCTCAAACGAGACTGAAAAATACCACCTCAAGGTCAATGGACATTTCCATTTTCCACCCAGCTGTTTTTTTTACAAGACTATGACATGATCTGGAGAGAAAAACCAGAGAAACAGCATGTTTTTCTCACCAGAACCAACACTGCCATTTTTCGATAAGATTTTGCCCAGTGCTTTTTGTCCTCAAATCAATTTTTTTTTTTACTTAAGCCAACACTAAGCCTTCTATTCCATGAGCTCCGATATTATTAACCAGCTTTTGCATGGTACTTTGTCAAACTCTTTCTTAAAGCTCTTATGGACAACAGCCATCTAGTTTGCTATTGCCCTTCAAGGATGAAGGTCTTACATCTTTATCTGGTTTGGCATACATGTGACTCCAGATTCACAGCAATGTGGCTGATTCTTAACTGGCCTCTGATCCACCACAAAAAGAAAACATTTGTACATAAACTAGAGATTCAAGAAAGAAGCTCTCCATCACCTTTTCAAAAGTGGTTATCAATAAATGCTGGTCAAGAATCCCAAAAATGATTTAAAACCAAATTCTCTTAATTAACCTTCTCGCTTACTTCAAAAAAAAATCAATTAGATTAGTGAAGCAAAATCTGCATTTTGCAAATCTGTCCTGGTCCTTTTTAAGCAACTCAAGCCTCCAAGTACCTATTGATTTTTGAGGGTATTGCTTATAAAACCTCACCAATTGCTGATGTTAAACCAAGCGGCCTGTAATTAATATGAATTTCCCTATACACTTCCTTGGATAGTGTCATGGTTGCCACTATCTAATCTTCTTGGACCTCTGTTGTATCGAGGAAGATTAGCAGATTGTGGAAAATTCTTGCACTTCCTTTTGCAATCTGAGATGCAAGCTATCAGGACCAGATTTATCCACACTAAGCATTGTCAGCCTTCCTGTACATCCTACCTGTTAACTTTCACCCACCCATTACTTCTACCATATCCACTTCTCCCAACATCATGTCAGCATCCTCTTCTTTAGTAAACATTGATACAAAGTACTCATTATGTATGCTAGCCTTGCCCTGAGCCACAAAGCATACATCACTCATTTTATCCTTACCTGCACTCACCAGACGTCTTGTCACCCCGTTTACTATTTTCATGCCAGTGGGAGATATTTGGATTGCTATTTTATATCAGCTGCTATTCTATTCGCATATTCTCTTTTTGCCAGTCTCCTTCTCAACTTATTAGTCAGAATTTTGTACTGACCAAGCAGGCATGCATTGGACATGAACAGTCACGATGATACCGAGTGGGAATCCTGACATTGTGATATTTTGATCATTGGGTGTGCATAGAAGTTGGAATCGTGCTGCCAACTGTTAACAGTTCAATTAATCCCACTTAAAACCAATTGACAGTGATTTAAGTTGTAAGTTTAAGTTTAAGCTTATTTATTAGGGTCACAAGTAGGCTTACAATACCATTGCAATGAAGTTACTGTGAAAATTCTGTAGTTGCCACACTCCGGCGCCTGTTCGGGTACACTGAGGGAGAATTTTGCGTGGTGAATGCGTCTAACCAGCACGGACTACGGGAGGAAACCAGAGCACCTGGAGTATACCCATGTGGACACGTAGGAAGAACGTGCAAACCCTGCACAGACAGTGCCCCAAGCCAGGAATCAAACCCAAGTCCCTGGTGCTGTGAGGCAGCAGTGTGCCACCCTGCACTATGATTTTGAATGGTCTGCGTGTTTTTCGCTCAGCGCACTGGCCAAACAGGTAGGCAGTTTTCATTCTACACCCAGAGCAGGACAAACAGCCTTAAGATGTTGGTAAGTTGAGGAGTTAGAGTCTTGCTATGAGTTGTTTGTAGTTGGTTTAGAGATGTTCTGTCACTTTTTTGGTGTTTGCGAGAAAGCTCTGAGTTTTTAAGCATTTGCAAGGTTTTCTGCAGAAAGGCTAATTCAGTGCAGAAACCTGTGCAACCAACTGAATAAACATGGGGGTTCTGTACTCTACTGGAGGGACTGCCTCAGAAGAAGAGCAACAGGCCAGAGGAAAAGGAGACCAGTTGCCCACAGGCACCATTTAAGACTCAGTCCTATGGACCGAGAGGCGCAGGCAGAAAGGGTGGAGGACCAGCAGAAATTATAAGGCATAAGGCTCAGCAGAAGGCACCATTACCTAGCAGGTGGACCGTACATTTTACCTGAACATATCAGAGGTCCAGTGCCAAAGAAGTCTCTGCAGCTCCTCAATATAAGAGATGATTGGTCCCGAAATTGCTTCCAGCTGTGCAGGTGGCCAGCCCATGTCAGTGACTCTGAAGGTGACAGTTGCCATAAACTTTTATGCCTCTGGTTTTTCCAGGGGTCAGTGGGAGATATCTGTGGTACCTTGCAATTCACTGCCCACACTGCCTCAAATTGGTCAGAGAGGGACTATTCCAAGGGTGCCCACCATCATTCACTTCAGGACTGATGAAGTTAGCCAAGCAGAACAAACCAGAGGCATTGCTGCAATTGCAGGATTTCACTGAATTCAGGTAGCCATTGACTGCACACATAGAATCATGAATTCCTATGGTGTAGAAGGAGGCAATTCGGCCCATTGAGTCTGCACTGACAACAATCCCACCCAGGCCCTATTCCCGTAACTCCACGTATTTACCCTGCTAATCCCCCTGACATTAAGCGACAATTGAGCGTGGCCAATTCACCTAATCCACGCATCTTTGGATGTGGAGGAAACCGGAGCACCCAGAGGAAACCCACACGGGGAAAATGTGCAGACTCCATACATTCACCCAAGCTGGGAATTGAACCCGGGTTCCTGAAGCTATGAGGCAGCAGTGCTAACCACTGTGCAACCATGCTGCCACATGTGCCTATAAAGGTGGCATCAGATGGGATGGGTGTCTTTGGCAATAGAAAGGGCTTCCATTCACTAGATTGTATGTGAAGTAAGTATTATATATTGCAGTTTAGGTTATCCATGGAAAATGGTGGCTGATGATGTTGCTGAGACACACAAGGACTGTAACCATAAGGGCAATGATTGAGAGGATCATTGGCATCATCAAGTTGAGATTTTGCTGTCTGGGCTTCTCAGGGGGATCACATACAATATGCTCCTGAACACATCTCCCTTATTGTTGTCTACTGCACACTACACAATGTGGCACTCTCAAGCAGGGGCCTCATGGAGGATGAAGTACTAAAGTAGCTGGAGTACTGTGTGCAGTTTTGGTCGCCGCATTTGCGCAAGGATATTTTGGCCTTGGAGGGACTGCAGAGGAGGTTCACTATGCTGATACCGGAGATGAGGGGATTGGACTATGAAGAGAGACTAAATAGACTGGGTCTGTACTCGTTGGAGTTTAGAAGGATGAGGGGGGATCTTATAGAGACATATAAGATAATGAAGGGGATGGATAGGGTAGAGGTAGAGAGATTCTTCCCGCTCAGAAAGGACAGTAGGACTAGAGGGCACAGCCTCAAGATAAGGGGGGGGGGCAGTTTAGAACGGAGTTGAGGAGGAACTTCTTCACTCAAAGGGTGGTGAATCTCTGGAATTCTCTGCCCGTTGAAGTGGTGGAGGCTACCTCGCTAAATATATTTAAGTCACGGGTAGATAGGTTTTTGGTAGGCAAGGGAATTAAGGGTTATGGGGAGAAAGCGGGAAAGTGGAAGTGAGCCACTTCAGATCAGCCATGATCTTATTGAATGGCGGGGCAGGCTCGAAGGGCTAGATGGCCTACTCCTGCTCCTACTTCTTATGTTCTTATGAAGGCAGCAATGCTGTTGCAGAGACTGCAGAGTGCTGAGATTGAGGAGGAACCAGAAGCGCCACAGGGTAAGGGACAAGATCCCAATGTGAGACACTTCTGGGAGAGAGGAAGACCAGGAAGGCCTTAATTCAGGTGACTTTCAGTTAGGAATCCAAAGCAAGGAGTCAAGGTAATGGCTAAGGGAATCCTACCAAAAATGATTGGTGCTGTCAACCTACACCCAATTCCCAAACTTTGCAGATCTTTGTATGTGTGGCGCATGACTCCAGGCCTCTTCCCTAACAATTGCATGGAGCACACCAGAGAGCTTGGACATTATCTAATATTTTAATATTGTAGGCAAAGATATACATGCACTGTTACACATATGCCAAGGAGAAATTAATCATCCTTGAGACTCCTTATGAGATCATTGTGACTTAAACTTCTGCGTATGTCTTACTTCCCTCTCGCTGGCAGCTGGATTGGAGACAGGCTGATGGCCCTGATGCCCCATCAGCCTTGATGATCTTGGCAGCCATCCTCTGGTCACCAGCATCTGTGTACGAGAATCCAGTGCCATGGCTCAGCTGTCATGGTCTCCTCAGATCACAGTCACTGGCAGAGGGGTGGAAAAACTACTGCCATCATCAAGAGCAACCTGAGAGGAGACCAAATGTGTGAACTGCAGATCTTCCACCAAGATTAGATTGGTTTGAATCTCCCTGCCTACTATAGTTGGATGGACAGCTAGCAAAGCTATTGGATGACTCATTCATCTTTCACATTGGCATTGACCAGTTTGCGGCTTGCAGGTCTAAATAGAACCTCAGAAAGCCCTGACTGAATTTCTGGAGCTGCCTCTCCATGAGAGTCTCACACTCTCTGTGGAGGAAGCTGTATGTTTGAGCTCTCACGCTCTACATGACATCCTCTAACACGGAGACCATGCACGCAGACCCTCAGAGTTCTCTGCCAGAGCTTTACATGCATCACACTGGATATCCAGCATCTGCTGCCTGTTGGATGACTCCAGAGGCTCATCATCTGTCTCAGCTCAGCATTGTCCTGGTCTCCAAAAATCTTTTGATCACTGGCACCCTGGGGATTCTCTATCTGCACCAGCTCCTCAGGTGAGGGTGACATGCCTTCACCACAGTGCAATAACATCTTCTCTGATATGCATGTATCCACCAGCCTGTACCTGTGGCTGGTACATGATGCAGAGGGAGGACATGGCGCCATTGTTTTCTGGGAATAGGCATTCTAAAGTTCTGGCCTGAAGGGGACTTTTCAAATTGAGGATATAAAGAATGAGAGGGTTCACCAATAAGGCCTGAGTTCCCCTCTTAACTGTGTTGTTAAATAGGTTATTGAGCTGTGTTTGCTGTCCACCAGTGATTTTGCTTTCAGTGTTGACAATTCTGTCCAGCTTACTTTTACATTTCACATTTAGGTTACCATACCAAGTCAAGAGGTAGATGGAACGCTTAGCGGTTGCCTAGATGGGTTCAGTTCCAATAGAATTCACCATCAACACCGTTCAGGACAAAGCAGCCCTCTTGACTAGCACCACATTCACCGTCTTAAACATTCTCTCTCTCATCGTGGGCTACAATGACTGCAGTGTGTACCAAGCCCAAACTAAGAGTGACAGTGAGAAAATTTCAATTTACTGCTCTCTTCGACAGCACCTTCCAATTATGTGTCCTTTTGAGCCAAGGTGAACAAGGGCAGCAGGTAAGAACATCACTGAATTCAAGTTCCCCTCCAAGTCGTGTACCATCTTGACCTGGAAGTACATCACTGTACTTGCATTGCCGCTAGGAAAATAATCCTGGAACTTTGTGCCTGGCAGTACCGTGGATGCACCTATGCCACATGGTCTGCAGTGGTTCAGGAAGGTGGCACACCAATAATTTCTCAAGAGCAATAGAGATGGACAGTAAATGCTGACCTTGTCAATGATGTCCACAATCCCCATCAATTAATAAAACAAAATCTACTCACATATTGGTATTTATTTACAATAACTTCTGAAACTTCTTTTTGATTTGGTTTCTTTATTTTTGCTTCATAATAATCCTGTCAGACTCACACAATGTCAAGGAGTTTGCACTAGATCAGCATAAAAATTAAAATTGAACATGGTGTGATTTTTTTTTTGAACTGTAGCAGCAACAAGAAGTGCTCGTACTCTACGTTCTCTAATTATAGCCTGTATGCCAAGCATATATTAAACCTGGTGATTTATTCTTTCGTCTGCGTGGCCTGGTAATTGTTCTTTAGCTTCTGTTTGCAGCATCTTCAGTGAGATTGTGAACAAAGCACCCATTATGCTTTTGACCACTTTGCTGTTTTGTGTTTCTGCTGTTTCCGCATTCCATTCACATGTTAAATGAACAATCTAGTGTAAGATACATTAAACTATTTTTCTTATTCAGTCTCAAGATAGGGTAATAGCAATAAGATGAAGAATCAGGTGGTGTTGGTTGAGGAAGGACACTGGGGATATTCATTGGGTAATAATATCACAAGATCTACTTGACACATTGAGATGAGGAGGGTAGGGCCTTAATTTTGTGTCTTACTTGAAGATATCCATTCAAACTGTTTACTTTATGATATTGGAAAATCTCAGCAGGTCTGACAGCATCTGTGGAGAGAGAGAATATAGCTAATGTTTTGAGTCAGAATGACCCTTGAACTTAGACAAAGTATCATCCCGGCTCAAAACATCAGCTCTATTCTCTCTCCATCAATGCTGTCCAATCTGCTGAGATTTTCCAGCATTTTCTGTTTTTATTTCAGATTCCAGCATCCACAATTTTTCGCTTTTACCTTAGTTCTATTTCATAGTTTAGCATTCTTCACCATGTTATGGAAGTTAAGCCTATATTAGCCAGAATACTGGCAATATTAAAGTAGAATTAAATGAAGACAACTATCGGCCTACAATGACCCATGCTTAACACCTAGAAAAATGATATTGAGGATTGTACTCTATCCCTATTAATATTATCAATATTAATAGTTGCCATCTTTGCCTGTGAAATGAGTTACTCCATCTTAAAGCAATTAAGTTTGAAGCACTTTGAAATATAACAGCTATTATAAGGCATTATATAAATTAAGTATTTTGTTTCCGTCTTACAAGCTAAACTTGCATCAAGACCTTGTTGTCATTGAAGTGAGATTTGAAAAGCCCTCTTCAAATGTTGCCATACAAAATTCTATTTAAGCTAAAGTTGGGATTAGCAGAATCTGCAGATGCTGAAATTAAATCCCTATTGGAAAAGATCCTCTTGTATCTTCTAGCCAATAGTCCTTAAAAGTGCATTAATAAAAACACTATGCTTAGGCACAATCATATCCAAGTGGTTTATCCTTTGTTCCAGGCAGTGACTGCAGTGTATTAGATCTCCAAGTGAATTCAAAAGAAAAACTCATTCATATTGTGCCTTATTAAAGCTCTTAAAGCTCCCTAAAGTACACACACACAATTAACTATTTTGAAGTGTATTGCCTGTTGTCCTGTAGTGAAACAGGACAAGCATTTTACACAAGGCAGAATCCCACAACCATAAATGAAACGAAAGGCAAATTAATCTGCATTCGATTATATTGATTCATGGAGAAAAAATGGAATCAAAGAATGTTCGGTAAAACTGTAAAGAAGTCTACAATGGAGAAATGGATTAGGTACAGACAAGACAGATTCGGTGAAGAGAAAAAAGGGCATCTGGTTCTAGAGCTGTGGAATGACGAGGTGTGAAAAGATACAAAGATTTAAAAGAAACAGGAAAAGGAAGCTGGTGAAAAATGTCTGGTTCGTAATTCTGTAGAGAGCTAGGAAAAACACAAGAAAACGCAGCTATTTATCAACAACAGGGAGACCGTCTTGTATCAGTTTCTTGGCAGACGCCCAATGTCTGTCCCTTTTGCTGCGTTGATTCCAAGCAGGCTGTCCGTTTTCCTGGCTGTTGACTGAATGCTAAGGTCTATTTCTGACAGAATTGACTCCGAGAGCCATTCTTCCACCAGTAACAACTGTCATCGGCAGCCCTTCATAATCAAGGGTTTCGTCTGTCAGGCTTGGCGAATCTTCGGATAACCGAGGAGTCTAATTCTGGAGTCACAAATTACTCTGCAGTGGGGAGCTGGGCGAGAGGGGTGGGATTGCATGCAGTTGAGCAGGGGAATGGAACTCACAGCCCCAGCTTGGCTTCCCTCTCCTTCCTCTACCGCCGCCGTCCTGCCTCGCTGTCAAGTTGCTGAGCCTTGAGGTGGCCTGCGTCTTAACAGACCAGGTGGAGAACGCTGAGCAGTCCACAGCCTTCTCCTCTCAGTCAGTAGTATTAATATTTCCGTGCTTTAGGGCAATCTTGAGTGCATCCTTACTCTTCTTCCTTTGGAAAAAAAAACCCAGTAACGTTATTAAGCGGTCAACATGTTAAAAGTGCTTCCGCTGCCTGGATTTTTCAGGAGGAAACCCTGGTTGGGTATTCAAACTTGTGGTCAGCTGCTGCATTTTTTTTAAGTTTATTTATTAGTGTCACAAGTAACTGAAAATCACCTTAGTCGCCACATTCCGACGCCTGTTTGGGTACACTGAGGGAAAATTTAGCATGGCCAATCCACCTAGCCAGTATATCTTTCCGACTGTGGGAGAAAACCAGAGCACCCAGAGGAAACCCATGTAGACACAGGGATTACATGCAAACTCCGCAGAGACAGTTACCCAAGCAGGAATTGAATCCAGGTCCCTGCAGCTGTAAAACAGCAGTGCTAACCACTGGGTCACTGTGCCACCCTAAGGGAAAACCCATTGGCATCACCTAGTAAACAGGAAATGCAGCAAAAGCAGAAGGAGAAGTATCATTTAATTAGTACAAATAATTGTCAAAGAGTGAATGGGGCTGATTAGGGATCATGAAGGCTATCTTAAGGAAACAGAGGTCATGGCTCTCATACTAAATGAGTACTTTGTTTCTATCTTCATTAGGAGAGGATTTTGCCAATATCACAGCAAAGGAGGTGATGACAGCAGTTATCAATGCAGTTATGTCAGATGGTGTGCATCCTAGATTGAGGGAAGTTGTGGGCAGATTAAGAAGGCTATGGCCAAAAGAAAGGGAGTAAGACTGCAAAGGTCATTAAAAACTAAGGTCCTTAAGGAAAATTGGTTGGAATGGGAACTAGGTATATGAGGACAAGGATGGGAAGGGGAAGTTGAAAAATGTCAAGAGAAATAGAAAAATATAGCCTGAACATCCTCTGTCCAACAGAAGTAAGATGGAGAACATGTGATGATTTTGAAATTGACAAATCAGGAGTCATTTATGGAGGTAGTGAACAGAGCCAAAGAGACATTGTTGGATGTTGGATGGCAAAATCTGTGAAGCGAATTGATCAACAAAAGAGCAGATAGCTGAGGGTGGTACTCCATGCTGATCCAGTGGATATTGTTGCTATTAAAGTCTATTTGTAATACTCTCTCAACTTTCACTGATTCATGGTTTCTTCTCTGACAACTCTGCCCTATCTCCCCCATCCCTGCCAAATTTGTAACTAACAGGGCTAATCTGGTTCTCAAGTGTTGACCCATGAGCAGGAGCTACACCCATATTCGGGGTATTTCTATAGGCAAACAGGAACTGTGCTATTTTAGTGTCTAGCAATGTACATTCCAGCCTTGAAGGCTTGAACTGCACACTCAGCCAACTCATCTGATGAAGGATAATATGGTGCAGTTTGATTAAAGTTCAATATGCTTGATTCCATTAAATGCTATTTGTGAATGCTGTTCTGTTGTCTGAGACAAGAACTTCTGGTGCTGTGGGTGGAGAAACATTGGCACAGTTTCTCCACTGTGGTGATTGAAATTGTGGCTGTTATTTAGAACACCTCAAACCATTTGATTGGGCATCCACTAATAAAAGGAACCTAAATGGGCTCACATAATTCACGTGACGTCTCACCCATGGCTGAGCTGGCAATGTCCATGGGTATAAAGGGCACTGGTTACATATTTCACAATAACTCCGCAATTCTCTTCCTGGTCTGAGAATAGCCATCCTGGATCCCCAAAGAATGACACCATCCTCACAATTTAGCTCATCATTGCTGAGCAACATCAAACAAACCATGCAACATCAACAATATCACCAGCAAGTGACACTACATTAGCTATATTAGCGATGTCTGCTACAACACTAGGAGCAACACACATCACATGTGCAGGGTGCCAACTCATCACTGAAAGCAATGAATGTCAAATCTACAAAATGGAGGCACAATATCCAATCATACATGATACTGTGAATAATATTTTGAAAAAAGGTAATGAACTAGAACAGACTCTCAAGGTGCTCAGTTTATTCCTAAAAGCTGATTGCTAATCTTTAGTTTAGAAAAAATGTTAATGATTGGAACAGTGACTTTTTTTGAAGAAGTGTAGTTGTTACTGTCATGTTATGGAGAGTTATAACATGCAAAGATATATCCAAGGACCTAATTTTAACCAACAGAACTACAACCTGCCTGCTGCAGTTGTAAATGCGCCTAGTTTGGGGGCGTTTAAGAGATCTGTGGATAGGTTTATGGATGGAAAGGGATTGGTTTAGGTTAGAGGGTCATTGTTTTTTAACTGGTCGGTGCAACATCGTGGGCCGAAGGGCCTGTTCTGTGCTGTAATGTTCTATGTTCTATGTTCTAACAGAAAGATTTCACATTTTTAAATAAAAATAAACTTTATTGTATATATTGTTAATTTAAGCAAAACAGGAACTATTAATTTAACAATATGGTTTATAACTATGTATATTATTCACTCAGTTTTACTTCCTATTCCCCCCAAGAAGCCTCTTAATAATTTATGATATCTTGGAGTTATTTCTTCTGTCAAGTCCACCCAAAAGTATGTCACAGTCCTCTGGAATTTATTTAAATTTTCCTCAGTCTCCAATGTGAGATTTATTGTTTAATACTGCTTTGACTTGATCTGATTTATTATTGTCACATGTATTGGTATACAATGAAAAGTATTGTTTCTTGTGCGCTATGCAGACAAAGCGTACCGTTCATAGAGAAGGAAAGAAGAAAGTGCAGAATGTAGTGTTACACTGTAGCTAGGATGTAGAAAAAGATCAACTTAGTGCGAGATAGGTCCATTCAAAAGTTTGATAGCAACAGGAAAGAAGCTATTCTTGAGTTGGTTGGTATGCAACCTCAGGCTTTCGCTGTGGATGCCTAAATTCCTTGTGAATGTTGCCTATTCAATGCTTTGCAGCTAATTCTGCTAATTGCTTTCTTTACCACAAGGCTCTGTGAGGACTTTGATACATTTCTTCCACTGACTGCAGTTGAAAATAAATCTTCTAGCTACTTTTTCCTCATGAACTCAAAATTGAGATAAAGTTCTCACTCACATTCCATGTAGAGTGATGAAGTTAGAATTTTCTCAGCTTAATTGTCAACCTGATTAATACCCATCAGCTTTGGCTATCTTCTTTCAGTGAGCTACAGACCTCCAGAGTTCAAACTGCAACTAAACAGCCTTTGGAGCAAACACCCAGATAAACTAAAGAATCTCTCTCTTCCCACAGCTTATCTGCATAATGGTGTGACATGTTTTTGAGATGTCCCTGAACAGACCTTTAGGTTAATTATCCCCAACTTAAAAATTCTTCTGTGACATGAAGAAATAAATGGATTTTACAAACATCCCTGAAACTCCTCTTTGATTATCAATAAATAATTGATGATGCTAAGGAATATGATTGCTCTTTCTTCATACTCTTACTTCAGTTTTCTTTTGTCTGAAAATGCCTTATGCAGTTAAAGGCGGCATGTAGCAAAGTGGTAGTACTATGGTAGCACGGCATGATAACACTGCTGCGTCACAGCACCAGGGATGCGGATTCAATTTCTGGCTTGGGTCACTGACTACAAAGTCTGTATGCTCCCCCTGTGTCTGCGTGGATTTCCTTCAGGTACTCTGACTTCCTCCCACAGTCTGAAAAACATGCTGGTTACGTGCATTGGCCACGCTAAATTCTCTCTCAGTGTATCCGAACAGATACCAGAGCATGTG
Organism: Carcharhinus amblyrhynchos; assembly: GCF_965287045.1. Lineage (NCBI taxonomy): Eukaryota > Metazoa > Chordata > Chondrichthyes > Carcharhiniformes > Carcharhinidae > Carcharhinus > Carcharhinus amblyrhynchos. The sequence continues at coordinate 57,275,688 of NC_137334.1, forward strand.
ACTAGGGGATTTTCACAATAATGTCATTGCAGTGTTAATGTAAGCCTACTTGTGACAATAATAATAAATAAAATTAAACATAATGTAAGTCATTTATTGAAGAAAATTAACCTCCCTTGACTACACCTAAGATTGTCCAATGTTTTAAGTGTTTACACCCCTTCGACCTTGCCAGGAAATAATTAGCTTTATAACTTTAAACTTGTTTGAATTACATAACATTCAGGGTTAGTTTCTTAACCAGATGTATCCATTTATTTGCATTCAATCTTTAACCTAAAAGTTATATTCCTAGTTTTCGAAAGGGTAACCAAGAAGGTAGATAAAGGCAGTGCAGTCAACGTGGACTTTAGCAAGGCCTTTGACAAGGTTACCGCATGGTAGGTTGTTGCATCAGGTTAAATCTCATGGAATCCAGGGTGAGGTAACCAATTAGATACAAAATTGGCTTGGCGACAGAGGACAGAGGGTGATTGTAGAGAGTTGTTTTTCAAGCTGGAGGCCTGTGACCAGCGGTGTGCCTCAGGGATCGGTGCTGGGTCCACTGATGTTTGTTATTTACGTTAATAATTTGGATGAGAATTTAGAAGGCATGGTAAGTAAGTTTGCAGATGACACCAAGATTGGTGGCATAGCGGACAGAGAAGAAGGTTATCTAGGATTGCGATGGAATCTTGATCAATTGGGCCAATGGGCTGGTGGATCGCAGATGAATTTTAATATAGCTAAATGTGGTAGATTGGTAGAGTGAATCAGGGCAGGACCTATTCAGTTAATGATAGGGCATTGGGGAGAGTTAGAGAATAAAGAGATCTAGGACTACAGGTTCATAGCTCCTTGAAAGTGGAATCACAGATGGACAGGGTGGTGAAGAAGGCATGCTTGGTTTCATTGGTCAGAACATTGAACACAGGAGTTAGGACATCTTGTTGAAGTTGTACAAGACATTAGTAAGGCCATACTTGGGAGTACTGTGGACAGTTCTAGTCACCCTATTATAAAAAGGATTTATTCAATTTAATAAGTGCAGTAGAGATTTTCTAGGATGCCACCGGGCCTTGATGGTTGGAGTTTAAGGAGAGACTGGATAGGCTAGGACTTTTTCCCTTTGAGCATAGGAGGCTTAGGGGTGATCTTATAGAAGTCTATAAAATAATAAGAACATTGATGAGGTAGATAGTCAACAAGAGGTTATTGCAGAAGGTCAGGGGACATGGAGTTGAGGGTAGGGTGTTAGCGTGAATAGAGGATTGGTTGTCAAATAGGAGGCAGAGAGTGGGGGTCAGTGGGTGCTATTCGGATTGGTGGATGGTGACTAGTGGAGTGCCCCAGGGGTCGGTGCTGGGGCCTCAGCTATTTACCATTTATATAGATGATCTGGAGGAGGGGACCAAGTGTAGGGTGTCGAAATTTGCTGATGACACCAAGATTGGTGGAACAGCAAATTGTGCGGAGGGTCTACAGAAGGATCTAGATAGGCTGGGCGAATGGGCCAGGAAATGGCAAATGGAATTTAATGTTGGCAAGTGCGAGGTGGTCCACTTTGGTAGGAATAATGGTAGGAAGGATTATTACTTACGTGGCAAAAAACTGCAGCAGGCGACAGTGCAGAGGGACCTTGGGGTCCTTGTGCATGAGTCGCAAAAACCCAGCTTGCAGGTGGAGCAGGTGGTCAGGAAGGCGAATGGGATGCTGGCCTTCATAGCGAGGGGGATTGAATGTAAAAGTAGGGAGGTCTTGCTGCGGCTGTATAGGGCATTGGTGAGGCCACAGCTGGAGTACTGTGTGCAGTTTTGGGCGCCGTACTTACGCAAGGATATTTTGGCCTTGGAGGGAGTGCAGAGGAGGTTTACTAGGCTGATGCCGGAGTTGAGGGGGTTGAGCTATGAAGAGAGGCTGAATAAACTTGGCTTGTACTCGTTAGAGTTTAGAAGAATGAGGGGAGATCTCATTGAGACGTATAAGATGATGAATGGGATGGATAGGATAGAGGTGGAGAGACTCTTCCCACTCAGAAAGGACAGTAGGACTAGGGGGCACAGCCTCAAGATAAAGGGGGGGGCGGTTTAGAACGGAGTTGAGGAGGAACTTCTTCACTCAAAGGGTGGTGAATCTCTGGAATTCTCTGCCCGTTGAAGTGGTGGAGGCTACCTCGCTAAATATTTTTAAGACGCGAGTTGATGGGTTTTTGATAAGAGAGGGGATTAAGGGTTATGGGGAGAGGGCGGGAAAGTGGAACTGAGCCACGACAGATCAGCCATGATCTTATTGAATGGCGGGGCAGGCTCGAAGGGCTGGATGGCTTACTCCTGCTCCTATTTCTTATGTTCTTATCTTTTCCCAAGGTAGGGGAATCTAAAACTATAGGGCATAGGTGTAGGGTGAGAGGGGAGAGATACTAAAGGGTCCAGACAGGCAATTTTTTCATGCAGAGGATGGTGTCTGGAATGAGCTGCCAGAGGCAATAGTAGAGGCGGGCACCATTTTGTCTTTTAAAAAGCATTTCGACAATTACATGGGTAAGATGGGTATTGAGGGATATGGGCCAAACACTGGCAACTGGGACTAGTTTAGTGGTAAAAACTTGGTGGCATGAATAAGTTGGGCCAAAGGGCCTATTTCCATGCTGTAAACCTCTGTAAAATTTGTATTCTAAAATATATAAATTATGAGCTAAATACTTCTAACATTTTGTTATTTATTCAGTAAGAAACTAATTGATATGTGAATATATTTGAATTGATCTATTGTACGTTAAGCTGATCTTACTCTTCATCCTATCTGTAACTGCAACACTATATTCTGCACCCCTCCTTTTCCCTATGTACTCTATGAATGGTGTATAGCGCACAAGAAACAATACATTTCAGTGTATCCTAATTCATGTGACAATAATGAATCAAATCAAATATATGCCATATTTTCCCAGTCTGTGCCCAGTAGCAATGTATCAATCAGTCCAGCAGCCACATGGCAGGGTGCCAGGTGAAGCTCTAGCATTTTGAGTTTGAAGTGTAATTATTTTCAACTTATGGGATCCAGAAAACCCTTTGAAGACATGATAATATTGTCTCGCAGCAGCCGCAGATGATCAATGAAAGGAGGCACCACCATTCTTAGGAAAGCTTGGAACAGACACGCCACTGGGAAGATGTGCACATAGTACATCAGCGCAATTATCACTCTTGTTTCATTGCAGGGGCATTGTAAGGGATTGGGGCCTAGTGCACATAACGCAGACCGTCCGCTCAAGATTTCACAAGGCCGCACCAACAGAGTGGATAGTAGTCCGCAGCAATAAAAAAACTACATTGACACAAGTCTCAAACACTCCTACAGCTTCCTTAGGGATCGAGGCGCGCCGTCCGGTTGGCTGGCGGGCACGTCAATCAGCGGTGACCGACCAATCGGAGAGGGGAGGAGCTAGGGCCGCTGTCCAATGGGGAGGGGGGCGGTGACGGAGGAAGGGGGCGGGGATTGAAGCGGCTGAGTGTGGGGTAACGGGAGAGGGGGGGAGCTGAGTGAGGGAAAGCAGAGTGAGGGAGGTAGTGACTGAGTGACTGACTGAGGGAGGCGGCCGCTGATTTCATCGCCCAACTGACAGCAGCCGCAGAGCCGCGCGCTTCAACCGTTCGGCAGCTCCCCATCCCCTCCCCACCCCGGATTTGTAAACAGCTCTCGGCTTTCGGTGTAAACCCGCAGCGCGCTTCGAGGTCATGGCCTACCCTGGATACGGCGGGGTGAGTAAAGCCGGGGGGGGGAAATCCCTTCTCCGGGCTGTGGTTCAGAGCTGGGGAGGCTGCTAACCGGGGGGGGGGGGGGGGGGGGGGGGGCCTCGGCTGGCCGGCTGGCCGGCTGGCCGGCTGGCTGCTGTGTTAGGTTGCGGGGGCCCGGCTACCCCGCAGTCATTCTTCTCGGCGTTGTTGTTGAGTGTGTGCTTTTTCTTAAAAAAAATTAAATAAATGACAGTAGGTGTGTTCCTCCAGCCCCCCCCTCCTCCTCTCTCATTGTTCAGGAACCGAGTCTCTCTCTCTCTCCTTCTCCCCACTCCCGCCCCCCCCCAAAAAAAAACTCGGAGCAGCTCCATGGCCGCCGAAAAGAACTGGAGGTGTAAGGACGGGAATGCCTTTCATGGTTTTGGTTTCGCCTGGGTGGATGGAAGCGACGCAAAGCAGTCCCAAGTCTTTAGACTTAACCCTTTGTGATCTTTCCGTTTTTAAAAACAAAATCTTAATTTTTCGGTGTGTCTGCGCCGAATTCCTCGTGCAGGTTTAATCCCCTACCTGTGGGGGACGGGTAAGTCTCTATTTCACAGCACTTGTGTACATTGCCGTGGTCTAATGGAGAAATGCACTCCATTTTAACTGGCAGATCATGTAAACCTATACCTCAAAGTAAAATGGTGTGTCTTTTTCGTTAGTTTGTGGCAATATCCATATTGCTGTTTAGCCCTTGCTTTGCTGACTGGAGTTCCATTTAAGTTTCTTCAGACATAATCTTTATAACTTCGTGCCAGCATACCAGTCATCTTACTAGCATGGACTTTTACTGGAAAATTAACGTTTTACTATAATTAAAAAAAAAGTTGATTTTTCTCCCATGTCACTGATCTCAGTTGTGATATGGTGGAGAGCTCTTTTTCTGGGTTGTTGTGGGGCACTTGCTTTGTAACTTGATAAAGGCCCCTAAGCAGGCTAGCTACTCTATTGACTGCTGATCATCTGGGGACCAAGAAGGCTGAGTAGAGACTGAAGGGACTGACTTGCTGAGAGCATCATACCCAACTGTCCTTGAAGCCAAAATAGCTTCCATGCATTATTATAATCAGAAATCTTTTGTTGTTTTGGAACATTCTTAATGGAGGTGGTAGAACCTAAATTTCGGTACAGCTTTGTAAATGAGGTTTTACGAAAGATCTTAGTTACAAGTTCCTGATTTTGCAGTTAGTTGAACCTACGTGTCTTGCTTGAATTAAAAAAAGTCTGTTGTTCCTGCTCCATAAATACTTTTGATGGTAACATTCTGACCTCCTAAATCAGGTGGTTATGGGTTCATTCACAATCCAGAGATTTGTGCATACAATTTAGGTAGATTTTTTGGTGCACTACTGAACATCTGAATTGGGATCAGGAGTAGGTCATTTAGTGCCTTGAGATAAAAGCAAATTACTGCGGATGTTGGAATCTGAAACCAAAAGAGAAAATGCTGGAAAATCTCAGCAGGTCTGGCAGCATCTGTAAGGAGAGAAAAGACGTTTCGAGTCCAGATGACCCTTTGTCGAAGCTTAAAGTGCCGTGAACTTGCTCTGCCATTCAGCAAGGTCATGGCCGATTTGATAGAATCATAGAACCTAGAAGCAGGAGTAGGCCATTTCGTCCTTTGAGCCAGCTCCACTGTTCATTTTGATCATGGCTGATCGTCAAATTCAGTATACAGAACCACCATCCTCATACATCCCTTGATCCTTTTAGCCCCAAGAGCTATATCTAATTTCTTGTGAAATCAGACAACGTTTTGGCCTCAGCTCCGTTCATGGTAGTAAATCACACACACTCACCAGCCCATGGGTGAAGAAATTTCTCCTCATCTCAGTTATAAAGGTTTATCTTCAAACTATGACTCCTAGTCCTGGAGTCTGCCATCATTGGGAGCATTCTTTCTGAAACTACCCTGTCTAACCCTGTTAGAATTTTATAAGTTTCACTGTTCTGAGTGCCAGTAAATGTCCTAACTGACTTCCCTGTACACTCTCTATAGCAAGGACAGCCTTCTCAGATAAGGACACCAAAACTGCACACACTGTGGCGTCACCAATGCCCTAAACAATTGCAGCAAAACATCCCTATCTGGGTATTCAGTTCTCTCGCTATGAAGGCCAATATACAGTTTGCCTTGATTGTATCCTTAACTCCACATTCTGCCTATCTTTTGTAACCATAGAAAAGTTACAGTACAGAAAGAGGCCATTCATCCCATCATGTCTAGGTCAGCCAAAAAAGAGAAAAAATAAATTAGCCATTCATTCTCCAATCAGATCCAGCACCTGGTCTGTAGCTTTGCAGGTCATGTCACTTCATGTGCAGATTTAGGTACTTTTTAAATGAATTGAGCAATTTCAGATGCTCATTATCCTCTGGGTGGAAAATGCTTTTTCCCCATCCCTCTAATTCTTTTATCAATCACCTTAAATCTATGCCCCCTGGTAAATGACCAGGAGTAGAGGAAACCAGTCTTTCCTGTCTACTTTATCTAGGCCCCTCATAATTTTTGTACACTTCCAATTAACTCACACCTCAGCCTCCTTTGTTCTTAGGAAGACAACCCTAGACTATCCAGTGTTTTTGATACCTGTAATTTTCAAGCCTTGCAACATTCTTATAAAACTGCTGTGTACTGTCGCCAGAGAAACTATGTCCTTTCTGTAATGTGGTGACCAGAACTGTACACAAAGTTCTAGCTGTGACCTAACCAGTGTGTTAAACAGTTTTGGTATTACACCCTGCTTTTGTATTCAGTACCTCATCCAATGAATGGAAGTGTTCAACGTGTTTTCTTTACCACCCTGTCCACCTGTCCTGCCTCTTTTGAGGACCTGTGGATAAGCACTCCAAGGTGTCTCACTTCCTCTACCAAACTCAAAATCCTCCCATTTACTGTGTATTCTTATCTTTGCTTGCCCTCCAAATGCATTACCTCACACTTCTCTGAATTGTGTTCGATTTGCCACTTTTCTGCTTACTCAACCAAAGCATTGATATAATTCTGGAGACAACAGGTCAAGAAACTGTCTATGTCTGTCTTAAAAATATTCATTGACCCTGCCTCCACCACTCTTTGGGAAAGAGAGTTCTAAAGATTCATGATCCTCTGCGAGAGAATATATCTTCTCTGCCTTATAATGGAAGACTTTTTTTAAATTTTGTAACTTCCATAAGGGAAAATATTCTTTCAGCATACTTCCTGTCAAGTCCCCTCAAGTTATTCTGTTTCAAGTAGATTACTTCTCATTCTTATAAACTCCAATGGACATGGACCCAAACTATCCAGCCTTCCCTCATAAGAAAACTTCCCCCAATCCAGGGATGAGATTTTTTTCCCTTTCTGAGGCATGTTTTGCAATGGTGGGGAATGGTGTTATTTGCTAATGGCAGAATCTTATGGTTCTGCCATTGTCAGTGGAGATTCTCGTTGAATGCACCCCTCGCTGATGGAAAACCTATGACAAGGTTGTGCCATTGGTGGGACTCTAATGTAAATGTCAGTGTAAACACCAACAAGATTTTGGTGCAGGTATCAGTTGAGTTAATCTTTTCTGATTTGCTTCTAATGTTTTCTCAAATAAGGAGACCAAAACTGTGCACATACTCAAAATGTGGTCTCACCAACTATAGCAAAACATCCCAACTTTTACATTCCAGTCCCTTGCAGTAAACAGCAGTTTTCCATGTACCTTCCTAATCACTTGCGCCTGGGTACTAACTTTCCCAATTCGTGTACCAGGGCACCCAGATCTATTAGAGTTAAGTGGCATCTCTATATTTAAATAATATGCTGCTTCTCTATTCTTTATTTCAAAGAGCAGAAAATGTTATTCCATTGGAGTTGCTGTCTTTTGGATGTAAGATTAGACGAAGGCCCTGTTGCCTCCTTGGAAGAATGTTGAAAATAATACCATGCATATTTGAAGAAGTATTTCATTGTCTCTAAAGCCCTTTGGGATGTACAGAGATAAAAGGCGCTTTAAAGATGCAACAATTTCCTTTCATTGTACTCATAGCAAGCTTCACATATTGGCATTACAACATGTTGGAAATTTCATTGTTTCTGTAGGAAAATCTAAGCAATAAGAATTTGGACAGACACAATATGATCACTTAGAAATCCAGCCCTGTGTCATAATGCAGAATAATGAGTGACTTTTTGCATTACTGGTTAAGGGCAATGTCTGGGCATTGTTTGTGAACACTTATAAGGAGTTGGTGAAATGACAAGCTTGTAGGAATTTATTTTTTAAAAAAAACCTTATTTAGTGAAGTTGAGCAACAAAGTTCCCTTTTAAATTAATTTACAAAAGTAACTCTTCCAAATGTCTTAATCCATTTATTCTTGGACTTCTCCCAAAACCTGTTCCAATTCACTGCATCATACATATGCACTGCTTGATACTTTTCAAAACATTCTGCAAACTTTTACAGTAACACAATTTAAGGGAACAGTGGGCTGGAAGTATATCTATGGTTGGTCCTGTTAATATTTATGTGCACATTAGTGAATTAGCTTTTTGCTTCTGGGCCATACATTTCAGTCCAACTTAGGTTATGAGATAAGATTTTTGCCTAGCAGATGTATGATTTCTTTATAAATCAAATTTTGGCACCCTCTGTTTTGGAGCCGTGGCTCAGGACCTAGAAGTACTTGCAGATTAGCTGTGAATTTAAAGTCTGTATGGATGGCTGCTGTTTGAACTGGAAAACTATCCACAAATATGATAAATGGTAACTCTTAGTTTGTTGTTAAAATGTAGAATGGGGGATGTTTACTCTGAATGATTACCTGAGCTAAACATGCTGAAAAGGAGAATGAAAGGGCCTACATTTATATAGCACCTTCCACAATTATGGGACATCTGATGTGCTTTATAACGAACAGAGCACTTTTGAATGCAGTCACTGTTTTTTTTTAAAGAAAAGCAGCTAATTGTACACAGGAACCTATAAACAGTATATAAAAACTATCTCCAGTTCCGAAGAAGAGTAATACAGACATGAGATGTTAACTCTGTTTCTCTCTTCACAGATGCTGACAGACCCGCTGAGTTTTTCTAACATATTCTGTTTTTTCAGATTTCCAGCACCTGCACTATTTTGCTTTTCAATTACTAAAACAAATTTTGTGATCACTAATTCAGTGATTTTAGTTGCAGCAATGCTTTGGGATTTTTGTATGTTCCTGGGGCGGGGAAGAGAGGGAGGAAGGAATGGAAGGAGGGAGAGAGGAATGGGGCCTTGGTTTAACATCGTGCCCAAAAGGCAGCATCTCTGACGGTGCAATACTCCCTCAATACTGTATTGCTGTACTAGCCCAGATTATATGCTCAGGTTCGAGTCAAACTTGATCCCAGAATCTTCTGTGAGAAGAGCACAACACTGAAATAAAGCTCACTCCTTGTGAGATGCTAAGAAAGACAGAAAAAATACATTTGTCCTTTTCAGATAAGTCTAATTCCCTTTTGAATGCATCGACTGAAACTCTTCATGGGTAGATTGAATGCCTGAAGCTAAGTTACAGCACAGTTGTATGAAAAGTTCTGTAAGTTAACTTGAAGAGTTCCTCCATTTTAGAGAAACTAAAAGTTAGCATACATTGCAAGATATTTTTGATTATGCTAGTATTGTGAAGTTATTGTGATAAAGCATTTTAATGCCTACTCGGCATTACTTAGTTTGTACCACATTTGCAAAAGTTCCTATTATTTTAGATCTTGGCCACACATTTCTCATGTTGCAAAGATTTGCCTACATTTTGCAAGGGGTGGCACTGAGTTTTTTTCAGTGGATTCTGAGTAGCTGAGCTTGACATTTGACCTACTCAGATGCAAAGTTCTTCCACCAATAGTTCTGCAGACATATTCCTAAAACTGTTTTAGAAATGATTTGATTGTTTTCTGAAAATAAATGCTTCAAATAATGCATATGTGGAATCCAGCAGACTGAGCACTATAGAAAGCAACAAAGAAAGTAATGAGGTGAAAAAAGAAATTTGAAAAAACGGCAAGGGGTATCAAAGCAAACAGCGAATGTGTTTCTAAATATATTAAGAGAATTGTAAAAGGAATGTGGCCCATTAAATGAGGATGCAGGTAAGGACATAATAGATAACAAGTAGGTGATAGATTTATTAAATGAATACTTTATATCCGTTTTCACAGTGGGAAAAAGTGGACAAAATACCAGCAGTACAAGGGCACCTAAAAATAAGTCAAGGGGAGGAGCTCAGTGGATTTAATATCATTAAGGAAAATGGTAATGGAGAAAATAATGGGCCTTAAGATAGATAAATCTCCAGGACCTGATGGTTTCCACACCAGGCTTTAAAAGAAATAGGTAAGGAACTTGCCAATGTCTCAGTTATAATTTTACAAAACTCTTTAGAGTTAGGTGTTGTCTTTTGGATTGAAAACTTGCAAATGTCACTCCATCTTAGTTAAGATGGGAGGTAGAGTAAAAGCGGGTAATGACAGAACTGTCAATTTACTAGGAATGATAGCATAATAGCTATGTTATTACACTGATAATCGAAAAAACCTGTCCTAGAGACGTGAGTTAAAAACCCAACTTGGTAGCTGAGAAATTTAAATTCAATTAAACCAAGGCTGAAACTCTACCACCTTGTGTGCACGGAATTGAAGCGGGCGAGGGTTCAACAGTGGAAATCTCCATTGACCTCCGGAATTTCCGGTCTCACCCAAGCAAGGATGTAAAATCCTGCCCAAAGACTATTTAAAATCTAATAGCTGGTATCTCAAATGTTGATTATACAACTACTAAATTGATAGAACCTACCTTGTTCACAGACTCCCTTAAAGGGAGGAAATCTATCACCCAGTAAGGCCTCTACGTAATTCCAGACTCTCAGCAAAATGATCACTCTTAATTGCTTTCGAAAGTGACTTATCAAACCACTCAGTTGTCCCAGATCACCAGTTAAATATAATAATACAAGTCAATGGACGACCTGGCTTGATGTAGGCGTTGGATTTGGGATGGAAAAAGGCATACTCAGCCCAGTCGACGTTGTTGAGTTGTCCTCGCTAACATCTGGGCAATTGTGCCAAAACTGAGAGTGCTGACAGACAAGTAAAGAAACAGCTTGACAATCAAATTCACAGAATCATTTACTTTTCAGCCAGAGTCCCTAGCTCCTCCATCACCATCCCTGAATATCTTTTGTTCCGTTGACAGGACACATTCACAAGAGCTGGCGGCACAGTGGTATAATTGGGATAAATTAAACCTAGGAGTTCTTGCCATTGACTTTGGACTTCATGAAGCTTTAATGATTGTCATCTACTGCCTTCCCTGTGCTTATGAAACAGTACTTCTCCATGTTGAACACCACTTGGAAGAAACACGAAGGATTGTAAGGCAGAAAATATACTCCGGTGTAGGGATTCCACAGTGCAACACCAAGAATGACTAGGCAGCACCAATTGCTGGCCCAGTCATGAAGGACATAGCTGACAGAATGGCCTTATGGCAGGTGGTGAGAATGCCAACATGACAGAGAAATCTACTTTTAAAAAAAATTACAGCAGAGAATGAGGCCATTCAGTCCATTCTCCCTGAGTCAGTTGCAGAAGAGCTATCCTGCCAAATCCTACCTACTAACTCTTGGTCCATAGCCTTGTGGGGTACAGCACTTCAGGTGCGTATCCAAGTACTTTTAAATGTGATGTGGGATTCTACCACCTTTTCAGATTGTGTTCCAGATCTTTACCACTCACTAAATATAGAAAACACTCTAACTCTCCTCCAATGCTTCAACCAATGAAAGTGGGTCCTTTCTAACCATTCTATCTTGACCCACTATAATTTGTACAACTCAATGAAATCTCAGTTCCTTCACGGGATGGAAAATAGCTCCTGACTATCTAGCCTCTCCTTCTATCTAAAATCTTTTTTATAGTTCTTGTCTGTGCTCTTTAGCACATTCATATCCCTCAATTCATGTGGTCACCAGAATTTTACACTGTATTCCAGCTGTGGACCAGCTAGTGTTTTATACAGTTCAAGCATTAATATTCTGTTCTTGTATTCTGTGTCTTGACTAATGAAGAAATTGACCCTGCATGCCTTTTTAACCATTTTATCTGCCTGTCCCCCTTTCAAAGATCAATGCATATGCACACCAGGTACTCTATGCTTCAGTGTCTTACCATTTGTGCATTCCTTTACCTTGTTTGTCACTTCACATCACCCTACACTTCTGTGAATTGGATTTCATTTGCCACATTTCTGCCTGCTTGCCCAATGCACTGATATCTTCTGTACTCTTAAAGTTGATTTGAGCTTCCTTCCTATCTGTCAACTACATGATACAACCTTTGTATCACTTCAACACTGAACAATTGAGCTATACAATGAAAAATAATAGACTTAGATCCAAAATTAGTTCAATGGCGGGAAGCAAGAGTGGCAGGAGCTAGGGTTGAAGAGTGTTCGTATGATTGGAAAGTTGCTTCTGTAGTGAGGTCCTGCAGGGTTTGATGCTAACTTGTTACTTGATCTTGCCCTCCGCAACAGACCTGTCACAGATGTATCTCATCAACAGCATTGGCTGGAGCAGCCACCACTCATTCCTTGTGGATGCAAAGTCTCACCTTCACACTGAGGACTGCTTCCATTGGTTGTACGGCATGAGGACAATGGTATAGATTCAGAAGAGATTTAGCTGCCCAAAACTGAATATGAAATGCTGAGAGTCACAAGCAGCAGAAGAGTTGTATTCCATAAGCAATTTAAAAAAATCACCTATCCCGACCTTGAATATATTCAACAGTTGAAGTACCAAAAACCCGTGGAGTAGAGAATTCTTAAGAGTCACAACTTTTTGAATCAAGAAATGTTACCTCAATCCTAAATAATTGACTCACTATCTTGAGACTGCCTCCATGATCTAGATTGCCCAGCCAAGGGAAATAACCTCTGTGCACCCTGTTATGCCCTTTCAAAATTTTGTGTTTTTCAATATGATCATCTTTCATTCTTAACTCCAATGAATGGAGGCCCAGTATACTCAGCCTCTTGTCTTGGGACAACTGTTTCACTCCAGTGAACCTTTGCTATGTTACCTTCAGGATTGGATAGTGGGATCAAAACTACATACTACTCCAGATGTGGCCTCACCAAAGATTGTAGCAGGGCATCCTTGTGCTTTTATTTCTTTGTGCAATAAAGACTAATGTGCCATTTGCCTTTCTAACTGTTTGCTGTACCTGCATACAAAATTTGTGATACTTGTACAAGGATCTGAAAGAGCGTTGAACATTGGAATTTAGATGTTCTGAGCTTTTTAACAAATAATATGCTTTTTGTTCCTTCACTCCCTGCACCAGTACACTTGTGGCTATAGTGTGTAACATTTTTAAAGATGCATTCTTCCGCTTAAGCCTTCTTTAACAGTACCTTCCAAATCTGTGATTTCTATCACCAAGGTGGACTAGGCTAACAGACAAATGGAAATGCTACCACCTCCCAGTCATACATCATCTTCACTTGAAAATATATCACTGTTCTTGGTTCAAAATCCTGGAATTCCCTCCCAGACAGCACTTTTGAGATTGTCTTCATCACACAAACTAAATCGATTCACCACTCTCCTCTTGAGGAAAATTGGAGGATGGTCAATAAACTCTGGACTTGACTGCAATGCCCAAATCCTGTGAAATATTTTAGGAGCTACTCTCAATTTTTCTTTTGAAATTCAGTCATCCGAGGAGAGAGTTGAGGGAGGGATCAATTATCAATCAGAGTCCTGATGGATTTCTGAAGGGTAGGCCTGCCTAAGTACTAACTCAAGGGGTGAGTGGGTTATCTTTGAGGAGATGTTAAGTATCTATGGATGTTGTCCATATATGGATTTTCAGAGGGCACCATGTTTTGCAGAAGAGTATTAGAAAAATAATGGGGCAGAACGGCACAAAATTGATGTTATTTTGTGATATGGTTTGAAAATTGTTGGATTTTATTGAGTTGTGGGATCTGACAGCTGTCAGGAAAAAGACTGAAAAGCAGTAACTTGGTAGTGCTCACACTTCTGAGTCAGAAAATGGTAGGTTTAAATTTCACTTCGGTGACTTAAGTGCAGAAATCTAGGCTGACATTCCAGGATAATACTGAGGGAGTGTTCAAATAGTAAAGAATCCAATGACAGTATTTCTAATGATAACATGTGTATTTTTCCAGAGTCCTGGTTGATATTGATTTCTCAACCAATTTCACTAAAATTAGATTATCTGGTTATTATCACTTTGCTGTTTGTGGAAGTTTCTGTATGCAAATTAGCTGTTGTATTTTTACGTTACAGCGGTGAATAGTAGGTGACCTTGCAGAGCAGTGATAGTATTTCTACCACTGGATCAAAAGTTCAGGATTCAAGTCTCATGCCAAGACTTGTTGGCTCTAGAAGGAGTGTTCATGACACAGTTTAATGGGCTGAAAATCATGCCAGAAATCCTTCCTGTGGCCCCTTATTATTCCCCAAAGGGGAAAAAAGGGGTATGAAGAAGCAGTTTAAAGAATTGTCCATACTTCAGAAGGGGGTTCATTGTCTGTAACACAGTATGAAATCATGTGATTTTTTTTCTGCATGAACCTGTACTGAATCTGGAACTTGTCTCCATATGGATTGATGATTTGAACATAGGGATAGAAAGTTTTACATCTTAAGTAGAGTTGTGTATATTTGTTGCTGAATCCCTCATCTAGGCATTTAACAACGCCACTAATCTGGTTGGCCTCCCATCTTCTGCATACCATAAACAAGCTTACTGACAACTCTTGGCCATATTCTAACTCATCACCCTTGTGCCCGCTGAATATTAATTGGCTTCCAGTCCATATTGTGTATTGATTTTGTTAAATTCTCATTTTGGCTTGAGAGGCTAGTCCTATAATTCTCAAAACTTTTCATTTCTCTAACTCTGCCCTCTTTTGCACCTCCAACTTAGTTCACTTGGTGACTGTTCCTTTAACTGTATAGGCCCTAACTTCTGAATTTTCCTCCTTCTCATCATCTTCAACCCTTTTTGAAGCATTTGTTGACTGTTTTAATTTTTATCTGATTGTGCTGCAATGAAATGATTTGAAAATCATTTTTACATTATAGGTACCATAAATAAAAGTATTTTATCCAAGTATGCTGATGGCACTAAATTAGGAGGCTCAGTTAAGTTGTGTGGATGAGAGGAGGAAATTATCAAGGGATAGGGACAGACTGAGTGGACAAAACTATGACAGATGGAGTTCAATGTAGAAAAGCGTGAAATAATCTACTTTGGATCTCAAAAAAATTTAGTTTTTTTGAGCAATTTTCTTTTGTGGAACAAAACGGATGTTGGCCTTTATCTCATGCGAATTGGAATTCAAAAAAATGAGGAAACAATGCTTCATTTTCAAGAGGCGTTAATCAAGGCCAGTCTGGAGTACTGTTTGTGGTCGGACCTCAGAAAATTAATATTGGCTTTGGATAAGTTACACGTACATTCCTTTAAATTTAGATCTGATTAAACTTTTTGTAATTAGTAGTGCATTCAATAGGCTAGATACCATGAAGTCATCTTCTC
The DNA here is from genome assembly GCF_965287045.1 of Carcharhinus amblyrhynchos. Classification (NCBI taxonomy): domain Eukaryota; kingdom Metazoa; phylum Chordata; class Chondrichthyes; order Carcharhiniformes; family Carcharhinidae; genus Carcharhinus; species Carcharhinus amblyrhynchos. The sequence continues at coordinate 57,291,031 of NC_137334.1, forward strand.
TGGTGAGGAAATCTAGAACTAGAGGACACAGTCTTAAAATCAGAGCTACACAATTCAGGAGTGAAACCAAGAAGGCACTCCTTTACATACAGCGTAGTCGAAATCTGTCAGCATTTTCTTTTCCTCTTCCTCATAAGCAGCATTAGCAATATTTAATCATTGCCTTAGCATTTGGGACTCTAGCATCCAAAACATCTGTAGCTGCTACTTCAGTGGAAACTTCCAATAGTTAATAAGGATATCATAAGAGTATTAAGGAGTGAAAGCATCGTAACGGTGTTGCGATAAAGATTGGCCATGATCTGGTTAAATGGCAAAAAAGAGTGAAAGGGTTGAAAGTCCTATTCCTATGTTTTTTGTCTATCAGGTCTACAACGTTGTTCTTCACGTAATCTAACCTGTGTGTTATATTTTGTTTGCTCACCCATACTCTTAAAATTCTTTTTCAAATACTTGTCTGTCTTTCCTCTTAGAAAGTTATTGAATCTGTTGCAACAAAGATATGCCATTGAGGATTCTATGCTATCTGTAATTTTTTTTGATGTCTTGTTAATTCTTTGTGATTTAAAAAAAAATTGTGTTCAATTGTTACTGTCTTTCTGACCAATGGGAAAGGGTGCCATCAAGGGTTACGTCAGATCAGCCTTTAAAATATCCCAACTTCTGAAACCTCTTAGTTCTTCACCATTTATACTTTAAATTGTACACTATAATCCAACTTTATTCTAATTAATATAATTTATAGGTACAGCACTATATTTTGAAATTGTATTGTGTGCCTCTGTGTTCAAACCAAATACTTGAATGTATGAAGCAGGGTAGTTCTTTGACCACTGAAGCTTGCTCCGTCATTCAGTAAGATCAGGACTGATTTTGATTGTGACCTCAACTTCATGTTGCGCTGCATGCCTCTGATAGCCTTTAGTTCCCTTGTTAGTCAGGAATTTCTCCATTTCTTCCTTATTCATTCACCCTCTTCCACTTCTCTCTGGAGAAGAGAATTCTACAGATTTAAGACTATCTGAGAGAAAATATTATTCTCATCTGCCTTAAATGGGAGAACCTTGATCTTAACATGTGACCTCCTAGTTTTGTCCCTTCAGTATTGTTTCAGCATCCACTCTATCAAGTCCACTCACTTTATTATATGTTAGATGAAGATAACCTCTCCATCTTCTAAATTCCAATGGGTACATACCAGCTTGTCCAATCTTTCCTAATAAGATAACTCCTTATCCCAGCTATCCATCGAGTGAGTCTTAAAACTGCAGAGTACTCAATGTGGTTTCACCAGGGCCCTGTAAAACATCCCAACCTTTATATTCCGTTCCATGGGGCTGCACGATGGTTAGCACAGCTGCCTCAGAGCGCCAGTGACTCAGGTTTGATTCCGTATCTGCTTGGCTTCCTCTGGGTGCTTGTTTCTTCCCATAGTCTGAAAGATGCACTGGTTGGGTCAATTGGCCATGCTAATTCTCCCTTAGTGCACCTGATCAGGTGCCGAAGTGTGGCGACGAGGGGATTTTCACGGTAGTTTCATTGCCTATTTGTGACAAAATGTTTTTAAAAAATTGCCTTCCTAATCACTTACTGTACCTGCATTCTAAATTTTCCTGATTTGTGCACCTTGCACCCAGACCTTTCTGTACTACAGAGTTCTGCAGTCTTTATTTAAATAATATATTACTTCACAAAGTGAACAAATCCACATTTTCCCACATTATTCTTTCTACCTGCCATTTTTATTCCATTCGCTTAATCTATCTTTGTCCCTTTGCAGACTCCTTGAACGGGATTCTCCAGCCATGCTCACCCCAAACTGGAAAATCCTGTCCGATGTCAGCTGATCTTTGCATTGTCCACCCCTACCTGCCACAGGAATTGTCATGGGTGGGATGGGAAAATTCCACACTTTACGTCTTCACAACTTAGTTGTCTACCTATTTTTGTGTCATCAGCAAACCGAGGAACTGTAAATTTGGTCCCTTTGTCGAAGCGATTGATATAAATTGCAAATGCTAGATTCTCCCTCAGTATCTGAACAGGCGCCTAAGTGTGGTGACCAGGGGAATTTCACAGTAACTTCATTGCAGTGTTAATGTAAGCCTACTTTGACACTAACAAAATACAAAAAGTAGTTAAAGTTGCAGCACTGATTCCTGTGGCTATCTATTATCACACCTTATGAACTAGGAAAAGACACATTTATTCTGGCTCTCTTTGTTTAGTCCTCTATCCATGCCAATAAATTTCCCTCTACATTATGAACTTTTATTTTGTACAGTAATCTTTGATGTCTGATGCCTCTGGAAGTCTGAGTATAGCACATACACAGGTTCCCTTTTATCCATGTTGTTACTTCTAAAGAACTGTAATAAATTAGTCAACATGATTTCCCTGTTATAAAGTCATTTTGACTGTGTATGATTGCATTGAGATTTCTAAGTGCCCTGCTATAACTGCAATAGATTCTCACAATTTCCCTATGTTAGACGTTAAACTAACCTTGCCTGTACTTTTCTGATTTCTATCTGTTATTTTTTGAATAGAGGAGTCACATTTGCAGTTTTCCAATCCAGTGGGACTTTTCCAAAATCTGGGGAACTTTGGAAAATAAAACCAATGCATCTACTATCTTAGCAGTCAGGAATGTAGGATGAAATCTGTCAGGATCTGGGAACTTGTCAGTTTTTAGCTCTAGTAATTTTCTTAGTACCCTTTCCCTGATTATTGTAATTGTTTTAAATTCCTCCCTTCCTTTCATCTCCTGATTAACTATTATTTCTGGAATGTTATTTGTACATATGAAGATAATGACTCTACATTGAAGACAGACACAATATAGAAACATGAAGTTAGAAGCAGGAGAAGACTATTCAGCTCTTCAACCCTGCTCTGCCATTCATTTTGACGATGGCTGATCATCGAGTTCAATATCCTGATCTCCCTGCACCCCCCCGCCCCATATCCCTTGATCCCATTAGCCCCTAAAGCTATATCTAATTTCTTGAAATCAGACAACATTTTGGCCTTAACTAATATCTATTTAATTCATCCACCATTTCCTTATTTTTCATTGTTAATTCTTCATCTCTCTGTAGAGGACCAACTCACTTTACTTAATCTTTCTGTGTAGAGAAAGTTCTCTATAGAAACTCTTATTGTTTGTTTTTTATATTCATAGCTTGCTTTCTCTTCTAGTTTCTCTTGCATCAATGTTTTCAACAAACCTTGCTGTTTTTTATATTTTGTCAAATCAACTGACCTGCCATTCATTTTTGGAATGATATATTTTTCAGTTTGATACTATAACTTGTTTAGTTAGCCATAGATGGTGCACCCTTCCCTTAGGATCTTTCTTTCTCACTCGGATATGTATTTTCTGTGTACTCTGAAAATCTTCTTAAATGTCTGCCACTGTCACTACTGACCTATCCCTTAACCTAATTTCCTGGTTTGCTTTAGGCAGCTCAGTCTTCATGCCCTTTTTAAGTTTAAAACTTTAGCAGTGGATCCATTCTTCTCTTCCACAAACTGAGTGTGTAATTCAATTATATGGTATGAACATATGAATTAGGAGCAGGAGTCAGTCACTTGGCCCCTTGACCCTGCTCTGCCTTTCAGTGAGATCGTGGCTGATCTGATTGCCACCTCAACTCCACATTCCCACTTACCCTGATAACCTTTCACCCTGTTGCTTATTGAGAATCTATCTAGCTGCCATAAAAATGGTACCTTTTGAAAAAGTGAGTTCCAAAAAAAAAGTAATCTCTGTCCTAAACAGGCTCTTCCTCATTTTTAAATAGTGACCCCTAATTCTAGATTCTCCCACAAAAGAACCCTTTCTACATCCACTGTCCCTACACCCCTCGGGATCTGTGTATGATAAATCAAGTCACCTCTTACTCTTCTCCAGCAGATATAAGCTTAGCCTGTCCAGCTTTCCCCATTGACAACCTACCCATGAACTCATCATTCGGATTGCCTTTGCCAATCTGATTTGTCCAATTTTTATGTAGATTAAAATCACCCATGATTATCACTGTGCCTTTCTCACAAGCCCCCATTATTTCTTCCTGTGTGCCTCTTCCTTCAGTGTGGTTGCAGTGGTCGGGTGCCAATGTCATCCTTTATTAGCAGAGCTAACCCTCTATCTTTCTCTAGCTTCCTGTCCTAAATGGCATGTATCCTTTAATATTCAGATCCCAGTCCTTCTCATCCTGTTATCATGTCTCTGTAATGGCTATCAGATAATATGTTTCATGCTTTTGGATACAGAGCTTTGTGTCCAGACTTTGGCTTTAACTGTAACCTCTAGTCTTATCCACTGGTGCATCCTTGGATTTGTAGACTCTGTCCCTTCCTGCAAAGTTTTCCTTTGCATTCCTATGGGCATTTTTTTTTTATAACTATGAATTGAAACCTCAAGCTCCCTCTGTCTTTATTTAAATCTTATTATCTAATGTACATTTTGTTTCCCTTCTCACTTCTAAATTGTTTTACTTCACATTTTCAGTATTGACATGAATCTTCACATTTTGCTGGTCTCTATATCTGCAGTTTTTAACATAGTCCTTGACCTAATTTGCTGTACTGTCCAATTTGGTAGTTTAAACGGATTTTGATATGATTCAAGTTTCTAAATCCAGTTGAACTTGTGTTTTTATGGAAACACCAGAAAGTTTGACTATTGCATGTCACTTCATCAGCTTTTGCTTGCTTTTTTCCAACCAGTTTGATCAACATTTCCCAACCCATTACCTTCCTTCTAAAGTCTGTTATGAAGTACTTTATCAAATGTATATAAACTGCATGCACTGCATTCTCTCTATCAACTCCTTCAAATAATTTAGAACAGTTGATCTGCTTTTTAGAAATTTATGTTGACCAATCTTGTTTACCTTGTTTCTGGTGGGTATGTTGTAAAGCCCCTGTTTGTAAATCGTTCCAAATGTAGATTTTTACAAGTAACAATGAAAGTTTGCTAGGAAATGGGACTAAAAGCTAAATACTGAAATGAGGACCAAATTTATTAGATGGTTTAAGCATGATGATGTGGTTGCTAAGTGATATTTATACAGCATGGAGCTTTACATAATGCTTGTATGAGAAGAATATTCAAATATTTAAACATTCTTTATGTTGTGTCCCTCTTGAGAAAGATGTCCATGAATATTAATTAATCAAACAATACAGTTAATATATAATTTTTTGCTTAATATGCATGATCTGAAGGGAAAACGTTAACTAATTTTAAATGTACTCCATAGAAAACTTCCACTTTCTATGTTCCAATACTGACTTGAGCCTTCTGTCTTGTATCAGTATGGAGGTTTTAGTGGACATATGACTGGAATGGGAGGCCCAGGTGGACCGATGCATGCTGCCCCACCAGGTGCATACCAGACTTATTCTGCATATACTGGGTATCCTTCTGCTTCAGTCGATCCGATGTGGAGTTACTTCACTGCAATTGCTGGGCAAGTAAGTACCATGAGATACAGTTACCAGTTTCCAGTTTCAAGTACTATTTATACATGGTTAAATATTTTGTTTCATGTATTTATCCATATTTATCTATATTTATTTAAATATTTATCCATAACATTCTTCTGTCGTAGCTTGAATCTTCCAACTCTTTCATTAACACTATATTTATTGAAAATTTCTATTAATTATTGGGTTTAAAAAAAATCCAATCACAAGATGACTCTTTCACCTCAGTGAACAAGATTTGAATTCAGCATTGTTGGGTGAAATATTTTGGTCTACAGCACGCACAAACTTACCAATTTAATACTCGTATATGCCAAATGGGAATGGTCTTAATCTTGAGATTCAAAGGGGACTGTGGGAAGTGAGGAATTCACATAGGTGTTTTAAGGCTACTATTTGGTTAAAGCCATATTTGGCAACTAATGGAGGCTGATATTTCTCTGCTTTGAGCTTTTGTTTACCTGAAATAGACTGATAGAAAATTGAGTAGCAAATGGAAAGCAATTCTTCCATTTTACAATGCATACATATTTTACCTTGATGTAAACATTTAAGTTTGCCTGATGAGAATATGATGTATGCAGTCTCCATTGAAGAAGCTTTGTGCCTGTTCAGGGAAAAGTAGATGAACTTTTAAAATATTATTCTAGTATTAAAACATTTGTATTCTGCCTAAACCACCCTCACCCCGCCTTCAAGATTTTCTGTTGTCAAAGTTTTGTCACACTTTTGTGCCTGCACGTTCCTATTATAATCCTCATGTCCGCATTGACCCATAACTTGCTGACTCTCCAGCATTGAATTTGGGGCATACCCTAAGGTTGTGCTGGAGAATCCCCCTCGGATGTCCTCAGGTGAGCACTTGCACTGCAATTGCCCAAAAGCTCTAACTTCCCCAGAACAGTTGCACTGTGTTGGGAATCATCTGACAAGTAATTGAAATTGCTAACTTTGATGGTTCTGCCTGTGGTATGCTAATAGTTATTCTGGAAAAGTTAAAAGAAATAAAAGCACTTTGAAGATCAGCGTAACTATTTATTTTAAATACCCAGATTGATCCCCACACAGGACTCTCCCTGCCCCTGCCCCGATACCTACCCACAGATTTAGACTATGATGTTGTACCTGGACCTTGACCGGCCTGAGTCAGGAAGGTTAGGTGAGACAGGCACGGATAAACTTTGACACAAGCGGGTAGAAGTGGCAGATTGGCACTCTTGAGGAAGTTATGGCCCATTAATAGTGCAAGTTACCTATATAAGCTAGCCATGCTAATGTGATATCCTTTTAGCAGTGGTGATGCTGTAGCACCTCACTTTCACATTTCCAGTTTCTCAGATGTGGTAGGGAAACTAAGTTCTAATAAACTTTACTCAAACTCTGGAATTCCCTCTGTATTTTTGCCTCTTTTCCCTTTTCAAAATCTTTGACCAATCTGTTTTAATAGTTCTGTATAGTGGCTCATTATATTAAGTTTTGTCTGCTTATGCTCCTCTGAAGTGCCTTGAGAGGCTTGACTCCATTAAAGGCACTAAATGAATGAGTGTTTGTGTCTGACTTCTACATTTGTAGCATTGAGTAATTAAAAATGATGTCTCAATTTTGGATAAACTAGTTGCAATGGGGGAAGCTTCCTATCATGGCATAAACTGGGGTAGAGAGGCATAAGAGTTCCTAGACTGTGTTCAGGTGCATTTCCAGTGCAATGAAAAGGAGGCATTGCTGGATTTATAAAGAAACATTTAGGGGATAGTGATAATGGATAGTATCATAAGGTTTAGGTTGGCAATGGAAAAGCACCAGGAGTTAGCCATTGTTGGAGTAATTAATTGGGGAAGGCAAATCTCAGTGGGGTGAGAATAAATCTGATCTGATAAATTGGAATCAAAGATTGCCAAGCAAAACAGCAACTGAACAATGGGCTGCCTTGAAAGGGGTGGGGGGGGGTACTTTTGAGTACAGTCAAGGTACACTCCCCTGAAGGAGAAAGGTATGGTAAACATTTAGAATTCCCTGAAAGGCATTAGAGAGGCTGGCTGTACTTAAAATAGATCAGTCACCAGAACCAGAGGAGATGTGTCCAGGAGGGAAGGTGGAAACTGGGGAGACACTGGCCATAATTTTCAAGTCTTCCTTAGATTCAGGGCGATGCCAAAGGATTGGAGAATCACAAATAATATACTGCTATTCATAAAAAGAGTTTAAGGATAAGCCCTAACAGCTGGGCTAGTCAGTGGAACCTTGTAGTAGGAGCCCCTCTTGAAACAATTAAGGACAGAATTAACAGTTACTTGGACAAATGTGGGTTAAGTGAGGAAAGTTAGCTTGGATTTATGGGAAAATTGTACTTCTGTTTTAGTTTGCTGGAAAATTATGTTTGGAGTTTTTTTGATGAAGTAACAGAGGCTAGATGAGGGTAATGCCGTTGGTGTGGTGTACAATTTCAACACTTGTGGTTGACACAAAACTTGGAAGTATTGTTAATTATGAGGAGCATAGTGTTAAAACATAATAAACAGGATAATGGAATGGACGGATAAGTAGCAGATGAAATTTAACATGGGAAATTGTGAATTTAATTAAGTTGTGCAGTGAAGAGCATGGAAAGAAATAAAAAGAGTACAATTCTAAAGGGGTGGGGAAGGTCCTGCGATTAGAAGTGCACAGATTATTGATGGTGGCAGAGCAGTTGAGAGAGCAGATGGTAGAATGTATCAAATCTGTGCTTTAAGGGGTGCAGAGTGCCGAAACAAAAGTTATGATAAATCTGCACTAAATTCTGGTTTGGCTTCAATTGCAATATTCTGTCCAGTTCTGGACACTGCACTCCAGAAAGGGTGTGAAGGCAGCAGCAAAAAAAGACGTACGAGGAATGTTCCAGGATTGAGGAACTTCAGTTAGATTGATTGGAGAAGCTGCAACTTTGCGATGGAGAGAAGGTGCAGAGGAGATTTGACAGTGGTATTCAGAATCATGAGGGATCTGGACAGAGTACTTTGTGAGAAACTATTTCCATTAGTAGGAGGATTGAGAACCAGAGGGCACTGACTTAGTGATGCTCAGCAGAAATTTATTCCGATGGTTAAAAAGGACCGTAGGAGGAGAGGTGATAAGCCGTGGATAACGAAGGAGGTGAAGGAAAGTGTTAAATTAAAAGCGGAGGCGTTTAGAGTAGCTAAGAGTAGTGGGCGAGAAGAGGATTGGGAGAGGTTTAAATGTCAACAAAGATTGACAAAGAAGTTGATAAAGAAGGGTAGGAGAAACTATGAAGCTGGGCTAGCGCTAAATATAAAAAAGGATAGCAAGAGTTTTTATAAATATATAAAAAGGAAGAGGCTGGCTAGGGTGAATGTTAGACCCTTAGAGGATGAGAGGGGGGACTTAGTGGTAGGGGATGGGGAAATGGCAGAGGTCTTGAATAACTTTTTTGTTTCGGTCTTCACGGAGGAGGACGTGAATAATTTGCCGGGTGTTAGCGATGGAAAGGTGGTAGGACTGGAGGGCCTGAATGACATTATTGTTACTAGAGATGTGGTGCTCGACAGACTGGAGGGACTGATTGTGGACAAGTCCCCAGGACCGGATGGAATGCATCCGAGGGTTCTGAAAGAAATGGCGGAGGTGATAGTGGATGCCTTGGTGGTTATTTTCCAGACGTCGCTGGATTCCGGGGAAGTGCCGGAAGATTGGAAAACGGCTAATGTTACGCCGTTGTTTAAGAAGGGTGCCAGGCAAAAGGCGGGGAATTATAGGCCGGTTAGTTTAACGTCTGTTGTAGGTAAAATGTTAGAATCCGTCATCAAGGAGGAAATAGCGAGGCATCTTGAGGGGAATTGCTTGATGGAGCAGACGCAGCACGGTTTCGTTAAGGGGAAGTCGTGTCTGACAAATTTATTGGAGTTCTATGAGGATGTGTCTAGGGCGCTGGATAGAGGAGAGCCAGTGGATGTGGTCTGTCTTGATTTTCAGAAGGTGTTTGACAAGGTACCTCACGAAGTTATTGAAGAAGGTAAGGGGGCATGGAGTTGGGGGTAGGGTGTTAGCGTGGATAGAGGATTGGTTGTCAAATAGGAGGCAGAGAGTGGGGGTCAATGGGTGCTATTTGGATTGGCGGTTGGTGACTAGTGGAGTGCCCCAGGGGGCGGTGCTGGGGCCTCAGCTATTTACCATTTATATAGATGATCTGGAGGAGGGAACCGAGTGTGTGGTGTCGAAATTTGCTGATGACACCAAGATTGGTGGAACGGCAAGTTGCGTGGAGGGTGTGGAGAGTCTGCAGAAGGATGTAGATAGGCTGGGCAAATAGGCCAGGAACTGCAAATGGAATTTAATGTTAGCAAGTGCGAGGTGGTCCACTTTGGTAGGAATAATGGTAGGAAGGACTATTACTTACGTGGCGAAAAACTGCAGCAGGCGACGGTGCAGAGAGACCTCGGGGTCCTTGTTCATGAGTCGCAAAAACCCAGCCTGCAGGTGCAGCAGGTGGTCAGGAAGGCGAATGGGATGCTGGCCTTCATCGCGAGGGGGATTGAATATAAAAGTAGGGAGGTCTTGCTGCGGCTGTATAGGGCATTGGTGAGGCCGCAGCTGGAGTACTGTGTGCAGTTTTGGTCGCCGCACTTACGTAAGGATATTTTGGCCTTGGAGGGAGTGCAGAGGAGGTTTACTACGCTGATACCGGAGTTGAGGGGGTTGAGCTACGAGGAGAGGCTGAATAAACTAGGCTTGTACTCGTTAGAGTTTAGAAGAATGAGGGGAGATCTCATTGAGACGTATAAGATGATGAATGGGATGGATAGGATAGAGGTGGAGAGACTCTTCCCGCTCAGAAAGGACAGTAGGACTAGGGGGCACAGCCTCAAGATAAAGGGGGGGCGGTTTAGAACGGAGTTGAGGAGGAACTTCTTCACTCAAAGGGTGGTGAATCTCTGGAATTCTCTGCCCGTTGAAGTGGTGGAGGCTGCCTCGCTAAATATTTTTAAGACGCAGGTTGATGGGTTTTTGATAAGACAGGGGATTAAGGGTTATGGGGAGAGGGCGGGAATGTGGAACTGAGCCACGACACATCAGCCATGATCTTACTGAATGGTGGGGCAGGCTCGAGGGGCTAGGTGGCCTACTCCTGCTCCTATTATGTTCTTATGTTCTTAAAAGAAGTAATAACACTTGAGAATCTTTTTTATACAGTGAGTGGCTAGAATCTCAGGAATGCATTACCTGAGAGAGTGGTGGAGGCAGATTGAATGCTGGCTTTCAAAAGAGACTTGGATCATTATCTGAAAAAGAAAGATTTTAGGGCTCTGGGCAAAGGCAGGGAGGGGCATGAAGTGTATTTCTCTTATAGAGAGCCATCTTAGACACGAAGGATCGAACGGTGTCCTTTTGTGCTATAATGATTCTATAATTTGATTAAAAATGTATCTTGTGTTAAGAGTTATCCATGTGCTCTTTATCAACTAGTAGCCTTACTCTTTACTATTTATATGCCTGTAGAAAAATTTTGGATTCCCTTTTGTAAATTTCCGGTTTCCTTTTCTCATTTTTTGCTTTTCCTCACTTTCTAATTTCTTTGCTGAACTTGTATTCAGCCTAGTTGTTGCTTGTTTTAGCACCAGTTTACTGCTTCATTTTACTCCAACTCTTTCATCATCTTGCCTGAGAGAGAGATTAATGGTTTTACTGGCAACTAGGGCATCAAGGGCGGAGGTGAGATCATGATTGGTAGTATGAGAAAGGTCGTAGTGAATGGAGGACCAAAGGATGGATAGTTGAAGTTTTAAAAGAACAATTAAGTAAATCGGGAGAATTTATTTCCAGTGCAGGCATAAAATAACATAGGATTGGAGGGTGAAGCAAAATGTGGGTGAAGTGATAAACAAGAAAGTGACTAGACATAGCCTTATCTATGGCTGATAACTATGGAAATAGTTAGACTACATGAAATAGCACGCCAAGGGTGTGATTGGGAAATTTATATGGAGTTAGGATAGGGGAGGGTGCTGTATTTTCGGCGGCTTCACACAAACCCACCAACCTCATACACAGGATTGATAAACTATAAGGTTCTATTTATTCGAAGATAAGAACTAATATATATGCATATTACATTAGAACCCAAACAATAGGTCTGCTGTAGGCAGTCGATACACAGCAACAACCACCACAATACTGTTGTGGCTACTATTGATGTGGATATGCCGGCGTTGGACTGGGGTAAACACAGTAAAAAGTCTGACAACACCAGCTTTAAGTCCAACCAGTTGGACTTAAACCTGGTATTGTCAGACTTTTTACTGTGGCTACTATTCATAGGCTGCTTTACATCCTGGTTTCGTGATGACATGCATGTCAGTTGCATATTCCCAAAATGATACCACAGCATTCTTTTTTATAAAGATAATACATATAGTAAGAAAAAATATAAATACACAGTAAGATGGATATGAAAGCTATTTACACAGAAGATAGGTCTCTATTCATTATAAGATTTTGAAGTTTGTATTATGTTTGGGTTATCAATCCTTCCACAGCTTATGGGAGTATAATTTTCCTCACTATCTGCATGATCACCTCAGTGTTCTTGACTTGTAGGTTCGTTGGCAATCAGAGTGCTGATTGTTTTCCTGGCAGTCCTTCACAATTTCATGCTTTGAATTTATTTTGGGATGTGTTTTAGATGCGATTGGAGTGCTAGGTGTTGTACAGTTGAAAAATTCCTTTTGCTGGCTTCTGTTTCTCCTTAACATCACTCCATTAAGTGTTGTGACCTCATAGGATCTGGGCTAGGAAATTGAATTCACTTACTTTTGAAGCCAAATGCAATTGGTTTTCTATCGTGCATAATGCACACTTTTAGTCCTTTTTGAGGTATGTTGATCTCAAATTTGGGTTGTAGTATTGTAGAACACTTGTTTCTTCTGACAATGCCAGTTTGAGTGAGTCGAACACATGTTGGTCCTCCTGCATGAAGGCAAAATATTGCAGATGCTGAAATCTGAAACAAAAGCAGAAACTACTGGAAAATCTCTGCAGATCTGACGGCATCTGAGAGGATCATCAGCTTTGAAGGGCCATCCTGACTTGAAATGTTGAATTTATTCTCTGTCCACAGATGCTATCAAACCTGCTGAGATTTTCCAGCATTTTCTGTTTTCGTATCATTCCTTAGCAGCTGTCTGAGTGATGATCTGTTAGTGAAGTTGGGCGTGTATGGCACTAAAGTTGAATAATCAGAGGCATCTCTGAAAATCCTGTTTGTCTTGTCGAGTACACATATGCCATACATCTTTGAGTTTGCCAGTGTCGGAATGGATCCCGAAATGTGAATGAGTAGAGCCGGAAAATTTGACCCGTTTTCACCTGGCATTTCTTGCTCTTGAAGACGTGCCCTTTACAAGTTGCTACTATTAATGAGAGTAAATTTTGGCCACTCACTTTCATTGGCAATGCATATGCATCCAGGAACATTTTTCTGTAATTCTGTTCGCATGCTGCTGGCATAGATCCTGATTAATGGATAAACTGAAAGGTAATCTCTGGAGGCAGTGTTTTTTGAATAGTGTCCTGAAAGTAGTGATCTCTTAAGATACCTCTTCCAAATAAATCTACCATTGCCAGTTTTTGGTGTCCAACTTGGAGAAAAACTTTGCTCTTATGAGTATGTGATTCAATTCCTCTAATGCCAGGTTCTTGTGTAGGCTTCTCTTTAGAGCAAGATTTAGACATCTTGAGTCCAAGCATACCAAAATTGTGCCATCCTTTTTAGTATGCATGTGATAGAGTTGGATCAGTCAGTGTGCTGATGCATACAATGGATTACTCTCTGTCATGCAACTTGCTCTTAACTGTTTCCTGAATATGCGCACTGAACTTGGAGGGTTAATGGTTGGAATTGCATCTTATTTGAGGTGTAGATATGACATTTCATGCAGTGTTGAATCTGTGCATATGTCTTGTAACTCACAAAAGTTGCAATATGTTTTGTTTTACTTCTGCCATGACTGGGGGCATTGTTGTTCACTTGTACAGTCACAATTTTGAGCTCTGTACATGCTGGTAACCTTGCTACTGCTGGCCCACTCGTGTCTGCCAAGTTGAACATTTGGTGGTTTCCATGCAGATATGATGTAATTGCATTTCACTGTCAATGAAACAGTGCAATAAATGAGTAAAGAATTGTACGCAGTCAGTTTAGCTGTTGTATCATCGATTCCTAACAGTCCAGATGCAAATCCTTGATTTGATTTTAACTTATTATTGTCACATTAACATACAGTGAAAAGTATTGTTTTTTGTGCACTATACCAACAAAACATACCATTCATAGAGAAGGAAACAAGAGAGTGCAGAACGTAGGGTGTAGAGATCAGTTTAATGCAAGGTAAGTCCATTCAAAAATCTGACAGCAGCAGGGGAGAAACTGTTCTTGAGTCGGTTTTGTGACTTCAGACTTTTGTGTCTTTTTCCCGAAGGTGGAAGAGAGAACGTCTAGGGTGAGTGGGGTCCTTAATTATGCTAGTTGCTTCGCCAAGATAGCAGGAAGTGTAGATAGAGTCGATGGATGGGAGACTGATTTGCGTAACGGTTTGGGCTACATTCACGACCTATTGTAGTTCCTTGTGGTGTTGGGCAGAGCAGGATCCATACTAAGCTGTGCTACAACCAGAAAGAATGCTTTCTGTGGTGCATCTGAAAAACTTGATGATCGAGTGGCAGTTAAGATGCCAAATTTCCTTAGTCTTCTGAGAAAGTACAGGCGTTGGTGGGCTTTCTTAACTACAGTGTCAGCATGGGGGGGACCAGGACAGGTGGTTGGTGATCTGGACATATAAAAACTTGAAGCTCTCAACCCTTTTTACTTCGACCCCATTGATGTAGACAGGGGTATGTTCTCCTTTACGCTTCCTGAAGTCAATGACAATCTCCATTTTTGTTGACGTTGAGGGAGAGATGATTGGCGCACAAGCTCACCAGATTCTCTATCTCATTCTTGTACGCTCTCGTCATTGTTTGAGGTCTGACCCATTACGGTGGTGTCATCAGGAAACTTGAAAATTGAGTTGAGGGGAATTTGGCTGCAGTCATCGGTGTACCAGGAGTATAGTTGGGGTCTGAGAACACAGCCTTGTGGGGCAGTGGTATTGAGGATGATCGTGGAGGAGTTGTTGTCTATCCTTACTGATTGTGGCCTGAGTTAGGAAGTTCAGGATCCAGTTGCAGAGGGAGGTCCCACGGAGTTTGGAGATGAATTTCATGGGAATAATAGCGTTGATGGCTGAGTTGGAGTCAATAAATAGGACTCTCACAAAGGTGTCCTTGTTACCTAGGTGTTCCAGGGCTGAGTGCAGGGCCAGGGAAATGGCATCTGCTGTGGACCTGTTGTGGCAGTAGGCTAACTGTATTCTCCACCCATTGTCAATAAGTGTGTGCTCAGGTAACGAATGTCCTCCACTTGTTTTTCCTTGCTCTTAGTTTAGAAAAGTAACAGATTTCCTTTTTTCCTTTTTCAATTAATGCTCACAAAAGTATTTCAAAGCAAACCAAAAAAAAATTCCATATTCAATATAAAAATATTGCATTACAAGATGCCTGCCTTCTCAGACTTACAATAATTTGTTGATACAAGTCTTCCTTTTAGTAAAGCAATCAGATAACTGACTTGAATCAACTTGTTTGCTCTGAAATTTCCTTTTTTTCTGACATTTTATTTGTTTCATGATAACATAAATCTGCCCTGAATCTTTTTATTTACTGTTTTTGTCATGTGATCATTATCCTAAAAGGAACAATTATCTCTATGTAACATTCAATGTGCATACTGTTTTCAATACAATGTTTGTATAGAATTCCTCCTAAAATATTTGACAAATAGAATTCCATATTTAGTGCAAACAAAGAATTTAAACAAACTTTTTTCTTGGCTTCCCATTTTCACCCACCAAAAATATGGTGAAAATTGCTGCACTTGATTACCCATCAGAAGGTTAATTTCAGGTTATTGTGAGTCACCCAGGAAGGAATCTTAATTATGCATTTCGCCATATTTGGTTTTTTAAAATATTTTGTTTGCCCTTAATGTCCTCAACTTCAGTGCTTCATTGTAGTTCTTAGTTTCACTACATCAAAATTAACATCTGGCCATAATTGTGTGGACGATCAATTTTGCCACAGCTCTGTTTATTATTTCTATAATGACTTTGTGCAATTACCTGGGATAGAGTAATGCACTTAAAATAGAATTACTAACTCAAAGTTACTCCAGACCTATACTACTTAATATCTAAAATAATATGTTTAAAAGCCACTGAAGCCTGACTTTCCATATTAGTCCCACTTGACTTTATTAATAACACATTTCTCATTCCAAGTTACCACCCCATAATAATTCATCAGAGTCATCATGAAGATGCTTGCAAGTTTCCATTTTGGATACCTGTGGAACATTTGTGGGATCTGTTCTCAGTTGAACACGGCCTACTTTGAGCAGGTCAGAAGATTATCATACCTGCATGGCATCATTCAGGCCATAAACTCATTTGTTCGGTTTCCATATTTTGCCTTTTGCATCACTTAGGTAAGATGTGTAGGTTAGGTTGATTGGCCATGCTAAATTGCCCCATAGTGTCCGAGGATGTGTAGGTTAGAGGTATTAGCAGGGTAAATATGTGGGGTTTCGGAGTTGGGGCCTTGGTGGGATTGTGGTCGGTGCAGGCTTGATGGGCTGAATGGCCCCCTTCTGCGCCATAAGGTTTCTGTGATTCTGAGGTAGTTTCAATACACTTCACTCAGGAACTTTTCACCCTGCAAAAAAAAATGCAGCTTTTATGACAGTTGATCTATACTCATATGAATTTGGCCAAAAGAGCTGAAAAGACTTTCAGGATTACGTTCCTCCTGTGGGAGAGCCCACTCTAACATCATTATTACTCTTCAAAGCCCTGAGCAACTAGTCTGGCTTTAAGTCCTATTTGCAAGGATATTTTCTATACGAATCTATCTATGCTAGAAGACTGGCTATCGCTTATCTGGTACTTCAGAATAAACTCCCAAATCCTTCCTATGATTTCATTTTTTTTTTGTTTTGCCTCTTATTAGTTTACCCTGTAGTTTTCTGATAGTCACCAGAATGTTATTGTCATAAGGACTTTGGACTGGTGTAGCTCTACTTCATGTAATCTGTTCAAGCTATGGCTTCTACTATCACTTCATGTCTTTTGGACTCCCATGGTTAAGAGCTGTCCCACGTGTGATCAGAGACCTTTTTTTTTCTCTGATCATTTTCTAAACAAGAGTCACTTTCAGACTTGCTATTAGAATGCTCCCTTTCCATTCCTTTACCCCATTCCACCAGTCTTTGGACCTATCTTTTTGGCCATCATCTTGAACATTTGACCATTACTTAAACTTGTCAGTGGCTTTTCCATCATGTCCCACAGTAATCGCACCCCTCCATTCATTGGATCTTCCTGAAACACGTGTCATACAAATCTCTGCTTAATGCATTTGGCCTTTGGGTGTGACAGCCCTATCCTGTGTGTCTTTAGCCTCTTCTATGAGGATGTGTCTAGGGCGGTGGATAGAGGAGAGCCGGTGGATGTGGTCCTTCTGGATTTTCAGGAGGCATTTGACAAAGTACCTCACAAGAGGTTATTGCAGAAGGTCGAGGGACATGGAGTTGGGGGTAGGGTGTAAGCGTGGATAGAGGATTGGTTGTCAAATAGGAGGCAGAGAGTGGGGGTCAATGGGTGCTATTCGGATTGGCGGATGGTGACTAGTGGAGTGCCCCGGGGGTTGGTGCTGGGGCCTCAGCTTTTTACCATTTATATAGATGATCTGGAGGAGGGAACCGAGTGTAGGGTGTCAAAATTTGCTGATGACACTAAGATTGGGGGAACGGCAAATTGTGCGGAGGGTGTGGAGAGTCTGCAGAAGGATGTAGATAGGCTGGGCGAATGGGCCAGGAAATGGCAAATGGAATTTAATGTTGGCAAGTGTGAGGTGGTCCACTTTGGTAGGAGTAATGGTAGGAAGGACTATTACTTACGTGGCGAAAAACTGCAGCAGGCGACAGTGCAGAGGGACCTCGGGGTCCTTGTGCATGAGTCGCAAAAACCCAGCTTGCAGGTGCAGCAAGTAGGGAGGTCTTGCTGCAGCTGTATAGGGCATTGGTGAGGCCGCAGCTGGAGTACTGTGTGCAGTTTTGGGCGCCGTACCTGCGCAAAGATATTTTGGCCTTGGAGGGAGTGCAGAGGAGGTTTACTAGGCTGATGCCGGAGTTGAGGGGGTTGAGCTATGAAGAGAGGCTGAATAAACTAGGCTTGTACTCGTTAGAGTTTAGAAGAATGAGGGGAGATCTCATTGAGACGTATAAGATGATGAATGGGATGGATAGGATAGAGGTGGAGAGACTCTTCCCGCTCAAAAAAGACAGTAGGACTAGGGGGCACAGCCTCAAGATAAAGGGGGGGGGGGTGCGGTTTAGAACGGAGTTGAGGAGGAACTTCTTCACTCAAAGCGTGGTGAATCTCTGGAATTCTCTGCCCGTTGAAGTGGTGGAGGCTGCCTCGCTAAATATTTTTAAGACGCGGGTTGATGGGTTTTGATAAGAGAGGGGATTAAGGGTTATGGGGAGAGGGCGGGAAAGTGGAACTGAGCCACGACAGATCAGCCATGATCTTATTGAATGGCGGGGCAGGCTCGAAGGGCTGGATGGCCTACTCCTGCTCCTATTTCTTATGTTCTCATGAATTTTGCATCTTATGCTGATTTGAGAGTCCTGCTTTTTTGCTTTGGGTAGCTCTTCACATTGTGTTACACCTGAAACAGCTGTTAACTGTTCTCCATGTATTGCTGGGGTTCATTCCTGCTGCAATTATTGAGTCCTTCATTCTTTACACCATCAGAAAATTTGTTTCATTAACAGTTCTGATAATGACTACCTCCTCGAGGATTTTGTTTCGGATAGATGGCATTGGCTCAGAGGGGTTCTGTTTCTACACCTCACACCTTAGAACAGTCCAGCAACTTTAATGTGAACATTGAACAAGGAATCTCCAAATTGAATTTCTATAATCTTCTATATGATCTGTTAAAGCTCTAATGTATACTCCTTCAATGGAATCTGCTTTTTGAGATCTTTCAAAGTCTGATTATGCTTTAAAGGCAGCCAGTAGATCATCTTTCTAGTAAATTGCATCTATGAAACCTAATAGAGTCACACCTTCCTCCATATCCAACTGGCAGGCATCCAGCTCACAAAATACTTTAGGTTTTACTTTTGCTAGGAAGTGACAATGCCCAGGCCATACCTTGCCCCTTTTTGATAGGGGTATAATCCATCACTCCTTTAAGGTTCACATCATTTCTCCACTGGCCAAGAGAACATTGGCGGGTAATCATAATCATATTTGCCTTCTGCCATTTTTCACAAAAGCTACTTGGATTGTAATCCTTTGTCTGAAAAAAAAATTCTTTGCTTCCAACTTTCATCTTTAGGCAGCCATTCTCTACTACCATATTAAACTTCTAACAGCTGTTTGGTGAAGGAGATCAGAAGTCCATTTAGATTGTTTCACAAAGTGAAACATTACAAATGTATAGCTCTTTGCACTCTGCTCAGTGTCAATAAATGTCTCTTTATATGTATTCACACAATGAATGCCCTCCTTTTTATTTTTGTCCTTAATTGTGCAATTAAAAATGAACTCTGAAGCAAGATTATGATGAATTGAGATGGAGGTTGAAATTGGAGAAAAGTTTCTCAGCGCAAAGACTGAAGAAAGCAGTGAAGATATGAAAGATTTTATCATACTTGGGAGAACAGTAGAGAAAGAGGATTTTAAATTAGAGGCATGAGAAGTTGGGCAAGGTGAGATGCTCAAAGGAGGAGAAAAGTGTCAGAAGAATCAGAAGAAACCAAGATGTGATATGATAAATCCTATGCTGATAGTGCAAGGTCTAGACAGGCAAGGAGGCTTCATTTGTGAAAGGAGTCATCACTTCTTATCAGCTTTCTGTAAAGCAATCATCTACAATAAACTCATGGGTAGCAAGTGCCTTGTACTCAATTGAATGGACATTCTGGAGGAAGATGCAGTGAGGGGCACTAATCTACTGGCAAGGCCCATAGGATCAGTAGAAAGGTTGGCATGACCATCCCCCAATGGGCATGTTGACCAGGAAGATTGCTGAAAGAGTAGGATGGAGCTATTTGTGTTGCTGCTTGTAACTTGGCAATGATGAGAGCCTCAATGAGCTCTTCAGTGAATGCCAATAGAGGCACAGAGAATGTAGCAGGAGTATCGAAGAAGGAATCGAGCCTGGATGACAGCAGGAGAGTTGGAAAGTTAAGGTGTACTGGGAATGGATTTAAGAAGAAAGATTTAAGTGTCAGAGAAACCAGCAGCTAACTTGTTGTTGAGGCTCAAATGCACCAACTGTTAGAAATGGAGAAAATTTAACTGGATCAGGGAAAGAGAATTGAAGAGAAAGGGCAATGGATGGCCGAGGACAAAAATGAATAGTAAATAGCTAACTGTCTAGGCAACATCTTGAACCTCGGTGACATGACATGCAATGTTTCTGGCTTAACTTGAAGTCTAAAATTATTCCGGTAGAGGTGAGAATTTATTTTATTCTGAAAGGAACAATTATATAATCAAAAGATAAAGGTTAAACTGTTACAACTAGTCGTGGAATTCTGGAACTTTATTTGGTTTTGAATCTAACTTGCTGCAGAAAATAAAAAGACTTGTTCCAAGCTTCATTTCTTTAGGGTTATCAATTGAAGTAGTGCTTCCGAGCAGCACTCACATAATTTAACTTCTTTTTTATTCCCTCTCACTGATTGTAAGTAGTATTGGTGATAAATGCTAGTTAGCAGATTTACCTGGGTTACTAGTGGTGTGGATCTGCGGCTGAAGCTGGGGTTGATCAGCGAGCAGGTTGGCAGAACAATTCACCGTTCAGCTTAATCTTTATTGAGATTGGTCAAAATTGTTCTTTCTGCCTGAAGTGGTGTTCCCTGCAGGACTTGAATCATGCATGATGTAGAATCTGTCATTAATATTTGAAGGCTTTATATTGTATAGTATAATTACTCTTAATTGCAATCTGGCATTTTGTTGGCTCCAGAGGAAAATAGTTGCTGCAACACTAATGATTAGCTAATAATCTGTTGCTTGTCTCACTTGGGTAAAATGAAGTTAAGGTTCACAACTGTACATTTATTGCTAATTCAGTCAAGGGAAAGTTGGTATAGAAAATGTTGCATCAAAAAAGCCTTGATTGAACTAAGAGTCTTGGGTAAACATAAGTAAGTTTTAATCATCAGAGAAGCCTGATTTGGTTTCCTTACTGTGCCAGGACTGCCATTTTAGAATCAGGACTTCATGAACCAGTCATTCCATCAAACATTGAATAGAGCACCGTAGTAACCTATATTTTTGATAAACAATCTTATAAAGTTATTGAAAATGGGTCCTGCTTCTGGAAGAGGTTAAGGGTAAACGTTCCAGCCGTACGTTTTTGAGTTTACAAGGCCTTGGTGTGGCCAAAACTGAAGGCTGTAGCTCCCTTGTAACATGTACTATAGAGTTTTTCACTTTGCCAACATCTGGGGTATAAAATTCTCAAGTAGAAAATTATTTTGAATTCAATAATCGGTAATTATATCTTTGTTGAAAATATATTTTAAAGCTAATTTTGAGCCTGTTTTCTTTGAACCAAAATATTTTTTCAATGTATAATTGAAACTTGACTTCAACAATGAAAGCAAAAAAGTACACTTGCCAACACACTAACTTTCTTGAACACCAGTCTTTCAACATTTTGCTACCCAATAAGTGCAGAAAAAACGAAGCTTGATCATTTTGAATATATTGAATTTTAACTGAAACCTGCGAACTGCATTTATTAAAGTTTAAGGTGGGAATGTTTTCACTGCTTTTGTACTTGCGTGTTTTGTAACAATTGAGATATTTGTAGAATGGAAGTTGTAAACTTGTCAGATATTTAAACAAAAGTAAAATTATTGTGAAATTTCTATGCTGTTAGACAAATATTCCTTCTGTCTCCTATTATATCAACTTACTTTATAAGCTCTTTTACAGGATGGAGAAGTGGATGCTGAGGAACTGCAGCGATGTTTAACACAGTCTGGGATACATGGTACCTACAAACGTAAGCAATTCTCCTTAGTCTGTTACAAATACTGTTAAATACTTGTTTATAACTTTGTAATACTAAATGCATTCATTTGAATGTGTGTTCTTGAGACCACTATTGAGAATTCTTATTTGTTAGCAACATTTCCTGTTTCACAACATCTTTTTTTTAAAAGATCTGTAATTATTTATGGCAGCAACTTCCCCATTTTATTTTGAAGCCCTGCAACTACAACCTTTAAAAGTTGCATCAATCTCCAAAATTGTAGGTAGGAAGCAGAAGGTACTAATAAAATGTTTTTTTTTGTGTTGTAGACTAGGTTATGCCGTAGTGGGGTAATGGACAATGGGGAAGAGTCATGGTGAACAGAATTAGTTTATAAAATGTGATATTTAATTGAGATTAAGGCCAGTTTTAACATTGTAGTACGTCAATCCATGTCTTTTGCAATATAATTGTGGAAACTAATTGATCAGCTGAGATTGTTTGAAATTCCATTAAATCTCTTGGGAGTTTTTGTTGAAGTGCAGCTTTAGTTAGGAGGTAACACTTCTGCCTATTACAGAAGTTTGTGATTTAAGTCCAAACCAAAGACATTGTACTATATTGGTACAGAATTGAGTGCAGATTTTGCACTGTCAAATGTGATTCTTGGATAGATTTTAAAAAGAACATCCATGGCACTGTTCAAATAACAGCCAGGTGGTTTTCTGAGAATTGACTATATCCAGTGACAGTGCCACTAAACAGTTTGTGGTTGTTCATCTCCTCACACGTGGAATCTTGTTTGTGTGTGTGTGTGTTGGTTACTATGTTTCCTAGAATTCAAAAGTCGTTTCTTGGCTGGGAAACACTTTGGGATGCTTTATGTAAATGCAAATCATTCTTGTAATGTGTTGGAAGGGAAGTTTCTTAATCTGAAGATATAACTTAGTTGCTTGGTAGTACAGAACTTGAGAATTGCTTTAAAAAAAAGATATTTGTCAGAGCTTTTCATCTCTCACTCATCAGGACAATTCACAAGAATACAATGTAAGGGAAAATAACAAACTTATACTGAGAGAAAAGAGTGCTGTTATGGTTCAACTGGTGCATTCTCCATGGTAATGCCTCTACCAGTCAGAATGCAGTTGTCAACCAATCAGCACTATTGTTTCTCAGTATAAGTTTGTTGTTTTCCCTTGTATTCTTGTGGATCATCCTGATGGTTGTGAAATGAAAAACTCTCAACAAAATGTCTTGTTTTTCTTCAGCGACATGTAATCTGTCTTTCAGTGCTGTGTCAATTTTTTAATTGTAAAAGAATCTGTCATGAACTTTGGCTGTCTCCTGTTTCTAATTAGTATGAACAATTCAAACATGGCCAGGTTCATCTGTGAAATGCATGCATTCCTGTTTTTGCTGAAAACTATTCACATGTGTAATAACTATCTCATCTTGTTTTCAGCTTTTAGTTTGGAGACCTGCAGAATCATGATAGCCATGCTGGATGTATCCTAATAGCTATGTGTGTTGGTGCAACATTGGAATATTTATCATTAGTTACTTATACAACTGCTGTAATATCCATATTCCGGGTGTTTTTTAGTACTTGCACTGCAGAGTATTTAATTTGTGAAACTGGGCATAATTAGAATGTACAGAAATAAAACACTATGGATACTGGAAACCTGAAATAAAATTGAAATTTCTAGAAACAACAGGTCAGGCAGCACCTGTGGAGAGAGAAAGACTTGGATGAGAATTTAAGAGGCATGATTAGTAAGTTTGCAGATGACACTAAGATTGGTGGCATAGTGGACAGTGCAGAAGGTTATCTAGGATTGCAACGGGATCTGAATCAAGTGGGCTGATGAATGGAGTTTAATTTAGATGAATATGAGGTGATGCATTTTGATAGGTCAAACCAGAGCAGTACTTAGTCTGTTAATGGCAGGGAACTGGGGAGAGTTATAGAACAGGAAGTTATAGGGATACAGCTTCATAGCTCCTTCACAGGTGGACAGGGTGGTGAAGAAGGCATTTGGTTAGAACATTGAATACAGGAGTTGGCTTGTCTTGTTGAAGTTGTACAAGAATATATACATATTAAGTTCACTTTTTTCACTATGTCAAATCGTCTTATCATATTACACCTGAATAGTTATATATTTTACAAGTGCCACTTATAAGGCTCCTCCAAAACTAAAACGGTTTGGATCAGTAATGTAGTGGTTATGTTACTCGACTGGCAACCCAGAGGTCTGGACTGAAGATCCAGAGACATAGGTTGAAATCCTATCGCAGCAGTTAATGAATTTAAAACCAATTAATTGAATTCATTCTGGAATAAGAACTATTATCAATAATTTTGACTGTGAAAATTGAGTGCCATTAAAAACTAAATTGGTCCTTAAGGAAAGGAAGTCCTTTGTTCTTACCTGGTCTGGCCTTATGTGACTCCAGCCCACAGTATTGTGGTTGACTCTTAATTGGCCTCTGACTTGGTTTAGCAGTTAAATTATACCACTGAAAAATCCTTATTACAATAGAGCTGAATGGACCTCCTGATGATGTAAGGATCAGATTTGTGCATGATTTTAAAAACACTGCCCATTCAGTTGACCCTGCATGGTACATCTCACTAACATCAGGGACTTGTGCCAAAATTGGGAAAGCCCTCCCATGCCTGACACAGATGTGTACACAGAATTGTATCTTAAGCTAATGTCACAGACTATCCCATTTCCAGCCCTGCATATGTCCTGTTACAACAGCAGGACAGATCCACCAGGAGTGGCATCACAATGGTAAACAGTCAGGAGGGTTTGGTTGCTGTTCATTGTGGATCTCATGAAGTCTAATACAGCCATGTCACGTGTGGGCCAGAAAAATGTCTCCTTTATTACCACCTACTGTCCTCCCTCTGACGAATCAATACTCCTTCATATTCAACACCACTTGAAAGAAGCACTGAGGATAGCAAGGGCCCTGAATTTATTGTGGATTGGGAATTATAATGTCCATTATCAAGAGCAATTGAGTAGCACCACTACTGATTTGACCTGGCCAAGTCCTGAACATACAAACACGGAGAAGGGGTAGGCCATTCAGCACCTCAAGCCTGCTCCACAATTTAGTAAGATCATGACTGATCTGATAGTAACCTCAATTCTGCTTACCTGCAAGAACTTTTCACCACCTTCTTATCAAGAATGTATCTACCTCTGCCTTTAAAAATGTTCAGAGACTCTGCTTCTATCCCTTTTTGGCAAGAATTCAAAGGCTCACGACTCTTAGAAACAATTATGCTTCATCTGTTTTAAATGGGAGACCCCTTATTTTTAAATAGTGACCCCTAGTTTTAGATTTTCCCACAAGAGGAAACATACTTTTCACATCCATTCTGCCCAAGACCTTTCAGGATCATGTATGTTGAAAAATGCAACTGTCATTGTACCATTGGTAGGTGTGGCCACAATGCAGTCCATGTTGAGCTGAAGGGCCATTTCACACCAAGTTGTGTGATACTCCCACAAAGCTAATGGGATAAATTTGGAACAAACCTGTTTCTGACGTCCATAAAGAGCTGTGGGTTACAAGAAACAGCAGAATTGTATTTCACAAAAATTTGTACCTTCATGGCCTTGATTTGATTTATTATTGTCACGTCTTAGTATACGATGAAAAGTATTGTTCCTTGCGTGCTATACAGACAAAGCATTCTGTTCATAGAGAAGGAAAGGAGAGAGTGCAAAATGTAGTTTTGCAGTCATAGCTTGGGTGTAGAGAAACTTAATGAGGTTGTTCCTTTCAAAAGTCTTTTGGCAGCAGGGAAGAAAACTGTTCTTGAGTCAATTGGTTCACGTCTTCAGACTTTTGTATCTTTTTCCCAGTGGAAGAGAGTACGTCTCTGGTAGTTGGGGTCTTTGATTATGCTGGCAGCTTTTCCAAGGCAGTGGATAGAGTAGACAGCGTCAATGGATAGGAGGCTGGTTTACGTGATCACAACCCTTTGTAGTTTTTCGTGGTCTTGAATAGAGCAGGAGCCGTACCAAACTGCAATACAACCAGAAAGAATGCTTTCTGTGGTGCATCTGTAAAAGTTGGTGAGAGCCGTAGTGGACATGTCAAATTCCCTTAGTCGCCTGAGAAAGTAAAGGCATTGATGGGTAAGCACATTCCTTTTAGAGTGAAAGGCAAGGGTGGTAGAAGTAGGAAATTCTGAATGGCTTGGGGATATTGAGGTCCTGGTCAAGAAGGAGGAGGCGGCTCATGACATAGGCAGCTGGAATCAAGAGGATCCATTCAAGAGTATAGAAAGGGTTACGGTAGGAGAAATTGGGAGAGCAAACAGGATATGAGATTGTTTTGGCAGATGAGGCAAAGGAGAATCCAGTGAGCCTTTAAAGGGCAAAAAAATTAGGGAGAGAGTAGGCCCTCTTAAGGACCAACAAGTGATCTGTGTGGATCCACAAGAGATGGATGAGATCCTAAATGAATATTTCTCATCAGTATTTACTGCTGAGGAAGGCATCAATGTTAGGGAACTTGGGGAAATAAACAGTCATGACTTGAGGAATGTACATATTACAGAGTTGTTGTTGCTGGAAGTCTTAAAGCGCATCAAGATAGATAAATCCCCAGAACCTGTTGAAGTGCATCCAGGATGTTTTGGGAGGCTAAGGAGGAAATTATGGTTCCCTAGCAGAGACATTTGAACCATTGACAATCATAGGTGAGGTGCCTGATGATTGGAGGTGGCAAATGTGCCTATGTTTAAAAAGGGCTGCAGGGAAAAGCTTGGGAACTACAGGCCAGTGAGCCTAATGTCTGTAGTGGGTAAGTTGTTAGAAGGTATTCTGAGACAGGGTGTGCAGACAGAGAGGTGAGACCTAATTAGACCATTAACTGAGTAGATCCTGGGTTTGATCTTCCAAAATGCATCATTTGTGAGTGGAAAATTTTATGTCTCTCAAATTTGATTGAATTTTTTGAAGGGGTAACCAAGAATGGAGGTGAGGATAGTGCAGTTGGTGTTGTCTATATGGACTTTAGCAAGGCCTTTGACAAGGTACTGCATGGTAGGTTATTGCATAGGTTAAATCTCACAGGATCCAAAGTGAG
Organism: Carcharhinus amblyrhynchos; assembly: GCF_965287045.1. NCBI lineage: Eukaryota > Metazoa > Chordata > Chondrichthyes > Carcharhiniformes > Carcharhinidae > Carcharhinus > Carcharhinus amblyrhynchos. The sequence goes on from NC_137334.1 coordinate 57,317,797, forward strand.
ACAGCCAAATGGAAATAAAATTGCCTTGATGACAGAAAACAGAGGGTTGTTTTTCAAACTGGAGGTCTGTGACCAGCTGTGTCCCTCAAGATCAATGCTGAGTCCACTGTTATTTGTCACTTATATTAATGATTTGGATGAGAACTTAGGAGGCATGTTTAGTAAAGTTTGCAGATGACACCAAGATCGGTGGCATAGTGGACAGTGAAAAAAGGTTATCTAGGTTTGCAATGGGATATTGATCAATTGAGCCAGTGGGCTGAGGAATGGCAGACGGAGTTAATTCAGACAAATGTGAGGTGATGCATTTTGGTATATCTACCCAGGATCTACTCAGTTAATGGTCGAGCGTTGGTGAGAGTTACAGAACGAAGAGGTCTAGGGGTACAGGTTCATAGCTCCTTGAAAGTGGACAGTGGTGAAGAAGGCATCTGGCATGCTTGGTTTCATTGGTCAGAACATTGAATAAAGGATTTGGGATGTCTTGTTGAAGTTGTACAAGGCATCGGTCAGGCCACAGTTGGAATACTGTGTACAGTTCTGGTCACACTATTATAGGTAGGATATTATTAATCTAGAAAGATTGCAGAAAAGATTTACTAGGATGCTACCAGGACTTGATGGTTTGAGTTATAAGGAGAGGCTGGATAGTTTGGAACCTTTTTCCCTAAAGCGTAGGAGGCTTTGGGGTGATCTTGGAGGTGTATAAAATAATGAGTGGCATAGGTAAAGTAGATGGTCAACATCTTTTCCCAAGGTAGAGAAGCCTAAAAATAGAGGGCATAGGTTTAAGGTGAGAGGGGAGAGAGACAAGAGAGACCCAGGGGGCAATTTTTTCAGGCAGAGGATAGTGAGTGTCTGGAACGAGCTGCCTGTGGCAGTAGAGGTGGGTACAATTTTGTCTTTTAAAAAGCACTTGCAGTTAAATGGGTAAGATTGGCATAGAGGGATATGGGCAATTGGAACTAAGTGGCTTAAAGAAAAGGGTGCCATGAACAAGTTGGGTCGAAGGGCCTGTTTCCATGCTTAAAAAAAGGGTCAAGGAGCACTGTCTGGCACACATGGCATAAATGACCATCCCCAACAAGACAGGTTAACAATTTTCCTGTAGCATTCTGTGGGACTATCCCAACTAAATCACCCACCATCAAAATCCTGGGTTCGACATTGACTTGAAACTAAACTGGAATAGCTACATAAAGTGGCTTCAACAGCAAGACTGGACACTCTAGGTAAATCACCTGCAGATTTCCCCACAGCCTTTCCACTGTCTACAGGGAGCAAGTTAGGAGTGTGGTGAAATATACCCCATTTGCATCTAGCAATGTTCAACAACAACACTTCATTGGCATGGCATCTACTAACTTAAACATTCACTTGATTCTTCTGTTCTGACAGGAAGATCAGGGCAGCAGGCACACATGAATGCTACCGTCTGCATGTTCCCCTTCTAGTCATAACTATTGTGACTTGGAAACATGTAGCTTTTCCTTTATCATTGCCAGCTCAAAACCTTGGAACTCTATGGCCTCTGCCACAAGGAATGCAGAAGTGCAGGTTGACTCCTCGCCATCTTTTGAAGGGAAATTAAAAGTGAACAAATTCTCACCTTGCCATTGATCCCCATGTCCCACGAATGAATTTTTTAAAAAGTCCTCGAGAGATAAGTACTTGTCCACTAATAACTTTCTAAGTTTGCTATTCATTAACTAAAAAGTTAAACTATTATAGTTTTGCATTTTAACTGATTCTCATTTTTAATGACATAAAAACATCCTGGGGTTACCATTGAATAGAAACTGAACTGGACCAGTCATATAAAAGGACAAGAGCAGGTCAGAGATGTGAATTCTGCTGCGAGTAACTCAGCTCCTGACTCCAGAAAGATTGCTCATCATTGAAAAGATATTGGGAGTCTCATTGCGTACACTCCACTTGCCTGGACTAGGGCAGCTCCAGTGTTACTCAAGAAGTTTGACACTATCTAGCATAAAGCAGCCTACATAATCGATTCCCACATTTACCATCTGAAACAATCACTCTCTCCAGCACCGATGCACAGTGGCAGCAGTGTGTATCATCTACAAGATGCACTACAGCAACTTTGCAAGGATGCTTCGGCAGCACCTTCCAAACCTGTGACCTTCAGCATCTTGAAAGACAACGGGAGCAGGAACATGGGAACATTATCACTTGCAAGTTCCTTGTCAAGCCAAACACCATTCTGAACTCCTTCACTATAATCGCTCAGCCAAAATCCCGGAACTTACTTCATAATAGTTGTGTTGGTGTAGCTACACCATATGGCCTTCAGTTGTTCAAGTGGGACACCACCACCTTTGAGGGGAATTAGTGATAGGCAATAGGTGCTGGCCTGGTCAGTGACACCCTGTGAAAGATTTTAGTAATATACTTTTGAAGATAATAGTGTGCAGTTTTATGTTGCATTTACGGGTAAAATGTTTTTGAATAGTGTAAGCTAATTCTGGCTAAAACTTAGAACTGAAACATCTACTGTGTGCAGACCATCAACAAACATGATTCTTAACTGGAGCATTTCAGAGAGATATGACTGGGAAGATGGGCTTTAATGAATTTAAAGAGCTGTGGGCAGCACTAAATGGATGGAAACAGAACTTCATGATGTATGATCAAGATCGAAGTGGGACAGTAGAACCACTTGAGCTTGGTCAGGCTATTACATCAATGGGTAAGTAACAAATCTCATCCTATTCATTTTAAAGCAAAATATGTTTTGAAGTCCTAGATGTACACTAGCATATTACTATGGAACTATTAGCTGAAATTTAATGTATCCTTACTGCTTGCATTTTTAGCTGTTTAGGACCACAATATAATTCTAGAATAGTTAAGTTGTAATAATTTTATCCTAATTATAAAAATTCGCTGACAGTCTTATCAGTTGTGACCAGGGTAATTAAGTTTATCTGAATTTTTCATGATATTAATTTTTTTGAAGAAAACATGAATTTCAAACCATTTTAACTTGAGTGGTAGAAATGTGATCCAGTTTAAATGGGGGTTGGAGAGGAAATTGGAAAAGAGATTAAAGATCTTTTTTCAAATCTGAAATAATTATACAAAATGTATCAGGAATAAAGTTGTACTTTGGGAGCAACCTTACGAAAGGTAATGGGATGCTTAACATGGCTCATTAATACTTGATGTGAAATCACTTGACTATATGGACTGTAGCAATTAATGATTTGTTCTAGATGATCTCCTATGGTTCTGCTCATGGAAAATAAAGTACAAGTCTGGAGTACTTTGTTCTTTAAATTGGTAGGCAGGAATTTAATATTTAAAACATGAAATAATTATTGTTGAAATCTTTATCCTGGACACCTCAAACTCTGGTGGTTAAAAAATGATTGGAGTGGACCCATTTGTATTAAAAATATAAATACATGTTGATGCATTTAAAAAAGGCTATGCAATATAACTTATTTTGCTCTTTGTTAAGCAAGGATGAAATTCTTAAGGAAGTCAGCATCAAATTGGTCACTGCTCAGTAATGGAATTCAATTTTCTCTTAAATTGGCAGATTTGCCAAGCATATACTGAAAATTGACTTTTGTAGGTGTTTTATCATGCTAGTCAAAGCAATGTAATGCCATCTATAGCAATGTAATTATTTTTTACTGGTTGTTTCCTGGATAGCAACAGTACTGGAAAAACAGTGGTGTTCAAGACACCAATAAATGATACAATCTAATGGTATGCCAGCATTTTCAATTGCATTGTTCCCATGGACAAATTCTAATGTTGGTCACACTCTTACGGAAAAGCTCAACAACAATTTGCAATGTAAAAATGCCACACTTACCTGAAGGTCTCTGGAGTACTGTAGGTGGTAATTTGATAAATAATAAGTTTGCCAAGGAAAATTGCATGTTATGCTTCCTTTAGCAACACTATATGTAGTTGTATTATTCCCTCCTACAAATCACTGAAATTGCTTTCTGAAAAGAATTTCAACTGTCAATTTTCAGTAACAACTTCTCCACTGACTTAAAGGTTTAAGGAAAAAAAGTAAATTTCAAAACATATGCGTTAATAAACTTACTGTAATTTTTAATATCGTCAAGTATTTAAAGGCCTCTGTTTTTGAAAAATCGGGGCCTGTATTTACTATTTTTGTCCATTTGCTAAATTATTCCTGTGCTGCTTGAGCGTAAGTGATGTGTCTACTTTCCCAGATGCATTGGTACTTTTCAGGCACTGAAATGCTAAGTATCTTCAGCTAATAGTAATTTTGTAAGGTGATTGAGCAGAAATTAGTTGAAAAGCTGGAGGGCAAATTTGTAAGGTTTTATACAGGTAATGTTTACATTGGAGTTTTTTGAGGTTATGTGCAAGAGGAAAAATACTGACTATATTGAGTACACATTAGCTTTTGTTTCTTTCTCTATAAACTTTAGAATACATAACTGTGACAGAATAATTCCTTGTTCTAATTTGATTTCCAAGTATTTTATAAAACAAGGTATTGAAGCAAAATCTTCAAGGAAATGGGAAAGAAGGTGGAGGAACCACTTGCCACTCACTTCCTTTGGAGACAGTAAATGGGTATGTAGGATTGAGGGTTAAATATAACATGACAAAAGAGAAAGGGTGGGGAATAAATACAAATTTTGAGCAGGTAGTTTAAAAAGGAAGATTGTACCAAGGAAGCAAGTGCTTAAAGGTAATAATGGAGCAAGTAGTTAGGGGGAAAGCTCGAGTGATGGGGGAGGGTATGGGAAGGAAGCTGCTGATGGCTTCAGGCCACATTTTCTCCATAGTCCTCATCAGAAAATGTAGCTTGCAGCCTTCTGATGCGGCTTTTCCCACCTCACCATTCCATACCATCCACTATCTGTCACATGAAAGGAAAGAAGAAAAAAAAGACAGAGAAACAGAAGAGGATGGAGAGAAAAAAAGCAAAAATGTAGAGGCAGAAGAGAACTAGAGAGACAGAAGAGGAGACACACAGAAACAGCAACACAAAGACAACAGAGACTGGTAAGAGAGAGACCACATTCTCTGACTTAGCGTGCGTAACACCATGGGAGATCGACTAGTAATATTAAAACTCTGACTTCTGGCAGAATTTCACCAAAAACCTGCATTGGTGGTCAAGAATATTACTGGCTGAGTAGAATAACCAAGAGAATGAGTCTGAAGTCACACTTCATAAAAGGAGAGTGCATAGTTGAGCATAAAGGTAATTGAGCTAGTTCCACTTTCCTTGAGCAATATCACATTTTTGTATTAACTCAACAAAATTTACTGTTTTCTAAGTTAGCTAATGGTGTAAATTTAGTGTGTTGGAAAGTATCAATTAAAGTAGTTTAAACTTGTTTTACACATCGTTACTCTTGAGCGACATAATCTGAGATTTTATGGCATTGGTCCTAATGTAAATAAAATGATCTAGTTTATTGGACACCGCTTAAGCTCTAGACAAAATCTGCAATGTTTAGATTATTTCTGATTCAGATCTTCAGCTCCTTCATTTATAGCTCATGTTGCTAATCTATCAGTTAGGAAATGAAAGTAGTTGAAGATATGAATAATTGCATAATTTGTTCGTCAAACACTTAAGGTGCTCATCCTTTGCTGTTTTATGGCAGTGCCTCCTGTGCTGAGTCACTCAGGAGTATCCAATTTGTCTCATTGCTGTGAGCAGGTTAGTTTTCAACATTAAACCTGAAATTGGGCCAAGAAATTTCTTTCTTGGCATCTTAGCCCATTAGAAGACGGTGTAGGTTCCTCCATGCAAACGTAAAACGTCATTACAGAAAAATTAACTGTCGGATCTTGACCTGCATTTTCAGGAATTTGTCATTTCCTATCACTGTAATAAAACTGCTAACTGGAGTAATTAGAAACCCTTATTAATCCTCAACTGAAATAATTGTAATTTATATTTGAAATTATCAAATCACTTTTTTTGCTCTTTCCTCATTCATATCCCTCTGTTCCATATTTTGTCCCCTTCTTTTCACTGCAATTTCATTTCTATCTACTGTAGCCTATTCAAACATTTTTTCCCCTGCCTCTGGGTTTCCACAAACCATTTGGCAGTGTTATACTGCTTGGAAAAATTGGTTTCCGATTAAAAAATGAATTCCTAGGACTAACTTTTCATCAAGTCAGTGCTGAGAAGTAGAATAGAATGTCTATTGTAGTTAGATTGTGAATTATTGAACTATTACTTCAGAGCTATCTTGCTAGAGCATTATGAATGTCAGAACATTTTGGCTGCACTCAGAACAGTGGAATGTACTAACTAATTTTAATTGTATTTACTAGTGTAAAATTGGCTCTACAGTATGTTACCTGCCATCTGGGTGAGACTAGTGTTATGATTTTTTGAACCATGGTGCATAAGCTGAAATTTCAAAAAAGAAACTTATCTGAACCACTGAGCCTTGAATTGCTCTTTGTCTAAGGGTTTAACTTTGTGCGATCAGTGCAGTGTTTTGTTCCCATCATATTTGTAAGTTTTATAAAATATGCTAAATCTATTGGCTAAGAATGTGCTTTCACAGTCATTGTTTCAAAAATGTTATTTTCGATGTTTCTAGGATACCGATTGAGTGCTCAAGCTATAACTGGTATTATAAAGCGTTACTGTAAGGATGGCAAGACTTACTTTGATGACTATGTTGCCTGCTGTGTAAAATTAAGAGCAGTTACAGGTATGCTTCATCTTTAAGTGTACTTACTGTACTATTATCTTGGACAAATTGTATTAAATTCTGAAATTTAGTTTAGCATTATTTACTAATACTTTTCAAGTAACATCAACACAACTTAAAATTTGTTTGGGCTGGAAGAGAGCAAACTAATTAGCTTTCTATCTTTAGTTGTTTCTAACCCTAATTATCAGAGTAGTCTACATATTGTGCAGATTAATGGCATAGTAGTATTGTCAGTACGATATCCAGGGATCCAAGGTAAGATCTGGGGATCCAGGTTCAAATCCCATCACAGCAGATTTGAATTCAAAATTAAAAGTCTAATGATCATGAAATGATTGTCGGAAAGAAACATCTGGTTCACTAATGTCCTTCAGGGAAGGAAATCTGCCATTCTTGCCTGGCCTGGCCTGTACGTGACTCCAGAGCAACAGCAATATTCTCCAATGTTCTCTGAAATAGAATGCAATTAAGAATTGGCAATAAATACTGGCCCACATCTCATTGAGTTTAAAAAAAAGAGGTTGAATTTGTGCTTTTTGGATGGAGATTTTAATCAAAATCTTATTACAGGCAATGACTATGGGGTACATCTATAATTTTATAAAATAATCATTGGATATCTGTGCCTTTAACAACAATAACCAGAGTAATACTTCAATCATAAGAATGTTTACATTCCGTACTTTTAAAAACCCCTGGTTTGCATAGATCTTTCCTATTCTTTTTTCCAACTAATAATTTTATTCAAACTAGTTCTTTAACAAATTCCCTCAAGAAGCATCAGATTACTATCCTGCCCCATTATAAAAGATGAGTCCTGGGCCTGACCCATGCATGTCTTGAGGATGTTTGCTTTGTGATTTGCTGGGAGTGCATAAAAAGACTGTTCAGTTTTCATTTGGTTGGCCAGTGTTACTGGTGATTTACTGCTTTCTCACATTGTGGTTTGCTTTCCTGACTTCTTCTGTAAAGTATCTTCCAGTGATACTTGTATATTCTTGTATATCCAGGCATCTGACTCCTTTTGATGAGACTATGTCCCACAATTGTCTGTAGGAGTGGGGACCTTGATTTATTGATTTTCTTTTTTGCCTTCCTTCCATAAGCCTGATTATAGTAACTTCAGAACTCCTTTGGCTAAAAGCTACCTTGCCAGGGACCTTCCTAATCTGTATAGTTCAACACTGAACTGTACATTCTGTCTTTAACTAAACCATCAAGAAGGTTGGGTCATGGAAATCTTGCAGTAATTTCTACTTTTATTGTCTTTGGACTAGTGACTTGAAACACTTTTACAACTTTGATTTTTGTTTACAGATGCTTTCAGACGAAGAGACAGTCTGCAGCAAGGATACGTGAACTTTGGCTATGATGATGTAAGTGTCTAAAGCCTATATGAAAAAATTATTTGGTTGCAATTGCAGTGGCACACTCAAACTTTTTGATATTAGTGGGGCCAGTAGTAGAATTTGTTTTTAATTTTGAGAGGCTCAGGCAAAAATGATAGATGTGGTAGAATCCTGATATTAGATTTCATTTTTATGGGTTTTTAGGTAATGTATCCTTGAGTTAAATGTTACAGTTTTGCTAAATATTAAGTGACAACAGCAACCTAGCATTTTAACCATCTATTTAAAACGATTGCGTGCATAAGTTATGACACTTTTAGGTTTATTGGAATCACAGTCTTGAAACATTTAGATGGATGTAAAAGGACTTGCTTTATTGTTTATCACCAGTTCAGCAGTTGCAAATATTAACCTTTTCATTCTGCTTTGCTACTCTTTCTTATAGTTTATCCAATGCACCATGTCCATTTGAGTGCAACATTGCATCCATTATGCAAAGACTGGTCGCTGATGACTGAAACCAGTGATTTATATTGCTTTGAGGATAAATCAAACCTGCTCAAACTGCATACATGTCTAGTGGTTTTGTATATTTTTCTTTTTTTATTGTGTAAAATAAAAAAGGAAATTGGATTTTATGATGTGTACACAATTTGTTATGCTGTCACTTGCCAAAATGCTTATTTCTTTCATAGCTTGCAAATTTTTGATTTACAGGTAAATGGCTTCGCTGAAATTGTGCCTCTTGGAACTTTGTGTAGTTTAATACAAATGTTTAGGTTTTTAGCCTATTGTAACGTATGATGTAATGAGGTTAATATGAATAATCACATTTTTGTGAACCAAACATCACTTTGCATTTGACTAGCATTTCCATTTGCAATTTTTTAAAAGATTATATTTTTTTCACGTTTTCATACTGCTTTTTCACCATGTAATAAAAATCTTTTACTTTCTGGTTAATGCTGGATATACAATTGTCAATGGAATAAAATAAAAACTAGTGACGAATGTTTTTAGATAAGGTGTCTTTGTGTGAAAAGAGAAATCTAATGCCTTGCTATCTATCGATACTAAACAAATATTGTATCCAAAGGCATTCTGGAAAAAAAGTCCTGCCAGCCTTTGCCACTTTTTCTTATATTAACAATCTTGTAGGCCCTCATGCGCTCATCTTTCAAGTTGAATGACCAAACTATACTTCCAATCATAGAATCCCTACAGTGCAGAAGGAGACCATTTGGTCCATCGAGCCTATACCAACGACAATCCCACCCAGGCCCTATCCCCATGTATATACCTTCCTAGTCCTCCAGAGACTAAGGGACAATTTAGCATCGCCAGTCAACCTATCCTGCACATCTTTGGACTGTGGGAGGAAACCAAAGCACCTGGACGAAACCACAGAAACATGGGGTGAATGTGAAAACTCCTCAGTCACCTGAGGCTGGAATTGAACCTGGGCCCTTGGCACTGTGAGGCAGCAATCCTAGCCACAGTGCTGCCCATACCCGCAATCTCATTCATAGAATGCATTTTTCATACAAGAATGCTCTAGTTTCGGAGTGCAGAGCGCTGATTTCATCCAAATACTATTATTGTCCATGAATCTTGTCTTCGCTGAATGAAGATACAATATCCAAATGAACAGTCATCCAACTGAGAAGTGCAAGGTTTTTGCACCCAGGAAGTTTTGTATTTTGGGGATTTTTTTCATGTTCAAATCATTTGGGTAAAATAGTCTTTAACATTGTTTGTATGTATGTAGAACAATATTTTAAATCTCACTTTTTTTTACTGCCTCCCATTCATATTATTCCTTCATCATACAAGAAGGAAAAAGAAATACTAAAGTATGATTATAATGTTTAATTGTCTTCGGTGGTTGCTTTTACCAAGTTCTGTAAGGTTTAATACATTCAAGTTTCATATTGAATTTAGATCACAGTTGCAGCTCTGATTAACATACAGAAAATACTAGCTAGTAGAGGCTGACCGCCTTGAGTGCAGTTTTTACTATCAAACTATCTTTTTGCTGAGATCCAGTTTTAAAATCTATATACTTATTTGGATTCTTCAGAATGATCTGCCTACAAAGACAACAGATATATAATTGCCGGAAGAGTAAATCCAAGCATTCAAACTTACCAGATGGTTTACTTTAGACCACTTTAATGGCTGGAATCTAACTCTGGCAAGGATGATTTTCCTTCACTTTCTCAAAACTGTCCAGTTTATTTAAAAAGTAAATTTTGAGATGCCTTTGAAACTTAGTTGGCAAAGGGATAACAAACTATGTCATGTAGACTAGTCCCAGGTTTAATTTCCGGTTGAAGCTTAACTATTTTATTGTTGCCCTTGCCCCACCTACTATGTCTTAGGGCAAGACACTATAATGTAGTGACCACTACTCAATGTATATATGTGAATCAAGCTTGAATGTGATGGCATTTTTCCCTCAACCTCTTTCCCAACCTATTAATGAATGCCTGACAAAACTTGTTTGTATTGATTGAACCTGATTACTTATTGGTCAACCCATTTTCAGCATTTCCCATAGTCCTTTACAGCCAATTACATTTTAATTGTAGTTACTGTTATAATATAGGAAATGTGGCGATCAATTTGCACACAACAAATTTCCAGTAAAGAGATGTGTTAATGGCCAGACAATTTGCCTTGCTGATGTTGACGTAAAGATAATTATTGCTCCTCTTTGATTGGAGATTTTATTTCTTCCTGAGGGAGCAGACAGGCATTGGTTTAAGATCTCATCAAAATGGTGCACATAACTGTTCGGTGCTCCCTTTTGTACTGCACTGGAATGTCAGCCCAGGTTTGTTGCTTAAATCTTTGGATGGGACTCAATACAACCTTCTGACTCCTGCCATAAGATACTTCACAGTAAAAAAAATCCAAGGCAGTAGTGGTTATTCAAAACTCACCAAAAGTGATGACCCAATTATGTTCCACACCAGCTAACAAGATTGGCAACCTGAGCTGAAAGGAAACCCTTCCAGCTTCTGCAAATTTTTTGTAACTGATCTGTTCAGAGATAAGTGCAAGTCTTTAAGGCAAAATTGATGCAAACAATGACTTCATTTTATGGCATCAGCTCAATCTTGTTGAGGCTTGAGAGGTTTTTGGAAGACTTTGAAATAGGTGTGGCTGGAGTTGACATTAGGAAATCTACACAGCAGAGGAAAAATATGGCTGACTAAAATTACAGTTAATGCACTCTAAAGAAGAGTTATCTCAATCATGGAAGAGTTTACACTTCAGATTTACAGACAAGGGCAATTCCGTGATGCTGGCAGTGATTGACATCACAAGTCAGTCATTGGTATGTACTAAGATAGTTGGCTTATTGATTTTGAGCCAAGTGGCGTTATGACGATGGAAGTGACTCATCAGGAGCAGAAATTCTTGAATCCTTGACAGTGGTACATTTAAATTTCTGCTGTACCTTACCTGATGAGTTTATATCACTGGAATTCTTGTGTGGGTTTTTGATAAGTCATTACTATTTTTTAAAATTACTTAAATGTGAGTTTGTATAGATTATTTTTAAGTTTTTTAACCTGCCATTGACACACATTCTTACAGTGGCACAGTGGTTAGCACTGCTGTCTCCTGTGCCAGTCATCTGGGTTTGATTCCCGAATGAGTCACTGTCTGTGGAGTTTGCATGTCCTCCATGTCTGTGTGGGTTTTCTCTGGGTGCTCCAGTTTCCTCCTCCAGTCTGAAAGATGTGCTGGTTAGGTGCATTGGTCATGGTAAATTCCTCCTCCAGTGTACCTGAACAGGCATCGGAGTGTGGCGACTAGGAGCTTTTCACAGTAACTTCATTGCAGTGTTAATGTCAACCTACCTGTGACACTGATAAATAAACTTTTCAAGTTCTGTCCTATAGAACAGGAAAAATTGGATGATAAAGCACAATGAACAGCAGCACCCTAGGAAGCACTGAGGATCAGAGGGACCTTGGTGTGCTTGTTCACTGACCCCTTAAGGTAGCAGAACAGGTACATAAAGTGATCAAAAAGGCATATGGCATACTTGTTTTTATTAGCTGAGAGCAGAGAGATAATGCTGAAACTATACAAAATGTCAGTAAGGCCACAGCTATAGGAGAGATATGATAGCATTGGAAAAAGTGAAGTGATTTATCAGAATGTTGCCTCATTTGGAGAGTTTTAGTTATGAAGGCAGAGATTGGATAGACTGGAATTGTTTTCCTTGGAGCAGAGGAGATTGGGGCAGAAACATGACTAAGATGAATAAAATTGAGAATACATGAAGTTGACTGGAATAAACTCCTATTGGTGGAGGAATCAGTGACTAGGAGATTTTCACAGTAACTTCATTGCAATGTTAATTTAAGCCTACCTATGATTTTAATAAATAAACATTTAAATATGGCTGACTAAAATTACAGTTAATGCATAGATTTGAGGTAAGTGCCAGAAGGTTTGGAGGAGCTGTAAGGCAATAACTTTTTCACCCAAGTAGGTGTCTGGAACTCACTGCCTGAAAGAGTGGTGGATGTGGGGACTGTCATAACATTTAAGAAGTATTAAATGTCCGCTTGCGATACAAGACTGGGCAAAGTGCTGCAAAATAGTATTTGAATTGTTAGGTGATTTGCCTTGTCTGGCGCAGACATGATGGGTTGAAAGACATTTTTCTGTATACCTCTGCGACTCTGACAATTATTCTAATAGGATACTATAAATGTAAAAGTTTTGCATAGGCAGGCACCCTGTTATCCTACTGAATCCATTTGGACAAGGTTTTTAAGTAATTCGAACAGTTCAATCCTACATTGTTAAAATTGCAGCGTTAGTTTGAGTAATGTAGATATAATCCAGATGCCAATGCTATAACAAATGTAATCGTAGATGAGCAGAAAATCTAGCCTGCCATTGAGGTAATGGCTCATAACCATAGCATATCAAATACTTACTGTTTTATTAAAAGAAGATACAAGAAAATAACACTTGCTAACTCTAGCAAATAATTTGCTGGGCTGGAGTTTGCAAGATGATGGTACAAATTAGAGCAGAAGTTTGCTCTGATCTAGGGTGGTGCCCTCTACTGAGAATTTCTGACATCTGAGCAAGCAGCAAGTATATAGGAGGTAGTGTGCACAGAAAGAATAAAGATTGAAAAATACATGGGATTAAGCATACAAGTAATCTCCAACACTAACTTCTGAAGGAATGAGATTTCACACTTAAAGTTAAAAGCAATGTTGATTTGGAGTGACTGCCTTTATTTGATCTGGTGAAGGCTTCTTGTTTAGTGAGGTGGGAGTGGATGTACGTTTTGTGTTCTTTGAGAAAACTCCCACAAACCTGAATTGGTCAAAAGATCAATGGACTATGCTATACAATGTTTTGGGAAGGAAGGCTTTGGGGGTATACTCTTCAGCACAGCACGTATGATTACAAAAAAAATCACTTAATTCAAACACTTGCAGTTTTATGCCAGAGACCTATAACCTGAAATTTAGAGATTTGAGGAAGAGAACTGGTCATCTTCTATAGAATTTGCCAGGGAAAAGGAAATGGCATACAATAGGTCTTGAAGTGGAACAGAACTGTGACAACCTAAGGAAGATGATGTTTGTTGAGTGAATTGAAAAATGGTGCCTTTTGGTGTTAGGTCTCATCTGGAAGGCCTTAAAGTGCATTACATCAGGTAATGGCAGAGGGTAATGTGTTAACTTATAAGGTGACTAGTAACAGGCCTCAGTTTGGAAATATCCAGAAAAACTGGAACGAGAGAAAGGTCAATGATGAGCAGAGGTCTGGTGCAGCGTCGAAAGCTGAAGAAGATAAAAGTCCAGGCTCTTGGATTAGTAGAAGTGAAAGTTTAGAGGGTAGATTTTGTTCAAGGGAACTGGCATGCTACTTCTGTCACAAGAAAGGATACGTGAAGGCTGAATGCTGGAAGTTCAGAAACAAGCTTGTAACATATTTGGCCAGTCAAGGGATGTTCTCTAAGTGCTGATGTCCTGATTGCTTAAATACACAACAGGCAGGGAAAATTTCCCATGTTTACTGAAAGGATGAAATGGCTGATGGAAAGCTGTAGATATATTTTACTCAAGGGTAAAGTGTCCTCATATTCATCTGATGAGGCAAGCAAGTTGATTATTATCTTTAGAGATTCAGAATCAGCACAATCACTGACGTTGTAGGTGTTCTGAAGCTGTCTACAAAATATTAACTGAATAAAAACATTCATTTGGGATATTGATGGAAATTATTTATCCATTCACATATAAGTTTAATTTAAAATGAGGCTTAGTTACTGGTTCTGTTATCATGGGTGTCATTCCGGCTTGACCCATTGAAGGTTTTAATTTGTTAGCAACCTGGGGCTGGGGTTAAGATTTGGCTGTCCTTGGTAGTTTCAGGAAACTCCATTGAGGCTTTTGATACTGAAATTGTACAGGAAAAACCAAATGACTTAAAATAATCCAGAACTGTCCATACATTTGCTGCAAAAATTAATGTTTTGACTAAAGATTTGTCCAAAGAGTCAGACACTCAGTTTACTAATCTTAAAAGGACATTTGTACGTACATCCGAAAAGGGAAAAATTAATGGCTGGAGATGAAGTATAAGTAAGATGAGGCAAAGCAGCTAGCTACAGAACTGAAAGCGGACAGAAAGAGGGAAAGCATGCTTCGAAATAAAATGGAAAAGCTGAGTCCAATACTGATACTGTAGAGCTGTGAGAAATGATATGTGTTCTTGAATGTAAATTAAAACTTCAACACTAAGAGGCAATCGCTCTTGCAGTGGAAGGAAGGCAAAAGAAAACAAAATTCAACTGAATGAAAAGGAATAGCAAGATTTCTCAGCAAAACACTTACATGAGCTTATCAAAGTTCCGAAAGCTGCTAAAAATGATTTGACTTGAAAGAAAAATGACCTGTTTGCACAAAACCCTGAAAACGAAATCAAAAGGTTAAATCATGGCGAAGGACTTAAAGTTGAAAACTGCCCTGTATTTAAATATGATGAGGTGAAATCAATTGTTAGAAATGATGATTTGGATGTTAGACTGAAACATTTTTCAAACTTAAAAAACTTTCAGACCTGGAAGAAATGGAGACTAGGAATTAAAAATTGAACAGAGTCTGTTTTAAAAGTGAAAACCCTCATGATGATTCCACATTTGGTTTTAAAGAATCCAGAAGGTAAGAAGAAATACAATAGGAGATTTTTCCTTGGCGTCTATAGCCACCAGCATCTAAAATCCAGATGGTTTGCTAACAAACAGCAATGTTATTCCTAACAAAGTTAACCAGGCAACACAAATTGAAAAACCTTAGACCCCTCATGAATGCCAATCCAGGGTTCTGACTGAACACAGTCCAATACAGATTTTTAAAAAGTAACATGAAATTTGCAAAACCAAGGTGTTTTTAATACACACCACATCCCATTAGTGTTCTGAGAAAAGTTCAAAACCAAGAATCAAAGGCCACAGCTATTAACGTTAAATATTATGCATGCTACTGGTTGAAACTGATTGCCAATAACCTGTCAAGAGTTTAAATGAAAAGGGATGGTAACAATGGTTTTGTAAGGTTATAAGATAACTAGTTGTTTGAAAATACAATGTATCAAAATCGTTATCAGCGAATACACTAGCTGTTAAAGTGTTTAAGAACATAGAACATTACAGCGCAGTACAGGCCCTTCGGACCTTGATGATGCGCCAACCTGTTAAACTAATCTAAAGCCCATCTAACCTACACTATTCCAATACCATCTATAATATATGATGATCAGAACTTGCTGTATTTTGACTACTGTCCTAAGGAAAGCTTCACTGTGGAGTGATGTAAATGCTTGTGGTTGTGTAAGCTATATATTTCTTGTATTGACTAGTTCAAACGAAATTGATATTTTTATTTGAAGTATTTTCCTAATAACTCATGCATAATTTGCATTGGTTCTGGTTTGTGTCAAAGGTACAAAAAGTATAATTTTGTTGGTAATCTCTCTGGAGTAAATTGGGGATCGTAACAACATTTTATATTTGGATATTGTTCAATTCATAAAGAAGAAGAAAAAGATTCGAACTCCATGCAATTCAGGTTAACTCTTAATTTATTTGTAGCATTAACATATTAAAAGTGTATTTTCCAAATTGTATTTGATACACATTATATAGCTGGGAACAAATTGGAAACATTCAAAAATAAGCAGTAAAGTGTTACATTGTACAAAACCTAGTATACAGTGGATGGCTTTATAAATGCTTAAAAATAGTTATGTGTTAACACACTTCACAGAACAAAATTGTCAAAAAAGAGTTGGTTTTCAGTTTATAAATTCTAGAAGACAAATGCCCAATTGCCATCATGCAAAAAGGCAAGGTAAGAAAGAATATTAGACAGAACACCAGTTGCAGATTTGTTTTTTGCTTTACAGTAGGGTGAAAGTGCTTGGAAACTGTCTAAAACTATGCCAGTATGAAATATGTGCTCAAATGCACAGTCCAGTTCTATGTAACAAAGGCAAGTTTGGAAGACACCCATACTGTTAAGCTTTTATAACCAGCAACAAAGAGTTTCTTACCTACAAAGTATAGATGCTTTCAAGTACGAGATCCTGGTTCTTGGTGTATTAATAGAATTTTATTTACTTTTTTTTACAAACATTCGTGTCTTTTTAATTCTCCACTGATATGGTATCTGTCTCCAAATTCCATTTCCTTCTTCGCTGTGATTTATTATAATGTGATTATTTACAATGCTATATGCAAAACTTTCCAGTTAAAAGTGAAATTGTGCAAATTTAAATTTTGAATGATTACAGCATTAACAAATACACCAACAAAGCAAACAATAAGTGACATGTTTTGGATAGAATTGTTTCTCACTCAGATAAATCCTGAAAGAAAATAATGCAGACAAGGGGTATTGTTATCCCTTTATACATAATTATGGACATATTACAAACAATGACAAATTTTTAAAAAATGCATTCCAGATTTAAGTATATCTCGCCTGGGTCACAAGGCAGTCTCGGATAATTGAATGAAAATGTACAATGGGTGAGTGTAGGATATATAATTTATTCTACCAGTGAGGAAGACTTTTTGCTCCTATGGAGAGCCGGTGCAGATACAATGGGCCGAATGGCCTCCTATTGTGTAACAATTCTGTGATTCTGCGATAAAGGTCACAAGTGAATAAATTCTGAGGTTCCCGTTTGAATATCAGACAAGTGTTAACATTTTTAAAGATGATCTTCATAATGGTGTTATGAGACATGAACATTTTATTGATTGGATGATTGCCTTTTCTGGTATGATTTTTAAAACAGTTGTGTACTTGTAACTCATTTTATAATGCGGGCCATAGGTACTGTACAGTAATTTACTTCTGAATGTCACATAGGATTGAATAGCTAAAATGGTAGTAACTTCTATGGTTTCATTTTCAATTAAAATGTTTACTTTGATAATCAAATGTTTTTGAAAGGTTGCAAGAAACTTTCTTAAAAGTACATACTGGTCATGTGTCTAATCATGACAACGTTCAAATGTTAAATTACATTCTTCAAATTTCATTGGAATTGAAAATCGAATCCTCTCACGCGGCAGTTCTTTGGTTATTGTTTTAAAACTCCTCTCGGTAGGATTGGAGTTAAATTGATGGGACCATTCAAACAATAATGTGAAATACTGTAGCCAATGACCACAGAGTTAATTTGTAACTCCCCAATGCAGCAATGTAAAAAAGTTAGCAATATTTTTTATGATAGATCAGATGGTACATGGTAGAAAACTGTCATTTCCATTTTCCTCAGTGCTGAAGAGTCACTGCTTTGGTAAAAAGGAACATACTAAACCCGTGTTTAGGAAGAGATAGGCACATATCATGAATTTAAATGCACATTGTATTTTTTTGATATGTAGCCAAAAGGTGGGGTTCCTCACTGGCTGCGTGCATTCTTAAAACTGGCCCTAGAATGTTGTGTGTCAATATTCATCGTCATTTCACCTGGAAGTGACCTAATTGTGCCTTTTGATGCAATTAGGCCTTCGATGTCCCTCATGCCTGTGGTCATCAGCTGTCAGGGCACTAGGGTCTGGAAATAGATGCGGAGATCCATAGCACTGGGTTCTGTCCAAGTTGTGCATGACATGGATTCCCTGCAGTTAAATGGATGCAGATTCCCTGATTAGCCAGTTGGAACAAAGAATGCCCACATTTGATTTTGGACACTCCTACGTTACAGCTTGTGATGAGAGAATCTCCAAATGGTCAGCCAGCAACCTTCAGACAGCTGAGAATTGTCCATCTGCAAAAATCATTTATACAATGGGATCAAACTGTGGGGATAGCGTGGATTCTGACAGCAGCTTCCAGTTTATGGTATTGCAGGCTTTTACAGTTGGCTATAATTAATTTTATTTTATTTCGAAAAGATTTACTGGGCACTTTTTTTAATGAAGTAGTTTCTTCTTAATTATACATCACAATTCCATATTGCAGTGGCAGGACCCAATTAAGTATTTTATACCTTTTCATGCTGTTACTGGTAAATAAGACAAAGGAATAAAAATTTCACCCTAGCTTGTGTTTTAATGATAGAATACTGGTTGATGTGTGATTACAAAAATATATAGTAGAGGGATATTGTTGAAAGACTGCAGATGAGAGCGAGGAGAATGGTTAAGCGGTTGGATTGATTGGATTATGAGGTACAGTGAAGGCTGAAATGGATGCTGTTTTTAGGCTTTGTAAGGGATTAGATATTTCAGATCACGACAGACTATTTCCCCCTCACACAGAACAGCAGAGACAGAGAACACAACCTACACCTGAAGTGGGATAAGTCCAATTTCATAATTAATCTTCAGAAACATATCTCAGTGAGCAAATGGCCAATCAATGGAATAGACTCTCAAATAAGATCATGTTTGCAGATATATTGATACATTCAAATGAAAATTGATTATTTTTGTTCAAAATATAATATCTTCAGACATAGAATATGAGTAATTTGAGGCATGACATGTTACGTGTAGCATGTTTAAGAGAAACAGTTAGCTGGGTGCATGGTTCCCAAAGTTCTCCCATTATTGGGATTTCTTTCACCTTATGGTTTAAAATCCAGCTTGAGGCAGGTAGTGAGAATGGGTAAAATCTCTAGTTTGGCCTCCCATTGCAGGAAAAAGCAAGGATAGAATTTTTAATGTGGAGATGTGAGAGTTGGTGTAGTTGACCCTGGAAATGGTTTGGAGGCAGCCACACAAGCAGCCAATGCAGAGGCAGGCTGTTTAAAAGGCCTGTCTCAGTGCTGTGTGACTTCATCTCAGTTAAAGTAAAAACTGTAAATGTTCTTCAGCCCTCACCCCTGATATCCCATACACTTTCCATGCCACATCCATATCCTCCTCATGTCTCGCCATGATAAGGTAAGCCCCCCTAAAGCCTCTCTTGCCCACCATGCTAAAGTATTCTCCCCCCCCACCAAACACTCTACATGGAATCTCCCAAACTATTGGGCTTCCATGCCCATTCACCCACATTACACTATACAGAAGCAATGAACATTATATTGACAGCAGGATGTGCTCAGAAGAGGGTAGATTGGGTGGCATGTGGGTGGAGGACATCTGGCGGGGGGTGCGTGAGGAGCTAAAGCAAGTGGGTGGAGGGCACACACTGGGGACATGAGGACCATTTGAATTTAACTTTCAAAAGATCACCTCATACAGACAATGGTTCACAACACTTCTGAGGTGCCAAGTACCACGACTCATTGCAAAGCTGGCCTGATGCAATGAAAATGGATGTATACTACTTTGTGCTATTTCTCTCAGTCGAGCCAGCTGAGTCTGGAGTGGACTTTCAATCTGAAGCAGCCCATACCCTTAAAGGGTATGGAAACCTGGGAATGGGGTTGGGAATCTCAAAATTATTTTCAAAGGACTTCTACATCATTTTGACTTGATGAAAAGCCACGACTTGATGTCTGGGTCTGCTGTCTGGGATCAGTAACTAGAGATTCATTGCCAGTGATTAGTCAACAGGTGGATTATTGTTATATGATGTCCAAATAGGATGGTACCAGGCAAACTAGATGGGCTCTGGTCTAGTGAATTCTTAGTTCTTATGTTTCTAATGCAGTGGAGATGGCTCCATGAATTTATTTCATCCTCAATGATAGAAGCTATCTGCTTATTGAAAAGATCTTACCAAATTTAAGTTTACCGGTCTTAGGGCACTTGTTCCAGTTCCCAATTATTCACAGATAGGTAGATAAAAATAACTGAAATCTAATTACTTATTTATATGTTCCAGATCTGGAGTAATTCTGTCATCAGCTGTTCCCTTTTCAACACTCCCTTCATACATTTTGTGGTCCTGAATGGGTTCATGGTGTCAAAAGGATTTCTCCGAGCAGATGTTTTGTGCTGTATTTTTACCAACGATATGGTACAATGTCTATACAGTTCTTGAAATGTCACTTTATGGTTTGATAATAAGGATCCTTTTTGTTTTCCTGTTCCTCCTGTGTATTCATATTCAAAATGATATAGCTGTGTTTTAGTTATATATGTTTAGATTATTTTGGAGATTCTGCAGCAATATCATTGAAATGTTAAATTGATTAAGACAGGTAATACTCTGACCTTTGCCCAGGTTACCCAAAATAACCACAAGAATGAAGAAAACTGCAACGCCAGCATCTTTGACACTTAGTAAGTATTTCAAGGTGTCATTTAACACGGCTTGGGTAAAACTCAAATGGTATTTTAGCCAATTGTGATAATGTTGATATAAATGTGAAATGAAAACAAATTCATATAATTTTTAAATTTGAGTCACTTAAATGAGAAAAAAAGTCCAATCCCTTATCTACCAGTATTAAGATGCTTTGTGGTATAAATCAATGGCAAAATGACTTGGAATAACCAATTCATCTGACCTACTGAGCTGCCTTCATACTTTGCCATGGGTTGTTTGTGAGAATTCAGAAAATATAATCTTAAACAAATACTACCATGTGAGCCAAGCATCAGATATACAAAAATATTTATTGCACTTCAGACTTATGGACCTTTAATAACTAGTGTTAAAAGCAAATCTGTCAAGTCTTGCTCAAAAAATAACAGTTGAATTCCACACTTGTATGCCTGTCTTTCAGGCCACTACTACACTAGACTCCTATAATGTAACTTGAATTGTATTTTTCTTCACTATGAAGATTCAATTGTATTTTCCCATTCTTTCATAGAATAGCAATGTTGGAGGAAAAAGGAAAAAAATGAACTTTAATGAGCTTAGTGGAATGGTCAGATGCTATTTTAAGCACAAAATGTACAGTTCCCACTTATTTGAAAGAGCTATGAGCTCAGTGTGCTTACAGTAGCTGTATTTTCAAGTAATAATATCTAGTTCTGACTAGAACTGCAGCCTCTGCCTGTCAAGACTTACATTAACAGACATCATTCTTCCTTCCCCCCCCACCCCATGAAATCTCTAGTTTGAGTTCAAACTAAATTCATGCAACACAGAAACCAATGTAATGGCATGCATTTCAGGCTTGTTATCACTTAAGGTGCCTTAGATTACTGGCAGTGCGACATTTTAAATGTATTCTTATTGAAGCGTTCAGGTCATCATCAAAGAGGAACTTTAACATTGTGAGCTCAGAGCTGATATGAATCTACAGTGCTTTTGCATATGACAGTATCATTGTAGACCCCTGAGTCATACATGGAGGATGCTATTCATAAATAGGAAAACAGCCACTCAAAGCAGCAAACCTACTGAAATGCAGAGTATTAATTGGCTATTTGCCTGGAAGACCAGGATCTGACAGATGCCTATGAAGGCCCAGCAGTCCCATGGTGCTTAGTGAGGAGTCCGGTAAAGAAGGGTGTCGCATTGGACGCAGAAAGGATTGTGACTGTTGCTGTTGAGACTGTGAATTTTGTTTTTGTTCTTGGTCCAAAAATGTGGCAAAATTGTCTTCTGATATTGTGTTGAGATGAACCCCACTGGACAAAGATTCTTTGGATTTCATTTTGGATTTTTCAAAGTCTAAAAATTCTGGACTCTGAAAGAGAGAAGAAAGTAAAGCCTGAAATAAGAATATCACAATGAATGATCCAGCAGGTCGTACACTTGTTGTGGATACAGCACTTTTTGCTACACCGGATTAGTTAGCTTGAGATCTTCTCTTCCATTGTAGAACTTACCAAATTGATCCCAAAGACTATTGGCATGTGATCCACAGTTATTGCAGCTTAAAAACTTTGCCCCTGAAATTCCTGGGATCACACATGATGGGCATGTCTCAAGAACAGCTTCTTCCCTGCTGCCATCAGGCTTTTGAATGGACTGATCTTATATTAAGTTGAAATTTTTCTGCACCCTAGCTATGGCTATAATACATTTATTCTGCACCCTCTCCTTTCCTTCTCTATGAACCATATGCTTTGTCTGTATAGCATGCAAGAAACAATACTTTTCACTGTATATTATTACATGTGACAATAAATTAAACAAAAAAATCAAATCAGATGTCAAGATATTGGGAATTTCAAACTTTTGGGTTGTATTTTTCCCACCCTTTCTACACTGGTCATGTAATTTAGTGGGGCCGGTGAATTTTAGCACAAAGCCAAAAATTGGAATCATGCCCGGAGCCCTACAGGTCATAATTCTCCTGGGCTGTTTTTTTTAACATAATCAGCCTTGTGCTGGGGAATGATGTGAGGCTGATTTTAATATTCATTAGCTTATTTCAATCTGTATACAGTTGGCCCTCAGCAATGGGGAACAGACATAATGGCCTTGCTGGTGGGACCAGAGGCCATTGAGGCCCCCCCGCCACCCCCCCCCCCCCCTCCACCCACCGCAGGAGGCTGGGGGCAGGAGGGCAGTGCCTCTTGGACAGTGCCAGCCTAGCAATGTCAACCCAGGACCTGGCACTGCCAACCTAGCACACTGATAGCGTCAATCGGCACTGGGAAAGTGCCAAGGTGTAAGGCCTCACAGAGGATAGGGCCAGATGGGGGTGGAGCCAGATGGGGGTAGGAGGGTAGGGCAGGGGCATTCTATGGGGCCAGTGACTGGAGGATCAGGGCTGGCGACTGGGGGGGTTTGGGCTGGCATTTGGGCATTGGGTCTGGTGATCAGGAGGCCTCTGATTGGGACTGGGGGAGTTTGGTGAGGGGGGGGCGGGGAGAGAGATAAGGAGGCCTCTGATTGGGTCAGAGCTGCTGATTGGGAAATCGGCATTCAGGAGGCCGGTGATTGGGTGTTGGGGACAGGGGGAGGAATGTGGGGAAATGGATCAGGAGGCCGGTGATATCTGTGGGACAAATTGAGTGTATGCACAATGGCCCCCTGAGCACTCCCTGCCTTTGCAGTGCACAAAATGCCGTCAATTCACTAGACTCAGCTCGCCAAAAAACAGACGGGAAAAGCACTCATTTGACCGCCTGTTTGACACAATTATTTTGGGAAAATCACTCCCACGTTTTCTGTCAGCTTGAACTGAATTCATGTGAATGGACAGCACTAATTAATAATATCTACTCCTTTCTTGTGACATGATGTTCATTTCCACTAGTAACTGATCAAATTGTCACCTGGTAAATTAATCTGGCCTGAAAATAAGTGCTCAGGGAGCACATTTGCAATTTCTCTGCCTCTGTTTCATCTTTTCTGATGATGCTATCTTCCACTGTGGCACTCTGACATGTCTTCCTCATTCCTGAATTGAGGATTCCATCTCCCACAGTGGTTGTCAGGTCTCAGGGCCCTCAACCATATCCACCCCATTTTTCTCATTTCTGCCCTCACTCCATTCCCTCCCCACCAAAACTGCAAGTGGATTCCCATTGTCCCAACTTTCTCCCCACCAGCCTCTATGTTTAAAGGATCATCCTCTGCAATTTTGCCACCTACAGCATGATGTCACCACCAAACACATCTTCCCCTCCCCTCCCCATCAGCATTCTGCTTCCTCCGTGACATCATGGTCCCCTCCTCTATCACCCCCAGTGGCTCATCCTTTGTTCACGGCACCTTCGCATTCAATCGCCAGAGGTTTAACGCCAATCTTCTCACCGTCTGAGGCTCCAAATTCCTCCTACAGGTGAAACAGCACTTTACTTGTACTTCTTTCAATTTAGAGTGCTGCATTTGCTGCTCACAATGTGATCTCCTCTACACTGAGGAGTCCAGATACAGACTGGTCTTGCGGAACATTCCGATAACTTGCTATTTCAATTTACCACCTTGTTTTTGTGCTCACATTTCAGGCCTCGGCCTGCTGCAATAAAACCACTGAAATGTTAGGGCACAGAATGAAGCCATTCAGCCTATTGTGGCTGCAGCAGCTGAAAATAAACTAACAATCCATTTTAATCCCACCTTCCACACTTGGTGCATAGCCCTGCAGCATACAACACCTCAGGTACACAACAGGGTAACTTCCAAATGAGTTTCTACCTCAACTATCAATTTGGACAGCAAATTCCAGGCTCCTACCATCCTCTGGCTGAAAACATCTTTCCTAATTGCTCCTCTAATGCTTCTGCCAACATCCTTAAATTAATGCTCCGTCTCCACTAGGGAAACAAGTCTTCCCTTTCCACTCTGTCTAGGTCCCTCATAATTTTGTGCATCTCAATCAAGTCAGCCTCTTCTATTCTAAGGAAGGCAACAATATTCCTGTGAAACCCAATGTAAGCATGAAGAGCAGCCCCTCAACTTCAATTTAGGTAAGTTACAGTCTTCTGCACTTGGCATTTAGCTCAACAACTTCAGACCAGGAACTCTGTCCTCCATTTAGACTTTTTTATTTCCCCAGATATCAGTTATTTTTTTTTCTATGCTGACTTTTATTCTGCTATTAACACCTACTTTGGGACCAATGCTTTGTATCTTTACTACTCCTAATGCCTTTTGTTCCATTATATCTTTATTTATTTCCACTTTCTAACCTAGCACTGACTTTCCCTTTCTTATGTCATATTATGTACTTAATATGGGTTCTTTATGTTGTATTAGTGGTGGCTCATTTTTGAGACCTTGGGGTTAAGCCTAAACACTTTTATCAGTAGGCAGTAATTATTTACAGTTCCAAGTGTGGTATTGCATGGAACTGTTCCATGCAGGTGCGCTGCTTACCCAGTTCAGTTCTAGACTGTTCTATCTGACCTCCAGCTCCCTTTATCAACACCATATGATGCATCACATTTCTGCCTCTCTTCAGTTATGAAGAAGTCACATTGGACTTGAAACAGTAACTCTGTTTCTCTCTCTGAGGATGCTGCCAAACCTGCTGAGTTTTTCCAGAACTTTGTTTTTCTTGCATAAGGAGTTAGCCGTGCTCAGCACACATCTGTTTACAGGGTAGGTGGAGCCAGAGTTTGGACTTCACTGATGCTGCTTAAAAGAAAAAGCAGCCAGTACCTCTTAACGGGTAAATATATTCCAGATGCAGACAACAGGCAAGTATTTCTGAACAGAAAAATAATTGGTAGAGAGGGTGAGCAGATTGAGTGATGTTGGTTTGAAGACCCTGTTCCAGAAGAGGGATCCTGCTTCTCTCATGTGGCAGAATGCCCTCCAGGCATCATCTCTATCATCAGAAAGAGATGACAATGGTGTCAGCAACTTAACTTCCTGACATGGCTGCAATGCAGAAAGAAATTCAATGACTTTTAAGAGTTGTGAAGTTAAGAATACTGTTGTCCTAGTGTATTCTTGAATCTCCACCACCTCCATAACAGTCTGCTCTCCCACTCTTGTCATCCAACAATCAGTACTCTTCACTCGATATCTCATCACACTTATTAATAATACAACCCACATTTCCTTGCAACTCACACCCTAAAGCCTATCAACCATTTCATCAGATAAGCAACTCACAATGGTGTCACAAACACACTTCCTTATTTCTTTGGAAGATAGTCGCACATAACCTGTGTCAGAAGGCTACCAGCTGAGAAGGCTGAGCTTGCCTGCAAATCCCTTCCTCTGTAGAAGGGTACTGGCTTTCACACACTCGGGGAGGAAATGCTGTGCCGTTGGGGGATGGGCTTGGGGGGAGGGGCTGTGCAATGAGGGGATAGGTTTGGGGAGGAGAGACTGTGCTGTTGGGGGATGGGTTTGGGAGGGGAACAGATGTGTGATCAAGAGATGGGTTTGGGAGGGGACAGATGTGTGGACGGGGATGGGTGGGGGGGGGGTTGTGCAGGCAGGGGATGGGTTTGGGGAGGGTGTGTGCAGTCGGGGGGACAATTCTCTGACTGCCATTTCTCTTCTTCTCCCTGTAGCCCTCCACGTCCTTCCTTTCCAGATAATAATCCAATTGCTTTCTGAAAGCCTGGTGAATCTGCCACCACCACATTTGCAGGTTAGACATTTCAGATCCTAAACACTCGCTGCATGAAAATGTTTTTTCTTATGTCACCATTGCTTCTTTTGCCAATTATTTTCAATATCCTCTCTATCATTCTTAATCCTTTCACCAATGGGAATAGTTTCTCCCTATCCACTCTGCCCCGATCCCTCATGATTGTGAAAACCGCTCTCAAATCACCTCAACCTGAAGGAAACAGTCCCAACTCTCCAAACTACCAACCTAACTGATGTTCTTCAACTCTTGAACCATTTATGTGAATCTTTACTGCAATGTCTCTAATTTCTTCACATCCTTCCTAAAAGGTTATGCTCTGAACTGGACACAATACTCCAGTTGAGGCCAAGCTGGAGTTGGTGCTGGAGAAACTCAGCAGCATCAATAAAGAGAGAAACAGATCTGACTCTCCTTTGGAACTCCGAAATTCAGATTTTATATCAGATCTCCACAGTATTTTTGTTTTTATTTAGCATAACTTCCCTGCTTTTGTATTCCATGCCCCATTCAAAAAGTATAAGATGTTGTATGCCTTACTGACAGTGCCCTCAACCTATCTTGCCACCTTTAATGATTTATGCACATTTACACTTAAGTCCATCTGCTCTTACACCACCTTTAGAAGTTTATCCTTTATTTTATATTGTCTCACCGCATTCTTCCTACCAAAATGATTCACTTCATTCTACTACACATTGTATTTCATCTGTTACTTGTCTGTCCATTCCACCAACCTGACTATGCTCTTTTGAACTTCTACACTATCCTTCTTACAGTTCACAATACTTCCAAGTTTTGTATTGTCCACAAATTCAGAATTTATTCCTTATAGTCCAAGATCCAGGTCATCAATATACATCAGGAAGAGTTGGGGATACTAACATTGGCCCCTAGGGAACTCCAATATAAGCTTTCCTCCAGTCTAAAAAATAATGGTTAACCACTGCTCTCTGTTGCCTGTTTCTCAGTCAATTTCATAATCATGTTGCTACTGTCTCTTTTATTCCATGAGGTCTACAGTCCACAAGTCCATTGTGCAACCCTTCCTGTTCATTCATCTAAAAGCTCACGCAAGTTGGTTAAACACTGTTTTCCCTCAAGTAATACATGCTGGCTTTCTTTAATTTACCTGAATTTGACCAAGTGACTATTAATTTTGCCCCAAATTATCTTTTTTGAAGGTGCACTATTTCTGAGGTTAAGTTGACTGGCCTGTAGTTCCTGGCTTAATTTTTACATCTTTTCCTGCAAGCAATATCTTGTTTTTAAAATAATTATCTATATTTTCATACTCCTCGTGGCCCCCCACCCACCCCTAATATCCTCCATCCCCACAACCTGATGATCCTCTTATTCTGCATATCATCAGTTTCACTTGCTTGACTATTAGTGATGGTGACATCATTTGCCTTGGCCTCAAGCTTTGGAATACCCTCTACACACCTCTCTACCTCTCGACTTTCATCATTTGAGACACTCCTTCAAACCTACTTTTATGACCAAGCTTTTCATTTTTTGACAACCTGAATTTGATGTCATGCTTTGTTTTCTAATGTTCATTTGAAATGCCTTGGTGTTATGTTTTATATTAAAAACACTATTTAAATACAAGTTGTGGTTGTTGCTGTCTTCAGGGTCCTGGGGTACATTATCAACCCGGATGCAAAAAAAATTATGCGGAGGGCGGTATCTTACCACTTTGCCCCACCCATCAATGGTTCATGCATGATTTCTCACCTCTTGCAATCTTACTGATACTGGATATCTGGCACATTCAGCCTCCAGCCCATTTCTGAGAGGGGTTGAATAAATGATTTGAATGTATAGTAATGCTCACTTTAATATAATTAATGAGCCTGGGACATAATTGTCCTTTGTGGCCTTGCTGGGAGAGGTTCTCTCTGGTGAGGAAAACACCTGGTTCCCACGAATGGGGACTAGTTATGATAGCCTTGTTGGTAGAACCGGAAACCATTGAGAGCCCCCCACCCCCAAGAGGTTGGGGGCAAGGGGTTGCTGCTTGACCAGTGCCAGCCTGGCAGTACCAGCTGGCTCCTTAGCACTGCCCACCTTGGCACCAGGGGTTGAGGCCTGAAGGTGATGGGGCCTGTGGGGGCTGGGTCAATTGGATTTGCCGGGGGTGGGGGGGGGGAGGTGGTGGCACTGCCACTCTGCATCGCAATTAGTGGAGGAGAGGGAGGCCCTGCTGTCATTCTGCACATGATCAGTGGGGGAGGGACGGGGGGTCCAACTGCCACTCTGCATGTGATCAGGTGGAAGGTGATTGTTCTGGATGGCAGTGGGGTGGAGGGGCGACGAGGGCAATATTTCTGGGTGGCTGGTGTTTGCAATTGGCTGTGGGCCCCCACAATATCTGGGGGTGGTGGGGGTGGTGGAAATGGTTGGCTGAAGCTGGTTACAACAGCAGACAGCTGACAGATCTCTCTCTCAGACTTGTCAGCTCTCTGCTGGTTGGCATTGTGCACGTGTAGCCATATAGCTTTGCACATGCGCAATGGCACCCTCTACTGTTGCAGCAGCATTCCTGGTGAGTTAAACCCTGCCTCTCCCTCCAGTGGCTAAAAACAGTCTAGTCTATTTTTTGCTACTCTGAGTGCATAAGATATATAATTTGGACTCACTCGAGAAACAGATCTAAAAATCTTCCATTTTCATGCTAGCTAGGCACTTAGAATGTTTTTCATAAAATGGCCCCCTGTGTAGATTAGGGGGGGTCCGATGCCTGTGCTTGACTATAGAATTTTGTGTGCTTATGAATGGATCCGTATAGTTCTAGTTTTTGGGGAATGACCCAGGAGATCCAAGATATTTTTAGTGTAGAAGCATGAGGCAGGATACCAGACCTGTATATGAGTAGACAAAATGGGAATGGGTTATATCTTCTACACAAAGGACAATAATGGATAATATGATTCTGATTGTTTCTTTTTAACTGTTGCTTGAATCCTGTAATACATTGCATTTCACTTTTGCCTAAAGTGAAGTGTAACTTAGTTTAAAGTTAAGTTTAAAATTTAAAGTTTATTTATTAGTGTCACAAGTAGGCTTACATTAACACCGCAGTGAAATTACTGTAAAAATCCCCTTGTCCCTACACTTCAATACCTATTTGGTTACATTGATGGAGAATTTAGCATGGGCAATACACCTAACCAGCATGTTTTTTGGACTTTGAGAGGAAACTAGAGCAATCAGAGGAAACCCATGCAGACATGGGGAGACCGTGCAGACTCAGCACAAACAGTAACCCAAGGCAGGAACCAAACCTGGGTGCTTGGCGCTGTGAGGCAGCAGTGCTAACCACTGTGCCACCCTCTGATAGCAATATGGGGTCAGCTACGAGCTATTGAACAGTCTAAAAGGATTCAAAATTATGTCACAAAAGTTCAAATTAGTGCCCTAAGGGAAAGTTTGATGTTTGCCTGCCTCCCTTATCACCCAGCTGAATGCCACTTTCACTTAAAATTCCCTCAATCCCTCTATGTGTGGTACTATCATTTAAAGGTTGAAATGCAAAAGTTAAGACATGTGGCCAATGAGTGGAAATTTAAAAACAAATTGTTTCCTCCCATCCCATTTTGGAGAGGAGTATATACAACCACCCATCACCCCCAGTTACTTGGGATACTGTCTTCCTAGCATTGCTCCTGGTCAGACCTTTAGGAAATGTTGAATTGTAATATCCTATAATGGGTATTTACCTGTGGTGTTGTTGGGAAGCTGTGTTCTGTTGTTACAGATGCTACTGGTTGGACTGTCTGTACCATCCTTGCAGAAGACCTTTGATAGTCCCTTGTGGCTGTTACCATACTATATGCAGGAGGTCCTGACATGGATTGTCGCTGTAGTAACTGCAAGATGGTATGAATGTCAGTAGACATTTGTGTTTCCAATCTAGAAAAACAAGACATTGTCTGTTCAATTTTCATGTCCTTATGTACTGTACACATACTTAGAACAAATTATGTTTTGGCAATTTTATAACAAAATTTGGATTTGATTGATGTTACCTGTCCGAGAAATAATCTGCAAATTAAAGATAAGGTTATGTGAAATCATTGAGAAATACTAAACTACTTATCATTAAGAGGGTTGTCTCCTTTGTAAAAAACATTGTAATTTTGTTTTTGCATAATACATTTAGGGGAGAAGTTTGTTTGCAGAATACCACTTGCAGAGTCACTACGTAAATGTTGCCTCTGCTCCTTACTGTGGCTTGCATGATTTTCTTTAATGTCATCAATGAGGAGTGCCATGTAAGCCATGCAGGTAATGGTCTGCAGCACTGTCTACCTACAGGCAATTGTAAATCTGAATAGTGGTACTTGAAGTAGTGCTATGCAAACAACTTTCTCCCCTTAAGCTCATTTCTGGGTCTCCTTCTATCAGAGATAAGCACATACATAGATACTGCCCTGTTCACTGACCTCCAAAATACTGCTCTCTTGCTAGTTATTATTAAGTATATTTAAGAATTTAAAACATTTTTATTATATCAACCTGTGTACTAATGAAAATGTACTCAACTTGTCTTCATATTTGTATTTATTGATACAAAGTGGCTTCCTAGAATATTTGTGTTTAAAGCCTCAGTGTCATTATTCTCACATGGAGTCCAGTATTGCATACACTAACTGAGATCTTAATATGATTTACTGCAGATTCATCACTATCTTTTGGCTTTTTATTCCATATCTCTTGAAATAAAATCGAGAATTCTGTTAACTTTTCTTTAATACCGTATCAACTTTGAAGCTGTGATTAATGTTCTGTAAACCCATTCTGCTCAGTGCTGAGTCTATAATTACTGCTTTGATTTTAAACTCACAATGAATTTCATCTGCCACTCCTTCCTCCTTTGGTCTTCTGAATAATGAACTCTACCTCCTGTCTTGGTATCATCTGCTAATCTCGACACCATCTGCGCTTGGCTAATCATTCAAACCATTGGTACACAGAATGAAGAGCACTGGCCGCAGGAATCAACTCCAAGTGACAGCTTTACATATTTCAACTACTCTCAAAAACCACCATTAATTTTTACTCCACGTTTTCTCCCTTCAAACCAACTTTCAAAGCAGTTTTCTTTCTCATACTCCTTAGCTTTATCTAGTGATCTCCCATGTGAAATGAGTGAATACAACCCAGAATGATGGTCTTGGATTTTTCCTATGTCAGACAAAGGTTTGGCCTTTGCTCAGCACCAGCCACTATTGCACAGGGTTTATTTTGATTTGTGGAGAATGGGCCAGTGGAGTTTGCTGGCTGGTCATGCACACTTGAAGCAAAAATGTAGCCTCATTTACGACTGAGCACCCACCGCATAATTGATATTGGGTCACAATCAATATTGGCAGCAGTGTGGCACAGTCCCTTACAGCGCAAGGAACCTGGGTTCAATTTCAGCTTCAGGTAACCGTGTGGATTTTGCGCATTCTCCCCGTATCTATGTGGGTTTCCTCAGGGCATTCCGGTTTCCTCCCATACTCCAAAGATTTGTGAGTTAGGTTGATTGGCCATGCTAAATTGCACTTTAGTGTCAGGAAGAATAGCAGGATAATATGTGAGGTTACAGGGATACGGCTTGGTTGGGATTGTTGTCAGTCCAGGCTTGATGGGCCTCTTTCTGCACTGTAGGGATTCTATGATTCTATGATCTCAACTTTCGGCAAATTATGTTGCAATCATGGGGTGAGTTAGGATTGAGGACAGGGTGACACAGCCTAGGTTATTTTTAATTCTGTATTAATATTCGTGTATTAAGTTGCTCTATTTGACAATGTAGGGAACCTCACCACTGTGCCCTGGCTACACATGAAATATGTTAAACATTCCTGGTCCTGCAGGCCCCACAAAAATAATTGCAAACTTATCTACAGTGCAAGTTCTGACAACTCAAATCTAAAATGGCAACCTGTTATACTTCAGTCATTGGATCCCTATGGGCATCTTAAAAGTGACATATACGGCCTGACATACTACAGGCACTTTGAAGCCAGGTAGTAGCTCCTTTCAGAATTGAACAACCTGCACTGGGTGATTAGGATAATGGCCCCATTTTGCAACTGTTTACACTCTTTTAGCACCAGACAGAGGGAGGAAACAGCAGTCCCTATTGGTGAGATTATAAATTAACCTTGTGAGAATTTGTTGAAAATGTTGTGGCTCTGTGCTGCCGGAGTTGGTGGCATTAATGTGAAAAATAGCAGAAATTAACATGCAGAAATATTGGGCAGAATTTTCCCAAAATTACACAGAGTGCTGGGATAGGTGAGAAAAGCTGTGCAAAACTTGCTGGTTTTACAGTTGCCTTTCCTCTCCTGACTAGATAGCACTCTATACAATTTCAAAGTACTGGTGAGAATCACACAGCCAGCTGGGGGTGTGATGCTAAACTCACCAGCAAAGCTCGGATTCAGAGATCAGAGACCCCTCTTTTAGGAGCACCCCAATCTCTGAGAAAGTTACTGTTCCCCCCTCCCCAATCAACACAGCCATGAACATTTAGGACCCTCAGGGGACATGGGGAATACTCCCAAACCTTGCACACAGAAGGGCAAACTCTCCCCATCACTGAAAGATTGGGGCAACCCCGTACATCAGGCAAGCAGCAGGGTGATCTGACCTGGAACCCTTTCCCACCCGTCTGCTGGTATTGGGGCACCCCCCCCCCACCCCAGTCCCGCCCAATCACCCATAGTTTCCACTCCTCCCAACCCCAATGCAGGCACGACTACTCCCACCAGTTATTGGTCCCTCCTCATGCACAAGGATCCCCTCAATGGGACTTCATAGATGGACTGTTCCTGGCAATGTCAACCAGGCTGTTCCAACTGGCAATGCCAGCCTGCCATGTCCCTACATTCACCTCTGTGCCCCTGTAATAGGACCATGTCTGGTTTTCACTTTGGAAAACCAGAACTAGAGCCTGTCACCATGACATCACATCGACAGGGGTGGGGGCGGGGTGGGGAGGGGAGGTGTGGGTGGGGTGCGAGGGGAACAATCTAATGGTTCTGGAACCAATGTCGTTAAGTCATTTAATAGTATTAAAATTAATTCAAGTTCATGAAAATCATCAGCAGTGGAACAAATTTTAAAGAACTTTGATGTGCTTTGAGGAATATGTTGGGATAGAAACCAGAGTGCCTGTTTGTGCAAACAGGACCCAGGGAATGATCCCTGTGTCAGAACAGATAGGCTAATTTAAATTAGGCTTGGACCCTCATTCAAAATAGACTCAAGAGTTATTCAGCCCCAGCCAGCTCACTTGTGAAGTGGACATCAATTATTGGCAGTGGCCCTTAGGTAGGGCCTGTAGAATTGTGTGGTGTATGGAAGGGGAAGTAGGTGATGATCAGGTAAGCTCTGGGCCAAACCTACAAATTGCCTAGGGACCAGCTGTGGGAGCCAGAAGGAGTGTGACTTCTCTTGGCCCCACATTCATGTGATAAAGTAGCCCTCAGAAAATAGGCAGTGGGACAACAGCAGCCTGACATTGAAACCTACAGGACAATGAAAAGCCTGGATAAAGTGGATGTGGGTTAGATGTTTCCATTAATAGGAGAAACCAGGATCCAAGGGCACAGCCTCAGAATGAAGGGACGACCCTTTAGAACTGAGAGGAGGAGGAATTTCTTCAGCCAGAGAGTGTGACTCTATGGAATTCATTGCCACAGAAGGCTGTGGTGGTCAGTTCATTAAGTACATATAAGACAGAGATAGATAAGGTCTTGATTGGTAAAGGGATCAAGGGTTACAAGGAAAAAAAACGGGACAATGGGTTTGAGAAACTTGTCAGCCACGACTGAATCTTGGAGCAGGCTCAGTGGGCTGAATGGCCTAATTCTGCTCCTATATTTGATGGTCCTATGGAAATAGGGGCTGGTAAAATCACGCGAGAGCTGAGATATCAGGATCGTGCCCGATTTCTCGGCTCTTGCAATTTTACGAGACCCGAATTACTGGCGAGGTCAGCCTCTCACCGGAAATAAGTGAGAGAGGAATAATTTATTCAAATTTATTTAAATGTTAATTTACATTTGTTTAGTAAGCCCGGCATTGAATCGTCTGGGCTAACTTGCCTTTATGGCCTTGCCAGGGGAAGTTCTCTCTGATGAGGAAAACACATGCTCCCCATGAATGGGGATGAGGCATATCGGTCTTGCTGCTGGCACCCAGGGCCATTGAGGCCGCCACCCAGGGTGTCCAAGGGCCCCTTGAGCAGCTCCAGCCTGTCTGTACCACCCTTGCACCTTGACATTGCCAGCTGGCATCTTGGTAATGCCCACTTGGCACTGCCCACTGGACTGTGTGGGCAGGGCCTATGTGCTCAGGGTTTATGTGCTCAGGGCCTGAATGGGCAGGTCTGAAAGGGCAGTGCGATTGTGGAGGGAGGGAGGCCCACTGGCACAGCAACAAGATTGGATCAGAAAGGGTGAGGGGTGGGTGCAATGTGATTGGACCAGGGAGGGAAGGGGGCCCACTGCCACTCTACAATGTGATTAGATCGGGGGGAATGTAATCGGTCTGGGCAGCAAGGGTTGTATCTCGGGTGGTATGGGGCTCACAAATGGCCCTGAGCTCCTGAAATCTGCAACAGCCGGCGTCTGACAGCTCTCTCTCTGTCAGACCCCTGCTGTTGAAATTGCTCAATTGCGCATGTGCAGCATCAGAGGTCTGCACATATGGAATAGCTCCCTCTACAGTTTCTATTGTGCATGTGCAGAAACAGAGGTCTGTGCATTCACAGTAATTCCCTCTGCAGGCTAGCTTGTGAATTAAGCCCAGCCCACTGCCTGCAGCAGCTGGAAACAATCTATTTTCAATGTCTAAGTATGTAAGATTGGGCGTAAAAACACACCCAAAAAATGGATTAGGAACTCTCCCATTTTCACGCTAGCTGGACACTTAGAATGAATCTCGTAAAATTCCACTTAGGCTGTCTCACTGCCAAATTCATAGAATTCCTACATAGACTCTCTGACAACAATTTCATCCAGGCCCTATCCCCGTAACCCCAAGTATTTACCCTGCTAATCCCCTTAACCTATACATCTTGGGACACTAAGGGGCAATTTAGCATGGCCAATTCACCTGACCTGCATATCTTTGGATTGTGGGAGGAAACTGGAGCACCTGGAGAAAACTCACACAGACACTGGAGAATGTGCAAACTCCACACAGGCAGTCACATAAGGCCTGAATTGAACCCGTGTCCCTGGTGCTATGAGGCAGCAATGCCGTCCTATGGTATTTGTGTGCTTTGCTGACATTTATGCTGGAAATACTATGAATGTGCCCTAATTTCTACTCCATTATCCAAACAGTTTATTCATTCTTAAGAGTGTGACAAGAATGCCATTGAATCCATGCAAATCACAACAGTACATTTAGAATTTATTTTAAAAAATCTTGGACAAGCCATTTATCATTTCCCTTTAATCATATTTGTGTTTATTCATTCAAGGGATGTGGGCATTGCTGACTGAATCAGCATTTATTGCCCATCCCTAATTGTCCTTGAGACGGTGATGGTGAACTGCCTTCTTGAACTGCTGTAGCCCAAGCGTTATAGTGTACCCACAATTATGTTATGAAGGGAGGTCAGAATTTTGACCCAGCGACAGTGAAAGAATAGTGAGTGATATGGCTTAAGTCAGGATAGTGTGTGCCTTAGAGGGCAACTTGCGTGTGGTGGTATTCCCATGCATCTGCTGCCGTTGTCATCTAGGTGTAAGAGGTTGCGGGTTTGGAAAGTGCCTTCGAAGGAGCCTTGGTGCATAGCTGCAGTGCATCTTGTAGCTGGTATGCACTCCTGCCACTGTGCACCAGTGGTGAAGGAAAGTGAATGTTGAAGGTGGTGGATGGGGTGCCAATCAAATGGTCTGCTTTATCCTGAATGGTGATAAGCGTCTTGAGTGTTGTTGGAGCTGCACTCAGCCAGACAAGTGGAGAATATTCCATCACACTCTTGACTTGTGTCTTGTAGATGGTGGACAAGCTTTGGGGAGTCAGGAGGTGGGTTACTCGGCGCAGAATTCCCAGTCTCTGACCTGCTCTTGTGGCCACAACCCAGAATTCTGATGATGTTGAAATGCATTTCACCTTGGATTTACATTTCATGTTTATCCAGAGTACAATTGTAAGGATCCCTACATTGTCAAATAAAGAAGCTTACTTAATACACAATATTAATATAGGGCCACAGTGAATTTTAATTCTTGACTTTAAAACGTAAATCTAAAAAAAAGTAACATATTGACACTTCTCCAAAGTATCTTCCAAAGAAGATACTTGCAGAAATTGACAGATAGAGGATGGTGCCTATTTTAACGCTGTGCAAAAGGGGGGTTGTTTACCTGCTGAGGTGTTCCTGAAGTAAATCTAGTCTGTGCTCAACTTCTCCATATGTGATATCGCTTCCAGACTCTGAGACACCGCGAGCTGCATGAGAGGATGCTGACTGCGTCGACATATCAGGGTATTCTGCTGGTTTTCCACCTTCCCACTCTTTCAGTCTTTCATTGGCATCTGATAAAATCCATTCAGCAATTAGCCCAAAATTAAATTAAATCATTTTCATTTACTTTTGGAGAGTTCCTCTTGAGATAGTAAACATAGCAAAGTGAACAAGCTGCAAATATTTAATAACTATTGACAATAGTTTTATTAAGATATCTACTACTGGTTTTCATGGATACAAAGTCAGAGATATTAACAGTTATAACATGATTTATTAAGAGAGGAAGAATTATCCAAACATAAATATTTTCAGGAAGCTCAAGCAGGAAATGAAATGTTTCTTAATTGAAGCAGCTTCCAAATGTTTATTGATAGGATGTTATTTATTAGATAGAAAACTAATTTAGTTTGTTTCTTCACTTACTCTAGTGTAAGAGTATTTAACATAGCAAGAGTTACTGTGGATTTGCGAATAGTACCACCCACAATGTGATGTAATGGGTCATATGACCAGATTTTATAGAGAGTTGTGAGCTGGACAGAGACCTGTGCAGAAGCTGGTATGGAATTAGCTCTTAGTTGGGACTATACCCTATATATCTGTACGTATCTATGTCTTATCAATGAACACATAGGCTGGAATTCTCTGGTCTGGGATGACATCAGTGAGAATTCCCATTGACAATGGCAGGACCAGAGAATCCCGCAAACAATGCTCCACCTCCTGCCGGTGGGAAACAAGTGGCTGGGAGGCCGGAGAATCTCACCTGCAATGTTTAACCATACAGGGCTCAGAGCTTCCTCATGAGATCTAAAACGTGTAACGGTTAATGGAAAACCCAGAACATCAAGAGAAGCTGCAGCAGAGATTTGAAAGCTGGAAAATTAAAGGAGCCACATTCTGATCTAATTGAAGGAACCTGAAGTGAAGGCATGTAGGTAGGTCACCTGAGAGAAATTCCATTGCAGAACTGGAGGAAGAAAGGTAAAAGAAAAAACTCTATTCTGCAGCTGAGTACTCCATAACCACTTGTGGAAGTCCAGTTTGAATACCAAAAGAGTCAAACTGAAGGGAGGTGATTTGAACAATTAAGTGCTTGGCTAGAACTATTTTAAAAATGTTTTTAGTCTTTTAAAAGTCATAGCAGCTCATTTCCGAAAACACCACAGACAATCCAGGTTCAGTCAATGCCATACCACATGGTGGCTGAACTCATTGCAAACTGCAAAAAACAGTTGCAGTTTGAAAAGCTCAGCCAAAGCCAGGAAACAATATTAAAACATATGAAAATCAATCAACAGTGCAGAGAAGGCCCAGAATAATCCACAAAGTCCACTTCAGGTGCAAGCTATAAAATAAATGGCAGAACCATCAGGAGCATAGACACACACCGAGAGATAAAGAACAAAGAACAGCCCAGCATGGGAAACAGGCCCTTCGGCCCAACGAGCCCGTGCCACCATTTCAACAAAGCATTTTCCTACACCTACCTAGACCCGTGTGTATGCGTATGGTACCCCCATTGGAAACCAGATTCAGGGGAGAATAATTTAGGGACAATTTGTTACACCAGTCAGCCTAAGAGCACATCTTTGGGGTGTGGGAGGAAACCGGAGCACCCGGAGGAAACCCACACAACCACAGGGAGAATGTGCAAACTCCCACAGACACTGGCCCAAATCCATGTATCTGCACAGCTAGCAGTGATAGTCACTGAGCTGTTGTGGTGCCCGTCTGCTGGTCCAGTTTTAAGCACACACAACAACGCGAAGTACTAGGCCACTCTCGAAACAACCAAGAGCAGCCCACGCACGACCCACTGTGTGCATGCCCCTCATTAGACAACAAGGTGGACCGACACACCTGTGGAGTAAAAGAGACAAAACATCAACATGCAGCATTAGATTTCCAGTAACGTCCCGAGGCTCTGACCCTTTTTAAATCCATCTCCTATAACCCTCCATCCCTGTTTCACTCATGTGCCTATCTAAGTAAACCTTAAACAAGTCCAGCATGCCTGCCTCCACCACCTTACTTGGTAGTGCATTCCATACCCCAATGACTCTCTGTGTGAAAAACTTCCCCCTAGTATCCAAATTATACTTCTCCCCCCTCACCCTTAGCTCATGACCCCTGTGATATTTGTCTCCAATCTAGGAAAAAGCCTGCCACTGTTTACTTTATCTATACCCTTCATTATTTTGTACACCTCTATCAGATCCCCCCTTAATCTCCGTCTTTCTAAGGAAAAGAGCCCCAGTTTACCCAATCTTTCCTCATAACCCAGTCCTTCCATACCAGGCAGCATCCTGGTAAACCTCCTCTGCACTCTCTCCAGGGTCTCCACATCCTTCCGGTAGTAAGGCAACCAGAACTAGACGCAGTACTCCAAATGCAGTCTAACCAATGTTCTGTACAACTGTAGCATTAGACGCCAGCTGTTATACTCTATACCCCTTCCTATAAAGGCTAGCATTCCATAAGATTTCTTCGCAACCTTCTCCACCTGGGTTGCTACCTTCAAAGACTTGTGCACTTGCACTCCCAGGCCCCTCTGCATTTCTATACTCTTAATTGGTTTACCTTTTATCATATAACTCCTCCCTGCATTATTCCTTCCAAAATGCATCACCTCGCATTTATCAGGATTAAATTCCATCTGCCATCTATCTGCCCAATATACCAGCCTATCTATATCCTGCTGTGTCACCTGACAACCCTCCTCGCTATCCGCCAATCCTGTCATCTTGGTGTCATCTGCAAACTTGCTGATCACACCACGTACGCCCTCTTCCAAGTTATTTATATATATTACGAAGAGAAGAGGTCCCACTACTGAGCCCTGCGGCACACCACAGGTGACAGACCTCCAGCTAGAAAAGGACCCTTCCACTACTACTCTCTGTCTCCTGTTGCCTAGCCAGTTTCCAATCCATCTAGCTACCTGTCCTTGTATCCCATGTGCCTTAACCTTTTCTACCAGCTTACCGTGAGGGACTTTGTCAAACGCCTTACTGAAATCCATATAGATGACACCAACGGCTCGTCCATCGTCAACCGTTTTTGTCACGTCCTCAAAAAATTCTACCAGATTCGTAAGGCAAGACCTCCCCTGAACAAAGCCATGTTGCGTATCCCTAATCAGATCGCAACGCTCCAAATGCTTATACATCCTATCCCTAAGAATTTTTTCCAACAACTTTCCTATCACCGACGTCAAACTCACTGGCCTATAATTACCAGGGTTATCCCCACTGCCCTTTTTAAACAGCGGTACCACATTAGCTACCCTCCAGTCCTCTGGGACCTCACCTGTGTCAAAGAAGAGACAAAGATTTGCGTCAGAGGCCCAACAATTTCATCTCTCACCTCCCTAAGCAGCCTGGGATAAATGCCATCAGGCCCCGGAGCTTTATCCGTTTTTATGCTACCTAAAAACCCTAACACTTCCTCCCTCGTAATGGATATTTCCTTCAACTGGTCTACAGCTCCCTCCAAGACATTACAAGACACCAAGCCCCTCTCCTTTGTGAATACCGACGCAACGCAACACGGTTTCATTAAAGGGAAGTCGTGTCTGACAAATTTACTGGAGTTCTATTCATTAAAGGGAAGTCGTGTCTGACAAATTTACTGGAGTTCTATGAGGATGTGTCTAGGGCAGTGGATAGAGGAGAGCCGGTGGATGTGGTCTTTCTGGATTTTCAGAAGGCGTTTGACAAGGTACCTCACAAGAGGTTATTGCAAAAGGTCAGGGGACATGGAGTTGGGGGTAGGGTGTTAGCGTGGATAGAGGATTGGTTGTCAAATAGGAGGCAGAGAGTGGGGGTCAATGGGTGCTATTCGGATTGGCGGATGGTGACTAGTGGGGTGCCCCAGGGGTCGGTGCTGGGGCCTCAGCTATTTACCATTTATATAGATGATCTGGAGGAGGGAACCGAGTGCAGGGTGTCGAAATTTGCTGATGACACCAAGATTGGGGGAACGGCAAATTGTGCGGAGGGTGTGGAGAGTCTGCAGAAGGATCTAGATAGGCTGGGCGAATGGGCCAGGAAATGGCAAATGGAATTTAATGTTGGCAAGTGTGAGGTGGTCCACTTTGGTAGGAAGAATGGTAGGAAGGACTATTACTTACGTGGCGAAAAACTGCAGCAGGCGACGGTGCAGAGGGACCTCGGGGTCCTTGTGCATGAGTCGCAAAAACCCAGCTTGCAGGTGCAGCAGGTGGTCAGGAAGGCGAATGGGATGCTGGCCTTCATAGCGAGGGGGATTGAATATAAAAGTAGGGAGGTCTTGCTGCAGCTGTATAGGGCATTGGTGAGGCCGCAGCTGGAGTACTGTGTGCAGTTTTGGGCGCCGCACCTGCGCAAGGATATTTTGGCCCTGGAGGGAGTGCAGAGGAGGTTTACTCTGCCCGTTGAAGTGGTGGAGGCTGCCTCGCTAAATATTTTTAAGAAGCGGGTTGATGGGTTTTTGATAAGAGAAGGGATTAAGGGTTATGGGGAGAGGGCGGGAAAGTGGAACTGAGCCACGACAGATCAGCCATGATCTTATTGAATGGCGGGGCAGGCTCGAAGGGCTAGATGGCCTACTCCTGTTCCTATTTCTTATGTTCTTATGTAAAGTATTCATTCAGGATCTCCCCCATTCCCTCAGACTCAATGCATAGTTCCCCTCCTTTGTCCCTAAGAGGACCTATTTTCCCCCTAACTACCCTCTTATTCCTAATATAAGAGTAAAATGCCTTTGGATTTTCCTTAATCCTATCAGCCAAAGCAATTTCATGCGCTCTTTTCGCCCTTCTAACTCCCCTTTTGAGCTCCCTCCTACTCTCTCTACATTCCTCCAGGGCTCTCTCCGTTCCCAGTTGCTTAGACCTAACATATGCCTCTCTCTTCTTCCTGACCAAGTCCTCAATATCCCTTGTAATCCATGGCTCTCTAATCCTGCCTTTCCCATCCTTCCTCTTTACCGGCACATGCCTTTCTTGCAACATTTTTAGTTTGCCCTTGAAAGCCTCCCACTTGCCAACCGTGGACTTACCCGCTAACAACCTCTCCCAATCAGTGTCCTTCAGCTCCTTCCTAATCTGGCTATAGATCACCTTCCCCCAGTTCAGCACCGTCCCCTTCGGACTGCACTCATCCTTTTCCATTTTTATCCTAAAGTAGACAGACTTGTGGTCACTGTTAGCCACATGTTCGCCTACTTCAACCTCAACCACGTGACCCGGCTCATTACCCAAAACTAAATCCAGTATAGCCCCCTCCCTAGTCGGGCTAGTTACGTACTGCTCCAAGGACCCTTCCAGCACACATTTTACAAATTCCCCCCCATCTGAACCACCCGCTCTAGGCACCTTCCAATCCACTCCAGGAAGATTAAAGTCACCCACTACAACCATCCCATTCTTTCTGCACCTATTTAAAATGTCTTTACAAATGCCTTCTTCCACTGCCCTTGGGCTGTTGGGTGGCCTATAGTACACCCCTAGCATAGTAATCGCTCCCTTCCTATTCCTCAACTCCACCCACAGTGACTCAATCCCTAACTCCTCCATATTGTCCTCCCTCTGCACTGCTGTGATGTGCTCCTTTACTAACAATGCCACCCCACCACCCCTCTTCAACCCTCCTCTGTCACACCTAAAACACTTATACCCAGGAATATTCAGCTGCCAGTCCTGCCCTTCCTTTAACCACGTCTCCATCACTGCCACCACATCTAAATTCCTCACGAACATCAAGGCCCGAAACTCATCCGTTTTACCCGTTACACTCCTCGCATTAAAACAGACGCAATCCAACCCTCCAGGCCTACATGGATCCTCCTTCCCCTTGATAATTTTCCTTTCAACCAAACCTACCCTGTCACCCAACTCGCTCCCAATCCCAGTGCCTAATGAGCTATCAGTCTCATCCCCACACCCCCCCCCTATTAGTTTAAACCCTGCCGAAACACTCCAGCTAACCTCCCAGCTAAGATATTTGACCCCTCCCATTCAAATGTTCCCCATCCCTCCTGTACAGGTGCCCTTCTCTCACAAATACTTCCCAGTGATCGACAAAAGTAAAGCCCTCTACCTTGCACCAATCCCTCAGGAGTACAGGTCCACAGATCCTTAAACGTGACAGCACAGGTGGAAAAGGTGGTGAAGAAAGCATATGGCATGTTTGCCTTCATCGGATGGGGCATTGAGTATAAAAGTTGGCAAATTATGTTACAATTATATAAAACTTTGGTTAGGCCACATTTGAAATATTGTGTTCAGTTCTGGTCACCACATTATCAGGAGGACATGGAGGCTTTGTAGAGAGTACAAAAACAATTTATCATGATGTATGGAGGGTATTAGCTATGAGGAGAAATTGAATAAACTGGGATTGTTCTCCCTGGAAAGACGGAGGCTGAGGGGTAACTGATAGAAGTTTATAAAATTATGAGAGGTATAGATAGGGTGAACAGTTGGAAGCTATTTCCCAGGGCAGAAATGACAATTACAAGGGGGCACAAGTTCAATGTAAGTGGAAGATTCAGTGGAGATGTGCAGGGGAAGTTTTTTACACAGAGGTGGCCTGGGATGCACTGCAAGCGGGGTGGTTTAGGAAAATACGTTAGCAACATTTAAGACTTATCTAGATATATTCAAGAACAGATGAGGAATAGAGGGATGCAAACTCTCTTGGTCAAGATAGGACAATGTGGTCGGTGCAGGCGTGGAGGGCTGGAGAGCCTGTTCCTGTGCTGTACTATTCTTTGTTCTGAGTAAATTGCTGCACAAAAGGAGGGACAAAGCGGTCAGGATCACCATCAGAGTGGGAATCCAGCTATGAGTGTGAGAAGTCTCTTTAAATAACTCTTTGTGCGATGCCATCTTTGAAACCTGTACAGCATTTAAATCTGTACCCACACTAACTGTTAAACAACCACGCACAAAAAATAAACTTTACCAGACCAGTTTGCACTCATCCAAGGCACAGGCCAAGCACAAAATTGGGGACCTTAGCAGAAGATCCAGACAGAAAGACAGAAGCTGAACAAGTCAATATGCTATTTTGTTCAGTAGGTCTGATAGCCGATGATTTTATTATGAGGTAAGGAATCGATGAATCCTCAGCTAAATTTGACAAAGTTTTAAAATAATCTGATGCGTATTTTAAGCTGAAAAGCAGTTCAAAGTTCAACAAACATGTCCAACAGTAAGGAGAACTGGTTGACTCTTTAATAAGTGTACACTGAAAGCTGTGACCTGAAATTAGAGTTTAGTTGTTGGATTGGCTGAAAATGGCCTTTCAGACATGTTTCAGAATTATAGTAAGATTATACTTATGAAAAGGCCAATCAAATTGTCAGGCAATGCAAAATCTACCTC
Organism: Carcharhinus amblyrhynchos; assembly: GCF_965287045.1. NCBI lineage: Eukaryota > Metazoa > Chordata > Chondrichthyes > Carcharhiniformes > Carcharhinidae > Carcharhinus > Carcharhinus amblyrhynchos. The sequence continues at coordinate 57,362,140 of NC_137334.1, forward strand.
CAGCATTTATGCATTTTATTTGGCAAAAGCAAGTTATGGTACAGAGCAATTCCAAACTGTCCAGCTAGTCAAGTGACAATGGGGCAGCAATATTTAAGGCCAAGGGAAGCAATGCTAAAACTGACCACAAGAGGCTGGGGCAGGTCAGTGCTGTGAAGCCAAACGACTCCTCAGAAGTGACCAGAGACTGGCGATTTCAGCATGGTGTTTAAATTGTAACCACATAGAATACTTCAGTGAGTTATGCAAAGTTAAAACACTCAGACGGGCAGAGAATCTCAAGACGATTAATAAGGTTGAGATACCACATCAGAAGGAAACCCAACTGTGCTTCTTGGGTGAGGTCAAGGATTCTGATTTTCTTGATGGGAACGCAGACATCTCAGTGAATGGTAACCTCAGCACCTGTAAATAGGACAAGGGAGCCAGTGTTACAGTCTTCTCAGACATGGGCCAGAACTCTACCACCTCGCCTGCCATGGAATCAGAGCAGGCGAAGGCCCGACAATGGAAATCTCCATTGATCCCAGGTGAGAATTTCTGATCTTGCTTGAGAGAGGCTGTAAAATCCCGCCCACAGATTTGTGGCTGAGAGACTTCTGGCTCGAACAACAGACAGACAATGGACCTGTGGGAATCTGACTTCTGATTATAGACATGATTCTGAAACCATTAAGGTGCAGCAGGAAGCTGATATTTACATCATATACATCACACATAGCCAATCTTTTTCTCTCCTGAGCAGAGGGTTTCTGTGTTGTTCTTAATCTTCTCAAAACAGCAGAAGCCATCAGAACAACCCCTGTCATCAATTGCACAGAACTGCAAGTTCCTGAAAGGCCCAATATTAAAGATACTTGTGACTGGGACTTCAGTTCCAAATCAAATTCACTCTTCACAGAGCTGCTTTGTCCAATTTCTTTGCAGGTGGCAGAAACTCCTTATTGGTCAGACTAGCCAACATCATAGAGAGTTACCATGGTAACTTGAGTGGAAGGAAGCCAAGAGAATGACCAGCAGCAGCAAGAAGAGCCCAAACATTGAGAAGATTCTCTCTGACAGGAACAAGATAATCTGGTGGCCCTCTAGCAGACCAGATAGAGAATTGACAAAAAGTCATTTAGCTCCAAGGAGCTGAGAAAGAGAAGTGGAAGAAGGCAGCCAAGAGCCAGAAAGACAAGCTACAATCCAATCTCTAAATTAACAAGAGCCCACCATTCCTGGTGGCATGGTGGCCAAGTGGTTAGCACTGCTGCCGCACAGCGCCAGGGTCCCGGGTTCAATTTCAACCTTGGGTGACTTTCTGTGTGGAGTTTCCAAATTCTCCTCCTGCCTGTGTTGGTTTCCTCCAGGTGCTCCAGTTTCCTCCCACACTCTAAAGGGTTAGGTGGATTGGCCATGTAAAATTGCCCCTTAGTGTCAGGGGGATTACTAGGGTAAATATGTGGGGTTATGGGGATTGGGTGGGATTGTTGTCGGTACAGGCTCGATGGGCAGAATGGCTTCCTTCTGCATGATGGGGATTTATGATTCCTTAAATATTACCAGAGTAGATCTGAAAGGATCATCAAGCCTTCAGATTGCCTGATTTGTAAAGACAGGACTTGAGGGAGAGAAGGAAGTTAAGTAAGTAATGTGATGTAAGTACATTGGGTAAAGATTTGAGTTGGGGCAGGGGGAACTGTTATATAAGGACTTCTAGTATAGCAAGGGTTAATGTGAGATTGGGAACCATAAGCCCATAGTGTAATGTAAAAGATCACATGACCAGAATCTAGAGAGACTTGTGCAACATCATATTAGCTCCCAACTTGGACTATACCATGTATATCTGTACTTGGTTATGTCTCATCAAATGAACACATGTTGATGTTTAACTATGCAGGACTCAGAACCTTCTGAAAATCTGCTGAAATCTACTGAAAATATAATATAAACAAACATCTATTTCCAGATACCAAGCACAATTTGAATGCTCACTTCTAATTCTGCAACAAAACTATACAATATGGGATAATATATGTTACCATAGTGATCACATAGTATAAGCTCATGCACGTTGCATGACGGTGATGCCATCGAAAGATAGGTATTACTGGAGATAAAATCCAGTATCTATATTCTGTGAAAAATATACTAACTTTCTAATATGTTCATTTTTTTGAAGAGAAAGGTTATGATAAACTACAGCTTATGACAAGTTTTTGAAAAATATAACTTTGTATGCTTGATTCACCAAATCAATGTACATAATTTTAAGCTGTGACCATGTGTATTGGAGAAGAATTCTTTACTGATGTTCAGAAAGCAGCCTAAATGGATGAAGGGATCTAACATTGGATGGAATTTTACACAGAGGTGGTGGTCTTGCCCACTAACTGAAAAGTCTTCAGCAAACACGGCTCCTTCAGCCTGGGAAGTGATGGTCTTGGCTGTTTCCACCCCATTATGGGTGGATTCCTGTCTCTCAGAGCTGCTGGCTAATCTGGCTAGCAGTTCTTTAGTTTCAACAGCTCCACTGGGAGTGCTGAGCACTGCTGAAACTGCAGCCAGTTCCTGAAGAAGAATAGAAATGGAAGCCAGGTAAGTGGGTAATTGAGATCTAGCCAGACAGGCCTCAATGAAATGATGGAGGCTTGGGGGAACAAACTGGGACACCTGCAGTTCTGGGGGTCCCTCTTTTGGGTGCAGAAAAGTGGCCCGAACCCAAGCCTGCATTCTGTCCACCATGCTTTAGCTGACAAATTACACCATGCGTAGACACGCCCACTGCTGGTGAAATATCAACAACTGTAGGAGGACGCTTTAAAGTTGTCAGTAATTGGTCACATAAGATCGGCCCAAGGTCATGACAGGCCGCCACCTACTCTGACATTAGTTAAATCCCAGCAGGCAGGCAATGTGTTCAGTCCAGTGTCCTGGGACATGCCACCCAATTTTATGCAACCACTTTCCAGCAATATTTCAAAATACTTATTTTTGGAATATGATCTAAATATTACAGAAACAAAGATCATATTCCAAACAATAAGTATTTTAAAATACTTAGAAGTATTTTGCTTTGTTTTTCTTTCCTCTGCTAACCTCTCAGTCTTTTCATATTCTCTCTTCTCTCATCATTAAATCTGTGTCTCTCTAATCACCTCAGTCACCTAATTAACCAAATTTTGTTGACGTGGGCAGCAATAATAGAAACTTGAGGGTAGATCTTCTCTGGTTATGAAATAATACGTGATCTGGGGAGACACGGGGACATTTTTTGATCAGAACATATAGATTACCTACTCCTTGAACCAGCAGAGAGCCATTGTTTCCACAATGAGGAATTCTCAAAGATACCAAACCAGGAACATTTTACAGAAAACAAAATAAAGGTTGGACTATTCCCATCAGAAGTTGATACATCAGAAATATACTTCAAAAATTATATTAAAAAGCTATGCAATCTTAATAATGAAGGAAAAATTGACATTCTTGAAATATAAAATAGATTTTTAGGGCCAGAGATGTTGTTCAACAGTCGTGACAGTTGAGAAGATCATGAAAAATACAATTGCAGGTGTAACTTTTTCAGGGACTTCAAACATAAAATGTTATAATAATAATATTCTTATCAATTCAATGATTTCTAAAGAGACATTTGCAAGGATTTCAATAGTGCAGCCTTTTGGAGGAGCAGGGAATCACTGCTCGTAATGTCAGAATTTCAGTGCTGTATATGAAATGAATGCAGTCTGGATGTGAGGTCCTCCTGTAAGAGCCTGTGTGGATATCACAAAGAATGGGAGAAACATTGCTGAGTATTCGCTTATCATATTGTTCAGTCTGGAGCATGGAACAGGGGTAGGCCATTTGGGCCCTTCAGCCTGTTTGCCATTCAATGTGATCATGGCTGATCTGTGATTTCACTCCAGCAGTCGTACAATATCCCTATTCTTTTGTTTAACATTCCTCTGGTTGCCTGTTTATCTGTTTAACTGTCTGACTTGCCAGCTGAATCGCATAAACACTTCTCACTCTTAAATGTTATGTGGTGAGATGGTATCTGACATATTATATTTCATAACCACTAACATCAGCTTTGCTGAATTTTGTTCTAAAACCTCACCTGAGATCTTGGTTCTTCTTTCGGCTTTTCTGCTTTGTATTTCGGATCCTTGGGCAAACCCCAACCTGCAGTTCTCTTCTATCTCTGAAGGATAGTCCAATATGCCAGAACATAATGGTTTCTTCTCCTCATCAACAGAAGTAGAAAAGGACGATGATGCACTCCGCTTTGCTTCTGAATCCCTCCTTTTATAATATTGTTGCCGATCACCTTGTGAGGTATCTTGAGAAGCTTCATGGATCTTGTAGTCACCTTCATTATCATCTGTGATGGCAAATATTGCTGGACAAAGTAAGCCATTGCAATTATGCACAGGTTAAACACACAGAAGTAGGCTGGCTTTTGATTATTAGCCTTTTAACAGATTATAAGTTCATAAGATATAGGAGCAGAATTAGCCATTCAGCTCATCGAGTCTGCTCTGTCATGCAATCATAGCTAATATGCTCCTCATCCCCATTTTCCTGCCTTCTGCCCATCCATAGATATGGTTAATTGTTGATATATATTTCATGGTAAAGTCGATAAAGCATTTAGCAACTAGCATCCATTACTTTAAATCTATTTAGGGCAGCACAGTGGTACAGTAATTAGCACTGCTGCCTCACAACACCAGGGACCTGGGTTTGATTCCTGGCTTGAGTCACTGCCTGTGCGGAGTCTGCACATTGTCCCCGTGTTTGCATGGGTTTCCTTCGGATGCTCTGGCTTCCTCCCACAGTCCAAAAGTCATGCTGGTTAGATGCATTGACTGTGTTAAATTCTTCCTCAGTACACCCGAACAGGAGCCGGAGGAGACTTTTTATAGTAACTTCATTGCAGTGTTGATGTAAGCCTACTTGTGACACTAATAAACTTTAATCTAAAATCAAATTCAAAGAGCATGGGAACAGGAGTGGGCCAAGTGGCCCCTTCAGCCTGTTGTGCCATTCAGTGTAATCTTGTCTGTCCTGGTTTCAATATAATCACCCAGTTCAGCAACAATTATAATGCATTACTCAACTACGATTCAGTATGTTATCTCATTCTGTTGCATCTTGAGATGCATTTTATGGTCACAAAAATGGAACTTTAGTTCTAACAATTTTAAGCAAAACCAGCATTACTCAAGACTTAAAAAAAACACAAGAAGAACAGTAATAGTTTAATTGGAAATACGGAACTGTATTTGCTATATTTTGATTTAATGGCCAGCACCAAACAGGAGAGATAAATTACCTTCATTTGTTTTCCTTTTGAAGGAAAGTTTTCTTCTTCGAGGTCTGGGAATCTCCTCATCTGAATCATCACTTGTTTCTGCTCTGAGTAGCATGTCTGCCTAGAATAGCAGTAGATGACTTCAAACAAGAGTAATTATAGTAAAAAAGACAGAAATATTTCAGTTTTTACTGAACCAGGAATTAAAGGACATGAAGAAAAATGAATTGTAATGTTGACAATGACATTAGGTGTGCAATGATGGTTCAGCTGCCCATTTGACAAATTTTCTGATGTCAATATAGATGTTAATCAGGATAAATTATTAATAGCAAGGTGTAGTGGGAGGGAATGGTTAACATGAGACCTTTAGACATTCATCTAAAGAGATTACCCTTCAAATGCATCATAACCTGACCAAAACTGATTTAATCTTCTTGGATCAAGGTGCCATACTCGTCAAAACCACTCAGTCCATTCAACATTGTTTGGCTAAGTAATATAAACAACTGATTGCATTTGAACAGAAGAATATAAAATGATGGGTAGGAGTTTTCTCCCTTTCTGTGTCGGCAGGTAGTGGCAGGAACTATTTGCTTGTGGCAGGAACTTATGATCCCATGAATATATCTGCCAGATACCAGCGGCTGGGGTGCACTGTCGGAGGGACCATAAGATCCCATCAATGTGAACGGCAGCAAGATTTTGGTGATAGTTGCTGGGGTAGTCCATAGGGCCCTTCAAATCTGCTCTGCCATTTTAAGATAAGGGCTTTTTTTTTATCTTAGTTCTGATTCTTCACATTATCCCCATCTTCCTTAATACCTTTAGTACCCAAAAATCTATTGAACTCTTGTGTTGAATACACTCAATGAATGAGAATCCATGGCTCTCTGGGAAAGAGAATTATGAATATTCACAATACGTTGAGTGAAGAAATTTCTCATCATCTCAGTCCTAAATGGCTGAACACTTATTCTGAGACTGTGGCCCATTGTTCCAGACACCCTAGGGGAAATATTTTCTCAGTGTTTACATTGCTAAACCTTTAAGAATTTTACATGTTTCAATTGGATCACCTCTTTTTGTCCTAAACTCCAGTGAATATCATATTCTATTCAATCTTCCCTCATAGGACAATCCCCTTATCCTCTAGTGAACTGTTATTGTTACTCCCTGTCGTGCAAGTGTGCTCTTCCTTATGGAAGGAGGCCAAAGCTACACAGAGTGCTCCAGGTCTGGTCTCACCAAGGTATTTTACAATTGTAGTAAGACTCCTTAACTTTTATACTTCAGGTTTAGGTTATTTAACTGTAATGTTATAGAATGCACGCACATTTTCAAATTCTAAACATCTTCTTTTATAAAAATGCCTGGGATTAGAATTCAAAACAACTGCAATAATTCCCCACATTGTTCATTTTGATTTCCTATATAAGTTTGTTCTCAAAATAAATGGCTGCACTTCAGCTTTCTTTATATCAATAATGTCACAATAATTTATCTGTGATAGCTGGAAATTATTCAGGGTTATTTTTTAAATTGCCATAGTCAGATCTCTTATAGCACAACTGAATGTACCCTCAGGATGGTGTTCCAATACTAAAATGCCAGCAGCAGTGCTCAGAGGACTCTGGTGGTTGGTTGAATTGCTCTGATCGCTTTGGAACAGGGCATCATCCTGAGGCCGTGCTCATTTAAATAATTTCAGCTGGGGCTTCCGGTCTGATTGATGTCTGCACCGGAGATGACCCCCACTTGTTGGAGACCCCAGGCATCTGGCTGATTTGTCTCTGATGCTGACAAAAATATTAAAAGACAGAGAAACCTGCATTTATATAGCCCCTTTCACGACTTTTAGGACACCACAAAGCATTTTACTGCCAATTATGATTTTGCGAGGACACTGCAGCACACCTTCAATGCTGCACAGGAATGTCACTCGTGATTATGTGCACAAGTACCTGGAGTGGGACTTGAAACCCACAAAGTTCTGATTGAGAAGTCAGGATGTTGCCATTCTGCAGGGCAGAAGTATGTAATTCAACACACACCTGACCATGTTTAGGCAGAAATACTGAAGGCCTATGATCGTTCTTGGCAGGAAATTTTACAAATGGTAGTGGGGAGTGGGAGCCAGCAGGATGACTCCCCACCGGAATTTCTGTTTGGCCTACTGGCAGTTATATTGGTTACCGGTGTAACTCCAGAGGGAAATCTGCCCCTGCTTCCTCCAGTCTGAGCATGTTGACTAAATATTTAAAGAGAATTTGATACTGTTTAACTGTTAAGCCATCATTAACACTGTTTAATGATTTAGCTCTGTCTGATGTTAATTACTGTGGCATCAACTGATGCATTGCTTCCATCCGTTTTACAAGCAAACTCAAGGTTTTATATAACAAAGCTGTCTGGCACTGACTGAGCACTAATGGAATAATGAGTTAAAGGCGATATTTGTCATATGATACATTCTGTGCTGATGATAAATATAGCAACTGATTTGATCTCTCAAGCTTAAAGTTATTTTGTGAGCAATTATATTAAAAGGGCAAAAAACAACACAAACAGCTTGCTAGAAATAAAAAAATAAGGGATTTGCATTTACATAGCATCTCAAATATAGCACATAGTAAATAATCTGGGATGTCACTCAGATGTACCAAATGCTACAAGAAAGCATAATCAGATTAAAACCAATTAGATCAGTCAGCTTTGTCCCAGACATTGGATTCATATAGACCAAAAGCACCCAGACAAGCCAGCAAAGTGCTCCTCAAAACTGGGAGAACTGTCACTCAGATTAGTCAAGCAATATAACTCAAAAATTCAATAAATTAATAACTCAGGACTGAAAAACAACTTCTTCCCTGCTGCCATCAGACTTTTGAATGGACATTCTTTATATTAAACTGATCTTTCTCTACACCCTAGCAGTTACTGTAACACTATATTGTGCATTCTCCCCATTCATTTTTCCCTGTGTACTCTATGAATGGTATGCTTTGTCTGTATAACATGCCAAAAACAATAATTTTCACTATATTCCAATACATGTGACAATAATAAAGCAAATCAGATCGTAATCATATTCAGTTAGACTAGATAACTCTTTTTCCATAGGTACAGTGAGAATGGGCTGAATGGCCTCCTTCTGTATCATAGGTTTTCTCTGACTCCTTCAATGATTACAACCTTAGGAATCTCCAATGTGGTTGACAATCAAGTACTTTTGAAATGTAGGCACTGGCGTAATAAAGGAAAATACAGGAGCCAATATATGCTCAAATAGCAATTAGATATTGACTAAATAATCTATTTTTAATAATGAAGGATAAATCTTGACTGGGAGACTGAGAACTCCTCTGCTCTTTTTCAAATAATACAAAGGGGTATTTACATTCATTTGGGATGGCAGTGTTGATATCAGGCTTATTTTTCTTCCTGGAACTAATACATTGTTGGATAGAAATCAGATTTCAACTAATGTAATTTAACATTATGTGAATAAACCTCCGATGCCATTCTCTTAATTAAACACATGATCTGTTCCGTTCAGTGGCACAGTGGTTAGTACTGCTACTTCACAGCTTCCAGGACCCGGGTTTGATTCCTGGATTGGGTCACTGACTGTATGGAGTTTGCATGTTTTCCCCGTGCCTATGTGGGTTTCCTTCGGGTGCTCTGGTTTCCTCCCACAGTCCAAAAGATGTGTTGGTTAGGTGCATTAACCATGTTAAATTCTCTCGCAATGTACCCGAACAAATGCCAGAGCGTGGCGACTAGGGGGTTTTCACAGTAACTTCATTGCAGTGTTAATGTAAATCTACTTGTGACTAATAAATAAACTTTAACTTTATGTAGTGACATATCTAGAAGCTAGTTTTAGATCACCAACAATTCTTTCTTTCCGATACAACTTGGTGGGACAGAATCTGTACTGTAGCGTACTTCAAGTGGATAGAATGGCAGCATTCATGCCCAACGTCACTCATTACTGAAGAGAAGGCAATCATTTACAAATGTTATTGCCAATTTGAAGAATGGATATGTATCTCACAATAATATGCAATATGCAACAAATGATGTTTTGTAATGGTATAAACTGATATTAAATATATATAATTTTCAACTTATATTAAAGTCAATAAGAATGTTATTACTTTTATAAGTTTACTAGATATGCTTGTATATGGTTCATTATGAAAGGTTGGTACATTGCTACTTGAGTTGCCTGTGTTAACTGCATATAATTGGCTGTAAAGAAACAAGAATGAATAAGTTGTTACCTTTGAACCTTCATCTCGTAGATTAAAGGTGAGTTCTAGGTTTGTTAAGAAGTAGTCAGAAAATTCTGGATACATATCCAAAACTTCTAAAAGGTCTTCCCTCTGGATCTTGTGCAAATCGCAGTAAGTCAATGCTCGTACATCAGCATTAGATTTCCCAGGTCTTGCATAAAGATGGATCATTTCACCAAAGATGTCATTTTTCCCTAGACAGAAACAGATGTTCCTTTAAAAGTCAAAGCTCCTTGGATATAAATCTTGTGTCACTATTTTTTCCCTGTTGCCGGATTCAGAAAATTCCCAAACTTCTTTTGATTTTTTTTGTATGCCTTGAGAAATAGATTTGAATAAATGATTGAAACATGGAACTCAATGACCTAAGATCTGCGCTGATGTCTTATTGATGATGTATGATATAGTTCTGACCTTCTCAGTGGAAGAAATCACATAGGTGCTGCTTATGCATGAAGCTGCCATAGAAACTTCAAACCCACTGTTCTCTAACTGAAAACATATGTAGAATGCTCGAGCTGAATAACAAGCTTCTGCACAGCATCTCAAATGTTTTATTCTTTTCTCTGGGGCTTTTTGTAGGTCAGTTTTAAGATCGATGATATACATGCTCCATTTATTTTGCTCTAATTAATTTTCTTTTTCCAGATAATTAGATTGTATTTATTGATGATTATATGCTAAGTTTTACTGAATTCTGGTTGAGTAACCCTCAATTTCTGAAAGGGAAATTCAACCAGACAACTGGAAAGCTGCATAGGAACAACTGCAACTTTCAAACAGATTGTTTTAATTTGCAGAAGGCACTCTTTTGAATTTAGTTAGGATTTTTATAAATGGACTTCAATTCAAAGCAGAAGTGGTGGCGACTTTGCCCTGTTCAACGGAGTCTGAGTTTTGTAAATGAATCAAGACAAAAGCAAGTAAAATGTTTTTTTTAAGGTATTTGTTATTATAGGTTAATCACTGCAGTTGCTCAGGCCTTTGTATACTAGGATATGTTGCACATTGATGCCCTTGCAACCATCTATTGTGATGCACAATCAAATGAGCTTTCTTTACCCAATGATCAAAGGTCTATTTTTATGACTGCTATTGCCATTGTAAAAAGAAATTCAGAATTCACACGATTGAGATGTATAATTCCTCCTAAAAGATGTTATGAGTCTCAACAAACAAAGCAGGTAACAATCCATATTGACTTTTTAATACTTCACAAATAATTACCAAGCTACAGATAATTAAATAAAACGTCAGTAACTTCACTGATCCAGCTGTGCAATTCACAATAATAGCAGAAAATTGCTGAACAGAGAAAATCCTAATTTACCCAGATTACATGTGTTCATTCAGGCTTCGACGCTATGCATCATGTATGATGGTAATATTAGGACTCTTTCTAGGACCAGTACCCAGTCCAAAAGCAAAATAATTTTTAAATCTCTTCCAATATAATATTTTATTGGAAAGGGGGGAGGTTTGATCTCCTGTTATAGAACCAGGACAATTTTACTGCCCAATTTTACCAAAGTTGTTTGTCCTTTAAGGGCCAAGCGACAGAGAGGGTCACATGACCCAGGTAACCAATCAGGGACCAGAGTGAGGGATCACCCGAACAAGTCTGGGCTTGGTTCCCACTATAGCCTAGTGGTATAGGCCACTCAACTGATAATCCACAAAACCTACAGCAATGTTTGATTCCTGGATCAAATACCCCCAATGTCTTCACCTAAGAAACCTAGGCTTGCTGAGCAGATTTGACTCTGGAAGCTGACTGGCAGCACAAGGCTGCAAGATCCATATTATAGTTGTATGTAAATAAATGTTACAGTTGTTATTTACCTAACTCATGAATTGGAATTGGTGACAAGAATAAAAGAAAATTAGATCCTAAGTATAAAATTCCGTTGAAGTTGAGTCCAAATTCAGAAACAGAAGTGCTTACAGACATGCCCCTATTTGGACAGATTGATGTCTCTGTGGAGGATTGGGTGCAATATATTGAGTGTTTGGGCTACTATTTCTAGGCTAATGGAGTAGAGGAAGAGGTGAAGAGGAACCAGTCTAAATGATATGCTGAGAGACAGGTTAGTCTGCAGAGTGAATCATGAAGCTGTCCAAAGGAAGCTGTTAGCAGAAACAGAGAATAAGTTTTAAAAAGGTGCTGGAGAGCACAGAGAAAGGAGTTACACAGGAGCTACGGAGTGTGCAAAATGGCATGGTTCACCACTTAAGGTGGAAAACTGCAGTCAGCAGTTGTGCAAAAAATGAAAGTGCAATTACTGGGAAGCAAATACAGCCACAAGTAGAACCAGAAGATTTTAAAAAGTAAATCAATCAATAAGGCTCGAATCAGACTGTTACCAGTGTGCAGGTAATCACTCTCCTGTAGAGGCTGAATGCTTTTCCTGCCATAGGAAAGGTCACTTAAGGCACCAATGTAAAAGCAAGTTATGTCTCCCAATAACAGAGTTAATAATGCATTGCAAGTGCATAATATGGAAGTGTAAGTACAAATGATTTAAATGTTTGTTTATTGTTCAACGTGAAAGTGGGCATGGTAGCCCCATCATTGATGCTTTTGCTAAATATTAAGCTCTTAAAGTTGAACGTTGATACAGGAAACTCTGCCATTTGAATGAGAACATACATTTTGATGTTTACAAGAGGGAGCCCAGCTGTTGTGCTTGAATGATATGGCAGCAAATTTAAAATTTACACATGAGAATCCGTGAAGCAATACTACCACAGCACCTGTAAGCTATCAGCAGCAGTCCGCCCAGCTCTCAGTCATTGTATGTCAGGCAAAGGACCAAGTCCTCTGGGTTGTGATTAGTTCAAGGAAATCAAGTTAAGTTGGATGGAGATCTTCCCCAAGTGCGGGAAGGGTGACTGGCAGAGTCATTGAAGAGATATGACATTGTCTTTTACGACAAGTTGTGTAAAATAAAGGGGCTCCAGACAAAGGTCTATGTAAATCCAGAGGCACTCATTCATTTTTTTCAGGGCAAGACCGAGAAAAGCTAGACAATGGAATTGAAGAGATTGGAAGATTTGGGTATCATCTAGTCAGTTTAATTTGTGGAGTGGGCAGCACCTATAGTCCCCATGATAAAGCCTGACAAGACTGTCCATATCTGTGGAGACTACAAATTAACAGTTAATCAGGCTGCCAAGTTAAATAAGTATCCAATCCGGAAGGTTGAAGACTTGTATGCAAAGCTGGCCGAAGGTCAAGCTTACATAAATTTGGATATAAGCCATACCCTTCAGCAACTTGAATTAGACAATTTTTCCTGAGGTTATGTTACGATAAACACACACCAAGGTTTGTTTTAGTTTACGTACTTACGCTTTGGTGTGTTGTCGTCATGTGCTATTTTCTGGAAAATGATGGAGAATTTGTTACAAGGACTGCCACATGCTACTTGGATGATATTTTAATAACTGGATTGACAGAAGCTGAGCACATGGCTAATTTAGAGGAGGTGCTCAAGAATTTCCAAGAGGTGGGAGTTCAAGAAGGCAAAATATACTTTTCAAACCACTGAGATAGCCTACGTAGGATACCATATAGATGCACAAAGATTACAACCCATGAAAAATAAGGTCAGAGCAATAAAGAAGACACTTGCCGCCAGAAACACAGCCAAGCTCAAGTCATTCTGAGGAAAGGTTAATTATTACGGGCGGTTTCTACTGAATTTGTCAAGATTCCTGGCCTCCTTGTGTAAGGTGCTAAAGAAGCACTAAAGTTGGTTTTGGAACTTGCCCCAGAGAGAAGCTTTCAACAGAGTAAAGCAATTGTTACATTTGTTGAGTTTATTGGTGCATTTTGACCTATCTCAGGAATTGTTGTTAACCTTTGATGCCTCCTCATATGGTGTTGGTGCAGTTTTTTTCCCCTAAGATGGGTAATAGATCTGAAAGATACGTCTTGACAACCCTATAAGGAGCTGAGAAAGGCTACTCACAGACTGAAAAAGAAGGTTTGTCGATTGTATATGGTGCAAAACGGTTGCACCAGTACATGCATAGTAGGCACTTCACCATTGTTATAGACCATAGACCACTCTTGGTTTTTTTTAAAGAAGACAAGGCTCTTCCACCAATTGCATCTGCGAGAATTCAGCATTTTGCATTAATTCTGTCAGCCTATGAATATACATTCAAGCACCGGCCTAGAACACATTGAATACATTTGTGAAGTGAATATACTCAGTCGCCTGCCTTTACCAGAATGTAGTACCTCTCTCAGTAACGCAGGAAATTTGATGGCATTGAATTTTTTGGACATGTTGCAAGTTTTGGTGCAGCAAATCAAGTATTGGATCAACAGGGATCGCTGTTGTCCAAAGCAAGACACAGGAAACTCATAGGTTGGGCCAATGAGCCAGTTTCTGAAGAGATGAAGCCATATTGTATATGAAAGGATGAATTAAGTTGCGAAGATGGCATCATATTTGGGGAGCAAGTGTAGTCGTCCATGTACCAGAAAGGGAGTTGCCTTTGGCTGAATTATACAGCGTTCATCCGGGTGTATGAAAAATGAGTTTGCTTACCAGGAGCTATGTTTGGTGGCCTGGCATCCATACTAACATTAAGAGTGTAGTGAAGCACTGTGAAGGGAGGTTGCCTGTTGCAGCCTCCACTGCACCCATGGGAATGGCCTGGATGGCCATTGGTATGAGTCCATCTTCATTATGTTGGGCCATTTTGGACACAATGGGCCCTAAGGCTGGAAAATCCCACCCAAGGTCAACAGATCTTTGCATGGTCCATGTCCTGCCCACTACAATTTCCGCAGTGGGCATTAACATTCTGCCCAATGATTTTGTTCCTAGTCGATGCCCATTCAAAATGGATGGAAACATTTGAAATTAAGTCTTCGATGTCGCATGCATTTGAGAAATTACGTCAGTATTTTTTGATCCACAGGATACCTGAAGTCATAGTGTTAGATACCGGAACAGCTTTCACAAGTGTTAAATTTCAAAACTGCACCTCTTTAAATGGTATCAAGCACACCAGGACTGTGCCTTACCATCCAGCATCCAATGGACTGGCTGAACAAACAGTCCAAACCATCAAGGCGTGCCTTAAGTAGTCAGGGTAACCCTTGAGACCAGAATCTTATGACTCCTTTTGTCATATAGGACCATTCCCCATTCTACTACAGGAACGTCATCAGTGGAGCTATTGATGGGCCAGAGGTTTCGGACCAGACTTTTTCTGAATTTATCAGGGAGAGTAGAGGCCAGTCAATGTAGTCAGAAGAAAAATCATGATCCAGGCAGATCAGCAGGGGTGGAAGCCATTTTCGTCAGAAATTTAGAAGCACCTCGAGTTGGATCCCAGGAGTTGTTGTATCAAAAATAAAATCATTATCTTATGAAGTGAACATACAGGAAATAATCATCCAGAAGGATGTAGACCATTTTACGAGGATGAGAGTTGTTCCAACAGCCAGTACTGACACCTGACACCATACTGCCAGCAGGAAATGTTGCTAACTATCCACCTAGTCAAGTATCGAGTTAGCCTGTGACAAGCGAGCCTGTCATGGAAACCAAGGCAGCTGAGTTACCAGTACATGAGGAGATGCCTGGTGTGCAGTGGGTTTCTGTAGAAAGCTCCATGCTCCAATGGATGCACCTCAGACAAAAGAGTTATGCCACTCCACTAGAAATCAGAAATCACCCAAGAGTCTTAATGTAGGATGGGCTGATTTATGTGTTAAAAGTGCTAACTATCATAGAATCATAGAATCCCTACAGTGCAGAAGAAGGCCATTTGGCCCATCAAGTTTGTACTGATCAGAATCCCACCCAGGCCCTTCCCTGTAACTCCACATATTTAACTCACTATTCCCCTGACACTAGGGTTAATTGGGCATGATCAATCAACCTAACCTGCACTTCTTTGGATTGTGGGAGGAAACCAGATCACCTAGAGGAAACCCATGCAGACATGGGGAGAATATGCAAACTCCACACAGACAGTTGGGGACTGAGTAAATTAATTATTTTAAATTGTATAAAAGACTTAGAGGGGGAGGGATGAGGTGTTTGTTCCCTTTAAGGGTCAAATTGGACAAGCCCTAACAAGCCCAGGTTTGCCCAGCAGGTTTGATCCTGGAAGCTGATTGGCAGCACAAGACTCTAAAACCTCTATTAAAGTTACAGTTTTTATTTATCCAACTGGTGAACTAGAATTATATTAGAAGGTGAGAATCAACTTTTTGAAGTCTGATACATCAGTAGGCCCTGATTCTGGTGAGTTATGAGGGGATGGCACTGACCAGTGCTCTCCAGTGCTGACTCCATCAGAACTTATGGAGTCAATGGGAGACACATCATTTGTGCCGAGCCCTTATCAGTACAAACCACTATATGCACATCTCTGATGTCTTCTCAGTCTCAGTATCTCAGTATCAGGCCTGGGCACCTTCTGTGGAGGGTGGTGGTGGGAGAGCTAGAGGACTGGCTGAGGATTTTGAGAAAAAAACAGCCTCCATGTTTATTTTTTGAAGACGATCGAAGTAAAGATCCTACAGTTTTGCTTATCTTCCCCATCCCTTTAGTTTGCAGTTGCACACATTTGGTATTGCATTATCATGAATTTTGTCTGATCCAGGCAAGCAGGTACTCCAAATGTAAGGAATGCTAACTTAAGATTGCTTCCCAATGTCCTAATGGATCTGTCCTTTGGACAGCTGCAGAGAAAACACTAAAAAGATGGGATCAGTACAAGGTTTATTTTCATTATTTCCTGGGATGTGGATATTGCTGGCTAGCCCATCCATAACTGTCCTTGAGAAAGTGTTGGTGAGCTGTCTTCTTAAACTGTTGCAGAACATGTGGTGCAGATACATCCACAGAGCAGTTAGGGAGGGAGTGCCAGGATTTTGATCCACAACAGTGAAGGAATGATACATTTTCAAGTCAGGATGGTGAGTGACTTGGAGGGGAACTTGCAGGTGGTGGTGTTCCCATTCACCTGCTGTCCTTGTCCTTCTAAATGGTAGAAGTGGTGAGTTTGGAATGTGCTGTCGAAGAAACCTTCATGTGTTGGTGCAGTGCATCTTGTAGATGGTCCACACTGCTGCCACTGTGCAGTGGTGGTGGAGGGAGTGGATGTTGAAATTCATGGATGGGATGCCAAAGAAGCAAGCTACTTTATCCTCGATGATATCAAGCTTCTTCAGTATTATTTGAGCTGTATTCATCCAGAGAAGTGGACAGTATTCCATCACACTCCTCATTTGTATCTTCGGGAGTGAGGAGGTGAGTTACCCTTCATAGAATTCCCATCCTCTGACCTGCTTCTATAGCCACAGTATTTATATGACTGGCACAGTTCAGTTTCTAGTCAATGGTAACCCCCAGGATGTTGATAGTGGGGGATTCAGTGATGGTAATGCCTTTCAATATCAAGGAGCGATGATTGGATTCTTTCTTGTTGGAGATGTTTATTGCCTGGTACTTGTGTAATGTAAACATTACTTGCCACTTGCCAGCTCAAGCTTGAATGTCACCCAGGTCTTATTGAATATGGGAATGGGTAGCTTCAGTATCTGAGGAGTCGCAAATGATGCTGAATATTATGTAATCTTCAACGAACATCTCCACTTTTGACCTTATGGTGAAGTAAAGGTCATTGATGAAGCAGCTGCAAATGGTTGGGCCTAAGACAACACCCTCAGGTGCACTTGCAGTGATATCCAGGGAGCTCCCACTACCACAACCATCTTTCTTTGTGGTGGTAATGACTCCAACCAGCGGAAAGTTTTCTCTTTGATTCCCATTGACTCCGGGGGGGCAGGGTTTTACCATCCTGCCTGCCAAGGGAATCATAGACTGATGGGATGGTAATTCACGGGCCTAATTTGTCATTCTTTTTGTGACCAGGACATATCTGGGCAATTTTCCATTTTGCCAGGTTAATACCAGTGTTGTAGCTGTAGTGGAACAACTTGGTTCAGGGTGCAGACAGTTCCTCGAGCAAATCTTCAGGACCATTGCCAGAATGTTGTCAGGCTGCATAGCCTTTGCAGTATTGAATGACTACAGCTATTTCTGAACATTTCATGTGACTGAAGATTGGCATTTGGAAAGCTAGGGACCTCTGGAGGAGGCCGAGGTGGTTCATCTACTCAGCACTTTTGGCTGAAGGTTATTCTAAATGCTGTGCTACAGATTTATGTTTTGCTTTGATGTACTGGGCTGTCCCCTCATTGAAGGTGAGGTTATTTATGGAGCCTCCTTCTCCAGTTAGTTGGTTAATTGCTCAGCACTATTCATGACTGGATGTGACAGGACTGCAGAGTTTAGTTCTGGTCACATCTAGTCTGGTCATGTAGAAGGAAGCCATTTGACCCATCTTGTTTGCACTGGATCTGCAAATGAGCATCATGACTTTATGCCATTTTCCTTCCTTTTCATTGTCCCGCAGCACGTTGTTTTTATTCACAGAATCATTGAATGCCCCCTTGAATGCTATGACTAAACCTGCCTTCACCACACTTCTTTCCGTGAGCTCTAACTTTTTTCATAAGTCTGTTGTGTGGCACTGTATCAAACGTCTTCCAAAAGTCCACATACACATATCAACAGCATCTGTTTGTTTTGTCCCTTGGATTGATGTTAGTGGTAGAATGCAGGATATGCCAGGCAATGGGTTCAGAGATTGTGGTTTAGTACAGTTCTGCTGCTGTTGATGGCTCATGGCACTGCATGGATGCCCAGATTTGAGTTCCTATATCTGTTCAAAATGTATGTCATTTAGCACAGTGATAGTGCCACACAATATGATAGAGGGTATTGTCAATGTGAAGATAGGACAGCATCTCCACGAAGACTGTTCATGGTCACTCATACCACTATTATCATGGACAGGCATCTGTGGCAGGTAGTTTAATGAGAATTTCTTGTTCCTTCATCACCTGCTGCAGACCCAGCCAAGCAGCTTTGTCCTTTGGGACACCTCCAACCTGGTCACTCTTTGCGATGTACATTGAAGTTCCCCACCCAGAGTACATTTTGTGCCTTTGCCAAACTCAGTGCTACCTCAAAGTGGCATTCAACATGGAAGAGTACTGATTCATCAGCTGAGAATGGGGGGAGGAAGGGCATGGGGGAGTGGTGGGGGTGGAAATAGGTGGTAACCAGCAGAAGACAATTGATGTGGTCAAGCATACAATACCTTTGGTCAGTTGCTTGCATATTTCAGCAGAGGACAGTAGAGTGTCAACCATCACAATAGGGTGATTTTTGAATTGCCAGGAGGAGCATTAAGTGAGCAATCATTTTCCTTTATAGGCACAGTGCATCCTTAATTGCACTCTAACTGACCAAAGTGGAAAATACAGCATTTCGATAATCCTGATTCAAATAAATACTCCTTTCTTCCAAAATAATTCAGTTAAAGTAAACGTATATCTGGTAGCAGTTGGAATATTATTTGCAACACACATATGAATTTACACTGTGCTGCTGACAGGCAAAATTCCCTCCTGATAATATGACATGGTCCCAGTTTTAGCCAGCAGACTGGCCCGATTTTCTCTACCCTTCCCTCTGCCTCTACTCCTAAATCTTCCTATTTATGAAGCCAATGTTAGGTCTGAACTTGTGTTAAACATTGACTCTTCGAACAGCTTTCAGTGGTGTGCAAGTGTACTTGATATTTCCATGACTGACACTTGAGGGACAAAATGGTCAAAACTGCGCCAGAGACAGACAGCCCATAGGCACTTTAATCAAAAATCCCATCACTATCTGCTTCTTCACTGTCATGGGGGTAAGAATTTCAGATCATTAATTGTCTTCCTGGCAAGTATTTGTGAACAAGAAATAGAAAATGTGACAGTTAACCTGCTCTCAAGGAGAACTGAGTTTAAAAGAATCTTGGGACCAAATTATATAACAATTTAGGTTGGTAGTCTGAGTGACGTGAAAGCAAAGCTAATTTATACGTTATTACAGAGAAGGAGTATTTCTGGCCTTCAGAAATATTTAGAAAATAACAAGAGCAGCAAAGATTTACAATGGATTTGCTGCTGAGTAGCCCCCTTATGTCAAGATTTACTCTGAAGGCCATTATCCAATGAAAAATGAGTAGTTTTAGTAAGACTTGGCTTGGAACACCTGCTCAATATCAGCCAGACATTGAAAAATAACCTAATTATACAACGGATTTGTCAATAACCTGGAAAGGCATGTAATATAATAGTTTGATGAATGTTGCTTTAATTATATAACGCAGCACCTGTGCCTGAAGGTTAAACTGCAAGAAAGTGCTACAATACATCTTTGCTGACAAGTGTGAAGTACTTCCTTTTAAAAAAAAACGGCTTTAACATGAATTGTCGAATGGCTTTTGGGCATTAGACGTTCAGTGTCAGTGTACTCAGCCATCCTAATTTGCAGTTTTCGGTTAATGAAAAGACGACCAATCTCAATGTAAGTTTTGGCTCCATAACTCTAATGATTTAGATTTTGTGATATTTGTCTTGTACAAATGTGTCCATAGACAGGAAACATCTGACTACTGTTCGTATTAAAATTCATACATTGAAGAACTGCGACCTGTGACAGGATCCGCAGGGTCCCTGGAGATGCTGCTACATTATTGTACATCAGGTATTTAAACTTTTGCATTTTTTCACCTATTATGTTATTTTTATGCAATATGCTTGTAAAAAAAATTCAGCGACAGCACTGCTTTGTTGGGTTTAGACACTAACTCCTAAACCCAGGCCTGAATTGGGAGTGCATTATTATTTACAAGAAGATTGCTCCCATGTACAGAAAGGTTTGAAGATCATTCAATATCTGTCTTTCACAGTAAAGGGATTCATTTTCAATATCTGAATTATGAGGATTTGCTTCAGAAAAGCATTGAACCCCCACCAAGTTCAGCACAAGGCACTTCTGCTGCTAACGCACATACTCAAGAGATCAGCGTCGATGCAGATGGCAGGTCTTTTGAATCACAAGCAACTTGTCAGTTGGTTTAACATTCATCCTCCATTCTTACCGCCTCAGGTAAGGAAGCACCTAAAGGCACAGCACATCCATTACCAATACACAGAGGTACATGGCGGGGTAAATACAAGAAAATACATTGAAGACGAAAAATGTGACACACTCAAGCACCGCATGCATCCATTAAATAATATTATTTTAGTTTTAATGTGACTTCCAATTTATCTTTCTTTTTTGTGCCAGATTATAGTAGCAGAAATCCAAAAGTCAAACCAATAAACTGGCTGATCCCTGTGCTGTCACTTTTATCGATTAAGCCTCTGTCAATTATCTTGCTTTTTCTCATGAACAGTTTTATGGAGTGTTTTAATTGCAAGTTGTTGCTGTATGTGTGCACCTGAAGTAAAAGTATACACAATGAGCTCAGTGATGACCTTCAATGTAATCACTATAACTATCTCTGTAATCTCATCCAGCCCCTCAACCATTCAAGGTGTCCGTTCAGCTCCAATTATGGTCTTTTGAGATGCTAAGCTCTGGGATTCTCTCCCTGAATCTTCCCACCTCTCTTCCATTCTTTTCTCCTTTAAGTCACTCCTTAAATCTACCTTTTTGACCAAGCTTTCGGTCGTCTGTCCTCAGCTCTGCTTGGGCCTGTAAGAGCTGGAAACATGGTAGGTGGGGATGACTTAATTAGGCAGGAGTCCCAACAGCAGGTTGAGGTATAGAGGTGAAGCCAGTGGTGATCGGGCCTCGTGCTGTCCAGTGGCAGGTTCCTGTTTTCAATAAATTTGCATCCCACGAATACTCAATGGGGGGATTTTATGGCCTCGCTCATCCCAAAACCGTAATATCCCGTCTGAGGGCAATGGACCTTCCATTGTCCGCCCCTCGCCCACTCCGATTCCCATGATGGGTGGGGTGGTAAAATTCTGGCCATTATCTTTAAACATTTTCAAATTCAATCCTACCTTCAGCAACTCACGGGAAACTAATGCCACCTGTTTTACGGTCATTTACAGATGGCGTTCACACATACAGCAACAACTTTGCAATTAAAACACGCCATAAAACTGTTCATGAGAAAAAACAAGATAATTGACAGTGGTTTAATCGATAAAAGTGACAGCACAGGGATCAGCCAGTTTATTGGTTTGACTTTTGGATTTCTGCTGCTATAATCTGGCACAAAAAAGAAAGGCAAATTGGAAGTCACATTAAAGTTTATCCATTTTGATTGAGGTGGTTAGTTGTTTTTGTGGAAATCTGAGGCACATGGAGGTGGAAGTTTGGATTAAAGGACACGAGCGGTAAGGGCAAATCAGGGAATTGGGGCAGGCCAAGAAAAAGAGCAAGAGGTCATTGGGAGAGGAGGGAAGGGTGCAACAAGAAGTGCCTATGGCCTGGGGTCTTAGGTGTAGACAGGGAATAATCAGTCAGGAAACTCAAAAGAAGGGGTCTGATGTGTGACTTCCGTACTGTCCAATGTCAGGTCATGGGTGTCGACATGACAACACTGCCTGTCAAGGGGAAGATCCATAGTTTCGTTGGGGGGTTGATTGATGCAGTATGAGGACAGGTCCCGTCAAAGGTAGGGGTAATGGAAGATCTCAGAGGGAAAGTCAAGGCATTGTAACGATAGATCAGGTGTGATGGGGAGGATGTTCTAGGATCTGAATAGGAATGTCCAGAGTGAGGGGTGTAGTGTCAAGGGAGAGAGGTGGCATGCCTCACTGTCATAAGGTTAAAGTGATGGTGGGAGGTTGACAGACTGAAAGCATACAGTGATGTTCGGGTAGTCAAGGGTAATGGGCTCAAACTCGAGGTAGGATGATGAGTTCCAGGTATGAGGTGATTCATGTTCTGTCACTAGCCATTGTTGTGAACTGAAGGTGCAGTTGGCACACCTCAACATCCAAGTGAGAGGTGAATGGAGAGGGGTGAGGTTGAGAGGAGTTTTGGGTGTGGCCCTCAGGAGGAATAGAAAGTCTCATTGCTCAGCAGCTGATGGATAAGAGTCATGTGCACACAGCTATTCATATCATTAGCTGTTTTCTTTACATAGGTAACTTGGAGGATTCACTTTGACTCTAATCCACCTAATATTCCTACAATCTCAAGAGCAGAAAGACAGGATGTAATGAAGGATAGCTGTTACCAGCTTTCAACAGAGGCTACATTTCCAGCAGCAAGCAGCACCAGAGAGAGAGGCTGTGTCAGGAGGCAGGCCTCAAGGGCAAGCATTATAGAAGATATGCACTGGCGCGTATTCACAGCTTCAGCACTAGACAGAACTACCTGCAAATGTGCAAAAGGCAATTCAGAAATGGTTGGGACTGTGCAGCATGGTGGCACAAAGGTTAGAACTGCTGTCTTACAGCGCCAGGACCCGGGTTCAATTCCTGGCTTGAGTTGCTGTCCGTGTGGAATTTGTACGTTTTCTCCATGTCCACATGGATTTCCTCCTGGTGCTCCAGTTTCCTCCTACAGTCCAAAGTTGTGCAGGTTAGGTGAATTGGCCATGCTAAATTCTCCCTCAGTATACCTGAACAAGTGCTGGAATGTGGCAACTAGGGGATTTTCAGACTAACTTCATTGCAGTGTGAATGTAGGCCTACTTGTGACTAATAAACAAATAAACTTTAAAGAGATATATGGGATCTTGTAGCAAAAGCTGGAGCCACATGGGTTTGGCAGGAAACTCATGCCAATGGGTCTCTTGAAGATTGTGGTGTGTCAATATTTTGTCAGTGATTGTTTCCAAGGCTCAACAGGCAACACTTGTGTCAAACACAGAGTTGATGGCTAGATCCTGAGTGA
This sequence comes from Carcharhinus amblyrhynchos, assembly GCF_965287045.1. Classification (NCBI taxonomy): domain Eukaryota; kingdom Metazoa; phylum Chordata; class Chondrichthyes; order Carcharhiniformes; family Carcharhinidae; genus Carcharhinus; species Carcharhinus amblyrhynchos. The sequence continues at coordinate 57,385,554 of NC_137334.1, forward strand.
CAAAGGTGATACTCTCTGGTTGATGACACCAGTGAGATGTCTCCATAGCACAGTGAGGAATGGTTTACTGCAGCCCTCACCTCCATCAAAGCCATAATTGGCTTGCTGCATGCCGCACAACATGGCCATGCAACACAAAGAATCATTGCCACAAGACAAGAGGGTGAAGCAGTATTCTGCCCCAGATGCTGATGAATTGGAAGAATGTAAGGAGGCCATGAATGTGTATGACCCTTTACTGGATCCCAGAGCTCTGGAGAGACTTGCAAAGAATGCTAGGGATAACCTAATATATACCCAATTCATCTCGAAGCAAGGTTTCAAGATGTCAATAAACCCTTGCCAGCCTCCCTCCAGGATATTACTTTGAACCAACACCCTCTGCCACCTAGATGATCAAGGGAAGTAGACCTCACTCACTGGCCCTCAGAGCATCTTGGACAGACATCTATCAGTCACCCATGACCATGAATTCAGATCCTGTATTATCGGTACAGGATTTGGACAGCATCAACAATTCCATTATTCCCCTTGAGAGTAATCTTGCACAATAATTATAAGGGAGGGTCTGTTGAGACTGCACGTGGCACCCACGAAACTGGACACACATACGAACATTCAATAAAGACTGAATGCAAAATAAAGGAAATGTCCAATCTCCCCTGCAGCCATCAAGGTGTGCCATCCATGAGGCATGCCAGTACATTTAGCTCTCTGATCAAGCTAGTCCCAACAAATGATGATGATGTACACATGAATAAACTGAAACAAATAAAATGTGCATGTGCAATATTTGCATATGTCAAATTAAACTTTTGTTAACGTATCTGTGCTACCTTTGTATTCTCAAATTCTTACGTTTTCTCTCATGCTCACGATGTCTTGGTGTATCTTTGACATTAGGCTGCTGGAGGCAATCTGCTCAAAGTGCTGTCCCATTGTATTTGATGACTGAGGCAGTGTCCTGTGGCAGTCTGAGGCTGTGAGGGCTGGGGGAGTCTCCTGCACACAAGAGCATCCTCTTCTGCCTCACACACTGGAAAAAATGGCAAAGGAGATAAGGAAAGCTGATGAACCTTGAGAGTGAACTGAGAGAAAGCCTCTGGGATGGTAGGCATGGGTTCCTCCTCTAAGCCAGTGCATGGTGGCAACTCCCTGTCTTGCAGATGGCAAAGGCACCTGGAGGGAGCTCCAGGTGCCTCATCTCTCTCTCACCTACTTAGCCGCAATATAGATCAGAGTGTATGTGGGTCATATCTTGGACCTGGCACTCAATGGCGGTAACCAATTTCTCCATGGATGAAGCCATGTGTTCATATGCCTGAGAGGTGGCAGAATTCATGGCTTACATGGACTTCTCCTTGGTACATCCAAAGCTGCACATGACTTCGAGCACTTTGGCCATGTGTTGTCCTAGCTTTTGCTGCAAGTCCAGCAGTCATATTGTGGCTGTGGCCAGAGGCTCGCCATCAGCATGCAGGCTTAGCAGGGGCTTGGTCCCCAACAGTTTCCCGAATGTCAGAGGCTTTGGTTGTCACATCCTCCATTAGTTGCTAGGATGTATATGCAAAATGCTCACCAGATTGTGCTCCTGATTTTAAATGCAAACCCTTCGCGATACATATGGGTGTCACTGTGCCAGTGGAGATTGTGCATTTTCTAGATGAATGGTGTAATTGGCCTCCAGAGGTGGAGTGTTCTGGCTCCTACCATGGCTGTGATCAGGACTGGGCATTGCAAGGCCCTGCATTGCAAAGAAGATATAATTATATCAAGGATCAGCAGTCTATGACTGCATCACATTTCTTCATGTGCCTCCTGAGTGCCCATACATGAGGACCCATTGGATGCATTATCACGCTCACGCCAGGTCATTCTAGCCTCACTTGATTGAACTGGTTGCTTGGTCTCCCTCCTCTCCTGCAAGCTATAGTGCCTCTTCCTTGGTAGGCCTGCTTGGCCTCGTGTCAGACATTCCACTGTTGGTTCTTAAATTCCCCTTGCATTGTGAGTCAGCTTATTCTGCATGACAATGGGCAGGTTTAGTGACAATACATGTGACACCTAACCTCCTATCTGTGTGCATCCCCATCACACATATGCCCTTGCAGAAGCAAAAATGTCACACGCTTTGGCTTCAATTACCTTGTAGTACTGAAGCTACTCACACATTTGCCTGCCTGATCCAGCTACCCCCCAACAAAGATGTATTCAAAAAACAGAAAATATGAAATAAAACAGAAAATGCCAGAAATACTCAGCAGGTCAGGCAGTATCTGCGGAGAGAGAAAGAAAGTTCATCTTTCAGGTCGATGACCTTTCATCAGAACTGGGATGAGTTAGAGATGCAATAGGTTTTGAGCAAGAGGTGGGTGAAGCAATTACAAAGGAAAGTGTGTGATTGGGTGGAGGACAGGAAAGGTTTGAATGATGGAAGAGTTGGTCTGACCAAACCTATTTGCACCTCAACAAACTCTGTTGCACAAACTGAGCAGCATTTTAAAACATTTTTAAGAAATTCCTTCAACTTCATTTTGAAATATTTAAGAGTGATAATTTGTTGGAGTGATACAACTAAAAATGGATTTATCTTAAAAAAAACATTCTTAATTCAGTTGCCAATTCTCCACTAAATTCAAATGACTGAAAATAACTTTCACAATGTACAGACTATTTGCTACTTATAATGGTCAGTTCTTGGTAAATTCAAGAAATAAACAAATTAAAAAAGATTTAAAAACTTTTCTATGGTTTCCTTGCATCCAATTAAACCAACTTAGCTTGAGACTCTCCTTGAAGTCTCATAACTGAGTATAACTAGTGATTACTGATTAATTCATCCATTCAATGAAGGCAGGTGCAGGCAATGAAATTTATCATCGTTTCCAAAGTGCAGTCTTCAGCCAACCGAGGAAAATAATATTTGAGTATGAGGATCTTAAACCTGAGACTAAGCTCATGGTTTACTGGGCAGCAGTGCTTTCCAGACTCCTATATATTTCAGAGACTTGGACAACCTACAGAAACACCTCAAAGTGCCAGAGAAGTACCACCAACATTGCCTTCACAAGATTCTCCAAATCCAGATGCAAGAAAGACGGCAAACAGCAGTGTTCCCTCCTAACCAACATGCCCAGAATCGAGGCGCCAATCATTCAAAATCAGCTCAGTTGAGCCGAACATGTTGTCTGCAAGCCTGGTGCCAGCAACTGCTTTACATGGAAATATATCATGGCAGCAGACTCTGGGAGGGCAGTGGAAACAGTTTAGGTATATCTTCAAAGAGAACAAACATCTCCAACAAATCATTGGAAGGGCCTGGCTTGTGGTCAAACATTTGGGGAAGCATTGAACACACTGAGGGAGTGCACAAAGCTCCAAATAATGTAGCTACTCAACCCTTTAAGCATCGCCTACGTGGCATGTGGCAGAGTCTGCCAATCACGCATTGGATTTATTAGCCATCTCAGAATCCATCGAAGAGAAGTGGAAGCAAATTACCCTCAATCTCAATGCACTGCCTCAGAAGGAGAAGAAGTGATATTGGAAGAAGAGAGAATGAGGTTATGATGAAAGTTTTATTCACTTGAGGAAAGAAACTTAAGAGCAATGGAAAATCAATAGTGGCAGAGATTGCGAGATTGATGTTAAAAGATTATTCTAGGGCTGTGCGGTGGCGCAATGGTTAGTACTGCTGCCTCACAGCACCAGGGTCCTGGTTCAATTCTGGCTTTGGCTGACTATGTGGAGTTTGCACGTTCTCTGTGTCTTCATGGGCTTCCTCTGGGTGCTTCAGTTCCCCCCACAGTCCAAAAATGTGTAGGTTGGGTAGATTGTCCATGCTAAATTATCCCTTAGTATCCAAAGATGTGTAGGTTAGATGGATTAGTCATGGTAAACGCATGGGGTTACAGTGATAGGACCACGGGTTGAGCTGGGTAAGTAGCTCTTTCAGAGTCATTGCAGACTTGATGGGCTGAATGGCTTCCTTTGTGCTGCAGGGAAACTATGGTTCTATTGGCTTTGATAACAAAGTTGTATACATTTAGGCTGAAAGTTAAAAGTTTAAAGGGGAGTTTTGAATGAACTTTTAAGTACCAGGAGTTATTATAATATGTTGCCTTGGAGTATTGCGTACAGTTCTGGTCGCCGCATTATAAGAAAGATGTGGAGGCACTGGAAAGGGTGCAGAGGAGGTTTACCAGGATGTTGCCAGGTATGGTGGGAAGGTCTTATCAGGAAAGGCTGATGGACTTGAGGTTATTTTCGTGAGAGAGAAGAAGGTTAAGAGGTGACCAAATTGAGGCATACAAGATGACCAGAGGATTGGATAGGGTGGACAGTGAGAGCCTTTTTCCTTGGAGGGTGATGGCTAACACGAGGGGACATAGCTTTAAATTGAGGGGTGGTAATTATAGGACGGATGTCAGAGGTAGGTTCTTTACTCAGAGGGTAGTAAGGGCGTGGAATGCCCTGCCTGCAGCAGTTGTGGACTCGCCAACTTAAGGGCGTTCAAATGATCAGTGGATAGGCATATGGATAACACTGGAATAGTTTAGGTTAGAGGGTCATTAGATTGGTTCCACTGGTCGGCGCAACATCGAGGGCTGAAGGGCCTGTACTGCGCTGTAATGTTCTATGTTCTATAATATGGAATAATACAGTAAACTTCTACTGAATTCAAGCCAATCATAACTTTTAGAAGGGAATTAAATAAATAGTTGAAGTACAAATACATCAAGGGAAATGGAGTTGGAGTGGATAACTGTGATGGAGAACTAGCAGAAGTATAAATATGATGGACTGGCTGAATGCTCACATACGGTAATGTATGGAATCAAACTCAGTGATGTTAGAAGTGAGGAGATGCAACAGATTAGCACACTATCCTTTCACTTCAACTCATGGGTTTGAATTCAGTCAAGAGGGATAGAATGAAAATCCGCTTCATTTAGACAGGTGGAACTTTGTTCCTTCTAGTGTTGGACCATGAAAACAATTAATTCAGTGGTAGTTGACACTAAAATACAATCCTGGGTACATTGGTCCTGGGTAACAATCACTATTAAGCATGGGTTGGAAGATAATGTTTTAGAATATACTAAATGAAATTTAGTTGAAGATTAACAGAATATTATCAATCTACTGAAATGAAATGCAGCTTTAAGAGGCTTTAACTGATTCTTTATTCTTCACTTTTGGTCACCAAACTAAAGACAGTTAATACTGGTATTGAACACTTTGAAGGACAAAGATGTTTAAACACTAAATATGCTGATCTGCATTTTGCTTGCTTTGTACTAGATAGATACAAGCTAGAAAATATGTTTCTTATGTAGACATATGATGCAACGAAGTCTGGTTGAAGACACACACTACCTTGTGTCTAACTTTAAAACTATGAATGAGTTGTGACACATTGATCTGAAGGGACCATCAATGACAGGAATGGATTTTATGTTCAATGACAAAGGGCTGCTCTTGCCACAGGTTTTAGAGAATGTTGCCATCAAAGAACATTCTTTTCCCTTATTCTAATGGTTAGTTTCAAACTGTAGGCAATTTGGCATCTAGCAACAGTGACATCATCAAGCAGGCTGAATAACCAACCAGATTAAAAAATTCTGACAGACGGCAAACCAGGAAGTAAAAAGCAAATTAAAAACATTATAATTTAATGTTCAAATATTTTGCGGTGGCAAAATAGAGATTGAGATTTATACATTAGATTAAGGTAGAAGCTGTAATATAAAAACAAACTTCAAAAAGTAAAATAATAATAGTTGCTCATTATTTTAAAAGTTTAGTAATTGTTGCCATGGAATAGAGGGACTGACACTAGAGACGTATAAAATTAGTTATTAGGAATAGAAAGATTGTTCAACGGTAATTAAAACTTTTTATGTTGTTATGATCTCAACTGCACTTCATTCATCAAGGATTTTTACAGCGAGAATAATTTTTTTTATTCATTCAAGGGATGTGGGCATTACTGGCTGGGCCAGCAACTATTGCCGTTCCTAATTGCCCTTGAGCTGCTTGCTAGGACACTTCAGTGGGCAATTAAGAGATAACCACTTTGTTGTGGGTCTAGAGTCACATGTAGGCCAGTCTTGGTAAGATTGGCAGATTTCATTCCCTGAAGGACATTAGTGAACTAGATGGGTTTTTATGCCAATCGACAATGATTTCATGGTCATCATTAGACTTTTAATTCTAGATTTTTATTGAATTCAAATTTCACCATCCGCAATGTTGAGATTTGAACCTGGAAACCCAGAGAATTACCCTTGGTCTCTGAATTACTAGTCCAGTGATAATACCACTACACCTCCCCAATGCATTGACTCTGTGTTGATTGCATCTGGGAACAGTGCAACAGCAAACACTGTGGAGGAGAAGGATATCACTATCAACAACTTCTGGATTTACATTTTAACCATGTAAATACCAGCACCAGAATGTTAACAGCATACAGTAGATCCAGATATTGAAACCAAATGTGGGACTTGAACACATGTCGTTGGTCAGAAGGACTGTGGGGCAATTTTACCAGTAGAGACCAATAAGGAGGCCACCATCAGAAAGACCACAGTGGCCCACCTCACTGTGCTGACAGTCTAACCACAGACCCGGCTGCTCTGTAGCCATCACATTCACAACACACAAGTTGATCATCTCCAACAAGACAGAAATTGACAATTAAAAAAAAAAATAGAATCTAACCATCTCCCTTGGACATTCAATGACATTCTCATCACTGAATTCCCCACCATCAACATCCTGGGGGTTACCATTGACCAGAAACTTAATTGGATCAGACATATAAATAATGTGGCTACAAGTGCAGGTCAGAGGCTTGGAATTCTGTGAAGAATAATTCACCTTTTGTTTCCCTAAAGCCATCTACAAGGCACAAGTCAGGAGTGTTATGAATTACTTCCTGCTTGCCTGAAGGAGCCTAGTTCCAAAAACACTCATGAAGCTCCACATCAACCAGGACAAAGCAATCCATTTGCTTGGCACCCCGTTTACTATCTTAAATATTCATTCCCATCACAGTGCCAGCAGTGCTTACCATATGCATAATACACTGCAGCAACTCACCAAGCCTCCTTCAACAGCACCTTCCAAAAATGGACTTTGACCAGCTAGAAAGCCAAGGGCAGTAGATGCATTGGAACATTCCCATCTACAAGCTCCCCTCCACTTTAAAATGCATCCTGATTTGGAACGATACTGTCACTGGGTCAAAATCCTGGAACATCCTTATGAATTGTGGGTGTGCCCACAGCAGGTGGACCACAGTGGTTCAAGAAGACTGCTCACGTTCTCCAGGTTATTTAGGGATGGGTAACAAATGCTGGCCTTGCTAGTGATGCTTACATTACAAGGAGGAATAAGAAAAAGCCCAAGCAGTGCCTTTAACAGAGGTTGCGGGAAGAAAGAAGGGCACTCCATGTTGATGCACCATGGAGGGCCAATAGTTTGTAATGAATTTGCTTGGGCAGGTTCTGGTGATTGAGGGGTGAATCTTCTAATGCCAGCATCAGAGCCGGCCACTGCCACAGGGAGACTGCCCTTGTCCATAGGGTTGTGGAGGGATCTCCAGAAAGAAGGCCCTCCCTGGGAGTGTGCCTTAATGCACCTTATGTACTCACCATGCAGCAAGGGGCAATTCTAATGGCCAGGTAAAATGATGCTAACCAACCAAACTAATTGGATTATTTGGCCACCCACCTTTGGTCACCAGGCAGAAGAGACCATTGTCATTCTGCCTTTGGTATTAGCCCCTGGCAGCGAAAGACTATGGGAACATATCAGGTTTCCATTCCAATGCCCTCCCCCGCCATCTTACTACCCATCCAACATCCTAGCCCATTTCTAAAGGGCTGGTAAAATTGTGCCCTGAAAGTTATTGTCAGTTTTTTATAGAAATGTTAACAAGCACTAGTTATGGCATCACCTCACAGAGAACACATAAATGTTGTGCGTTAAATTACCTTACAGCCAAAACAAAACGAAATCTGTCTATAAAAGTCTCTTTTACAAATAATCTGTGACTCTATCTGTCCTAAAGGAAATTTCTCATCAGCACTTCAACAATGTCAATGGCCACTATTCTCTAAACTCACCCATGGCTGGGATTTTCCTGTTCCACTGCAATGAATGGAGTTTTGGTTGAGTGCCGAATTCCCCATTCTCGCTGGTATCAGTGACGGGGTGAACGAGACTAGAGAATCCCAGCCAATGTATAGAAGGCTTAAATTGTGAATGCACAAACAGGGTACGGTAGTGATTATTTTGCTGGACAGCAACTCAAAGGTTGGACTAATATTCCAGACAATAAAAGAGGACAGTTTGAGAATCTCAATTAATTTTAAAAAAATACGAAGTACAACACAAACATCAGTGAAAATAACCATGCAATTGTCCCTTTGTTGTACAAATTCAACAAGTTTGCTGATGTTCTTCAGAGCATCATGACCTGGTTGTGCTTATATGTGCTCACATCAATAGAGTATTGTGGACACTGATGTGGCCTAGTAAACCACTTGGCTGTATCACCACCTTCTCAGAACAATTAGGGATGTCTTGACAGTGGTGCTCACATCAACCCAATTAAAATGAATTAATAGCCTTTTATTTAAATAGAAAAACATATCCAATTAATTGATGTTTTTTCTCAATGTATAGTACAATGGGAAGTTGCATGTTTTCAGAAAGAACTTGTGTAAAATTTTAAATACCTTTGCAATTTTTACAGACAAATTTCTAACATTAATGCTTCATATCAGCCAGTCAAAAGCTGGAGACCGTTTTTCTAAAATCCATGTAAATTCCAAAATGCTTACTGATTCTTCATGTTTCTTGTTCACTTACCAAGAATTGCTACCACAATGTTTTCCCTTAGGATTTCTATGGAACCCCTAGAGATGAAGTAGAGTGCAGTGAGGATATCCCCACTGTGAACCAATGTGTCACCGGGTGGAGCATGTGTGGTTTTAAACTTCATAGCCAGAGCTCGCAGACAACCCTTACTGGCGCCTTTGAATGCCTTGCAGTTCTGAAGTAATGCCTGGTTGAGATGGAGACATATATCTGCCTGTAGACATTCAGGAAATCCTTTGAGCACCTAGTGGCAAAATTATACATTAGCGATAATGAATGGACACAGTCTTTAATTCTAGTCAAAGAATTGTATTCTCAAATGTTATTATAAAACTGACATTCTGGGCTACACTTTTCATTGTAGAATTTCAAAAAAATGCTTCAGTTATTAGAACATTCTGTGGTAGTTTCCCAATCTGTGCTTTATTTCAATTGTGACTTAACAATTTGGAATAATTTGAGCATTCATTTTAGATTCCCTAAAAAAAACTATATTCAAGATTATTATTATTGAAATTATGTACTCTTAAACTGTGGGCAGATCAATACAATTTGTAAAACAAACAATATCCTTTATGATTTGTAATGCTCTTGAGAATGCTATGGAATGTTGTATTATTTTAAAGATGTGATAAAAATAGAAATCATTGTTATACACTGGACTGTATTTTAACTCATGATTAGTAATCATACCAAATACCCAAACAGTTTTTTTTAAATAAGTTAAACCATCTCAAAGAAATGATACTGAGCTTGTGAAGATATTCATAGCAGAGATTATCAAAATATTTTAAAGAACTGAATTATTATCCGAGATGTAATAAGAGGAGATCTATGAACATGTCAGTCTTAACATGGAGACCAGCAGAAAGGATAGAGTAAAATCTTCTTATTATTTTTGGGCATCAACAGCAGAAGTACTATAATTTAGCGAGTTTAACTTTCTACTAAAAAAAGAAATACATTTCCAACATCTTCCACACTGCAGAATTAATCTACACTGAAGGAATTACTAAAAATGCTTTTGTTTTTTTTCAATTTAACAGTCCAGGAGACAGCCACAATGATAGAAAATAGGTTCTGGATTTTTGTTTAATGCTGTTCAGCCACCAGATGGCACAAAATGCATCGTTTATCACTGAACAGGTTTTATTCATAATAAGCTTACTTTACCAGGAGCAACAGATCTATTGACCAAAAGGCACATTGCATGCAAAATAATCCTGCCTTCATACAGCTTTACAATAGCAACACTGCAGAGATTGTTTTGAATTTAATATGATGTGGTGATGCCGGTGTTAGACTGGGATGGACAAGATGAGAAGTCACACAAAACTAGGTTATCGTCCAACAGGTTTATTTAACAGGTGAAGGAGTCATCTTATGAAGGAGTAGTGCTCCGAAAGCTTGTGATTTCAAATAAACCTGTTGGACTATAACTTGGTGTCGTGTTACCTCTCATCTTGAATTTAATACAAATAATACAAAATTAAACTCTAAATAAAATAGATACATTTTCTAATGGTCAAAAAATGATAGACTCGGGGAAGGTCTGCCGTCTCATTATGTATTTGTTTGATGTGAATGCAAAAGTGGCACATTTATGGTGATAACCCTTTCATTATGGTCCTGACTATGTACAATGATGCTGTGTGAAGTAAAATGTTAGGTTACAATGCAGTTATTTTTTGAGAATTCATATTATTCAATGAATTCTAAAACATTGATTCTGATATTAAGTTGCTCTATTCAATATTGAATAGTTGAAAAAAAATTAGTCAGTCCTAAACTGTATAAAAATCCAACACAAAATCCCAGACAGCTTGTGTTAATAGCCTTATACACAAGAGTTATAAATAGTACTAGTTGCCATGTTTCCATGTGAACAGCTGCAACCTTCACGTTCATTTTTCAAATCTCTTCCTATCTAATCTGCAGTATTCTTGGAAGATTTTTTGTTTTGGCAAGTTACATTTTTAATCTCTTTTTTTTTGCTTTAGTTTCATTTCTGTCCATTTTCATTTATTTTCAAAATTGTTCAATGTCATATTGCTACACAGAACCATGTACTGCAGAAACATTGGGAGAGATAATGAAAGGAATCAATCCTGTTTAATTTCAGAGGCATCTACAGTCGGAAATATAATATTAACAGCTGCTTCAATAAACGAAGATGGTCAGTGGCTGAAAGCATGACGCTCAGCTGCTGGATGCATTATGTGCGTGTCTGTTACCAATCTCTTTGTTTAGGAAGAGCTTTCCATTTTCAGGACACAAACTCCATCTTGGCTCTTAAAATGTCTGATATTATCAGTAATTGATCCAGGTGAGAAATATAAATTAATGTGTTTCTCCGCTACGTCCAATGTAAATACACTGAGTCAATCTTGTTAAGGATGAAATTGATCTAAGTACTTGCTCAGTCACCATCAAATATCCATGCACTGTGACTTTTGATTGCTGGAATGACTGAGTAACAGAAATATATAGTTGCCTATATGGATACACTAATAAATTGCTTTATATTAGCGGTTCTGGAATTGGCATAATTTGATGACAACTTTATTTGCATATAACTTATATAATGCAGATTCTTTCTAACCATAACCAGCCAAAGGACTGTTGAGATATGTTTTATCCAGTATATCAAACATCAGAATATAATTTCTAAAATAAATAAAATAATAAAATAAGCTACTGGTAATAAACGCATGGTTAGTCCTTGCATAACTAAATCCTGCTTTACTACAAAGTAGGGTTAATCAGAAAGGAAAGATTTTAAAACTCAATACACATCATTTGACCCTTCTCACTTCTTGGTGCGTTCCTACTTATACAATCTAAAACCACATCCAGCATTTGGTTTTTTGTCCGGCAGTCATTGAATAGCATATAAATAGCAAAAATGTGATAAAGGCATATAAACAGTAAGAGGAGGAGCCGGGCCAACTAGGGATCAAAAAAGAGGATTTATGCATGGAGACATAGGGTATAACTGAGTATTAAATTAATACGTTGCATTTGTTTTTACCAAGCAAAATTATGCTATGCATGCCTTGAAGAAAGAGAAGGCAATTAATACACTAGGAGGACTTAAAATTGACAAGGAGAAGGTATTGGATAGGCTGTGTATACATAAAATTGATAAAGCTTCAGGACCGGATAAGATGCATCCAAGGATACTGAGGGAAGTGAGGGTGGAAATTGCAGAGGCCATAGTTTCCATTCTTTCTGAGGCTCAGGGGTGATGCCAGCAGACTGGAGAGTTGCGAATGTTATGTTCTTGTTCAAAAATAAAGTAAAGCCTAGCAACTACAGGTCAGTCAGTTTCACTTTGGTGCTGGGAAATTTCTAGAAATAATAATTGGGACAAAATTAACAGTGACATATATAAGATTAATTAAGAAAGCATGCACAGACTTGTTGAAGAAAAATCATAATTAACAAACTTCCTGAAGTATTCTGAAGAGGTAACAGAGAAATGTATCTTTTCAAAAGCTAACAAGGAAATGCTGTTGATGTTATATTCATGGACTTCCAAATGGCATTTGACAGTTCCGCAGAACAGACTTGTGAGCAAATGTATAGTTCATGCAGTAAAGTGAACAGCAGTAACATGGATCTGGAATCGACTCAGTGAGAAAAAACAGACTGTAGTCAATAGATATTCCTGCCAGAGAATACTTTGTAGTTGAGTTCCTTAAGAATCAGTGTTGGGACTCTTGCTCGTACTGATATACATTTATGTACATATATCTTAATGACCTAGACCGTGGTACAGCCAGGCGACAATATCAAAATTTGCAGATGATACAAAACTTAGAAGCATCCTGAACCATGAGGAGGATAGTATAGAACTTCAAAAGGACATAGGTAAGTTGCTAGAATGGATAGCTAGGTGGCAAAATAAAGTTCAATGCAGAGAAATAATAAGTAATTCATTTTGGCACAAAGAACATGCAAGACAATATAAACTAAAGGGTATAACTCGAAAGGACGTGTAGCAACTCAGGAAACTGGGTGTATATGTTGGGGGTGGCACGGTGGAACAGTGGTTAACCCTGCTGCCTCACAGCGCCAGGCTTCCGGGTTCAATTCTGGCCTCGGGTCACTGTCTGTGTAGAGTTTGCATGTTCTCCTTGTATCTGCATGGGTTTCCTTGGGGGGTTTCAGTTTCCTTCCATGGCCCAAAGATGTGCGGGTCAGGTTGATTGGCCACGCTAAATTGACCCTAGTGTCAGGGGGATTAGCAAGGTAAATATGTGGGGGACAGCAATAAGCCTGGGTGGGATTGTTGTTGGTGCAGACTCGATAGGCTGAATGGCCTCCTTCTGCACTGTAGGCATTCTATGATTCTATGAAATCATTGAATGTAGCAGTACAGGTTGAAAGAGTAGTTAATTGAGCATATAGCATGCTGGACTTTAATAATAGTGGCATAAAGTATAAGAACAAGGAAATTGTATTAAGCTTGTATTACACACGAGTTTGGCCTCAGCTTGAGTATTGCAGTTTTGAGTACTACACTTTAGAAAAGATGTGAAGGCATTGGCAAGAGAGCAAAAAGATTCATAAGAAAGATGCCAGGCATGAGGCAATTTAGTTAAGGACTTAAACTGGAAAAGTTGGGACTGTCTTCCTCGAAGAGAAGGTTGAGAGGACATTTGATAGAAGTATTTAGAATCACGTGGGGTCTGGACAGAGTAGATAGGGAGAAGCTATTCCCATTCATGAAAGGTTGACAATGAGAGGGTACAGATTTAAAGTAACTGCCAAAAGTAGCAACAGTGATATGAGAAAAAAATTCATGCAGTTAAGGTCTGGAATGCATTGCCTGAAAGCATGGTGGAGACAGTTCAATCAAAGCACTCAAAAGGGAATTAGACTGTTATCTGGTAAAGAAGAATATGCAGACTTACAGGGAGAAGATGGGGGAATAGCACAAGTTAAATTGCTCATTCAGAGAGTCAATCCAGACACAATGGGCCTGAATTTACTATCGCGTTGCGCCTGTTTTCGGGCACGAAAACTTGATAAAATCGGGAATGAGGTGAGTAGTGCAATCTGCACTCACCTCTGCATCAGTTCCTCCTTTACCAAGGACCAAAAATTGGGACCGCATTTAAACTTACTTAATGCTTAATTAAACTTACTGCATGCCCAACCTTACTGATACTTCCCCCTTTACCATCAAGTTTGCCATTCCAGAATTGGTGCAAAATAGACATGCTCCTCAAACGCAGGCATTCGGTTAGTGAGGAGGTAAGTGCTGAGCATCTGAAGGCTCTCTGCCTGAGATCGGGGATGGGAGGTCCTCAGGGGAGGTCCTCAGAGGGTTCCTCTGCCTGAGATCAGTGAGGGGGATGGGAGGGTCTGCTGCCACTCTGCGTGAGATCACCGAGGGAGAAGGGGCAGTTCGCTGGCACTCTATCTGAGAATGGTGGGGGGGGGTGTGGGGGGGTTGGAAGGAAGGTGGGAAGGGGCCCACGATCAGTCTGGGCAGCAGAAAGGATGAGGGGTTAAGGGAGTCAGTAATGTTATGGGACAGGGGGAGGCATTATTCGGCCCAGGAGGGATGTGGCAGGGGAGTCGCATTCTACGTTCTTTTTCTGCGCATGCACAGCTGGAGGTGCCAATCAGAGCCATAGGAATTTTAGCACATTAAGCCCCACCCACAGGCTTCTGCAACGTGATCCGGAATTGCCGATACTTTTTCAGGTAGAGTGCGTATGGGGGCACCTGAGAACGGGTTTAAAAGTCAGATCTGAAACACTCCCAGTTTCAAGTCCGTCCAGCACTTTGAATCAAAATGGTAAAATAGGGTCCAAGGGGCCAAATGGCCTCCTGTAGCATTGTAACATTTCTGTGATTCTGGGAATGAGATGAGATTTTGGGTACAAAGCAGCAAGCTGCACAAAGCTGGAAAATGCTCAGCAGATCAGGCAGCAGCTGTAATAGAATCAATAATCTATAAATTCTGGCAATATATGACCTAAAAAAATTGCCAACATGGCAGACAAGAAGTCTTTCAGGCCAAATGAACTGGTAATGGAAGAAAAACCATGCCAACAGTAAAACAGGCATTCTGCTCTTTGGACGTTGTTGGAGGATCCGTCACAAGGTCAGTTAGCCCTGAAACAATGGTCAGAAATGTCTTGTGTCGAGGATCCCAATGGCAGGAATGGAAAGGTGCAGCACATCTGCTCTGGGGCAGAGGTGTTGGCCACATGAAGTCATGCAGTGGTCAGCCAATTAGATTCACAGAGGAGAGGGACTCTGGCCAATCTGACAGGGTTGGGCAGGAAGTCACCAGCCTGCCATTATTTCCGAGGGTTGAAGATCTTGGTGTCATATTTAAATGGCACCCAGACAGTTATCCACTCCCTATCATTCAGCTGCTGGTGAGGATTTTTTAACCCCTAAAAATACTGGCAGTCTTATTGTGACATTTCATGATTTGATTTTGATATGATTTATTATTGTCACATGTATTAACATATAGTGAAAAGTATTGTTTCTTGCGTGCTATACAAAGCATACCGCTCATCGAGAAGGAAAGGAGAGAGTGCAGAATATAGTGTTACAGTCATAGCTAGGATGTAGAGAAAGGTCAACTTAATGTAAGGTAAGTCCATTCAAAAATCTGACAGCAGCAGGGAAGAAGCTGTTCTTGAGTCAGTTGACCTCAGATTTTTATATCTTTTTCCCAACAGAAGAAGGCAGAAGAGAGAATGTTGGGGGTGCATGCGGTCCTTAATTATGCTGGCTGCTTTGCCGAGGCAGCAGGAAGTGTAGACAGAGTCAATGGATGGGAAGCTGGTTTGCATGATGGATTGGGCTACATTCACAACCTTTTGTAGTTCCTTGCTGTTTTGGGCAAAGCAGGAACCATACCAAATTATGATATAATGAGAAAGAATGCTTTCTAAGGTGTATCTGTGAAAGTTGGTGAAGTCGTAGCTGACATGCCAAATTTCCTTAGTCTTCTGAGAAAGTAGAGGCATTGGTGGGCTTTCTTAACCATAGTGATGTGATCTCAGTCTAGTTGGAAACTGGATGCAATGACAGTGTCACGAGCCTGTCTGATGTGTTGCTGCATCAACCTTACAGTGTCTTTGGTGACCCTCGACTCATCCTCCCCCAATCACTGTCAACCAACTATCATTGATCCTAGATCATCTACCCCCATCACAACTGGTCAACACCCCAGCACATTGGAACTCCCCCTCCATTACCATCGACTGGCCAACTGCCATCTTCAACCCTCCATCTATTATCGTTGACCTGTTCTCTGTTACACTCAATGTCAGGACCTCATCATTGACCAACTCAGTATTAACCCTTGATCTCCCCAAATTCATGTTTGAACTACCACCTGTAGGCATTGAGCATTCCTATTTGGTCCAGCTTTCTGCCTCTGATCCACACAAACCTTCAAAGGGCTGTGACCTCCCTTCCTTCACCCATCTGCCCTGTCCCATTTTCCTGTCACAGCCGCCTCCCTCCCTCTCTCCCTTGGTCAACCATGGTCCTTTCTCTTTTTCCAGCCACCACCCAACTTCAATGCACCAAGCCTCCTCTCCTCTAGTTCAATACATCAGACAGGAAAATCAACCCCTAACCACTCTGAATTCACCAGGAGGTCTACTTTGCCTATTGGCTGTCACCTTTAACAGCTGTGATTCTGAAGGCCTGTGCTTCTCATTTGCAATAAGAAGTGTCACAACACCAGGTTAAAATCCAACAGGTTTATTTGTTAGCAAAAGCCACTAGCTTTCGGAGTGTTGTCCCTTCATCAGATAAGTGGGAGTTCTATTCACAAACAGGGCATATAAAGACACAAATTCAATTTACAAAATAATGGTTGGAATGCGAGTCTTAACTTGGTGTTGTGAGACTTCTTACTGTGTTTTCCCCAGTCCAATGCCGGAATCTTCACGTCATGACTTCTCATTTGCTGCATATTTATTCTGAGAGTACACTTTAAGCTGGCGAAGTTATGCTTTAATGAGTATGCATGACTTGCTAATGTGTTAAAAAGAGGTTTCCAGGACTTACTGTTGGGAAACATGATCCACTTTCAATAAGCTGCCAACTTAATAACCAACTTTCAGCAAACCATTGGGAAGCTGACATTTTGCCTCCTGCTTCCTCCTCATTTCCTGCTCCATGAAAGATTCTGCCCAGCAGAACAGCATTTGCTGCACTCAGTAAAACAAGAATGTGGAACCACCTGCTACCTACAAAAGGTCAGTTTATGAATTTTTTTTTTCTCCTGAATGTGGAACTGGGATGAGTTGGCATTCTCTACCTCACTCCCCTCAATTACCAATGGTCCCTCCAATCTAACTATTTATCCCCTCCCTTGGCTTTCTATCAGTCCTTGACTTTGATCTCCTGACTTTGGGGGGATGATCTCACCTTTTCATCCCGTTGGTCTATGAGTGGGGTGAGCTAGCAAGATCAAAAGATGGAAAATCAGGTTCATGCCCAATTTCTTGCCATTCGCGATCTTACCAGGCACGGATATCCAGCAAGTTGATTGTAATATTTAAATCCATTTAAATATGGGCTTAAATATTGTTAGTGAGCCTGGGAAGCAACCATCGGGCCTCACTTGCTTTAGTGGTCTTGTCGGTGAAGGTCCTTCCTGATGAAGATCACATATGGCCCCCATCAATGGGGATCTGACAGCTAGCACTGCCCACCAGATACTCTGGCACTACCAGCTTGGCATTGGCAGTTCCCCTGGACACTGGACAGTGCCAAAGGGGAACAGCATGAGGAAATGGCTGAAGGGAAGGGGTGGATGGGGTTGAGGTCTAAGCTGAAGCAGGTCAGGGGAAACTGTGTACTCTGTCACTGGTGATTGACTGCAGCCAATCAATGGGCTGGGCTGGGGACAAGGAAACTGCATGGGCCTGTTGTGGGTGGGCGGAGTGGCCGGGGGGGAGCGGGGGCAGTGGGGAATGGTTGGCCAATTGGCCAAGAAGGCTAGCAATTGTAGGGGGGATGTTGACTAACAGATCTCTTTGGTTTGTGCAACAGAATGGAGAGATATGCAAATGTGCGGTAGCACCCTCTAGTGTGAGCTATCAGCTTTCCAGCAAGCTTAGGCCCTGCCCCCTCCCCCTCCTGGCAGGAAACAGATTGTGCATTATTTATTGCACAGAGTGGCAGAAGATTGGATTTGTAGGCAAATCCAATCAGGCAGCTGGATTTTCAGCACCACCAGCTCCACACGAGAAATTGGCATGGAGCTACATAAATTATGATGATGCTAATTACCATATATTTTAAATCCCATTAGCTGGCCTGAGACTGAAACCTGTGGGCCTGCTGGAGTCTTCCAATGCCCCCTTCATCCACCCCACCACCAGGAGTAATTCACTCCTGTGGGGTTTAGTAGAGCTCCCCACTTGCAGGAGCTGCTGGCCCAACCCCATTGGAGTGAAGGGGAGCAATTGAGACCCCTCCGAGATGGTTGGGTGATGGGGAGGGTGCTGACTGTGCAGTGCTAGCCTGGCAATGCCAGTCTAGCCAATGCCCAAAGGGCATCTTGGCATAGCCTACCTGGCATCAGGCTGTGCCAAGGGAGTAGGACCTAATGGGGCAGGGCCTAATGGGGACAGGACTTCTGGGGGCAATTGGTGGGGGTGGGAGATCCTGCTGCCACTCTGCACTGCGATCAGTGACAGAGGGAGGGAGGCCAGCGATCTGGGCTGGGCACTGGTGTGGGGGGTGGGAGGTCAGCCTGCTGGTGGGGGTTGGGGCTGTGGGGGCAGGGGGAGGGCAAGTTGGGACTGCTGGTGGGTGAGTAAATTGGGGTTGCGGGGGGGAGGGGATGGTGAGAGATTGAAGCGGGCTGGATGTGGAGGGAGGGGCTGGAGGGATGGGCTAGACTGGGTCTGGACACATTGGGGAGGGCCAGCGATCAGGCTGAACTGGGCACTGACAGACTAGCACGTGCATAGTGGCACGCTCAGTGCTATGCTGCCGGCCTCTCCCAGCCCATTTATTTTCAATGGGATTCACGCTAGTGCACTCTGGAGTGCAGTGTGGGAGATTCTTTGTTAAACTCCCAATGAAAAGACAATGAGATTTACTCCAGTTTTTACGCAAAGTCGACATTTTGAATTTGTTTTGGATGAATTGCCCCCAAGATCTGAAACTCTCTCGTTTTCAGTCTTGTTCGAGACTTTGAGTGTTTTTGTTAAGATGGCTCTCTTCTGAATCTCCTGCATACTCTCTAGTCTATCAACTCCCAGCCTCTGATCTCCTGCCCCCTTCCCAAAGTTACTTGCAGGACGCAACAACATTGTTTGTATCTTGCCAGTTCCAACTGAATGAGGCCCATAGTCCAACTTCAGGGGAATCTCAGGCCACCTCATTCAGGTGGAGGGAATGTACACAACAATGGGTGCACTGGAGCTTTTTCCAAACTTTTAGGTCTTGGTGAGTTCTTCCGCTTTCCTGAGGAATTGACTAAAATCTATGACGCCAATAAGTTATTCCACAGATGCTTCCTATCCTGCTGATTCTTTCTATTTTTATGCTTGGATTTCCAGCATCTGAACTACTTTGTCTTTTGTTCTGTGTAAGCACCAACTCAATTCCTGCTGCAGATATCATCCTGGCTAAACAATAATAAGTTACTGTCAAACACACTGGCATCGAATTTGTGGTTCTAAAGATGGCACAACTGTCAGTGTTTGCTGTCATTACTGTGTAAAACTGACAGCATCTCCTGGCATCCACACATGTGCAGTTAAATCTGGAAACCTTGAAGTTATTCCTTGCTCCTTTGCAGATCGTCTTGTTGAAATCCTTGCAGATATAAATGACTTTATTTGTCATGGATTCCCATTTTTTATGCTGCTAGTTTCACTATAAAAAACCTTAAAACATTACACCTTGTTTAAAAAGATATAAACAAGTTTTTAATAACACATGAAATCAAAATTATTGTTTAACTGTCTTTCTAGCTTTGAAAAGCTAATTTTTACATTTGTGGAACATCAAATTTCTCCAATCCATGATAAAAATCCCAAAGATTTTTAAATAATATATTTTTTTAAATGTTTGTCTGTGATATTTACCTTAATACCAATCTTTATTTAGCTGGCACAGTGGCACAGTGGTTAGCACTGCTACCTTGCAGTGCCAGGGACCCATGCTCGATTCCAGTCTTATGGAGTTTGCACATTCTCCGCGTGTCTGTGTGGGTTTCCTCCGGATGTTCCCGTTTTCTCACACAGTCCAAAGATGGTTAGATTAAGTGGATTGGCCATGCTAAATTGCCCCCTAGGGTCCCAACACTTGTATGTTAGGGGGATTAGCTGGGTAAACAAGGGGTTGTGGGAATAGGGCCGGGATAAGACGTAATGTGGGAGAGTCAGTGGAGACTCGATGGCCAAATGGGCTCTTTCTACACCGTAGGGATTCTATGATTTTATAACTAGTGATGGATAATCAATGCTTTTTACATCCTAGCTTGCTTCTGTGAGATTTCTTTAATGTCTTCATGCCCTTTACTCTGTCCATTGACTTCACTGTTTCTGTGTGCCCAAGATCCGCTATAATTTAAGCTGAAATGAAAATAATGTTGGGGAAGATGAAAGCCACACTGTTTTCTTAAGTGGTCAGGGACTAGAAAGGGGTTTTGGGGATTTTCTATTCTTTAAAAATACTCTGCTCACTTCTCTAGTTTCTCAAAGCTATTTGCAGCATACTTGGAACTGTACACAAGATTGAAATTTCTCTTTCCAAATCTCTTACATCTCAGTTAGGTGATCTAAAATCATTATTATATCAGCATCCTGCATGCTTTTGATGTTAATACTTTATTTTATATCTCCCCCATCCCCCCACCCAAGTCTTTATTTCTAACATATTCACATCCTTGATAAAAGCAAAATACTGTGGATGCTGGAATCTGAAACAAAAACAGACAATGCTGGAAAATCTCAGCAGGGCTGTCAGCATCTGTGGAGAGAGAATAGAGCCAATGTTTCAAGTCTAGATAATGTAGGGTCATCCAGTCTTGAAATGTTGGCTCTATTCTCTCTTCATAGATGCTGTCAGACCTGCTGAGATTTTCCAGCATTTTCTGTTTTTCTTGTACTGGGGATACAATTTGGCTGTCCTTCCAAACAATATTCTCAGACTTGGAGACGTTCTTCATCTTGTTCTGGGCTTGTTTTATTTCCTGCCACTTTTTTTTAATAGTAGCTGATAAGTACTGAGGATTAAGGATCTAAGTGTTTCAACCATCTAGTGAAGTATAGATTCTCTTGTTTGGTTCCTTCTGATGGTACTTGTGACAGTGTGTCTGCTGTTGATTCTTCCCTTGCACATACTCTGTACAGGAGTCATATCTTGTCAATCTTAGTTTGAACCATTGGATTCTGGGCCACATCTTCAAAATTTTTTTCATGATCAGGTTGCTGTCTAGTGGCTTATTGTCTATTTCAATTTTGGAGTCTAAAAATGTTTTCTATGCCCTTGTTGCTGCCAATGCTTCTTTTTCTATCATGGTATATGATTGTTCTGTTTCTGATAGTTATCACTGGGCTACACATCTCTGTGCACTTAAATAAAAACTGCCCTCAGACTTGTAGACAATGCATCTACTGCTACTATGGTCAGTAATTCTGGGTCATAATGTACCAAGACATTAAAATTTCAAAAGACATTAAAATTTATTTATTCCTTTCAAAAGCATTTTGCTCATTCACATTCCAGCATCACCGTTGATCCTGTCCCCAGTGCTGTCTCAAGGGTTCGTTGACCTCTGTTAAATCTGATAGGAATGTGCCTACTTGGTTGAGCATCCCAGGGAACCTTTGAAGCTCAGTTATGTTCCTCAGTTGTGGAAATTCTCTAACTACTTTTGGTTTTTGCGAATCAACTGTGATTCCAGTGGATTACACTATGTGATCTAGAAATCTGATCATTGATTTGGCGAACTCAGGCTTCTCATTCACTGTTAGGCCTGCATTCTGGAAGACTCTCAGAACTGCTCTGGTTCTGTGATCATGCTCTTCACTTGTAGAGCCTTGTGTCACAGCCATTTGGCATATTACTGCCCCCCATGTGTAAGATATTGTTCCCTGGAAAATCTTTAGAGCTGGCAAAGCAAAGGGAAATCAATTGAAACATTAATGACCAAATGGCATTCTAAGACTGGTCGACAATTTGAATTCTTTGTACAGAGGTAACTGCCATGATTCACTGCTCAGAACCAATTTGGCAGGTAAAATTCTTTTGGCAAGTATGACAAGGCTCTCATCCACTGTGAAGCCCTTGGTTGGATCTCACATTTGACTGATTTGTTTAACTGAGTTAAATCCATGGAGATTCTTATAGAACCATTTGGCTTTGGGACAGTGACCATTCATGAACACCATTATTGTTGGTATGGTAACCAATGGGACAACTCCTTGCCATTGCATCTCTTCAATTTCACCCTGAGTCTATTGAAGAATAAGTGAGGAATATTCCTTTGTGTAAAGAAGCAAATTGGTTTAGCATCAATTCATATGGTGTTATGGTACTTGGTTTTTAGGTTCCTTGGCCCTGTAAACAAATTTGGAAATTCATTTCAAAATGTACTGCTGTAGTTTTCATTAGCAACTCTGCACATTTTAGAGATGAATTTCAGTGTTAGGTGTGCCTTTCTGCTTGGCAGAGAGCCCTCTAGATTTTGAACAGCATAGAGAAGTTCAAAGATTCCTTGGTCTCTAGATTTGAGCTTTGCCATGATTTTGACCTTTGACTTTTAAAGATTTCACCCCCCCCCCATGACCTTGTAATTTGATTGATGAGAGTTGCAGTGCAATCTGTTTGAGCCCATTTGACTTCGTCTGATAAGACAAAAATCCTTGCTTCTGTGTCTAGTTCAACTACGCTGGGCTGTCCATCCACTTCGAGTTTAATACTCCAAAATTTGTTTTCAGCACCATCTACCACACACAGGAAGACTTGTTCCTTTGCTTGTACTTCTTCCACTTGTATGTCACTACAGTTTAAAATTTTCTCCTTTTTACATGTTGTTTTCCAGAGACAAACAGTTTTGAAATGGTCTACTTTTCTGCAGTTCTGGTACTCTTCTGGACATTCTTTATGCTAATGTGGTTTGCCCCCCCCCCGCACTGAAAACATTTCAAAATGGTATCTGTACACTTTTCCACATTTTGCTGGGCTTAGGCATCCTTTCCCTTTTATCATCTACAAACTGAATTAATCTCAGTTGAACTTTCATTGGGACCTATCCTTCCCTGTGAACAAATCATAGAATCCTACATTGCAGAAGGAGGCCATCTGGCCAACGAGGCTGCACCAACCACAATCCCATCCAGGCCCATCCCATAACCTTATGCATTTACCCTAGTTAGTCCCCCTGACATTAAGGGGAAATTTAGCATGGCCAATTCACCGAACCTGTACATCTTTGGACTGTGGGAGGAAACTGGAGAACCGGGAGGAAAACACATAGACACGGGGAGAATGTACAAACTCTACACAGTGACCGAGGCTGGAATTGAACCCAGGTCCCTGGTGCTGCGAGGCAGCAGTGCTAAACACTGTGCCACCATGCCACCCGCAGATTCAGATTCTATTCAGAGTTCTATTTGCCTTGGCATCTGCATTGCTTTTACTAATGTCAATTCCTGTCTTGTTTGTAAGAGATCTGATAAAGCTTAACCTAGAACCCTGACTATAATTCTGCCATGAATCAGTTCATCCTTTAAGATTCCATATTCATTGTTCCCTGCCAACCTGTAAAGGTTGTTAATGAACAAATCAATGCTTTCCCCGGACTTCATTTTATTTATTAAATGTGTTCCACTCTAACATAAAATTTTGATGGGACTTGAAATGTTTGTGCAATCATGGAACAGCTCTGTACCTTATGAACCTTTTAAATCTAGTTGTCCCAGTTCTGGTGCTGTTGCGAGCTTTCTGCACTCTGAAATTACTCTGGGAATGGTAGTATGGATTTCATGCCCAGGAATTGTTCCTGCTTCTGTGCTGCCATTTGCTGCTTTGGGCCTTTGCTCACCACTGTCCAGTCTCTGGGTCTGTGTCTCAGCTTGTATCTGCTACTCCCATGATGTTTTGACATTTTGGTGAACTTTAATTGTTTTTCTTTTACCCTTTCTTCGAGGATCTTTTTTCTTGCCAGCCCTGTATCTTCTTTTTAAGGGCCGTTGGGTCTTTTACTTGCTGCACCCAAATTTTGTTGTGTGGTCAGGGTCTAAACAGGATTAAATCTTGGTGTATACTTGAGGTCAATGGTGATT
This sequence comes from Carcharhinus amblyrhynchos, assembly GCF_965287045.1. Taxonomy (NCBI): domain Eukaryota; kingdom Metazoa; phylum Chordata; class Chondrichthyes; order Carcharhiniformes; family Carcharhinidae; genus Carcharhinus; species Carcharhinus amblyrhynchos. Next base: position 57,409,751 of record NC_137334.1, read on the forward strand.
GCCATCAATTCACTGATCACAAAATCTTAGCCATTTGGAATCAGATTATTGCCCTGTATGCATGGCCCCAGAAGGTAGAAACTAATTTGGCTTGATTTCAGTGTTGTGTCTGACTCCATTGTCAAACAATTTATGAACAAATTACAGTACAGTCCATTTATTTTAAATATATTTGTAAAAAAAATTTCAAGATTCTGTACATGATGTTCTTCTCAATTAGACAATAGCATGACCAACTGAAGATAAAAATATTATTTGTAATGCAAACAGTAGGGCTATTTCTTTTCATTGTACTAATATGACAAGAGAAATTTGCTTTCCCATTTGGTATCATTTTTAGTCCTACCAGACCTTCTGTTTCCCTACCTCACCTCAGTGCCTGTTACACTCAGACAGCTCGAGGAATGAACATGATAGTTGGCCAGACGATGAGTGTGCATAAAACCACCAACTGTTTTCTCCTACTCCCACCAAAATATGTGGTCTCCCTGACTTGGTGCAGCAACCATTTAACATGAAGCCTTATCCTGTACTTGGAATTAAAAAAATGTACGACACTTTTTCATTCAATAAGAAAGTTTAGCTTATCACTTGACAAACTTATTGTGTAAAGCAAAGACTGCAGCATATCAAGTTTGCTCTGCAGTCATTGACATGTGCTATTGAATTACTTGGATTACTGATGGACAAGTCACAGATATTCAAAAACAATTCCAGTCTGTAAAAAATTAGGATAAGGTTTTCCTAATGGCTCTAGCTGGAAGCTTTGTTGCTGATAGCTTACACTGCAGTACTGATGACAATACTATAGGTCAAGGATCCTATATTTGAAATCGTCAGGGCTGATTGCATTTTGGTTTACAGATGATTTCGGTTTTCAGGTACTGCATCTAAACTTACATTATGATAGCCTATAGTCTAAAGTAAATGGCTAGAAAAGTAAGATGTATTATGGAAGAATAAATACAGGATACAGAGTGGCATGGTGGCACAGTGATTATCCTGCCTCAGAGTGCCAGGAACCTGGGTTCAATTCTAGCCTTGGTTGACTGTCTGAGTGGAGTTTGCATATTCTCCCTGTGTCTGCGTGGGTTTCCTCCGGGTGCTCCAGTTTCCCAGTCCAAAGATGTGTGGGTTAGGTTGATTGGCCATGCTAAATTGATCCTATTGTCAGGAGGATTAGCAAGGTAAATGAGGGTTGCAGGAATAGGGCCTGGATGGGATTGTGGATGGTGCAGACTCAATGGGCCAAATGGCTTTCTTCTGTACTGTAAGGATTCTACGTGATAACAAGTTTCTTTTTGAAAAGTTCATCACAAAAATTGCAAGGTAAATAATGCTGGTGGACAACTTGATTTCTTATGCTAAAGATGGATAAGGCTCAAAAAATAGTGTGGCTTTCGGATGTATTTAGTTTTCAGATTTATGGATGGAGGATTCTCGACCTGTACCTTCACTGAATTCTATAGTACAGCAGCTAGAACTGTAGACAACGTGAGTGGATCAATGGTGATTACTTCTGTTTCTCTTCCAAGGTTAAGTGCTGGTTGAGATAGTCAGGAAGAAGCACATGTCATTGCTGAAAGTCAGTTTCATGGGTTAAAGTAGTCTGGACAGTCACTTGAAATTCAATACTTAGAAGAAGATAGTGGTTGGGTTTTGCAGAAAATATCTTCAAAACAACTGTCTTCAACTAAAACATGATAGAATGCTGTTTATTTAATTAAGTGAAGAAAATGCACAGTACAATATAGAAAGGCTACTTATATCTATATTGTAATGAAGAAGACAGAAATAAAGTGGTGGTGCACCTGCACCAACACTTGCACTCCTGATAAAATTTTGTCTTGTGGGAGCCTGATTCTGGTTAATATAAATTACCGTGAATTTGTGAGAACTTTCTCAATATCCCTGAATTCTTAAATGCAGTTTCACCAAGAAAACACCTTCTCCTTTTTGCTTAACTGGTGGCAATAGTCACATGCAATTTTTTCCTCACTTTACTTAAATATGAACTGAAGCCTTCATCCTTCTGAAATCGATAAGACACATTCATTATGCTGGCATGAATAACATTAGATAATTGCTTATATGAGTAAATCTAAAACTAAGTTCCATGTTTAATGGAAATTGGACAATTATGCTGAAAGGGAAGAATATATTAATGAAGTGTACTAATTAGACAAAGTTTAAACATAAAGTTTCATAATATAGTTTAAAACAGATATTCCTGTCTCTTTTTTTGAAAAACCGAGTTGAACTTTGCCCCATGGTGCAGGCTATATCATGGTTACAAAGAACAAAAGGAAAAACAAGTAATACCAAGTAAAAGCCAAAGCACCATCAATAACTGTTCCACATGCAAAGTCACTTAGGATCAATAAAATTAGCAATTTAAATTTATATTCTGATATTTCTGCCCATTCATTCCTCTTGGATATCGAGGCCACAGTGCAAAAAATAAACTATGGCCCACAATCTAAAATGGGAACAGTCTGCAAACAACCACACTGGCACCAAGCTATTACAAGTATGAAACTCCATTCCATTTGGTTTTAATTATTAGAAATATTTTAAAAAAGTAAAAATTAATATTTTTCACCTTCTGTTTTCTTTATCTCCCTTTATCTCATCTTTCTCTCTCTATTTGCCTTCTGTATACTTTTTTCTTTTAATTAATTATTATAATTTATATTATTATACAATTATTATAATTTATATAATTATGTAATTATTATAATTTATACATGTCTCATTGAGGATTGTACCATCTGATTTTTTGAAGTGACAAGCTTTTGTTGCTTGTCTTGCTCACACACTGCAAATCACCTCCAGAGGATGTCATGCTGAAATGGATCTATAAATACTGAAGTCAATGCCCCCCCACACCTCCCCTCCGCCACGTTCCCCCTGACGCCCTGGTTTTCCCGGCCTAGCACATAGGTTTACTTCCTGGCTTCCTCCCCCTGCTGCTGACCTCCTTGCGTGAAATTTTAGGCCTCCCACCTCCCTCAGTCCCACTTTGCAACCTCCCCCCCATCATTCCTCCTCTGCCTGCAAAACCACTGATGGGGGAACCACAAAATTATGCCCCGTAGGTATCAATTTATCAACTAAAAACCCAATGTAAAGTCTTTGAGCAGTTGTATGCATACTGAATGGTTCCTTCATTGCTGACCACAAAATCCCTTAGCCATTCCCAAAAGCCCCTTAGCCATACAGAAGAACATATTTAAGCTGTGGAAAATAAATCCGCTGCACATAATATCTTTTTTAAAGTAGCACTCTTAAAAGTGAATGTTGCAATTAAATATAAAATTAATATACATTTCTTCTCATAGCATATTGTATGTCAAAGGAGAAATTTCAATTGTTTACTTTTGACTGGAAATGCAGTGAAATGTTGCTGCTTTCCTTCATGATGTAGTTTGTAAGTTGTAGCTTGCTTCCATCAACTTAACATCTAACAATTGTAACACATAACACCATACATTCTACTGACTCTAGTGGAGACTTCCCTCTACATTACACATATATAATCTGGATTTCCATATTCTTTCATTTTTTTGCAATAAGAGCTCTCTGATTTTATGATAATGATGTTCGAGCGTGTCAAGCAGTTTGCTCAAATACATACAAATCTGACAACTGTGCAATGTTTTAGAGGCTAGAAAATTGCAGTTAATCCTTGTAATGCTGTCATGCACATGGTTTGAACTTAAAATACTCAGACATGGAAAATAAATCACATTGACAAAGCAAGGCAACTTGTCCACAGTCATAAAGATAAAAATGTTTACCAGGAAATCTACGCAACATAATCATATGCACATGGAAATAAAAAATGATATGGGTACCGTGGACTGCGGGATACAAAAGTTTAAAGAAATTACAACCAATTATTAAGGTATATGTAAAGTTGTAATTTGTTTCTGTTATCAATGTCTTATGCTTTTCTCCCACAATTCACCTTACCCCCTTTCTTTATAATTCATTACCTAACTACTGGCCCATGCAGAAATCCCACAAATTAAACTTAGAAAATACCCAAATAGCTGCAAAAATAACACTAATGCGTTTTCACACTTGTAAACAGCAATGACATGTACCTCCTGTTCTTACCAGAGGGGGTTGGTTGAATTATTCCAAGCATGATGTTGTGAAGCAGATAAGGAAGAGATAAGCTTTTATAAATACAACAAATAATTCACATTGCTTTTGTTTTTACTCTGATGCATCTTAACATTGGGACTTCAAACACGATGAATAAAATCTTACATATTTGTCAAACTGAAAGGACATATCTGAAATAAAACAGAAAATGCTTGAAAAGCTCAGCAGGCCTGGCAGCATCTATTGAGAGAGTCAGTTTGCACTCTGAAGAAGGGTCATATAAACTTGGGACATTAACTCTGTGGGGTGTTTGGTGGGGGGTGTATTTTCCGGCCTCCTCGCTGCATGTTTTTCATGGCAGGAGGTGGCATGCTGTTTGTCAGTGGCGGCATCTTCTGGTGCTATTGCTGTCAATGGGATTTCCCACTGACTGCACCTTACGCCACCGAGAAACCCATGGAAGGGTGCACTGTTGTGGGACCAGAAGATCCCGTCGACATGAGCAGCCGAAGAATTCTGATCTCTGTTTCTTCCCCCCATGGATGCTGCCAGACTTGCTGAGTTTTTACAGCACTCTCTGTTTTGATTTCTGATTTCTAGCCTCTGCAGTACTTTATTTTTATATCAGAGAAAATATCCTTTGGTACTTTTGTAACTGATATCTAAGAATTTAGGAATGGAAAAATTCTTGCATTATGTGTTTGAACAGCTGTTAAATAACTCTGGGATTATAAACTCCACTGGGAATGAAAACACCACACAAATGTAATATTTGTAACACATGTTAATAGATTTGTTTGAATTTTGTTTACCTTTTTTATTAATAAATAAATTAGCACTTATGTTAAAGTAGATCGTAGTACAATTTCACTTCAAGATGTTATCAAAGGATTACAAATATTATGCAGTGGAACCTCAACCCCAATCTGTTTAATGAAGGAGATTTACTGTTTATTTTGGGCCTGAAATGCTACAGTTTAAACAAAAAGGCTGCAAATATTGCTAAATGATTGACCAAAAAAGATACAGTTGTGCATTATAAAAATAAATCCTGCCAACCTGAACGTGTGTCCAGGGACAGGAATGATCACAACTGCGGAATATCTGTGCTCTCCAGGGAAGTGGGTTTTGTTAGGCTGGAAAGTGGGATGCATAGGCATTGCTCTCATATGGCCCTGTTTCAAAACGGTTGATCATGTGCTGGCTTCTTGCATCAATTTATTAAAAAATGTGAGCTGATTTACAAAAATTACAGGCATTTGTTTTTTGTGTGATGGAAGTGAAAATTATCTTGACATATTTACAAAATTATCCTTAACCTGTCAGCTACTTAATACCTAATTTAATAAGGATTTCCTATACTTGTAAGACTGTTAAGTGGCATATTGCCGATAATTTTGAAGCAGGTGTCAAAACACCAGGATATTTCTATTGTAGCTAATGTAGTATCGGCAATAAAATATGATCATAGTATCTTGTTATTCTACTTAAATTCACATCTTCAAATACTATTTGTATTGATACGGTGAAGCACAGGGAGCTATATTTAATGTTTGACAGTACTGACTGGATTTCTGATTGGATCACTCACAGGTTACTTTCTAAACAGTTAAAGAACTTGTGCACATTGAATGAAAGCCTCCATTCCATCAATATTTAGTTATGTAGGTTATAAATAGGAAAATGATATATGGGATTATTTTGAAACATCAGAATTCTAATAGAGTATTCCTGATCATGATTACCATATGTATGTTTCTTTCAACCTTAAATCTTAGTTTTATTTTGTTATTTTACTCAATTTAATCTCTGTTGCAGAATTCTAATTTATCAAGAGTGCCAAGCATTAACAGCAATTGCTGTGTTCCATATATCTTCCTGTGTTTATTAATAGCACATTGACAACTAGTCAACTGCTTCCAGTTGTCACAGATAATCCTCTGTTCCACTATTTACAGGTTTTGTCAACCACAGTTCTGCCTACTCAAAAAGAATCTCACGAACGAACAGATCCATTGGACATACCATGTTCATATCTATTCCATTTGTATACGTCCAGGCATGTTGGAAGTATTCCTCCAGTCTCTGACGGAGAGGATTGGGAATCTGATGAAAGCGTATGAATTCCTTGACTCGAAGCATTTGCATGTGATACCTTGCTGTTCCAGAATAAAGCCTTTGGATAATTGCTGAGACATTACCAAAGATACTGGCATACATTAGTGCTGGTCAAGGAGAAAACAGAGATTCAATCAGATAGGTTAGGCAGCATTTACATTTAATATATTTTTAAATATAGTATATACAGGACTTACGCATAAACCTTTTGGCCATTATATGAGCTGAATTGGTGCTTTTGAAGTAATTATGAATGATCTTGAATCATAATTGTCAAAACTAGCTACTTTCCTTTGGTGTATCAAATATGCCAGATAATTTGCCTGACCACAGATTTTAAAAAGTCATGAATAAAATTAAATCAAGCTTTGTTGGTATTTCCCCAGTTTATAAAATCAAAGGCCTTCACTTTGCATTTTCTTTCATAATCACATTGTGGAAATACCAATAAATGTAACCATTAACGTTAGAGTACTCAGGATATTCAGCAAGGGTAATAAAGTTTCAAATACAGTTTAAACTCAAGTTATTTAATAGTCTGGTTTAGGGAGGGTGATTGGGTGTCTATAAAAGAGCAATGTTTGGATCCTTGACAAGAAGCTGAGAGTTACTGCTAGCCCCTCAAGACTTGCTGTCAACTTGTATGATTCTAATATGTTTTAAAGCAGCTTCAACCAGCTGTCTTGGAAATCACCTGATTCGGGATTTGAAACACTGTACTTTTATACACTTGCGCTCACGCAATGTTGCTCAATACCAGGCCACCAGAATGAATGCGCCATAGCTGAGTAAACATGATCCGTACGAAGATTTTGTGCAGCATTTATATCACTACAAGCATAAGTGCAATTCAAATATCTTGATATAGAATATAGTAAGGCTATAAATAAGCAATGTGAAATGAGTGACTGCCTTTAAAACCCAGTTGATAGCATTTAAGGTAGTCACTGTAACAAACCAATGTATTAATCTTGCACATTTCTCTGCAAAGCCAAATTCTAAAACACCAACAGATATAATTGGATCACAAATCTTAGAACATTGTTAACCTAAATATGGAATTCCATTCAGTAGATCACTTGCCATTAACACTGAAATCAATCGTAATCCTTAGCCACACTAGAAAGTTCTCACTTATTTTTGTTTCCAGTGCCCAGCAGAATGGGTAGAATTGTCCAATTGTTCGGTTTGATCTAAAGACATTTTACATTCTGAGTTTAACCTCTGAGTGCCACCATGCCCTAGTACAAGGTAATTTGTATTATATTCTCATCATCACAGCAACCATTTTGACTGGTTTAACTTATACCCTTAGTATGTCTAGCCTTTTGTGCTGAGAAATATCTATTAAATATCAACTCAGTAACGTCACCATGTCCTGATTAGGGTTCTAGTCGCCACTTAAATTCAGCAGACCCAAGGATATACTGAGCTACCTATATAGGGTACTATGCATCATGAATTTTTTTCCACACATGTAAGTTATGCAGTAGTTGTACAGCCAGTACAAGCTGGTTATGCGCACCTTGCATAATATATAAATTAATAAGATCACACCATCGTGAATGATAATGGTGGCTTCAACAATCCATGGAAATTTCAAACAAAGCACTGATCTCACACTGGAACTGACATGTTCTAATCACCATTGCCAGGCTATTATCTTGGGTGCACCACAGTGGAATAAATAAGATCTGTACTAAGATGAATTTATATTAAAACAAGCATACATCTCGGAAAAATCTATGGATACAATATTCCTAAAAATAATATATATAACTAAGACATAACTGAGGGACTGGACTGAGATTCAGAAATTGTTCTTCCAGGTAAACTAACTCAGCCTTTTAAAATGTATCATTATCGCGTCAGCTTATTCAGAACTGGCAGTGTCATGAGTAAAATAAATTACTGGCCAATACTGACTGTATCTCATAAATAACTCTAGACAATTATGACAACAAGGAGGTGGGGGGCAGATTTTATGACATAGTTCTTTACATAATATAGACCAGGTCAAACACAAGAACATCACAGAAGTGTAGGAACAGTTTCAGAGATTTATTATCCTTGAGGTCATCTTCAATGACTTCCCCTTATCAAAAGTATTTGCAGTATTTGAATGTAATCCTGAATAAAGAACTAATTTCTTGATTATATTTGCAAGTATTGATCCCAGATAAAAGATTTGCAGTTTACAGCTTCTTTTACAAAAAACCTGGCAAGGTTACAAAACTGACACTCCTTTAGGTATTTACATTTAAGAAACTAACGTTCTTTCAGATTATTTAGTCTTAAAAATAGATCAAAGGGTAAGGATCACTTACATCCAATCAGCATGACGCAGATGGAAAAGATCTTCTCTGAGTTGGTGTTGGGAGACACATTCCCAAAACCAACACTTGTCAGACTGCTGAAAGTGAAGTAGAGTGCTGTCACATATTTATCCTTGATGGATGGTCCAGAGCTAGCATCGCTGACATTATATCGTTTTTCTATTTGTTGTCCTAAAGAATCCAACCAGCCAATTTTGTGTAGTAGGTATGGTCGCTCCACATTCCCAATGGCATACCAAATACAAGCGAGCCAGTGAGCAATCAAAGCAAATATGCACATGAGCAGCATCAGGACCGCAGCCCCGTATTCAGAGTATCGATCTAATTTACGGGCGACCCTCACCAGGCGCAGCAGACGGGCTGTCTTCAGAAGACCAATCAGTGTTGTTGTCTGTCAAAACAGGAGAATTATCAGCAATCAAGACAGTTTTTTCACATCATCAAAATGAGATTCTTGTGCTCATTGATTTTCTAAAAGTCACCCTGCCTGACACCCAGCATAAGAATATGCAGCACACATGCCTTCAATACCTGAAAACCCCTTTTTGACAAAGTGACTGGTTAGGAAACTTCAGCAATGTCTCCTGTGGAAAAACACAAAAAATCTGAATAGTTACGAAGCAAATAAATTAATGAGGTAAGGATTTAATTTGATTTTCAACACTGATTCAAGCCTTGAAATTTGTTAAATAAATATTACATGCTTCCCATTGGCCATATTATTTGCAAACATGGGATCACTTATATGTGTATTACATTTATCCTGATAACCTTCATCACCAATTGCCTGCCCAATATCTAACAAAACTTTTCTTCAATTTAATTGGTCTTAGCTTTCAGGACCATTTAATTTCCTCTGATCCAAATTTCATTCACCTTTCCAATATCCTCTTGTGTTGAATCTATTGATAGAAAACTTGGGATCCATATTTAAACCATTCTTGTGTCGAATCTTTGGCCCTACATTCGTTCTATTACCAAGATTACATTTGTCTACCAACAGAATATTGCCTGCCTAAGATGTTCTCTTCCCCAAATGCTGCTGAAGCCCAAATATGTAGCTGCATCACCTGGAAGAAAAGATTATTTTTATGTCCTTTCTTAGTGCCTCCATCCATTGCAAACTTCAGCCAACTCAGAATTCTGCTCTGAGGAAGAATTGTAACGTCTTGAAGCATCAATTCTGTTTCTCTCTCCACAGATGTTGACAGGCCTGCTGAGTTTATCCAGCAATTTCTGTTTTTGTCTCAGAATTCTGCAGCCAGAGTCCTCTCCCACCCTGAGCTTTGTCAGCTCTCTGTATTTCAATTAAAGAACTTTCAATCTGAGTATTCATCTTAAAGTCCCTCCGTACCGAATGCTATCTGAGCAATCTCTTGTGTCTATACTCACCTGCCTCTGCCCTTTTTGCTATATCTTTGGGAATTCTTCTTTCAAACTAATTCACCTTATTACTTTCCTTGCCTTCAAAAGCCAGTTAAAACCTTTTCATTGCCATTGTTTCAATTCTTAAATTTCTTCATCTTTCACATTTTTCAATCTTTCTAAGTGCTTTGAAACATCTTTAACTCAGCTGGACAACCCATGAATATTGGCATGGGGATCACAAGGCTTTGTTTGCATCCATTGATTGCAATGCAGGCAGCACACCAACTTCATCCTGCTCATTTCAGTATTTCGGCATCTGGCCAGTGTTAACTGTATGGTTCCTTGGCTCTTTCCATCGCCTGGCTAACATTACGTGTGAGGAGTGGTGGGGGTACGTTATGCCTGAAGCAGATGCTGAGAATCATGGTTGAAGAAAATCTGACCTGGGAGAGAGTGAGAAATGACAACACAGTGGATCCTGCCCTGGAGCCCATTCTTTCCAGCATGGAAATGTCATCAAATCAGTTTGTGGACCCAAATATCACCTGATGGCCTTGTCATAACCTCCATTACAGCACAAAAAGCAGCTGCGCAATGTCTCAGTGCTGAAGTGGAAGTTCATATTGCTGTCATGCAAAGCCATTTGACTGCCATACAGGTTCAGGCTGCTGCCATCATAGCTACGGGCGACAGTATGCAAAGGCCCTAACAGCAGCCTAGAAAACTGCCCACCATCAGATTATTAGAATTGCCTTCATAGGACCTTTTGAATTGGCAGTCACTCCATGGATCACAAATCTGCAGTGATCTTCCAGGAAGACAGAAAGACAGAGCTCATCTTCCCATTCCCTCATTCTGCGAGTGCCCTCGTCTGTCTGCCAACCAGTCCAGATTGCCACTTCCTATGCCAAGAGAGTTTGTAAATGAACATTCTAGGCCCAGGACTTCTTGAGGACTTCTGCCACCTCCTCCACTGAAAGTCATCAGCTTCCCACCAGCAATGCAGCCATCACTGGAGTACCAACTTATACAAACACTAGAACAGCTAAAGGCACATGGCAGAGAGGCACTAAAGAAATTCAGAAGGGTGAGTTAACTCTTATCTGAACTACCATACAGTCATAGAATCATAGAATCTATGCAGAAGAAGGCCATTCTGTCCATCAACTCTCCAAAAGAACATCTCAGCCAGACGATATTCTACTAATCCCCCTAACCTACACATCTTGAGACACTGAGGGGCAATTTAGAATAATCAATCTACCTAACCTGCACATCTTTGTACTGTGGAGAAAACTCACGCTGACACAGAGAGAACATGAAACTCCACATAGACAGGTATCCAAGGCCAGAATTGAACCTGGGTCCCTGGTGCTGTGAGGCAGCAATGCTAACCACTGTGCCATGGTGACACCCATCATGACATGATTAAATTTATAAATTTGGTTAGGAATATATATTTTGTGTTTCCTTTCTTTCCACATTGTAGCAATGTGGGAACTGCTTTGGTCAGTGACCAAAGTGGGATAGAGTTTGAAATTGTGACAGAATGGAGATTGGGATTTCACTCAGATAAGTACTTCAAGGACAGTTCATACACGAGGAGCTTTCTGAGCAGCAACTTCCCTTGCATCATTCTCTTCTTCAAGTTGCTGCTCATGGTGTCACTGGCAGCAAGGTCCGCCCTCTCAGGAAGACAAGCTTGTGCAGTGTGCAGCTAAACAATCTCATATCTTGAAATTGGTTCTGCCGAACATTGCAGGCCATCTCCAGAGTGGTCTGAGCAGTGGAAATGCTCTTTTTGTATGACAATCATCGTTTCTATTCCATTTTGTATGGCAGCATGATTTTTGTTGTACGCATGCTGTGTATGGGTGCAGCACTGCACGCTAGATTCATCAGCCAATTCATCACTGTAAAGCTTTCATTGCCAAGTAGCTCATAACTACTCTTCAGTTTGACATTGAGACTCTGATGTACCAGTTGTAGTGGGTTCCATACAATGAATTCCTTGTGACTAGTACTGTGTAAGCACCTTTGGTTTAGCGGGCTTAAAATGGATACATCCCCAGGTCCAGATGAGATGTATCCCTGGCTGCTATGTGAGGCATGGGACGAGATTGCAGGGTTCTGATGCTAATTTTCAAATCCTTTTTAACCACCAGAGAGGTGCCAGAGGACTGGAGAACAACATATGTGGCATCATTATACAAGAAGGGAAGTAGGGATAAACCAAGTAATTACAGTCCAGTCAGCCTAATATTGGTGGTAGGGAAATTATTGGAAAAATGTCTGAGAGACAGAATTAAACTCCATTTGGAAAAGAAAGGATTAATTAAGGACAGTCATCATGACTTTGTCAGGGGGAGATCATGTCTAACAAATTTAATTGATTTTTTCAAGGAGGTGACTGAATGTGTAGGTGAGGGCAGTAAGTTGATGTTGTCTACGTGGGATTTCAGTAAGGGTTTTGACAAGGTTCCACATGGGACACTGGTCAAAAAGGTAAGTGTCCATGTTACACAGGTCAAATTGGATCCAAAATTGGCATAGTGGCGGGACACGGTAAGAAGTCTCACAACACCAGGTTAAAGTTCAACAGATTTATTTGATAGCTTTCGGAGCACTGCTCCTTCGTCAGGTGAGTGAGAGTGAGTGGAATAACTCCCACTCACCTGACGAAGGAGCAGTGCTACAAAAGCTAGTGGTGTTTGTTACCAAATAAACCTGTTGAACTTTAACGTGGTGTTGTGAGATTTCTTACTGTGTTAAGAACATAAGAACATAAGAAATAGGAGCAGGAGTAGGCCATCTAGCCCTTCGAGCCTGCCCCGCCATTCAATAAGATCATGGCTGATCTGTCGTGGCTCAGTTCCACATTCCCGCCCTCTCCCCATAACCCTTAATCCCCTCTCTTATCAAAAACCCATCAACCCGCGTCTTAAAAATATTTAGCGAGGTAGCCTCCACCACTTCAACGGGCAGAGAATTCCAGAGATTCACCACCCTTTGAGTGAAGAAGTTCCTCCTCAACTCCGTTCTAAACCACCCCCCCTTTATCTTGAGGCTGTGCCCCCTAGTCCTACTATCCTTTCTGAGCGGGAAGAGTCTCTCCACCTCTATCCTATCCATCCCATTCATCATCTTATATGTCTCAATGAGGTCTCCCCTCATTATTCTAAACTCTAATGAGTACAAGCCTAATTTATTCAGCCTGTCCTCATAGCTCAACCCCCTCAACTCCGGCATCAGCCTAGTAAACCTCCTCTGCACTCCCTCCAAGGCCAAAATATCCTTGCGTAAGTACGGCGCCCCCCGGCATCTCCACATCATTAGTGGCAAGAGGCAGAGAGTGTTGGTCAAAGGTTGGTTTTGTGACTGGAAACCTGTGTCCAATGGTGTACACAGTAAGAAGTCTCACAACACAAGGTTAAAGTCCAACCAATTTATTTGATAGTAAACCCATAAGCTTTCAGAAACGCTGTAACATCGTCAGGTGCGTGGAAAGTTATGATCAGAAACAGGGCATATAAAGACACACACAGATTACAGAATATTTATTAGAACGCGAGTAGTTACAGCTAACCTGCTATTCAAGTCTTAAAGGTGCAGACAATGTGAGTGGAGGTACACTAAGCATAGGTTAAAGAGATGTGTATTGTCTCCAGACAGGACAGTAAGTGAGATGTTGCAAATTCAGGCAAGTCATGGGGGTTACAGATAGTGCAACATGAACCCAAAATCCCGATTAAGGCTGTCCTCATGTGTGCGGAACTTGGCTATCAGTCCCACTGGTCTGTCCTTTAAGACTTGAATAGCAATTTAGCTGCAAATACTTGCATTCTAATCAGTATTCTGTAAACTGTGTGTGCCTTTATATGTCCTTCTCTGATCAGAACTTTCCTCACACCTGATGAAAGAACAGCGTTTCCAAAAGCTTGTGGGTTTACTATCAAATAAACTGTTTGGACTTTAACCTGATGTTGTGAGACTTCTTACTGTGTATACCCCAGTCCAACGCTGGCATCTCCACATCATGACTTCCAATGGTGTACCACAGGGAATGATACTGGTCCCTTGCTGTTTGTAGTGTACATTAATGATCTAGACATGAAAATAGGAGATATGATTAGTAAGCTCACAGAGGAGACAAAAATTAGTGGTTTGAAAAATAGTGAGGGGGGAAAGCTTTGAATTACAAGACAAAATAGATGGGCTGGTCAGATGGGCAGAACAGTGGCAAATGGAATTTAATCCTGAAAAGTATGAGGTGATGCATTTTGGGAGGACTAACAAGGCAAGGGAATACATAATGAATGGTAGAATGTCAGAAAGTAGGGAGAACCAGTGGGACTTTGGAATGTATGCCTATACATCCCTGAAGGCAGTAGGACAGGTAGATAAGGTGGTTAAGAAGGCATATGGGAGACTTACTTAATAAGCTGAGACACTGACTATTAGAGCAGGGAGGTTGTGATGGGGCTGTATAAAATGTCAGTTAGGCCACAGCTAGAGTATTATGTGCCGTTCTGGTTGCCACTCTGTAGGAAGGATGCGATTGCACTAGACAGGCTGCAGAGGAGATTCACCAGGATGTTGCCTGGATTGCAGCGTCTCAGGTATGAAGAGAGGTTGGTTAGGTTGAAGTTGTTTTCTTTCGAGCTGTGAAGGCTCTGACCTGATTGAGATATACAAAATTATGGGGACATTGATTGAGTAAATAGGAAAAAACTTTTCCCCTTAATAGAGGGATTACTAACCAGAGGATATAGAGTTAAGGTAAGAGGAAGGAGATTTAGAGGGGATTTGTGGAAAAGATTTTCACCCAAGGGTGATGGGAATCTGGAATTCGCTGCCTGAGAGGGTGGACGAGATGGGAACAATCACAACATTTAAGAAGCATTTAGATGAGCGTTTGAACTGTCTTAGCACACAAAACTATAGATAAAGTGCTGGAAAATGGGATTAGAATAGATAGGTGTTCGTTGGCTGGCATAGACACGATGGGCTGAAGAGCCTTTTCTGTGCTGTAAAACTCCTGACTCTAACGGGAAATTCAAATTTTTTTTTAGAAGTTATTGACATCTGTGGGGACTGAGGATTGCAAAGTGAAGCTATATTTCATTGTAATGTTTTCTTAAATGAAATCTTGTAAAATTTACTGTACCAGTTGTAAGTTACAAGTCAAATGTGTAATAGTAGATAACAAGTGGGCTGCAGAATGCACTTTCAATCTTTAAATCATTTATACAATGTGGCAGTATTTGCAAAATCTTAACTTGTGTTTTTTTCCCTTTCCCAATTAAGACGGCATGCAAATATTCTCCTTTCAGACCTCCGTTAATGTGACAACTGAGCTTATTGCTAGGATCTGCATGAGAAATTGCTGCCTCTGAGTTTCCCTCCCATGCAGTGGATAAGTATTTCCCCATTTCAGTGCTTTCCCAGACTGGCCTGCTATGATTGACAACTCACCCTGTGGAGAGTTGTAAATTTAAACCTCTGCTCTCTGACTAGTTTTGAAAGGCTTCTCATTCACTGCAATGTCAAAGCTCTAGGTATTAATGTTGAGAATGTGCCTGACCTATGAGTATTCCTCAAGTTGTACATTAATTCTATTTGTGGCACCTTTTTTAAAGGGCTAACCTCTAATATTCACAGAAAGAACATTCCATTTATAGAAAGTCGATTTTTTTTTACTTGAATTGTAACTAAAATGTCAAATTCATTGGTGAGTTAACTACAGTTTATTGCTAGCAAAATGATATCTGCTGGAGGTTGAGACATATATTGACCAAAATAAATATCCATTTGTTCTTCTCAGCAAGTAATATTAATTTTATATTACTGCCCTTTCTAAGCACAGCTGGCAGATATGACTGTCAATGCATTAAACGCTGACACAAACTATTGTGGACTGCAGCAGAATTCTCTTGCGCAGTTGGGAGTGAAAGGATTTTAGCCACATGAACAGTTAGTGGTTGAGTTGATACGGTCTGAAGGAGATTTGGCTTTTTACAGGGAACTTCCATCACAATGCATCACAAAAACTCAAAGGCAATTCAAGAACACTACAAAAATATTCTACAAATTTTAGCAACTGAACATTACAAGTGGGATTTTATGACCTTGTTCGTCCTGAAACCGTAAAATCTCGCCCGAGGTCAACAGACCTTCCCATTGTCCGCCCCTAGCCCGCTGTGATCCCCGTGGTGGGCGGGGCGGTAAAATTCCAACCAAAGAATCTGATCAACTATTGAAAAGAAATTCCAAAATCATTTAGCAAAAGTTTTACACAAAGGCTTCATAGTTCAGCTTAGCTGTGATTTCTACAATGGGTGTGGTTCAGACATGTTTTTCTTCAGAAACACCAGCTTAGCACACCAAAGACTGGGTACGCAAATGATTTAATGACAATGTTGATGCGGTAGCAATGTCACTGAACACGTTATCTAGAAACCCTGGCTAATGCTCTGGAGACCCAGCACAAATCCTACCATGGCAGATAGTGGTACTTAGACATTGTCATACAGGGCACAATTTCAAAATTTGTGGATGGTAATGCAATGTGGAAGCAGTATGCACTTTGAGGAGGATAGTGTCAAACTTCAAAAGGACATAGACAAATTTCTGAAATAGACAGGTGGCAGGTGAAGTTTAATGTGAAAGAAGTAATTCATTTTGATCTGAAAAACCATGTGTCTTGAACTGAATGTGTGCTTGAAATTCAAGACTTTTGAATGGTTAAAAGGGAGTGGTCAAAAAATGGTTGGCAAGCAGAGTTGCAGCCATTACACAGCCCTGGTGCCATTGATGAGAGTTTATTTTATTTATTTATTTGTCACAAGTAGGCTTACACTCACACTGCATTTGAAGTTACTGTGAAAATCCCCTAGTCGTCACACTCCAGCACCTGTTCGGGTACAGTGAGGTAGAATTTAGCATGGCCAATGCACCTAAATCAGCACGTCTTTGGATTGTGGGAGGAAACCGGAGGACCTGAGGAAACCCATGCAGACACAGGGAGGACATGCAAACTCCACAGACAGTCTGCGCTGTGAGTGCTGCCTGGCTGAGTGAGAGTGCTTTTGGAGTTGGGTGGAAACAGGGAGTTCACGTGGGTAAGTTACAAGGAGGTAAGTAGTCGTTAAACTTGTTTTCAGGGTTAGCTAAATTAATTATTTAATTAGCAAGTTACAAGTTACACTTTAATTAGCGGATTCCTGAAACCGGAGTCAGCTGAGTCAGCTCTCAACTGAAAATCTGGCTGACTGATTGTACAACTGGGTCAAACCAGTTCCAGGGCATTGGGGTGGACTGGACAGAATGAAGGCCATGAACTCTGAATCATTCTGGTGATCAGTTCTGTTCACCAAGGCTAGTCAACAGCCACCACATTCACCCTTTCACCAAACCCCAGCTAAGTTGCTCCAGTACAGCTATAACACTGACATCTAGCCAACATTTGAAAGTGTACTTAGGATGTCCCAGTACCAAATGCAAGATAAATCTAATTCCATTAATAATCATCCTGTTAGCCTCCTTGCAATTATCAGCAAAATGGTTGAAGGGATCTTTAATATCGCCATCAAACAATTCTCACTCAACAAAAGTCTGCTTAATGAACCACAAAAGTTGTATGACATCTTGTCACATCCTCAATCCAGATATCGATGGACAATTGAATCCAAGAAGAGCAGTGAAAGCAGCTTCCATTGATATCAAAGCATGCATTATGACACAAGAAACTGTACCAAGATTGAAATCTGTGTGTGTCAAAGGGAAAAGCCTCTAAAGGCTGCAGTCAACTGATTCATAGAAAGCTGATTGTGGTTGTTGGAGATCAGTCATCACAACACTACGCATGGTTGTAGGGATTTTTCAGCAAAGTATCCTTCACTCAACCGTCGTCAGATGTTTCACCAAAGATAATCCTTCTCTCATTAGCTCAGGGCACATTTGCTAATGATCAGCTTTAAGCTTTGTTGAAAAGTCCTTCAATAAGGGAATACCTCATAGTAGCCTACAGCAGAAGGATAATGATGTTGGGGTTGAGAAGTGGTACGTAACCCTCAGAGTCACTATCATCACCAAGTTCCTCACCCTCTTGGGTTTACCACAGCTGAACACCATTGCGATAAGAGGAGGGTAAAGACTGGGTATGCTGCAAATAGTGGCTTAAGTCAAGAGTATGGTGGAATAATCACCACTCACCTGAATGAAAGTAGCTGTAACAACAATCAAGAATCTGTAAACCATCCAGAACATAGGAATGGGAATAAGGTATTTAGCTTCTCAAGATAGTTCTATCATTCAACTAGACCACAGTAGTAGCCATTAATCAAATTTTTGGTGGTGGTGCAGTGAGCACTTACACTCATTTGCTGCAGCTTAAAGCTGAGCATATACCTGATTCTGGGAAAGCGCCCCAACATTACAATTAATTTTGCTGTTACTTGTATCTAAGAAATTTCTCCATGTTGCTGGTGAAAAACAAGCATGGCATGTTCCCTTCATTCTATGTAAACCTGTAACTTTGAGTTTAGGGTTTTTTTTAGTATAGTAAAAGTTAATTTTGAAACCAGCTCTGTCCTCAGAAACACACGTGCTTTCCATCCTTAGGATTACAGAAACTAAAAAGTTAAACCAAGCTGCAGGGTCATGTGATTTTAAATATATGACAAGAGCCAAATACATTTAGACTACATTCCTGATAGAAACCATCCTCAGTCATCAACATTTTGCCTTGAATTAAACTTCACCAGATGGTAAATCTGTTACATGCCAGTCTAGGAATGCAACAATTATTGTGCCTTCTTCTGTATGAATAGATTCTATCTGATTAATTAATGTTTTAAGTTTTCTTTTGACTTTGTTTTTGGTTCAGGCTGTTCCCCTCTTCCTTTTGAGGAGCTGTCCCTTTTAATTTGTCCCTAAGTTAATTTGAGTTTGTTTATTTGGTTGGTGTCAAAAAGAGATACCTGATTAATTAATATTTTAAGTTTCCTTTCTACTTTGATTTTTGGTTCGGGCCGTTTCCCTTCCTTTTGGGGTGCTGCCCCTTTTAATTTGTCCCTTAACTAATTTGAGTTTGTTTATTTGGTTGGTATTGAAAAGAAATACCTGATTAAGTTAAAAGTTAGTTTAAACAATACATGTCAACCGACCTGTTAGGACACCAAAAATAATTTAACTGATTTACAAATATCGAAAATCCACTTTGAACACCAAGAGACAACATCTCACTTTTCTTTCTGATCACAGTGAATTTTACTGCAGGGGAGACCTAAGTCAGCCTCAGACAGGAAATACATTTTAGCCTTCATCATGAAATTCTAAGAATTTTCATGCTGTTAGGCTCTTTTCCATAAACATTAAACTAATTGTAATTTCCGCGACTTACTTCATCCGACCCAGATCCAAAAATCAGCAGGTCAAAAGGTATAGCTGCAACCATGTCAATGAGGAACCAGCCTTTGAAGTAGTGAATTGCAATTTTTGCTGGATGACTGACCACTTCTTCGTTTTGGTTTACATAAGTTGTTCTGAAGTTTATTAGAATATCAATAATGAACATAATATCCACCATTAAATCTACGACATTTAGTGGGCTGCAGGAATAGCCACACTCTCTTCTTTTTTGCTCCTCCCTGTCGTTAAGTAGAAAGGCTGCAGAATAGGGAGTGAAGATTGCTGTGTAAATTACGAGTAGCAGAATTAACCAATCCCAGACAGCCTTGAAAGGACTGTAGTGCAGGATGGTGAGCTTGTGGATGCGAGGAGTCTGAAGCTTGTATTCAGGTAGAACATCAGCTCCCAGGGATAGAACCTGCAGGGGGGCAAATAGACAAATGTTAGAATGTTGTAATTTTTCAGATTTAGCCCAATTCACGTGCATTGTTAATACATACTTCTAACATAAAGTTGACAATTACTGAAAAATAATTACCAGAAAATACATGGTTGTGTATCATTTAGAATCTAAAATGAGCTTGTCTTGTTTTACTAAGGCACAAAGGACATGAGTGGACCATTCAGCCCTTTGAGCCTGGTTTGCCATTCTTTTGCCATTCTAAAGTTTAAAGTTTATTTATTGGTGCCAGAAATAGGCTTACATTAACATTGCAATGAAGTTACTGGGGAAATCCGCTCGTCGCCACACTCCGGCACCTGTTTGGGTATGCTGAAGGAGAATTTAGCATTGTCAATGCACCTAACCAGCATGTCTTTCCTACTGTGAGAGGAAACCGGAGCACCCGGAGGAAACCCATGCAAATATGGGGAGAACATGCAAGCTCCACACAGACAATGATCCAAGCCGGGAATCAAACCTATGTCCCTGGTACTGTGAGGCAGCAGTGCTAACCACTGTGCCACCATGCTGTTATCATAACAATCAACTCCATTCACTTGTTTATGATCCAAATCTCACAATCTTTACTGGGAGCAGTTAAACTGCAATCGTTCTGCTCCCCCATCTCGAGTGGAATTTTCCAGCTGTTCATGCTGGCAGGATTTTCCAGCCTCCCCCACCGCAGGTTTCCCTAGATAATAGCGGGACCAGAAGATCCTGCTACCGGACAATGGTGGGCTGCCTCCGCTGCCGGTTGCATGGAAAATCCTGCCTTTGTTCTTACAAATCTGCCATTTTATCACTACTGGTTTTCACAATTGATAAGCTTCCTGCCAGACTCCAGTGGCAGCCTCATTAATAAATAAAGTAGAGGATTCCGTAATGTATACGGGTCGCCGATGACATTCCATTCCTGAACTGTACTCGAGAGCAATGTGTGCTTACCTTGTAGCTCATCATATAGCAAGTGGGAAACTTTCTCTGTATAGATTAGACCACAAAACCAATTTACAAAATAATGATGACTGAGAGTGCTTTCAGGCATTCTACAATCTCACTAAGTGTTGGGAAGGCAGCCATGCCCACCAAAGGACATTAACAACAAATTCACGCCAAGACCTGGAAAAACAGTGGCACTTGTCGGTGTGTAAAACAGTTTGTGCCCACAACCTTTTGTTTTAACACCACATGACTTCAGAGGACACATGACTGTGGCAAGTTACAGTACACAGAGGCCATAGTGTGCAAAGGCATTTCTTCAATCGTCTTTTTCATAAAATGAAAAAACATCACCGTTTGCACTTCGAAATTACCCATGACATAATCATCAAGTTAAACAGAAAACTGTTCATTTTAGATAAAGGCAAAATACTGCAGATGCTGGAATCTGAAACAAAAGCAGAAAATGCGGGAAAATCTCAGCAGGTGCGACAGCATCTGTGGGGAGAGAATAGAGTCAACATTTTGAGTCTAGATGACTCTTCATCAGAGCCAGATAGTGAGCTTGTGGGTACAAGGAATCTGAAGCTTGTACTCAGGTAAAACATCAGCACCCAGGGATAGAAGCTGCCAGGGCTGATGACGAAGGGTCATCTAACCTCAGAACGTGGGCTCTATTCTCTCCCCACAGATACTCTTAGACCTACTGAGATTTTCTGTAAATATTCGTTCTAGTTTGTCTCACTTTTACCTGTCTCATAATCATTAAAGCCTTCAGGTCTTACAATGATACCCATGTAGGCTGTTGTTTGTGGTGTGTCTAGTGTTTGCTGGTTCCTGGGGTGATGTTGTCTCTCCGGCAAATGTTGTTGCCGTGGTGAGTGTTGTTGCTGATCCGTTGCAGCTGTTGGGGAGCGGTTGGTTAGCTTCTGGAATTGTTGGTCGTTCTATTTCATGTTCAGATGCCAAAATCAATTCCTCATCAGCTGTCTGTTATGAATGAACAGCTTCTTTAGTTCTAAGTATGTGTCTGCAGTTGTGACGATGTATCTGGTTGTTCACTTCCACTATCAAAGTACAACTGCTTTACACAAGTATCAATTTACCAAGTTGGTGATCTTTGTTGAGTATGTTGAATGTTTGCATTCTGACTGGCTCTCCAACTCTCAGCTCTGGCAATGAATTGGCCATTCTATCAAAGTGACATTTGCCTTTCTGTCATTTCACTTTGGTTTTGTCACTCTTGTTGCTACTTCTGGTTTCAGTATTTTTTCAGCATTCCTTTAAACACTCAAATATCATTTGTTTTGATCACGCAAGGTACGCAAGGGTAGTTTGTGCCTGGGGTGACATTAGTCACAGCTTTCCATTCCTTCAGTTGATGTATTCCTCTAGTCTAAGATCATACACATCTGTGCTGGTTCTAAACAACTTTGTGAGGATCCTTTTGGCAATTTTTACCACTGCCTCAGCCTTTCCCCTTTGACTGCGGATGGCAAAGTATTAAATTTCCCAATCATCCAAGAAGTTCTTAAATTCTTTATTTTTCACAATGTCAGGGCTGTCATGAGTGTAGCATAACAAGTTAATAATCATGGTAATGAGTTAGTGATAGGTAGAATGATAAAACATTACCAGAAATGTGCTGGAGACCCTGTGGAGCAGGTGGAATAGTTTGTACTCAAGAGAGACATGTTTACCTAATAACTGATCATGTGTAAATCGTGTAAATATTTACACTATTTACCAGTAACCAGCCTGAGTCAGACTAGAGTTTCTCACTGTAAGTGGGGAACCTTCTCTGTATAGATTAGACCATAAGACCAATTCACAAAACAATGATGACTGTAGTGTACTTTCAGGCATTCTGCAATCTCACTGCTGGTTATTGACATCAGCTTGTCTAACATCCAAACTACTCTTCCCATAGCTAAAAAAAACTACTGAAGCCAGAATTAGCAACAGGAGTGACAAAATCAAAGTGAAACAACAGATTAGCCTGAATCATAGCCTGATAAGATAGTGAGTTCCAAAGCAAGTGAAGAGAGCTTTGCCCATGGTCTGTCTGGGTTATCATGAACAGTTCCTTAGCCTGCTTAGCTCGATGTTTATTACAAGCACTGCGCTGACTGATGTGGCACTTAATTTCATTGCTCATTTTTGGTCAGTAAAGCACTTCTCTGCCTTCCTCAGACTAGGATCAATTCCTTAATGGCTTGAATGGATTGTGTAAGTATCTCTTTCCTCATCTCTTTCAAAATGATGACACTAGTTCCTTTGCCATCTTCGGTCATCACATAATTTCTGTATGCCCAATAATCTTTCATCGTAATGGATATATACTTGATGGTTTCAGGCCATCCTTTCATCGCTACTTTCTGTAGTACCGCGAGAGACACATCTCACTGTATATTTTGCTTGATCTGAGCAAGATCCTTGTCTCTCAGATTCAATGGGCAGGATTTTACAGCCTTGCTTGAGTGAGACCGTAAAATCCCACCTGAGGACAATGGACATTTCCTTTGTCCGCTCCTCATCTGCTCTGATTTTGTGATGGGCAGGGCGGTAGAATTCCAGCGTATGTCTCTGGTGGATTTATAACCTCCAGAACATGCCATGCCATAGCTTCTCAATGAATATGGAAGATTTCACTCTCTGTATTAGCATCACTAACTTTGTTCCAAGGGAGAGCAGTCCCTAACAGCATATTGGCGATGTAAATCTACTTGTTCTCATTACACTTCACATTCAAATGATTATCTCTGCAAACAAAGTAACATCCCTCGCAGGTACAAGAATGGAAGAAGCTGGCAAAATTCAGCAGGTCTGCTAGCGTCCATTAGGAGAGAGATAGAGTCCTAATCTTTTTTAACAGATGTGAACAGTCCTGCTGTGTTTTTCTGGTGTCCTCTGCTCTTGTTTCAGATTTCAGCAATTGTAGTATTTTGATTATTTTATCCTTTAGGTACATTGGAGCAGATAGTAGAAGGAGAAAGATATTTTGGTGGCTTATGGGCAGACTCTATCAACATTTTCTCTCCCAGACAGGGATTGATTAAAATGCTCAGAAGTAAAAATGATAGCCATGTACTCTTTCTCAAATCGTGCTTGGTGTTGTTCAGTTTGCATTAATGCTCTGGATGCAAATGAAACTGGTTGTCCTTGTTGCATGAGGGTTGCTTCAAGCCTGGTTTCATTGACATCACACTGCAGGGTGACCTTGTCATTGACATGGTAGTACCTCACCACTAGCATTGTCTTCACTTTGTCTGATGCTAATGAAGGCTGCTTCTTGTTCTTTGCCCCAGTGTCATTGAACATCCCCTGTAGAGAGCAGCATTGAGGTTCACACTCCAATGGCAGATTGGGCAAGAACTTTGATAGGCAATTCACATGTCCTGCAGATTGTTGCACAGCCTTTATATCCTTTGGTTGCTGTGTTTCTGCTACTGCTATGATGGAGGACTCTCCGCTTCATAATTCTTAGAAGGCCCAGTTTGGACATCCAGGCAAGCAATGGGGAGCTACAGTGCAAGATGAGTAAATAGAGTGGAGTGGTAATCTGACAGTGATACCCATCCCTTGGAAGATTCAGCCCAGTGTAATCTGTCAGGATCTGTGCAGTCGTCAATGGCTTGTGGCCTGTAAAACAGTGCAAATCTCTTCTGGTACGTGGGAGGTTACCACTCAAAGCTTTTAACTTGTTTCAGCGGAAATGTGGGGATTTTGCTTCATGATTACTATCTGAACTATCTTTCTCCTCATTGCACTGTGATCTCAGGTTAGTTTATCCTCTTGGGTGAGCACTGTTCCATTATATAGCATCAACTTTACCACTATGGCATCCTCTTCAGGTCACCATCTTGTGCAACTTCACCCAGGTCCGTGGAGCATGCAATGTTGCATGTAGCACTGATATCTATCTGACACTTTAAGTTTGATGCTCTCCTTCTGCAGTTATCATTCCAATAGTCACAAACCATTTTTACCTTAAGACTTGATGGTGCCAACCTGTTCTATGGTGTAGAGTGATTTGTCAGAATCATTGTCCGACATCCATCTTTACAGAATACTGAGAGGGCTAAATAGACTGGATGTAGACAGGATGTTTCCACTAGTGGGAGAGACTGGAACTCAATGGCACAAACTCAGAGCGAAGGGACGCTTCTTTAAAACTGAGATGAGGAGGGATTTCTTCAGCCAGTGGGTGGTGAATCAGTGGAACTCATTGCCACATTGAGCTGTGGAGGCCAGGTTATTGAGTATCTTTAAGACAGAGATAGATAGGTTCTTGATCAATAAGAGGAGAACGGGGATGAGAATTATATCAACCATGATTGAATGGTGGAGCAGACCTGATGGGCTGAATGGCCTAATTTTGCTCCTACATGTTAGTTTTGTGGTCTATAAGCTCACTTTTTTCTTTCCAGCAAAACATTTGCACGCAAAGAGAGTCAGCTTCTTACAGTCAGAGCACCGCTTTCCCATGCTGGACACACTTTAGTTTCTTTTGTGTGATGTCCTCTACAATATTTACATTCTGTACTTTGACCTTGATCTATCTGCTGCCCCTTCTGCATCTAGACCTTTTCCTAAATTGTCTTGTGCTCAGAAGACATATGTTGCCTCTCCACATTGTGCTAAGTCTAGCTCTAGCTCAAATCTCCCATCAAAATACTCTTCAGTTAACAATTGACCACATCCGAGTTTCTGCACACATCAATAGCTTTCTTGAGAGTAAATTTCTCTTTGCTCAGCAGACATGCTCACACAGCCGGATCTCTTATTCCTAAGACAATTCCATCACTGATCAGGTCATCCTTCAGTGGCTGAAACTCACAAGATTCAGCTAGATGTCTCAATGCAGTCATATACTGATCAATATTCTCCCTGTCTTCCTGAGACTGCTGTTGAACATGTAGTGTTCCTAAACAACATTAGCAGAGGGTTCAAAGTGGGCCCTTAAGGCCTCCAAAATTTCACAAAACTGCTCCTCTGAGAGGTCTAGGGTACAATGCAGCTTGTAACACTCTTTCCCCAGCACTGATAACAGATTTGCTACTCTTAATCTTTTCAGATTTCTTGTGGAACTCTGTGGCAATTTCACAGATCTGCAATTTAGAGTGAAATTATGTCCAATTCATTTTCAAATCACCTTTCATCTTTTTGTACGTACAAAGTTGCAGTTTTAACCATTTTCTGCTGCTTTTACAGCAGCTGACTCTTTAAGGGTTATCAAAATCCACTCAAATTCAGCGATGTGCTCCTGACATCATGTTCCACGTGGCGTATAAACATGGCTTCTGCTCAAAGCCTTTGTTTTATACCAGATGACCACAAAGGTCACATGACTACAGCAAGCCACAGTACATATTAGACAGCAGTACCAAAGGCATTTCTCCAAACAATGCCTATACCAGGTGCCATTAAATTCCTTTAGTACATTTTAGAGATTCATAACCACCCACCCAACACATGGAGCAGCCCCCTGGATTGACCTTGCTTCTGGCAGCCTCTTTCTGGCAGATGGCCTATGGAACACTCACTTTTCCAGCTTTCCCGACAACCAGCAGCCCATTCCCACCGGAAATGGCTGAGCAACCGACTGCTGGCACTCAACTGGGGCTTGGAAATTGGAATGGGCCTAACATTCAAATCACAATGGGCCAATGTCCATATCCGTTGGCTATGAGTTAAACTCAATCCCTTGGTGTCAGCCTCAGTAAAAGGGGATCAAAGTCCTTCAGCAACATAACATTTATTCATCTTTTCGATTGTTCCTTCAGACGTGAAAAATAAAACTACATTCCTCTAGGTGGCAGTAAAGCCACTCTGATATTCAGAATTTTAAAAAGTTCAAGACTCCAGGTTTTATTTAAAGTTTCTAGTGTTATACATTTCTGTGAATTAAAAATATACAACTCCATCTCCAATGGTGTTATTAGACAAAAATAAAACAATTGTCTCTCTTCTTGTCTTTGATGTTCTTTCATTTACTTTATCTTCCTCTCTCATGTTTTCCACGTTGGAATTGTCCTCGGCGATTTTTCCCCCGTTAACATCTCTGTACATTATGATTTATCTTCAAGTCCAGGTTCATGATCCTGATTCCACCCACCTCCCCAGTGCCTCCCTGCTTGCCTTCCTCACTGCCCAATCTAGCGGACTCTAATGTACAAACATGGTATCCTGCTGGTTCTGGGCTCAGCTTCAAATGTCAGATTCAATCTGTTACTGAGACTGCCTATTTCCACCACACCCATCTGTACTTCCTCCCCCCACCACTGCATTAAAACTCTCATCGAATCATTTGCCACCCACTGCTGACCCCAAATTTTCCAATCATTTAGAACAGAAACAGAAAATGCGAGAATTACTTAAGAACTGTTTCTGTTTCAGCATCGGCATCATAGAATCCCTACAATGCAGAAGGAGGCCATTCGGTCCATTGAGTCTGCACTGACCACAATCCCAGCCAGGCCCCATCCACATTTCCCTTAGCTGGTCCCCCTGACACGAAGGGGAAATTTAGCATGGCCAATCCACCTAACCCGCACATCTTTGGACCATGGGAGGAAGCTGGAGCATCCAGAGAGGAAACCCACGCAGACATGGGGAGAATGCACAAACTTCACACAGTGACCCGAGGCTGGAATCGAACCCAGGTCCCTGGCAGTGTGGGGCAGCGATACTAACTGCTGTGCCACTGTGTTTTATATTTGCCAATAATTTCTAAACTTCCTTCCCAACCTCTGTCCTACACAGACTCTTATTCATCCAAGACCCCACATCCCATCTGCTATCCTGTATAAAGTTCAACTCACTTTACATCTTTCTCCTTCCCAAAATCAAGTGGCACACTGTCCCTTAATTTGATGTACTGGTATAGGGGAACAGGGAGCCTGTTAAGTTTTACATAGCTCTGCTGCATGCTACCATTGCAATCCCTTTCAATCCTATACGACTAGTTCCTTCCTGTTTTTCTGGGTCTGCCCTACAGCGCACTCACGTTCCACCTCTCCCCCACATTGGCTTCAATGAGGGTCTACCTGGACTAACACACTTCTATGGCTTCTCTCTACATCTCTGTGATTCACTGCATTGTCTCCTACTGCAGTTTATTGTTTCACCCTTTAAAATTGTGCAAATCCTTAAGACCTGTATCTTTCCTTTCCACGCTTCAAAATCCTAAACCGGACACCATCTTACCATAGAAGATTGTCAGGGGATGGACAGGGTGAGCAGGGAGCAGCTGTTCCCCTTGACTGAGCGGTCAGCCATCCAGGGGCATAGCTTTAGGGTAAGGGGTAGGAGATTTGGAGGGGATTTGAGAAAAACCTTTTTCACTCAGAGGGTGGTGAGAATCTGGAATGCACTGCTTGGGAAGGTAGTGGATGCCGGCAACCTTACAACCTTTAAAAAAAATATTTGGACGAGCACTGGAAATATCAAAATAGTCAAGGATGTGAGGGAAGTGCTAGAAAATGGGATTAGCGTGCTGTCAGTGGTAGTTATTGTTGGAGCAGACTTGATGGGCTGAAGGGCCTTTTCTGCGTTGTATGATTCTATAACACTACTTTTTTTTATCTCATGTTTTCTCCTGTTCTTTTCAACCTTGCTGACATTCCATGCTATGGGCCTTGACCTTCCACTGAGAATTTTAAACAAATTAATGCAATTCCTGCTGCAGAGCGCTTAATCCAGGTTAGACACTGATTGATATCATATCCCATAGGAACTTCTATAGTGAAAGTTTATTGTGAATTTTTTTAAAGGCAAAGCCTTCCATTTCTGTAGCACCTTTCACAAAGCACTTTACAGCCAATTACAATTAAAGTGTAGTCACTTTTGTAATGTATGAAAAAGCACAGCCAATTGGCACAGCAATTTTGTACGAATAGCAATAATGTCCAGATAATCTGTTGGTTTTCTGGTTTGTTATTTGGCCAGAATGCCAGTAATAACTCCCCTGTTGTTCTATAAAATAGTACCATGGAATCTTGCCTCATTCTTTCATTGGATGTGAACAGTACTGACAAGGCCAGCATTTGTTGCCTATTCCTAATTATCCTTGAGAAGGTGATGGCCTTTTTGAACTGCTGCAGTACATAGTGTTTTTGGGAATTCCAGGATTTTGATCCAGCAATAGTGAAGGAACGGCAGGATAGTTCCAGGTCAAGATAATATCTGGCCTGGAAGGAAACATGCAGTGGGTGGTGTTCCCATATGTCTGCAGCTTTTATCCTCCTGAGTGGTAGAAGTTATGGGTTTAGTAAGTGCTGCCAATGGATCCTTGGTAAGACGCTGCAGTGCATCTTGTATACGGTACACACTGATGCCATTGTGTGTTGGAGGTGAAGGAAGTACGTGTTTAAGGTGATGGATGGTGTGTCAGTCAAGTCGCTACTTCATCCTGGATGATGTTGAGCTTCTTAAGTGTTGTTGGAGCTATACTCATTCAAGCAAGTGGAGAGTATTCCATCACACTCCTGACTTGTACCTTGTTGATGGTAGACAGGCTTTGGGATTTCAGGAAATGAGTTGCTCGCTGCAGAATTCCCAGCCTCTGACCGATTCATGGAGCCACAGTATTTATATATCTGGTTCAATTATGTTTCTGGTCAGAGGTAATTCCCAGGACTTTGATAGCAGTGAATTCAGCAATGGCAATTCAGTGAATGATCCTGTCTTGTTGGAGGCGGTCATTGCTTGGTACTTGTGTGGTGCGAATGTTACTTGCCACTAATCATCCCAACTTTAAAGTTATCCAGGTCTTTCTGGACTACTTCAATGTCTGAGGAGAGGCAAATGATATTGGATACAATGCAATCATTAGTGAACATCAGCAGTCCTGAGCTTACGTTGGAGGGAAGGTCAAAGCAACTGAAAATGGTTCAGACTTCCCAAGTTCCTGCCACTGTTAAAATAACTGTGTTGGCAGTAGGGACATGGTACCCCTCATCTGTCCACACAATATCCACCACACGCTGACCTCCCACAACCCTGCTTGCCAATCTCTCCTGTGAGGTCATAGAATTCTGGTCTATACTGGAATCCCAAGGCATTTTAAAGGTAGTATTATTCTACAGTCTTAGTTCTGAATTCAAGGAAAAATCTAAGTGATTCCTATCTGGTACCAGATTTACTAGCTGTTGTGAGTAACACTAAGCTGAATGCAGGCAGTAACCTAAAAATAAAATTGGATGCTATATCAAATAAATGTTGTGGTCAAAATGTAATTGGAGCTTTGTGGTGATAATATTTTGCTGAGGAGAACTGCAGAAAGTATTGCAAAGTGGATGAAGGATTTGTACTGTTCTGGGATGCTGGTTAAGGCTTAAATTGGAAGCCCTTAACACAAACACATATATTGGAATTGTCTCCACTTCCTTTTTTTTCTCTTAGCAGTTTCCACCTACGTGTACTGCACTGAAAATCATTTTTCTCCGAAATTATCTCAACTAGTCTCATGTGCAAATAGCTACTCACTGAAGCACATCACTATCACTCAAAATAAACATACGTTCCCCTCAACATTTCAATCCAAATACTTGCAGGATCAAAATAGTAAATGGCTCACACAATAAGTTGCAAAAAGAATATCAGAGGAGAAATCATTTGTTGCAAAGTGATACTTTTCAAACAGAAATGAGTTCAATATTGTGAGAAGTCTTGAGGCTTGATAATGTCTTTATTATAGTCTCAGATACAATAGGGACATAAGAAATTGGAGCTGAAGTAAGAACATTTGACCTTTTGAGACTAGCTCCACCATTCAACTAGTTCATGGCAGATCTCCCACATTAACTCTAGGTTCTCAAATCCTTTCATTCTTTCCACATCAAAACATTCTATTGATCTATTTTAAACACACTCAACAATTGAGTATTCTCACTTCTCTGTGTTAGAGAATGTCCAAGATTCACAATTCTTTGAGACAATATGTTTCTCTCATCTCAGCCCCACCTTGCTAAACCCTTATTCTGAGAATTGACCTCTTGTTCTAGATTGCCCAGCCAGGGGAAACATGTCAAGTTTTAACCCTTATATGTTTCAATAAGATCACCTCTTGTTTTTCTAAATTCCAAGAAATGTAGGCTAGTCAACTCAATCTCTCCAGATAGTGCAATGGAATCTGTCTAGGGCAAACAAATCTTTCCTGAGGTAAGAGGGCCAAAAATGCACACAGTACCCTCAAATGTGGCCTTATCAGTGCCTTGTATAATTATAATAATTTTTGCCTCCTATTTTTATATTCTAATTCCTTTGTAACAAAAGTTAACATACAAATTGCTTCCCTAATTTCTTCTGGAGTTTCATGTTAACTTTCTATGAATAATAAGCACATCTCTCTTTGATTGGAAAGATTTCCAATCCCTCACCATTCAAAACATTCTGTTTTTTACATCTCTCATACCAAAATGGAAAACTTCACACATTATCATATTATATATGTTCTTGCCTATACTTGCCAAACTTGTCTATATTTCTTTGCAGTCTCTTTGCATACTCCTCACCATCCCCTTTCCCACCAGACTATGTGTCATCAGCAAACTTTGATGTGTGACACTCAGTTCCCCTATCTAGTTACTGATGCACTATCTACATCAATCTGTTAATCTGAAAATGTCCCATTTTCCCACTTTTTGTTTTCTATCTATTAACCAATCCTCAATTCAAGATAAAATATTAACCTCAACCCATAAGTCCAAAGGTGCTTGTATTACTGCAAACATTTTTATTCTTATGGCAGTACTCAACATAGTGAACACAGTGTAACAATAGCCACCCCCTTTAAATCTGAACTGGATTGTGGAGGCAACAGGGGTCTTGGCCACCATATGGAGAGCTGGAAAGATGTCCATATTGCCTGTTTTTGGGAAGGTCTGCTGCTCCTTAATTCAAGCGAAGGGCCTTCCATTGGAAACAAGGACCGCGTCTGCTAAGAGCTGTTGACCATTAGAGGCCAGAAACTCTACAGAGCAGGAGTGCCACAGGGTAGAAAGTGGCTGCTGCTGGTTTGATACCCAGCCAAGGTCAAGGATCAGTGCAAGAGAAAGTGGAGGTCAGGTAGGAGGACTGAGGTGGAGATGGGCTGTGAACATAAGAACATAAGAAGTAGGTGCAGGAGTAGGCCATCTAGCCCTTCGAGTCTGCACCGTCATTCAATAAGATCATGGCTGATCTGAAGTGGATCAGTCCCACTTTCCCACTTTCTTCCCATAACCCTTAATTCCCTTGCCTACCAAAACCTATCTACCCGTGACTTAAATATATTTAGCGAGGTAGCCTCCACCACTTCAACGGGCAGAGAATTCCAGAGATTCACCACCCTTTGAGTGAAGAAGTTCCTCCTCAACTCCGTTCTAAACTGCTCCCCCCCCCATCTTGAGGCTGTGCCCCCTAGTCCTACTGTCCTTTCTGAGCAGGAAGAATCTCTCCACCTCTACCCTATCCATCACCTTCACTATCTTATATGTCTCTATAAGATCCCCCCTCATCCTTCTAAACTCTAACGAGTACAGACCCAGTCTATTTAGTCTCCCTTCATAGTCTAACCCCCTCATCTCCGGTATCAGCCTAGTGAACCTCCTCTGCACTCCCTCCAAGGCCAAAATATCCTTGCGCAAGTGTGGTGACCTAAACTGCACACAGTACTCCAGCTGCAGCCTCACCAGTGCCCTGTACAGTTGCAGCAAAACCTCCCTGCTTTTATATTCTATCCTCCTCGCTATAAAGGCCAGCATTCCATTTGCCTTCTTGATCACCTGCTGCACCTGCAGACTGGGTTTTTGCGACTCATGCACAAGGACCCCCAGGTCCCTCTGCACTGTAGCATGCTGCAGCTTTTCGCCCTTTAAATAGTAATCCCTCCTACTATTATTCCTGCCAAAGTGGATAACCTCACACTTGCTAACATTGTACTCCATCTGCCAGGTCCTCGCCCACTCGCTCAGCCTATCTAGATCCCTCTGCAGACTTTCCACACCCTCCGCACAATTTGCTTTTCCACTCATCTTTGTGTCATCAGCAAATTTCGTCATCCTACACTCAGCCCCCCTCCTCCAGATCATCTATATAAATGGTAAATAGCTGAGGCCCCAGCTCCGATCCCTGCGGCACTCCACTAGTCACCAACCGCCAATCAGAATAGCACCCATTGATACCAACTCTCTGCCTCCTATTAGACAACCAATCCTCTATCCACGCTAACACCTTACCCCCAACTCGATGCCCCCTAACCTTCTGAAGCAACCTTTTGTGCAGCACCTTATCAAACGCCTTTTGAAAATCGTGAAACACCACATCCACCGGTTCCCCTCTGTCTACTGCCCTAGTCACATCCTCATAGAATTCCAATAAGTTCGTCAAACTCGTCCTGTGTGGGGCAGGAGGCGGAGTTGTGGGGAGAGCTGTGGGGTAGCGTTTTGGCAGCAGGAATGGGGAAAGGTTCTCTGTGAGCTCTCTTCATCCTGATGCCAGGTCACTTGATCAGGTACTCGATCCCAGCAGCCTGCATGCAACCCCGCACAGGTTTACCTGTTGCATGATGAGTCTCCGATGTACTGCTGGGTTCATATCACTGAGTGGGAGATGGGGGTGTGTGAGGGTGGGGAGTGGGATGAGGGGCTCAACTTAGCCTTATGATGTCTAGCTTGCATTTATTTTGATTATTATATGAAAAAATTTTCTATTGATTGAATTAAATGGGTTTTATCATAAATTGCTCTGTATGGTCACTTGCCATCTCAGAAATAAGACGGTTTCCTAATTTGTGTTAGGTATCATCCAACCAAATGTTTTCTTTATTAGTGTCACAAGTCGGCTTACATTAACACTGCAATGAAATCACTGTGAAAATTGCCACACTCCGGTACCTATTTGGGCCATTTAATGGCATCAATTTGTGGCAGGGTGGGAATAGCATCTACAGGTCAACGTGGCCTGGACTTAATCATGGCAGAGGCAGGAAGGTGGCAGGAAATCTACAGGGCATCACTACCCTACCTGGTGGAATGCCCACTTCCACCAGCAAACCACCACAGCGGGGTGGGCACAATACCCTATCCATTGTCTCAAGTTCCACTCCTCAAATCTATTTTGCAATATGTGCCGAGCGGCGTTCAGCTGGATGATAAGGGAGGCAGGCAAAAAATAAACTTTCCCTAAGGGCACTAATTGGAACTTTCATGAAATAGTTCTGAATCCTTTTGGACTGTGTATTCAATGGCTCGTAGCTGACCCCACATTGTTGTCAGAGGGCGGCACAGTGGCTGTGGTTAGCATTGCTGTCTTACAGCGCCAGGGACCCAGGTTTGGTTCCCGGCTTGAGTTGCTGTCTGTGTGAAGTCTACACATTTTCCCTCTGCCTGCATGGGTTTCCACCGGCTGGTCCGGTTTCCTCCCACAGTCTGAAAGACGTGCTGATTAGGTGCATTGGCCATACTAAATTCTCCTTCAGTGTACCCGAACAGGGGCTGGAGTAAGGCAACTAGGGGATTTTCACAGTGACTTCATTGCAGTGTTAATATAAGCCTACTTGTGACACTAATAAATAAACGTTTAAAGAAAACATTTGGTTGGATGATACCAAACACAAATTAGTTTCTTAGATAGCAAGTGACCAGACGGAACAATTTATGATAGGGCCCATTTAATTCAATCAATAAAAATTTCTTTATGTATTAATCAAAATAAATGCAAGCTAGACATCATTAGGCTATCATGTTTGATGTAAAATAAAACTCCCAATTATGAGACTGGATTCTAACCTATTGAAATGGCAAAAGCCTAATCTAGCCACTTTCCATTTAAAATCCTGATTGTCAGTTAGTGATTTTATCCTATTATTATCTCCATTTGATTAGGATCAGTTGGAAGAGTCAACTTCTACCTAGCACCAAGAACCAAGGACTTCTGAACAAATAATGGGTGCGAGATTATTCAGCCCATCGCGCCTTGGTAGGATAATGGACGTTAATTATCAGGAAAGGTTCATGAATTACTTGCTGTTTCCAGTCTTTCAGGAAACAGGTTCAACTCAAAGCTGATTTGCAATTTAACCATCTTTCATTTTTAATTTTTTAAAAGCCGACCATTAAAATGAGACTCCGAACTGAAGCATTTTAATGGAAAAACTGTCCAAAAAGGGAAGGCGTAAGAGAGTGGGACTAATTGAGTAGCTCTAACAAAGAGCTAACTAAGGCAAGAAACCTGAATGACCTCTTTCGGTGCGGTAAGATGCTATAACTATAATACTAAAATCTGACACTTTGTGGTTAAATTGGCTCCCTTTCACTCTACACAGCATTTAATATTGGATCTTAATTGTCTGTAACCTTTTACTCAATTCCTTCCTAAATTCTAACAAGCAAGCACTTGGTCTTTATGGGACAGCTAACATGCAACAAATGTTTCAGACACATCATCTAGCATCCAGTTCAAATTGACATTCATAAAATGCCGTGTCCTTTCACAATTGGTGCACTAAGGTAGAAAAATGGATAAGTATGGAAGGATCTCCTTCCCTTCGACTTGCTGAATATGAAATGAACTTGGGCAGTCTCAACTCAATGGCTGAAGGGCATGGTCCTAAAGGAATGGGCAGTTTCTTATTCAAAAGCAACAGTAAGTCTCATTTGGAAAAGGCTGGCTTGTGCAGAAAATCACACTACAGATCAATAGATAAACCTGCAGAGTTTCTTGTAAATGCCGCACCATAACAAACCACTTGCCCGAATTAGAGGCTGATAAAAACCAAGACACTTAATCATAATTTCCTGATTTACTCAGCGCAAAGTAAAATCGAGACTAATCCAAATCCAGTATGCACATTTCTCCCCTGAGGGGGTGTTGATAGCCAAATGTTGGGTGTGATTTTCCTGCCTTGCTATGTTGGTTGAATACCAGGGTAGGTGGGGGGTGGGGGCTCTTGGTGGGGCTGGCGCTCAGAGGCCAGTGTTGGTCATCAGGAGATTGGCCATGGGGAGGAGGGTTGGGTAGGCACGGGTCAAGTCTGGCTACTGGGGATATGGGGTGAGTGATTCCGGGGGTGGGGGGGGGGGGGGGGGCGTTGGGGTTGACTGGAGCCAGCAATGTCCAGGAGTGAGAGGTGGGGACTAAATCACCTGACGGACTCTGTGTTGCTCAGAGTGCCATAAATTTATTTAACCAAGCTCGCCCAAAACACGGACTGAAAAACCTTGCATTTTCCTGCCCATTTGGAAAATCGCTGCCTGTTGTCATTCATACAAACTGCAATCAAATTTGCTGCTTATCCAAAAAATATTAAACCTCTTCGAAGGATCTAACTCATGTGTTTTACAAAATGAAGAATGGATTTTTTTTGACATTCTTCAATGAAGTTTTCAAGTTCAAAGCAATTTATTACATTAATGTCCCGCCTGGAGAATTCTTGAATCATGTAGATACAAATGAAAGCCATCCCACTTCATCACAAGATTTAATTTATAATGTGATTAAACCAGTTATATCAATGGAGTGTAATTATGGTATGTGTACATCACCATCTACAGTCACAAGACAGATTGCAGTGATGCAAACACCTGAGCTTGAAAGAATTCTGCAATTTCATTTTTCTAGTTGTTTCTAAGTTTTCTACTGATCAATATTAATTACGTGAGTGTGGGTTATTTTTGAAATCAGACTGCTCATATGAAACTGTAAAGCAGCACACTTTCTTTAAGCACGCTGCTTAATGGGAAATACTTTAATTAAAAAATATAGATTGGCTCTGCTGATAACTTGTTGGGTAAACAGATCATGTGCCTCGCAGATCAGCAGAATTCAAGGCTTGACGCTGAGTTAGCTGACCTTCGCTAGGATGAAGTTAATCAACTGGTCTCAACAATTCTAACATGAGCAGAGGAAAGGATCAGCCAACATTTCAGTCCATACTTGCTATCAGTGATCCGAATGGAAAAATGCAGATATGTGATTATTGGCTGAACATGGATCGGACAAATCTGCAATGGCTTTAATGGTTGAACAACTTGCCTTGACTTACAAGAGAAAAATGGAAAAAAAAAATCATAGGGTTGTGAGTCTTCATGGGATTATACACTAGCACGAGTCACCGGTCTGCATCTTCCAGGGTGTGACAATTATTGTTGGATTGCCGTTTCACTCGATCTTCCCCCTACCTGATGCTGCTTCACATTTCTTGTCGGAACCTGCAGCATCCCTCAGGGAGCTCCATTGCAGCAGAATAAAGGTGGGGAGAAAGGCAAGGCATGCCGCATTGTTATGGAGCTAGCTGTTAAGTTTAAGGTCACAGTTTGAACGTAAATGAATGATTGAGTGGATGAATGAGTGAATGGTAGGATGGTTAAGTGGGTGAACTAGCTGTGTTAATGGGTAAGGAAGGTAAGGTGGTACATGTGTGAGATCATGGGTGGGTGAAGCGGTAGTTGGTTAGGTGAAAGTTAGTTTAGGCAGTAGATGAATAGGGTAGCTGGTGGTTAGCATGATAGCTCAGTAGGGTGAGATAGCAGGCCTACAGGGTGGTAGATGAGTGAGGTAGTAGGTGTAGTACAAGGGTGTTATTATTGTGGGACTGGGGAAACAATACTACCACATAGTGATGTAGGGAGTCACATGATAGTTGGCTGTGTGTAGCGGAGTTTAGAAGAAACCAGCATGGAGACAACACCCATGCAAGGCTGTACCTTGGAGGTGTTGATATTTTTGAGTTGTTAATGAATATTTAATATTCAGCCATACAAGCATCCAGATCTCTCAGTGAGACACCAAACAACTCTTACAACAGCTGAGGATGGGGTTGGTATGCGGTAAGGCAGCAGGTGAGTAGGGTAGCAGGTGGGTGAGGTGGTAGGTGGGGAAGGATGGCAGCTGGGTGAGCTACCAGAGGGTGAGATGATAGTTAGGCCTTGGGGTAGGTAGGTGGACTGGGAGTTGGGTGGTCTGGGGGAGTCCTGCTGGGTGGCAGGGTGATTGGGGGAGAGGGGGTCAGTGTGAGTGATTGGAGGACCAGTTGTGTTGTCACCTACGTTTTCTTAGATCCTAACATTTCCTGGATAACTATTCAGGTATCTAAATTGGAACTATCCAAAGTGTCTGGCTCCAAGTCAGAGTTGGAGACATTCATGCAGGAATCTGGGGCTGATTTATTGCCCAAGATAAAGCCTAATAATCAACCAAAGAGTCTCAAAGCAAGAGTGGCGTCATATGCAATTCGTCCCAAGGTCAAAGAAGATTAGTACAACCTACTAATATTGGCATGTTACATTGGCTGGTTACAATGAGTGAATGGGCTATCCCACTGTGCCTGTGAAGAAACTAAATGGTTCAGTGTGTATTTCTAAATACAAATTCTAAAACTACCATAAATCCAGTATTGTGCGCTGATCAATATCTGCTTCCATTGCTTGTTTGCTGGGTTATCAGGTGGGCAGAAATTCAGCAAGAGTAATCTTTCACAAACCTAGTTACAGATGCATGTAACCACTGAATCGCAATCACTGCTTACCATTGTTACTCACAAAGGTCTTTTTTGTTATAAAAGATTGTCTTTTGGAACTGCGTCTGCACCTGTCCTATTCCAAAGGTCAATGGATTAAATTTTCAGTTGTGTCTCTGGTGTACAATATTACCTAGATGGTATTCTAATTACAGGGTCCAGTGAACAAGAGTGCTTGAAAAATCTAAAAGCAACATTGAAACACTTTCATGTACGTGGTTTGCATATCAAGAAAGAAAGGAGTGGCTTTTTCCAGACATCAGTCTAGTATTATTGATAGCAAATGCCTACATAAAGCACCTAACAAGATGGACACTATTTTAGAAGTACCATGTCTGAGGGATGTGATGCAATTGAGGCCCTTTCTCAGATTAGTAAATGATTATGGCAAATTTGTTCCTAATTTAGCTATATTATGGAAGCATTTGCATAATTTACCATGTGTGACATCACTATCAAATCAGGTGATCAGCGCTTAAAGCAGCCATGCAACAATTTAAATATATGACAATGAATTAATGATTTTTTTAAAACACAATGAGGGGAAGTTTCCCATCCCGCTCACCACAGGAATTGTAGAGGGCAGGAGGTAGGCCATGTGAAGGTCCATTAACCTCGGGTAGGATTTTCTGGTTTTGGGGCAAGTGCGTTTGGAAAATCCCACCCAATATTTAAAAGGAATACTTTTAATGGATTATTGAGGAAGTCTTTGTTTAAAAACAATTATATTGTTGAGATATGTACATGTCACATCATCATCATCAGAACAGCATGTGGCTGTTGGTTAAAGATATTCATGAAGGTGGCATCCTTTTACTAAACAGAAGACTGTTCCAAGCATGATCCAAGTATAAAAGGTGAGGCCAGGTGTGATCTGATTTTATGATGAATAAAATATTGAGTACAGATGATGAACTTCCAGTATTAGTGACTGGTTTCATGGAAAACTGAGTGGTGTTGGGAGGCTTATACAATGCCCTCATACCCTTGGGACTTGAGTTCAATTCAAGCTCAAAATAATGAGCTGGAAGTCCCTTTTCTCTCCTGTGTTTAGAGTTTTAAATGAAATATGTTTGGTAATCACATTACTTCTTAATTGTGACCTAATAGAGAAAAAACTACCTCCACATTTTCTTCCTTTATTCATGGCTGGTGTGGGAACTGGAAAAGAAATCACACTGGGATCTATCCACATCCAATTGACAGTAATAATTTTATCTTAACCACATCTAATGAAATCCCTGGCTTTGCAAATTAGTAAGATTCCTAAAACTTTTGAAGGATATTCTGAATGCACAATCAGCAGATGGCATGTTTCCTTTGTATGCCACTGGCAAATGTAATTTAATTAAGCTAATTAGCCGTAATAGTTGGGCTGCTTCTCAGTGGTCATGTACAAAAAGGATCTGGTTCACAGAGGAGATGACCTGTGTGTCTATCTGGTCTTCCAGGTCTATTTTTAATATCCGACAAATAAGATAATGTGACTGATGGAGCAAATTGGCAGATCCCTGAGTCTCTGTATCATTGAGCAACTCTTAACAGCCTTCTGTTGGTTTCTTAAGTTCAATTATCTTAAAACAGTTAGAATAGCAGATCTTTCAGGGCTCATTAAAAATGGTTACCACTTTCCAAAATATGCAAATGACATGTTTGGAAAAAAAGAGCACAGAAGAACTTCATCATCAACAAGGCATGCTATATGGGAGACAATGGTTTAAAGGGATTATTGCTCATCTATTAATCCAGAAACTCAGCTAGTGTTCTAAGGACTTGGGTTTGAATCCCACCAAGGCAGATGCTGGAATTTGAGTTCCATAAAAAATATCTGGAATTAAGAATCTACTTTTGACCATGAAACCATCATCGATTGTTGGAGACACCGATCTAGTTCACTAATGTCCTTTAGGGAAGGAAATCCTCCGTACTTACCTACATGTAACTCCAGAGCCACATCAATGTGGCTGACTCTCAACTTACCTTGGCAATAAATGTTGGCCAGCCAGTGACACCCATTTTCCGTGAATGAATAAAAAAATCTAATATGACCAGCCCTGAAAATATTTGTAGAGGACATTTTTCACCTGTGAATGTGAGGGATCTAAGTACTAGGAAATGGCTCCTTTTGTACATCCAAAATTGAGATCATATTCCCAATTCAGATAAGCACTAATTAAAAGCAATTTTAAATTCTCGCTATGCAAGTCGTGACACTTTGTTCTAGCTGTTATGTATGGAGACATCACAAATAGGTGTTCAGCAGAACAATTCTGCCCCTCGAGAGTTTTACAAAGCCAGCGCTACTAAACAAAGACCACAGTCAAATATCAACAGCATGAACTTTGCTCTGAGTGTAGCCTGAGCTTGAAACCCCCTTCCTTTTCATTATTTCAGACACTAACATTTCATTCCCTCAGGAACCCTTTCCCTGCATCATCAAAATGCCAAGACCCTTCCAAGTTTTAGCAAAGCCTGTAAGAACTCCTCATCAGTGGTTCTAGATCAATGGAAGATAGATTTTTAATTCTCCCAGAGCAGGGACTCGTTTCCCTCCTTTTAATAGTCTGAGTGAAATCCTCCAGTGCTAGTGCTACCAGATTTGAACACTTTGCCTCTGTGCCTTCTAATGTGGTCAGACCCACCTGCAGTTTTAACATGGTGATCTGAGTAGGAGGCCACAATCAGTGTCAGTTCACCAGGTCAAGGCATTGGATAAGTTTATCAAGGCCAAAAGAGGGTAACTTCCCCTAACTCTAACATGAAACTCCTCCAGACTGATAGGCTTTGGCTTCTCAGACTGTGGACTCAGTCCCTCTTTCCGATAAACCTGATATGGCCCAGGCAGTTTTCCGGCTCAATACAACTTGGCTGGGATTCTCCCAAAAAAAATCCTAAGTCCTCATCTGGGGTGAAAATGGGTGTAACTCCCGCTGTTTTTTTTTTAGCTGGGTTTTCAGATTGAATCTCCCGCACTCTGAGCAATGCAGAGTGCCCAAGCGGGATTCACTCTGAAAATCAGTAGGCATGACCTATTCTCACCTGAGAGGCCGGCAATGTAGTGCTGAGTGCGCCACTGCACATGTGCCGATCTGTCAGCGCCAAGATTGGTGCATGTGCAGTGTCCCCCACCGGCCCCCCCGCCCCCATCATTGGCTTTCAGATCATTGACTAGCCCAATTGCTGGCCAGCCCCATATCATTGCCCCTCCAACCACCCCTGCCCCCAGTCACTAGTCTTCCGGACATCTCCAGACCAGACCTGATGTTTCCTCCCCACCCCCACTTCCATTGGCAGCCCCAACCACAACCCCCCCTCCACCGTCCCCCCGTTTCTCCCCCTTCCCCCAACTTGATGGCTGGATCACCATCCTCCCTCCCTCTGCCTGCGGTCCCTGTGAAGAGTGGCAGAAAGAACCCCCCCGCCTCCACCGATCGCCCCCACCCCCATCAGCCCCACCCACTTGGCACTGCCTGAAGCTCAGTGGGCAGTGCCAAAGTGCCATTTGAGTGTTGCCAGTTTGCCCCTTGGGTGGTGCCAGGGGGACAGGCTGGCACTGCCCAGGGGGCACC
Source organism: Carcharhinus amblyrhynchos (assembly GCF_965287045.1). Lineage (NCBI taxonomy): Eukaryota > Metazoa > Chordata > Chondrichthyes > Carcharhiniformes > Carcharhinidae > Carcharhinus > Carcharhinus amblyrhynchos. The sequence continues at coordinate 57,451,547 of NC_137334.1, forward strand.
CCTCTTTACCCCTGACTTCCTGGGGGTGGGTGTCAATGGCCCTTGTTCCCTCTAGCAAGGTTGGGCTGCCTGTTTCCCATTCATAGAACATTACAGCGCAGTGCAGGCCCTTCGGCCTCTGATATTGTGCTGACCTGTGAAACCAATCTAAAGCCCATCTAACCTACATTATTTCAATATCATCCCCATGTTTATCCAATGACCATTTAAAAGCCCTTAATGTTGGCGAGTCCGTTACTGTTGCAGGCAGGGCATTCCACACCCTTACCACCCTCTGAATAAAGAACAGACCTCTGACATCTGTTCTATATCTATCACTCCTCAATTTAAAGCTACGTCCCCTCATGCTAGTCATCACCATCTGAAGAAAAAGGTTCTCACTGTCCACCCTATCTAATCCTCTGATCATCTTGTATGCCTCTATTAAGTCACCTCTTAACCTTCTTCTCTCGAACGAAAACAACCTCAAGTCCCTCAACCTTTAGGCTCACTAGTCTCTACTCTCCTTCTTGAACAAGGGGACAACATTTGTATCCTCCAGTCTTCTGGCACTATTTCTGTAGACAATGATGACATAAAGATCAAAGCCAAAGGCTCTGCAATCTCCTCCCTAGCCTCCCAGAGAATCCTTAAATCCCATCCAGCCCAGGATACTTATCTATTTTGAGACTTTCCAGAATTGCTAACATCTCCTCCTTATGAACCTCAATCCTGTCTAGTCCAATAGTATAAATAATAACCAGTAGCCGGTTGGCACTCAGTTATGGGCAGCTCGTGGCACAGTAGTTAGCACTGCTGCCTCACAGTGCCAGGGACCTAGCACTATTAAACTCAGCTGGAGTTTTTAGCTGGGCTTTTAGATTGAATCTCCCACACTCCGAGCAGCACAGAGTGCCCAAGCTGGAGTCACTCTGAACATCAGTGGGCGTGACCTATTCTCACCCGAGAGGCTGGCAACATAGTGCTGAGCACGCCACTGCACATGTGCTGATCTGTCAGCACCAAGATTGGTGCATGTGCAGTGGTCCTCCCCCCCACCATTGCCGGTTTCCAGATCACTGACTAGCCCGATGGCTGGCCAGCCCCATGTCATTGCCTCTCCAACTACCCCAGTCCCCAATCACTAGTCTCCTGGACATCTCCAGACCAGCCCTGATGTTTCTCCCCCACCCCCCACCTCTGTTAGCAGCCCCAAAAGGAGGTGAAATGCTGGCGGGCACAGAGACTTCAATTCCAATTTCCAGCACGGAGCTGATGATGCTAAAAATCTTGGCTCCGGAGACATGTGGAGGCCATGGTGCCCAGCAGGAATTCTGCAAAATGGCTTCTGCTGATGTCTCCTGGCTGGGAGAACCGCCTGCAAGGTGTCCATCAATGGATTGCGAGACAAATGTTTTCCACTGATACTGACTGGCTTCCTCACTGAAAGTTAGGTTACTTGATTGAAATAAGGACCAAGAGTTAAAATACCTTCTATTTGGCCTACTTACTGGAACAGCCATTAAGTTTCTAACATACCCACTGACAGTAGTATCATAAGTTAAAACGAGACTTGCAGAGTCATTGGCATGATGTATCATATAGATGACTACAAGGATGGGTGCAGCCAGTTTGAACTTTTGAATTGCCATTCCAGGGATTTTTTTTACATTTCATTTTATTTTTCAACTAAGTACTTATAGCTACATAACTATTTAACATTTTAAGTCATATACTTTTATTCTAGTTTTAACAAAACAATGAAATAGAAGCAGTTCAGCACCGCTGACATTTCCATCTTCACAGCCCAGCCTGACCTGTTACCCATTTATATCCCAGATTGCCGGCATCTGCAGAATTTTGCTTTTGTTACGATTTATTTTACAAGTCTTTGGTGTGGAGCTCTGCAGATATCTGTTTACTTAATGCTATATGAAGAATCTCTCAGTTGTGAAATCGAATCATCCATGTGCTGGCACTGGGTATAATTCAAGCACTCAGACATGGAAGAAGAGGCACTTTGCCAGTGAACTTTAACATGTGCAGGATATGATTCTGAATGTGACCGACTGCAAGACCAATTCTATCACCTTGCCAAAGATTGAGCTGTGAGTACTGCACTGTGACAATTCTTTGTATAAGTAAACATGGATGTTGACCTTGCAGGATTCAGGGAGGTCAGCTCATTATTTTAATTTGAATGTTCTCACAGGCATAGAGAATCCAATGAATGGAAAGGGAGCAGGGTTCCATAAGGACTCAGACTCTTAATAGGTACTGCCCCATTCTAATTTAACAGGTTGTTTCACTTTATTGAGGAGCAGCTATGGAAGATCAGCAAGGGCATGTAGGAAGAACCAATTTTTTTTACAGTTGTACAGTCTTAAAAGAGGTTTAACACAGAGGGGAGGGTAGTCAGATTTGTGCCACAAGCATAACAAACAGTTGATCAAATATATGCTGCTTCCTACTTTCACAGGTCGTGTGCTTATCAAATTTGCTGACAACACTAAGATAGGTAGGAATATAACTTGTAATGAGGTCATAAGGAAGCTACAAAGGGATATAGATAGGTTAAGTGAGTGGACAAAAATGGAGTATAATGTGAAAAAATCTGAAGTTGATCATTTTGGCAGCAAGATTAAACAAGAAACATATTCTGTAAGTGGTGAGAGTTTACCAAGATTCGAGGTGCAGATGGACCTGAGTGTCCTCATGCACGAATCACAAAAGGCTAGGATGCAGGTACAGCATATAATTAGGAAAGCTGATCGAATGTCATCATTTATTGTGAGGGGAATATAGTATAAAGGAATGGGCAGCACAGTGACACAATAGGCAGCACACTGGCACAGTCGTCAGCACTGCTGCATCACAGTACCAGGGACCCAGGTTTGATTCCTGGCTTAGGTGTGGAGTTGTCCATGTGGAGTTTGCATGTTCTCCCCGTGTCTGCATGGGTTTCTTCCGGGTGCTCCAATTTCCTCCCACAGTTCAAAGATGTGCTGGTTAGGTTGATTGGCTGTGCTAAATTCTCTCTCAGTATACCCGAACAGGCGCCAAAGTGTGGCGACTAGAGGATTTTCACTTATATTAACACAGCACTTCATTGTGGTGTTAATGTAAGCCTACTTGTGACAATTAAATAAACTTTACTTTACTTTGAATTGAATACAAAAGTAGAGAGGCTACGCTTCAGCTATATAGAGCACTTGTGAGATCACATTTGGAGTATTGGATAAAGTATTGCTTACCTTATTTATAGAAGGATGAAGTGCATTGTAAGCAATTCAAAGCAGGTTTACTAGACTAACATACTGAATAGATGGGTTGTCTTCAGAGGAAAAATTGCTCAGGCTAAATTTGTATCCCCTGGAGTTTGGAAGAGTAAGAGGTGACTTGATTGAAACATTTAAAATCCTAAGGGATTTGGCAGGATAGATGTGGAGCGGATATTTCCTCTTGTAGGAGAATCTAGAACTAGGAGTTATCGTTTTAAAATAAAAGATCATCCATTTAAAATGGAGGTACAGAAAAATATTTTCACTCAGATGGTCATGAGTTTTTGGAATACTGTTTCTGAAAAGGTGGTGGAACCAGAGTCTTTGAATATTTTTAAGGCAGAGGTGGATAGATTCTTGGTAGGCAAGAAGGTGATAGCTTATCTTCAGTAAGCAAGGTTACTATCAGGTCAGTCATGATCTTATTAAATGGCGGAGCAGGTTCAATGAGCTAAATGGCCAACCTGCTCCGCGTTCATATGTTAATATGTAATGTGTAACCAAGTGTGGATGATATTGGAGGAACTGAGGAGGAGTATAAGATAAGGCTGCCTACCCTTTGACAACTAAATAGACTCCATACCGCATTGCAGCCTAATGCAGAGACTGCGGTAAACCTGGGGAAGCAGCAGCAGTGGAGTAAGGGAACCGTTGGAATTCTAATTCCATATTAGATTCTGTTTGAAGCTTTTTGTTCACACAGAAACATGCTTACAGTGTCACAAATGTTGTATTGTCAAGTTACAATGACACCTGAAACAACTTGAATACCACTGAATCACCCATTCACACAAGGTAGGATGTAGGTGGGAACTGAAATGATACTTTTATGTTCTTGCAAATGTTCACAATGTATACTTCATTTGTCTCAATGGAACAAAATTACAGAGAGATCTGAGAGGACAGAAAGGGCCTTGATTTAATGACATATCCGAAAGATATGTAGATGACCATCGCAGTCAATTTGCACACAGCAAGGTCTTACAAACAGCAATGTGATGGATGAACAATTATCCTGCCTTAGCAAGTTTTGATAAAAAGGTGGCATTGGCTAGTATAAAGCACAACTCCTTGGTCTCTTCAAAGCGTGGCCAGGGTCTAGGGGCTACTTACATTAACCTGAGCAGATAGCTGGATCCTCAGTTGAATGCTTCCTCGGAAATACAGGGATGAGAAACTTCAGTTCTGAAGATAGATTTGAAAGTGTTCTTTTGGAGAGAAGAAGAAGAATGAGAGGAGATTTGAAAGAGATATTCAAAATCATGAGAGGGCTGGACAGAGTAGACAGGTATATCCATCATATCTGTGGATACCAACTCTCAAAGGGGCTTGCAGAATGTCTCGGCAATCCAGCAATCTCACCTCCAACAGGACCCACCATGCCGGGACCCACCATAGAGAAGGACCCTGCGGGCCAGCCTAAAGTTCATTGACCTGTAGAAGGACTGGATGATCCTTGTGGTCGGTGGGACTGAAAAATCCTGGCCTAGGATTGTTAAAGGCAGGCCTGGGAACGTGACAGTGGCTCTGTGGAATTTGCACTTGCTGTCCTCTCTCAGGCTGCATCTCAGTCAGCCAGTCAGGTTTCTGCCACTGTATTGTGGACAGCACGGTGGCACAGTGGTTAGTGCTGCTGCCTCACAGCACCAGGGACCCAGGTTTAATTCCCACCTCTGGTCACTGTCTGTGTGGAGTTTGCACTTTCTCCTCATGACTGTGTGGGTTTCCTCCGAGTGCTCTGGTTTCCGCTCACAGTTCAAAGATGTGTGGGTTAGGTTTCTTGGCCATATTAAATTGCCCCTCGTGTCAGGCGGGATTAGCAGGGTAAATGAGTGGGGTTTTGGCAATAGGGCCTGGGTGGGATTGTGGTCCATACAGACTCAATGGGCCAAATGATCTCCTTCTGTACTGTCAGGATTCTATGATCCATATCAAAATGGTGCAGTCCAAAACTGAATCTTTATGGGCCACAAGCATTGGAGCTCATCCTGCGAGACAATCTGCTGTGGCTTTTGGTGTGGTCTTGCACAGGAGTGAACGCAGAAGGATTATTTAGGACGATTAGTGGATATTTTATATAATATGACATGGTTTGGTTTATACAATTTGTTTATGTTGTGGTGACTTCTATTTTTGCATTGTGACCAAGTGGATCCTGTGCTGATCAGTAACAGAGGGAAGTTAAGGTCTGGGTATGTTTGTGAATGGGACATAGGGGATATTGCAGTTGGATGATCATTCACAGATAGATCAGCCAGAAAAGGACTGTACTAATCACCTTTCTTCCTTTTCCTTCTCCTCAGCAGATCATCAGCTGGTGGAAAAGGTGGTGTGCCAACATGATGGCAAGATTGGAAAGATGCAGCAGACCGCCACATACGCTCTGCCAAGTATTGCAAGACTCTTCCGGTGTGGATTAGGCAAGGAATGATTGTTTCAACACTCCAGTGGTCTGCTTTATCACTGTTCATGTGGCAGAATGGATTTTGTTTCATTCATGCTGCTCATGTGCTCAAGAGTTGCAAACTGGAGTCATGCAACATGCTTAAAAGGGATAGCCATTGAAACCTATGAGTCATCTTCTGGTTTGACTTGGTGGAACTAGTACAGATGGCAAGTGGACGGTTGCAGAATGGAGGCATCGTGACTGGTGCAAGATACCAGGCATCAGTCTAAATTGAACACAGTTCACTTTTAAAAATTTATTTACATGATGTGCATGTTGCTGGCTATGTCAACATTTATCGCCTATCCCCAATTGCCTTTGAGAAAGTGGTGGTAAGCTGCCTTCTTGAACTGCTGCAGTCCCTGAGACATAGGTACGCCCAGAGAGCTGTTAGGGAGGAAATTCTGGGCTTTGACTCAGCAACAGTGAAGGAACAGCGATATATATCCCAAGTCAGGATGGTGAGTGACTTAGAAGGAAGTCTCCAGGCGGTGGTGCTCCCAGGTATCTGCTGCCCTTGTCCTTCTAGATGATAGTGGTCGTGGGTTTGGAAGGTGCTGCTTAAGGAACATTGGTAAACTCCTGCAGTGCATCACGCACGTGGTACACATGACTGTTGCTGTTTGTCAATGATGGAGGGATTGAATGTTTATGAAAGGGGTAACAATCAAGTGAGCTGCTTTGTTCCGGGTGGTGTTGTTGGAGTTGCACTCATCCAGGCAAGTGAACAGTATTCCATCACATTCCAGACTTGTGCCTTGTAGATGATAGATGGGATCTGGGGGAGTCAGGAGGTGAGTTATTCGCCACAGGATTCCTAACCTCTGATGTGCTCTTGTAGCCACAGCTATGGTAGTTAAATTCAGTTTCTGGTCAACGGTAACCCCCAGAATGTTGATAGTCAGGGATTCATGATAGTAATGCCATGAATATTAAGAGGTCTTGTTTAGATTCTCTCTTGTTGGAGATAGCCATTGCCTGGCACTTGTGTGGCACAAATGTTACTTGCCACTTGTCAGCCCAAATCTGGATATTGTGCTGGTCTTGTTGCATTTGAGCATGGACTGCTTCAGTATCTGAGGAGACCCAGGTGATGCTGAATATTGTACAGTCATCAGTGAGCTTCCCCACTTTGACCTTATGATGAAGAAGCTGAAGATGGTTGGGCCTAGGACACCACCCTGAAGAACTCCTGCAGTGATGTCCTGGGATTGATTGACCTTCGATCACTACAAGTATGACTCCAATCTGTGGGAAGTTTTCCCTTTGATTCCCAGTGACTCCAGTTTTGCTAAGGCCATACTCAGTCAAATATTTCCTTGATGCTAAGGGCAGTCACTCTCACCTCACCTCTGGAATTCAGCTCTTTTGTTCATGTTTGAACCAGGCCAATAAGGAGTCAAGAGTTGAGTGATCTTGGTAGAACTCAAACTGAATGTCCAGAAGTAAGTTATTGCTGGATGAGTGCTGCTTGATAGCGCTGCTGATGACCCCTTCCATCACTTTCCTGATGATTGAGAGTAGACTGATGGGGCAGTAATTGACTAGCTTGGATTTATCCTGTTTCTTGTGTATGTGATATACCTGGGCAATTTACTTAGTTTTTGGGTAGAAGCCAATGTTGTAGATGTACTGGAACAGCTTGGCTAGGGACGTGGCACATTCAGGAACACAAGTCTTCAGCACTATTGCTGGAATATTCTTGGGGCCTTTGCACTGTCCAGTGCCTTCAGCCATTTCTTAAGTTAGTGCCCACGGTCACATTCACAGCCATGGGTAAGACTGTCCTTACCCTTCCCTGCATGCAGATAGCTGGAGGTACAGAAAGAGATGGGTCTTAGTGAGAATGTCCTTGATGAAGTGCAGAAGTCTGATACACTGTTCCTTACAGAGGTTCACGTGTGAGAATTGCATCCTAAAAAACCTGCACAGACCAGGCCTCTTGCTGAGAGTCCTCCTCCTTTTTCCTCTTCCAGCTACCTATTCAGTTCTGTAGTACCTCTCTTTACATTTCAAGCTGGATGCTGACTAATGAACCCGTATTCAGGGAGCAATTGGTTTGTACAAATCCTTGGTGACAGAACAAAGTCCTACACCATATGTTGCATCGTTTCCTGGAGGCTTCAGTAACTTTAAGCAACTCTGAACCAGCAAATGTTTTGACAATTATGCTGAGAGCCAATAAAAATGAATCAACAACTAGCTGGTGTGTCGCTGATGATTCCACAAATTGTACTGGGCTGAGGGCTGGGGGGTTTCTTCCTGCTGCCATTCGCATGGTAAGCTGTGTGACGTTAAATGTTGAACTCCAAAAAGGCAGATGTCTTGGGAGTATTAAAGTTAAAATGGATGAGTTAAGGGTGAGGATTGACACATATAATTATGATATAATAGCCATTACTGAGACGTGGTTGAATGAGGGGCAGGATTGGCAGCTCAACTTCCCGGATATAGAATCTTGACAGAGGAAGGGGTAGAAGAAGAGGAGGCATTGCATTATTAGTTTAGGAGGCAGTTACAGCAGGAAGGAGAGATGATATCTTGAGGAGGCATCAAATGAAGCTTTGTGGGTAGAGCTTAGGAATAAAAAAAGAGGTAGTTACATTGCTAGGTGTTTATTATAGAGTCCCAGATAGCAGGAAATTGAAGAGCAATATGTGCACAATTTGCAGAGAGATGTTAAAATAATAAGAGGGTAATTATATTAGGTGATTTCAACTTTCCCAACATCAATTGGGATAGCCATTATGTTAAGGGCTTAGGTAGAGTAGAGTTCTTAAAATGTATATGGGAAAACTTCTTAAGTCGATATGTAGAGGATCCAACAAGGGAGAGAGCTGTGCTGGACCTAATTCTGGGCAATGAAGCTGGACACATTGATGTGTTGGTGGGGGAGCATTCTAGTGACAGTGACCACAACATGGTTCAATTCAAATATGTTATAGACGAAGAAATTGACAAGTTGCAGAAAAAGGTTTTGGATTGGGGGCAAGTAGATTTTAACAAAGTTTGGCAGGATCTGGCCAAGGTAGACTGGATCGAGTTACTTGTGGGAAAATCTACGGAAGAGCAGTGAGGGGAGTGGGGAGTATTCAAAGATGAAATGGGGAGGGTACAGGCCCAACATTTTTCTTCTAGGGTAGTAGGAAATTGTAAGAAACCCAGAGAACCATGGATAATCAGAGACATTCAGGATACAATGAGAAAAAAAAGAGAGGCTTTTAACAAGCTTTTAAGTCAGCGGAGGCATTAGTGGAGTGCAGAAAGTGCAGGATGGAGTTTAAGAAATCAATTAGGAGAGCAAAAGAGGGTATATGAAAAGCTCTGGCTGGTAAAAGTAGTGAAAATCCTAAGATATTCTATTAGTATATCAATAAGAGTATAACCAGGGAAAGAGTAGGGCCCATTAGGGATAAAGGGGGAAATCTGTGGGTGGAGGCAGAAGATATTGGTAGGGTGTTAAATGAATATTTCATCTCCGTCTTCACCCATGAGAATGAGGAGGTAGTTATGGAACTCGGTGAGAGAGACGGTGAGACTCTAGAAAGAGAACTATCATAGGGAGTGACAAGGTATTGGAGGTATTGGCGGGCTTAAAAGTGGACAAATCTCCAGATACGATTGAATTGTATCGCAAGTTGTTGTGGAAGGCAAGGGAGGAAATTACAATGGCTCTGACTGAAATTTTTAATTCCTCCTTGTCCACCGGGGAGGTGCCAAAGGACTGGAGAAGAACTAATGTGGTCCCACTATTCAAGAAAGATTGTAGAAACAAGCCAGAGAACTTAACACTGCTGCTTCACAGTGCTAGGGACCAGGGTTCGACTCCCAGCTTGGGTCACTGTTTGTGTGGAGTTTGCACATTCTCCCCATATCTGTGTGGGTTTCCCCGGCTGCTCCGGTTTCCTCCCACATTCTAAAAGATATGCATTGACCTGAACAGGCGCCGGACTGTGGTGACTAGGGGAGTTTCACAGCAACTTCATTGCAGTGTTAATGTAAGCCTTACTTGTTATTAATAAATAAACTTTAACGTTAACTTTACAGACCAGTGAGTCTCATGTCTGTGGTGGTAAACTATTGGAAAAGAAGGAGAGAATCTATCTCCATTTGGAGAGGCAAGGTTTGAGCAGGGATAGTCAACATGGTTTTGTCAGAAGGAGGTCATGCCTAACAAACTTGATTGAATTTTTTTGAGCAAAATTTGTGGATGAGGGTAGTGCGGTTGATGCAGTTTACATGGATTTCAGCAAAGCCTTTGACAAAGTCCCACATGGGAGACTTATTAAAAAGGCTAATGCACATAGGATACAGGGTGATCTGACAAGATGGATATATAATTGGCTTAGCAGTAAGAGACAGAGGGTGGTGACAGACAACTGTCTTAGTGACTGGAAGCCAGTGATCAGTGGCGTACCATAGGGATCAGTGCTGGGCCTCCTATTGTTCATCATTTATATAAATGACATAGATGACTATGTGAGAAGGGTAGTAAGATCAGTAAGTTTGCTGATGGTACAAAGATTGGCTGGGTGGTTAACAATGAGGTTGAATGTCTTGGGTTGCAAGAAGACGTAGACGAGATAGTCAAATGGGTAGATAAGTGGCAGATGGAATTTAACCCTGAAAAGTGTGGGGTGATGTACTTTGGAAGGAGTAATTTGACAAAGAAGTATACTATGAAAGGACTGACATTGTGAAGTTTTGAAGAACAAAGGGACCTTGGTATTGTTTATCCATAGAGCTCTGAATGCGGAAAAGCAGGTAAATAGGGTGGTGAAAAAGGCATACTGGCTTTTATTGATTAGAGTATAGATTACAAAAACAGAGAGGTCATGATGGAGTTGAACTTTGGTGAGGCCACAGCTGGAGTACTGTGTGCAGTTCTGGTTACATTATAGGAAGGACGTGAACGCACTGGAGGGGGTGCAGAGAAGATTCACCAGGATGCTGCCTGGGATGGAACATTTAATTTTGTGAAGAGAAGTTGGATAGGCTTTAGTTGTTTTCGTTGGAGCAGAGCAGGCCTGGGGGGGTGGGGGAGGTGACCTGATTGAGGTGTTCAAGATTATGAGGAGCATGGACAGGGTGGATAGGGAGCAGCTGTTCCCCTTAGATGAAGAGTCAGTTACGAGGGGTCACAAGTTAAAAGTGAGGGGTGGAAGATTTGGGGGGGATTTGAGGAAGAACTTTTTTACTCAGAATCTGCAATGCATTACCTGGAAGGGTGCTGGAGGCCGGATGCCTCACATCCTTTAACAAGTGTGAGTACTTGGGCCAAGTGCTGGCAAGTGGGATTAGCTGGGCAGGTCAGGGCATTTCATGTGTCGGTGCAGAGTTGATGGGCCGAAGGGCCTTTTGTGCTCTGTGATTTTGTGATTCTATGTCAAATCAGCATTACAGGTTGATTGAAGTCATAATCTATCTCCTCTGCATGCTTGTGGCAGACACTCTGTTTGTGTGTATGCTAACACCACCACTATTACGTCAGGTGTGGCTTGCACCAGAAGTGTGCATCCACATCGTTGGCCCAACTTTGAAGGCAAAACTGAATGTCATGGAGCCAAACATACAATGTAATGCTCTCTCAGCATTACACTGAAGTGTCATCTCAGATTATATGCTGAAGTCCTGCATTCGGGCTTGAACACACAACTCTGAAGGAAATCTGTTAGCACTAATCCAAATTAACCTTTACATCTAATTTATTCCTTCTGTTTTTTCTTTATTCGATGAGGGAGTTTGCTTTTCTTTCTGTTTTCAGTTCTAAGAAACGTTTCTAATGTCTTTACTGTCAACAGACTCTGATGGATCTGCAGTGTATTTCCGATGTTTTCTGCTTTTATTTCAAGGATCCACACTTGTGGCTTTCAAAAAAAATCTATTTAGCATCCTTTTTAATTCTCTCTTCTTGCTTACCTTTGAAACTCATACATCATTGACATGCAGACGTATCTGTTCAGCAAAAGCATGGCACTCAGTGGAATTGACTTTGATATTGTGCGCTCAACCCTTTCATGCAGGCAACTAGTAGCATATGTTTCTTATTTTGTTGTGTTCGGAGCTGTCCAAGAAGATTTCCATGGCACTTGTTGTCATCCTTCACACACAAGCATAAAGGCACCAGTTCAGATCTAGGCACCATCGCTCACAAAGACAGCATCGGAAAGAAGGACCCAATAATGCACTTAATGTAAGTGAAATGTAGCAAATTGAGGTGTCTACAGAAACATTCTAAATGAAAGTCCAGGCCCAGGTATTTTCAGCTGCAGTGGTCATACATTCTAAACTTGCAGGAGGGGCCCCAACTTGAGCGGACTTCTGTAGAGCAGAAGTGTCCTTTGCGCCTCTTCAGGTAGAACTTCCCTGCACAATATGTCAAATTCTCTGTAGAGTTGGTACTTTGATATCTGAGAGGCATTCGGAAATCTGCAGGTCAATATGGAACTGATGGCAACTCCATCGGGAGCTGCACGAGGGCCCCTCTAGGGGAGGGATCCAGACCATAAACACATGGGTGGGATTTTCCAACTTTGTGTGCCCCAAAACCGGAAATTCCCGTCCGAGGTCAATGGACCTTTAAACGGTCTGCTGAATTTCTGTCCTTCCTGTTAAGATTCCCGCAGCGGGCAAGACCAGAAAATCTCACCAAATAGTTTCTCCGCTGAAGACAATAACTGTGACAACTGAAAGTTTGCATTCCAATTCACAGGGTGTCCTCACCTGCTGATGACTGGCTTGGGTCTAGCTTTTAAAATCATGGAATTATTCAGCATAGAAAGAAGCCATTCAACCCACTGTGCCCATGCTGACCCTCTGAAAGAGCTTTCCACTTAATCCCATTTATCTTGCCCAAGTACTTCTAAAACATGATTTATCCACTTCTCCTTTAAGAACTATTAGCATTGACTATATTGTTTCAGGTCAAACAATCCTCTATAATTAAAACAATGCTCAAACCTTTCCCTTTGCTCTTTTGACAATGATTAATTTATATTCAACTCACCAATTAATAGAAATGGATTTTCCTTATTTGCTTTTCCAATATCCCATTAATATGGAGCATTTCCAGCTGATCTCCTTTTTACCTCTTTGTCCAAATGATAATCATTTTTATAAATGAAAACTCCCACCTCAGCAGATCAATTCTTTGTCTCACTATCATGCCAGTTATGAGCAGGATGGATAGCAGAGGCAAGGTTTATCGACTGGATAAAATGCCAGCTCACTGGTGAGCTCTCCCACCTATTACCAAATGAGCGCAGCAACAGCAATTTGTACCTTTCACACAGTAAAAACATCCCAAGGTAGTTTAACAGTAGCAGTATCAAAACAAAATATGACACTGAGTCACATAAAGAAATGGATGACCAAAAAAGTAAAGTTTGGTTTTAAGTATCATCATAATGAAGGAAAAGGAGGTAGTGAGGAGGAGGTGTAAGGAGGGAATTCCAGTGCTTAGGGCCTTGGTCACTGTCAACTCAGCTGCCAATTGTGGACTATATCATGGGCTGCACGATGGCACAATTGTTAGCCCAGTTGTCTCACAGCCTCAGAGATCCAGGTTCGATTCCTGACTTGGGTCACTGTCAGTGTGGAGTTTGCACATTCTCCCCAAATCTGAATAAGTTTACTCTGGGTGCTCCAGTTTCCTCCCGCAGTCCAAAGATGTGTCGGTTAAGTGGATTGGGCATGCTAAATTAGTATCGGGAGACTAGTGAGGGTAAATGCATAGGGTTATGGGGGTAGGACCTGGTGGGATTGTGGTTGCTGCAGACTCGATATGCTGAATAGCCTCCTGCACTGTTGGATTTTATGATTCTACAAAACCTGAGAATGGCCAAGTGTTCAGAATTGGAGGACAGATACGTTATAGAGCTGGAGGAGGTGACAGAGACAGGGAACTCCCACCTGAAACAGGTAGCAGGCACACACACATATATAAGCTTATGGAGTCCAATTAATTAATTAAGACCCAAGACACTATTTTCTTCTCAGCCTGCCTGAATGTCGTCAGTGTTTGCTCTCAGACATGGGGATGGGGGTTATAAGTTAGGAGATGACCATTTATAATGAAAATTAAAGGCATTTTCAGCTGCGATTAGGAAAAGCAGCATGGAGTTCAGGAAACACTTTTACATTTGTGGATATAGAGCTTCCAAGCTTTCCGTATGTGCTGCTGTATGTTTTGCAGATGTGATGTTTACTGCCATCAGTGAAAAAGTATGTTCTTGTTCCTGAAGTTGATACTCCTCACCTTTCAGTCCCCTGTTTTATTTCCCATTCCCAGAGCAGAGGGCTGCCTATTAAGGAGTATGCTCATTCCAGCAACTTCTCGACTGCATTATATTGAGGACCTAGGAACAAAATGTAAAGCTTAATACTGACTCCTCTAAGGCTCTGCAAACTTCCCAACTGAAAATATTCCAAATGATTTGTCCCACGTGAATCTCTCCTCGCCCTCTTCTTATCCTTATTTTTTCAATACATTTATGGGATGTGGGTGTCACTGGCTAAGCCAACATTTATTGCTCAGTTCTACTTGCCCTTCCTAAAGTAATAAGGCTCCCAAAATTGGACGTAAAGGCTTAAAAACTGAGTCACTGATAGCGACAAAAGGAATTGGTAGCACAATCACTGGTAACTGAACTGTTTGTCTCAGTGTGCCGTGAGTCAGCTTGCCAGTCAAGTGAGGAGGGCAACCTCCCACTAGATTGCCAACTGTGGCTCGCAAGTAAATCTAGTGGGAGACAATGCTAAGTGGTGATTGGTGGTCCTTCTGACTCCACATTCAGAAAGCTACCCTTTTAATAATGATATATGTTGCAGTTAGCAGCAGGGCAATGTAACCACTGCCAGTTTTATATTGGCACCATGGGCAAGTGCTGGTGTGCCCTAACCTATTAGGTATAGGTCACAGAGTGGCTGTTGGCAAGGAAATACCTCAGGCTACCAAGGGCTGCCAGCAGCATCCACATGAGTGGTAGTCTCATAGATGGGAAGGACTGGAATCCAAGTGGAGAAGGCTACAACATTCTGTGAAAGGTCCAGCAGAAGACTCCTACTTCCTTACTTGGGGGGCTTCTTTGTCTTCTCCTCCAGCTGATGAACTTAGTGGGAAGGGTTCCCCACTCAGACCTTAAAATGATAATGGGATCTTATGAATGGGACTGTGATTAATATTTTTGCATGATGTTACTATCTGTGGGCAAAGTCAAATTCTTAAGATCGGAGATTTGCAGGAATGAATGAATAATATTTTAACTGCTGGCCTGCTCCATTGCCACCCTGAGTTCAAATTAGAGTTATCGAATCCATACAGTACAGAGGAGGCCATTTGGCCCATTGAGTCTGCACTGACTCTCTCTCAGAGTATCACACCCAGGCCCTTTCCACTACCCTATCCCCGTAACCCCACATTTTTACCATGGCTAATCCATCTACCCTACATATCTTGGAACAATAGAGGATGATTTTAATATGGTCAATTCACCTAACCTGCACATCTTTGGACTATGGGAGGAAACCAATGCACCTGAAGGAAAGCTACGCAGACACAGGGAGAATGTACAAATTCCACACAATTACCCCAGGCTGGAATTGAATCGAGGTCTGGTGCTGAGAGGCAGCAGTGTAATCACTGCACCCTCTGTAAATTTCAGCATGAGACCCTTTTATGTGGAATCAAAAAGCGGAATGAATTATGGACATTCTGTGTGAAGCTTCCAAATATTCGAAAACTTTTTAGTAAATTGCTGATATGACATGAGTGGCTTTCTTGTTCCTTCATCCATTTTAGTGGGGCCTGTTCCTGAATATGAGTGTGGATTACATGAATGCAAAAAATCACCACTGGGTGTGCTGCCTATTCAGCACTCATTGCACAACATTGAAATAGAACAGTTATTCACCTAAAAATGAAGGCTAGATTGATGTATGTGGGAAACAATGTGACAGAGTCAACATAAGAACATAAGAACATAAGAAATAGGAGCAGGAGTAGGCCATCTAGCCCTTCGAGCCTGCCCCGCCATTCAATAAGATCATGGCTGATCTGTTGTGGCTCAGTTCCACTTTCCCGCCCTCTCCCCATAACCCTTAATCCCCTCTCTTATCAAGAACCCATCAACCCGCTTCTTAAAAATATTTAGCGAGGCAGCCTCCACCACTTCAACGGGCAGAGAATTCCAGAGATTCACCACCCTTTGAGTGAAGAAGTTCCTCCTCAACTCCGTTCTAAACCGCCTCCCCTTTATCTTGAGGCTGTGCCCCCTAGTCCTACTGTCTTTTTTGAGCGGGAAGAGTCTCTCCACCTCTATCCTATCCATCCCATTCATCATCTTATACGTCTCAATGAGATCTCCCCTCATTCTTCTAAACTCTAACGAGTACAAGCCTAGTTTATTCAGCCTCTCCTCATAGCTCAATCCCCTCAACTCCGGTATCAGCCTAGTAAACCTCCTCTGCACTCCCTCCAGGGCCAAAATATCCTTGCGCAGGTGCGGCGCCCAAAACTGCACACAGTACTCCAGCTGCGGCCTCATCCATAAATCGGTGAATCTACTGTACTTAGACTTCCAGATGGCATTTCATAAGTGCCACATCAAAGTTTATTGTAGAAAATAAAAGCTCATGGTGTAGAGCTAACATATAGGCAAGGATTGGAGATCAGCTAGGTAGTGGGAAACAGAGAGTTGGCACAAATAGGTGTTTTTTAATTGATAGGATGTAACAACAGGGATTGGTGCTGGGGCCTCAACTTGTTATGATTTATATATATGACTTGGATGAAGGGACTGAGGTGTGGTTGCTAAATTTGCTGATGACACAAAATTAGGTAGGAAAGTAAATTGTGAAGACAACTTAACGAGGATACAAGTGACATAGATAAGTTAAGTGAGTGGCAAAAATCTGGCAAATGGAGTATAATGTGGGAAAATGTAAAATTGCCCATTTTGGCAGGAAGAATAAAAAAGAATGTTATTCTCTAAATGGAGAGAGAAGGCAGAGCTCTGAGGTGCAGAGAGGATCTGAATGTCTGAGCACACGAATCACAAAAGGTTAGGAGTAGATGTTAATGTTTACTGTGAGAGGGGAATTGATTACAAAAAGAGGGGAGTTATGCTTCAGTTGTACAGGACATTGGTGAGGCCACATCAAGAGTTTTATGTACACTATTGGTCTCCTTATTTAAGGAAATATGCAAAAGAACTAAAAGCAGTTCAGAGAAGGTTTACTGGACTAATACTGGGAATGAATGGGTTGGCTTTGGAGGAAAGGTTGGAGATGTTAGGTTTTTACTGACTAGAATTTATTAGAGTAAGAAGTGTCTGGGGGTCAAGACATTTAAGATTCTGAGGGGCACTGACAATGTGGATGTTGCAGGAGAAACTAGAACTAGGAGTCATTTTTAAAAATAAGTGTCGCTCATTTCAGACAGAGATGAGGAAAAATTGTTAGGAAAACAAATGTAGTTCTAAAGGATTTATATTTGTATTGGTAAACATTAGAAATAAGATATAGTTTTAAGTGTATTTAAGTTAATGTTTCTGTGCCTGGAAGGATAAAACTTATAGCTAAATTCATGCTGGACAAAGGTGTTTGTATATGTGGGGGGTGCTTTAGTTCCTATTGTGTTTGTATTGGGCTAAGGGAGGGCTATCCTTTTTATTATTAGAAATATATATCTATTTCCTTCTTGAAACCATTCAATGATTTAGACTTCACCATACTATAGGGCATGAGTTCCACAGCTACCCTCTGTGAGAAGTAGTTCCTCCTCATCTCAATTTTAAATCTACCGTCTCTCAACCTATACCTGTGACCTCTTGTTCTAGATTGCCCCATAAGAGGAAACATTTGGTCTACATTTACTTCATCAATCCCTTTTAATATTTATATACATTGATCAGATCATCTTTCATTCTTCTAAAGTCTAAACAGTTGGACATAGTAATAAGAGAAGCAACGTCTCTCACAGATCTGATAGAAGCAGTTGGTTTAGAAAGCTAAAGAGGAAACAGCTGTCTCAGATTTGATAGAAGAGAAGCCATATCATGGCGTAGTAGTTAAGAAAACCAGTGGAGACATCTGAATAATTAAGGAAACTAGAGGAATGAAGAGATTTTGGAAGAAAGGCAAATGAACAGTTTGCCAAAGACCATTGAAATTCTACAGAGAACTGGACTGAGATAGTTCAGTAATTGTGTAAGAAGGTTAAAGGGTTTGAACAAACTATGAAACTTCGAAGAGAGGAATTGATTGACATGGCTCAAACAGAATTGAAATTCATTTGTTTGAAATGGGACTGGGGGAAACACCAAGATCACAAAAAGTTCAAAGAACAAACAAAGCAAGAATACAAAACTATTTTGAGTGAACCCAAGAAGCTTCTTAGCAATATTCCTTAAACAGCTTAAAGAGATTTTGACAAGAGAAGAAAATAGATGTTAGCGCACAGAAGTTATATTTTGACTGTGTAAAATTGAAATGCAAATTTACTATATGTGAATTTGGCAAGTTGGCTTGGGAGTGCTTGTGCCTACAAGTGACAGAAAGAACAATTGCACTGTAGACTTAAATAAAACATTCTTTTCTGAGCTGTAAACAACAAATCAGAAGAAAAAGAAACACAAGTTTTTACATAGTAGCATGACCATGCTATTATGTATAGATTCTGATGATACTGTTAAAGTTATTGTTTTTGTGTTGGCTAAGTCATTGTAATTATGGCATATAATTGTGAACTAATAATCTTATTGAATGGTAGTGCAAGTACAAGAGACCGAGTGGCCTACTTCTGCTCCTAATTTTTAAAATTCATTCATGGAACATGGGCATCACTAGCTGGCCAGCATTTATTACCCATCCCTAGTGGCCCTTGTACAAAAGGCAGTTGAGAGTCAACAATATTGCTGTGGCTCTGGAGTTACATGTAGGCCAGACCGGGTAAGGACAGACAGTAGTGAACAGGATAGGTTTTTCTGACAATCGACAACAGTTTTATGGTCATCAGTAGATTCTTAATTCCAGATATTCTACATGGAATTCAAATTCCATCAACTGCCATTGTGGGATTCCAACCCGGATCCCCAAAACATTAGCTGGGTTTCTGGGTTAATAGATTAGCAATATTACCGGTAGGCCATCAACTCCCCTAATTCAGATGTTTGTATAGATGTATTTAAAAGACTGAAAATCCTGATAAATGAGATCATGATCAGTTTACTATAATGATAAAATCGTTGCTTCAGGAAAAATGTGCATAAATGGAATATTTTAGCTTCTTCTCGGAGTAATTCCCATATGCGGAACAAAATTCTATTTTCTACAAATTAGAAATGCTATTTTTGCAGTTTATTGACAAAAGTAGAAAAAGATTTCATTAAATAATTTAAATCTAATTAATTGTGAATGCAAATTGGTGAACAATGAAATGTCTTGAGATTTTGCAGTGTTTTGGCTTTAGCACAGAGACAACAGCATGATTTGGGAAAATGACATCACCATTCATTTTATCTTTAAATTACCAATTAAATGATTTGTAACTTGTGTTCTCTGGCCAGAGCGACCCTGCAATATGGAAATACAAGTTCATTACTATGCTGTCTTCCATCTACTCACAGCTCAAATGTATTTTACAACATTTCTGACCTTTCCAGAATTTTAATGAGCTGCTATAAAGCTATAAATTAGAAATAGTCCATTAGGTAACTCAAGTTCAAACATAACCTTAGTGTACACTAACAAGCAGTTATTTGAAACTATAGTGAATTGGGGAAGAATTAGATTGGAATCCATGTCTTCACTAACAGGATTTCAGTTGATTTATACACAAATACTGCATACAAATGAAAATCCAGTTAGCTGCTACTTCTCATATAAAAAGCTTTAGAAATCCCCTCTGACAAGAATGAGACTATTGGTATAATGTGAATTAAATGCAATCCTGCCTTTCCTCCTTGTTAAAGTTTAGCCCAACTGCCAGTGTATATCCCAATTAGTGTTAATCTATAGAACTGCTACTGCGGGAGCTTCTCAAATGCCATTTTCTTGTTCAAACGGTCTATTAATAGTTCCTGCAAACGTATCTCTCACTTTACAACTGGGAATCCATATTTTTTTGCCTTTCATAATCCAGACCTAACAAGCAATAGTTCAAGTTAGGCTGGGGGGGGGGAGGTTTTGTGTACATTGAGTATAGTTCCTATCCCTGAGCCAAAAGCTTTGGGTTCAAGTTCCACTGCAGGATTTGATGGCCACAGAAGGTGCATTCACCATGTGGCTAAACAGATTGATTGTCAACGTGAACATATAGCAGAGGCTGAGTGTGAGAGGGTCTCCTGGTTAGTCATGCTTGATGTGGAGTGGTGCCTCTCAAGCTATAGCCTCCAGCAACAGACTAATGACCTGTTCAGGAAATTGGAGTATATAAATGTCCTGAATGGTCTTGACAAGGTAGACATGGAAAGAACGTTTCCTCTTGTTGGTGAGTCCAGGCCTAGGGGGCGCTGTTTGTAAATTAGAGGTTGTCCTTAGAGGACAGAGATGACGACAATTTTTTTCTCCCAGCAGGTTGCGTGACTTTGGAATTCTATAGTGGTGGTGGCAGGATATTTCAAAGGCAGAGATAGATAGATTCTTGTTTGACAAGGGAATCAAAGGTTTTTGAGGGCAGATGGGGATGTAGAACTTGGATCACAACAGATTAGGCATGATCTTATTGAATGGCGCAGCAGGCTCGAGGGGCTGAATGGCTTACTTCTGCTCCCATTTTTTCTGCTTGCTTGCCCATACAAACAGGTATATGCATGTGCTTTGTCTGCCTAGTGCGTTTTGAAGCATGGGAAGAGAATCAAGAATGATGTTCAAGTTATTGTTCTCCAATGCATGGTATCGGACAAAGGAAGATGCAATACTCATAAGCAAAAACTTACATAAAAATACACAAGCAGAACTCATCCTTCTTAAGTAGTTAATCATCTTGCCAAAATTAAAAAAGTAATCCCCAAAGGACTGATAAGATTTTTTTATCTACTGTCATTTGCCAGTCTTCTAAAAACTGATTGGAATAACATCTTTAAAAAATCTGTTATGGTAAATTATAAAACAAAACACTGAAATGTTTAAAATAGCTTCTATGTCCATTGGACATGCAAAGTCTTCTGGTTTCCAGAAGTTCAAAATAATCCCACTTTTGGACTCAAATTGCTGGAACTTAATCAAACTGTGTTTTTTACTGCTCTCCAGGTGGCTGGTGGACTGATATATAGTTGCTCAGCACCTGACTGTAGTATGGCGGTAAATCTGGCACTCTGGATATACAATTAATTTCTAACTCTTTATAAATAGTATGATAATATTAAAAAACCTGCATACCAGTATAACTGTTCCAATCATTAACTTGTTTTATATCTAAACTAAAGAAGGCTAACAACTGACTTTTATGAATAAACTGAACAATTTATGAGTCTGCTAAAACTTGCTTTCGTTTTTTCAAGATATCATTCACAGTATTGCTTAGGTATAGGATGTTGTGCCTCCATCTTTTAGATTTGGTTTTCCAATGCTGTTAGTGGTGAGTTGGCACACTGCACAGCTGATGTTGTACATATTGTTCCTCGTGTGGAAGGAGTTGTGCTTGATGTTGCTCATGTCATGTCACTTGCTGGTGCTGATGTTGATGTTATACCATTTCTTAGTGTAGTTGATATTGTCTCTCTGGTTAGTAATGCTGCTAGTATTTGTGATTATCTTTTCTGCTTTTCCAGGCTCAGTTTTATGTTAAATAATGACTCTGTTCCTTCTCATTTGCTGACTGGTTTTGCTCTCAATGCAGCAGCACAGTGGCATTGTGGATAGCACTGCTGCCTCAGAGAACTAGGGACCTGGGTTTAATTCTGGCCTTGGGTCACTGTCTGTGTGGAGTTTGCACATTCTACCTGCGTTTGCATGTATTTTCTCTGGGTGATCTGGTTTCTTCCAACAGTCCAAAGATGTGTGGTTTAGGTGGATTGGCCATGCTAAATTGCCATTTAGTGTCGGGGGATTAACAGGGTAAATAGTTGGGATTATAGGGATAGGGTGTGGGTGGTATTGTTGTCAGTACAGGTTCGATGGACTGAATGGCCTCCTTTTGCATTGTAGGGTTTCTATGATATATAATGTATCACCAACAACTTTTTACTAGGGTCCAGCTTTTCATTCTGCACATACATAGTCTAACTTTCCAACAACTCAGACAGGGATTTGGCATGCTTGTTGAAGTGTTGACTTCCTTCTATTGGTGCACTAGTGAGTTGTTTTACTTCCTCCTGATCACTTGGAGGAAGTATCTTGCTCGTTAGAGTTGTCTTGTATTTTTTTTCTGCAGAGCGCAGCGTCTTAACCAGGGTAGATGTGGGAAGAATATTTCCTCTTGTGGAAGAATTTAGAACCAGAGTTCAGTGTTTAAACATAAAGGCTCTTCCACTTAAGACAGAGATTAGAATTGTATTCTTTAGGAAGGTCATGAGTCTTTGCAACTCTTCCTCAAAAAGGCAGTGGAAGCAGAGTTTTTGAAAATTCTTAAAGCAGGCAAAGATAGATTTTTGATAAGCAAGTGGTTGAAAGATTATTGGGGTAGGCAGAATTTACCATCGGACCAACATAATCTTATTGAATGGTGGAATAGGCTCAAGGGTGTGAGTGGCCTACTCCTACTAATTCTCCTTTGTCTCTCAGCAAATCATAAGAGTTCTGTTTGGACATGACTTTCTAATAACCCATGACCTCTTTGGAATGATGTGGTGAAGAGATGATGATGTTAAACTCATACTGTTCTAAAAATACCTTTAATTCTCTGGAGGTGAATTGGATTCCATTATCACTTATTACTCTTTCAGGAATCCTTTACTCAGCAAACAGAGCTCATATTGCTGAGAAAATTTTTCATCTCTCAAATCTTTTTCACTGTTCAGATAAAGGGAAGCTTTGAATAGCAGTCTGCAACGATCATTTTTGAATGTGTGTGTATAAATCAGCTCCCACATTATGCCATGGTCTAGTGAAGCTTCAGTAGCGATCATCTCCCCTATCTAAATTCTCCTTCAATGTACCTGAACAGGTGCCAGAGTGTGCCCACTAGGAGATTTTCAGAGTAACTTCATTGCAGTGTTAATGTAAGCCTATGTGTGACATTAATAAGTAAACTTAAAAAAAACCGAGATGGAGTATCTGCTAGCACCATTTCTCTACCTGACTGGTGTGTCAGAGTGAAATTGTAGCTCTGAAGCTTCCAAAGTAATCTCTGCAGTCTTGCTGGAGATCCACCTGGATTTTCTTATAGATCTATTCCAGTAGACAATAATCACTCTCCACTATAAAATTTCTTCCAAAGCAATTTTCTCGCACCCATATTGCAACTGCCAAAAGTTTCCTATGTTTGCATAACTAGTCTCAGCATTTGCATCCAAAGCTCCAAGAGCAGTTATCAGTTTTCTTCATGTAGCAAGACTGCTCCCAGTCTTTTTATAGAATCATCTACTTGCAGCATGACACATTTCTTTCTGTTATGGTGTTACACACTTGTATGCTAATATATTACTTCTTTGAGTTTGTTGGAACTTCTTTGACCACTGCTGCTCAACATCATCTTTCATCAGCTGTTGTGGGTTTGCTGTGTTTTCTAACATGAGGTATGAAACAAATTATGTACCAGATCAAGCCAAGTAAACCTTTCAACCTTTCTTGTTTCTTTAAGCCTTTATCTCTGGGATGGTTGTGACTTTTTCCAATTTTGGCTCAGTTTCAGTTATGGCTGTCGTCTTATTTCTCACCCTCTTCCTGATCTGAATGGTTGAGTGGATTTCTTTTCAGCCACTTTGTGCAGTTATATGGCTCTTATGTCTCGTGTATCCTCAATCTCATCATCATCTTCCAACGTACAAATTTTTCCACTCTTTTTCCTTCTGATTTGCCCTGTCGCTCTGTCTCTGATAACTCATTTTTCATCTTCTTTTCTTTGTTCTGTACTTTTTTTTCCAAATGATTGGGAAAATCCACAAGGTCTGCAGTTTGAGCCATAAATGGGACATTTCCTTCTGTTTGTGATCTCAAATGGTTGTTCATAGCTCCTACATAACTTTCTCTCTGTCTGGTGTGAATTATTTTGTTGCTGCTTCACTGCATTAACCCTGCTGCCTTCCTCTTGACTTAATTGAAGGTGTTTGGGTAGTCAGCATCTTTATCTGTCTATTTGTGACTTCATGAGCTCTGGCATGTCTACAGCTTGTGATGTTGTGAGCTTGTCCATTCCAATCAAATCTTTTAAAAAAAAATCAGAGTGTGCAAAGCCTCAAATGAGCTGATCTTTGATCTGTTTGCTGGAATTTACATTGCCTGGCTGTATTTTTCAATTTTGATGAGAAACTGTGAACAGGTTCTCTTGGTGCTTGTCTCAGGCTTTGCAACTTACGCGGGTGGATTCAATGATTTGACTTTGGCTGGCGATGTGTGCCAAATTTTTCAAAGTTTTTGTCTGGATTTTTCTTTGGCCACAACAAGATGTAGTTTTCCTTTCCTCATTGCTAGAGCCTTTTAGAAAGTTATTGAATGTGAATATTCAATATTTTTTAAACTTCTGAAATGACATTATCAGTCTCTCAATTCATTATGGGTTGGAGTCGTACATTCATTGATGTGGCAGCGTGCTTGCATGATTCACTCAGCTTTTTCTCTGACACTAATTTCTCGCTGACTTGATTTTTTTCTCAATCTAATTCAGTATTAAATCCATTTAAATGTTTCGATTTTTACGCACAGATATCAACCGCCACCGTGCTATGTATTCTGGTTCCCATAGGTTCGTACATATGCATTAGGAGCAGGAATCTGCCCTTCAAGTCCTTGAGCCTGCTCTGTCTTTCAGGAAGATCATGGCTGAGCTGACTAGGGCCTTAACTCCAGATTTCATCCACTCCGAATAAACTTTGACTCCCTTGTTCCATCAAAAATCCATTGAGTATCCACTATTCTTTGATCCTCCCTCCATCATTCTCTGGAGAAAAGGGTTTCAAAGGTTCACGACCCTCTGAGACAAAAGATTTCTTCTCATCTCTGACTTAAATGGGAGACTTTATTTTTAAACTCTGTTCCTTAGTTCTCGTCCCTCCCACAAGGGGAACATCCCTTCAGAATTCACCCTATCAAGTCCCCTCAAAAGCTTATATGTTTCAATAAGATCACCTCTCAATCTTAAAAACACCAGTGGATACAGGCCCAACCTGTCCAAACTTTCCTTGTAAGATAACCACCCTTCTCAGATATCAGTCGGGTGAACCTTTTCTGAAATGTTCCTAATGAATTGATATCATTTCTTGAATAAGGAGGCCAAAACTGTACACAGTACGCCAGATGCAATTTTATCATTACAAATGTAGCAAAACATTCTTACCTTTACCTTCCATTCCCCTTGCAATAAACACTAACATTCCCGTTGCCTGCCTAATCATTTGCTACATACTAACTTTTCCTGACTCACATACAAGATACCCAGACCCCTCCGTACTTCAGAGTTCCTCAGTCTTTCTCCACTTGAATAATATGCTGCTTCTCTATTCTTAAAGTGGACGAGCTTACACTTCCACATTTTACTACTTCTGCCAAACTTTTGTCCACTTGCTTAACTTATCCATATCCCTTTGCAGTTAGAAATAACAACACATTTAGACTCAATATAAGTGTGTTTCTTGCAGCCCTCCACGTGGTTGATGGACTGACATGTTGTTGCTTGGCGTGCCATTGCATTGTTGCAGTAAATGTGGCACCCTGGATCTATAGTCAAATAACAGTTAGCTCCTAACTCTTTATGAATAATATCACAATATAACAGGGCACCCCAGCGTGCTTTACAGCCACTACAGTATTTTTGAAGTATAGTCACTGTTGTACTGGGTGAAAAAATGAAGCAGGCCATCTTCATAGAGCAAAGTCTCACAAACAACAATGCTGCTGGTTGATGGATTAACTTTGACTAAAATATCTTTTCTCTGTTTAAAGTAGTGCCACGTGACTTTTATGTTCACCTGAGAGCAGTCCTCTCTGAAGTTAGAAAGGTAGAATTTGCCTGTTGACTGTGCATTTCCAGCATTTAAAGGAAAACATTAGGTGGAATTTTCTGATCCCTCCCGCTATGGGAATCATGGCGGGTGGGTTAGAAAATTTGGCAGATCATGTAAAGGTCTTTTGACCTTGGATGGGAATTTCCGATCTTGGTTCGTGCGCGACTGAGAAATCTCACCCATTATTTCAGATTCCCAGCATTCATTTTTATTCTTTACAAATTTCCTCAGATCAGTGTCATGTCTTTCTAGTACTTAGCCCCCATTAGTCACCTTCCGTTCTTGAATGTCTGAAGAAATATTTTAAAATATAACCCCCTTTTCGGTTTTCTCTTATATTTGTTGCTTCATGGTGCCAGTTTCAGTTGGGCTACCTGCGCTTGCATAGACTCATGATCGGGTTTCAGTTGGCTTGCCTTTAGACTAATGACTTTGCTAAGTCAAGAATCAAGTGAGAGCAGATGGAGCAACAGTGAGAGCACCAAATGGGGGTGTGTGGCCTGCTGTATTTACACTCACCTATCTATGCAATACCAACGGCATTTAGCAACAAAGCCAACAGAAGGCTTGACCACATTTCTTGCCTGGGATGAGGGAGTGAGCTTTGAGCATGCCCACTCAATACATGGACTTTTCCTGTGGCCAGTGTCTATCAAATGAGGAAAGTTGAGTAGCAATTGTAGATTGTCTAAGTCTCACAGTGGAGAATTTCAAAATCAGTTAGAAACAGAAGTCAAAATGGCCCTTGGAGTTTGAGTTATTGGGTGGAATTTTCCCATTTTTTTCAGAGTGCTGGGCTCTGACTGAAAACTGGCTTGCAGCACTCTAGCTGCACAGCTGAGATTTTAGTCCGGATTCTCAGACACTCGAAGAAAACTACGAGGTTAAAGGCATCATTCTGGTGAGGCAGGAACTGATATAACCAGCAAAACCGCTGCACAGAGATCAGGGTGCTATCTTTAAAGGGAAGCACAGAAAATAAGTGCCAGCCCCTCTCCATGGATATGGAGGACCTCCCTCACAAGCATCAGAGACTCCTTGCTCCCGCCCCCGCCCCCCATAACACAAACAATGGGGCAACCCCCCCTCCCCCAAATGCTAACATTGGGGCATTCCCCACCCCTCTAGCATTGCAGTCTCAGGGACATGCTCCCCATCAGAGGCACCAACCCTCCCCCAAACACAAGGGAAACTCACACTTGGCGCTGCCCCCACAACATGTTGGCATTGCCAGTTTGGCACTATCAAGTGGCAGCGGCAACCTGCGCTGGGGTAGGGCCAGGGCGATGCTTCGGCACATCCCTCTTCCCCTGGAAGTTATACTTAGCGTTGTGCCCCCAGGGAGGGTGGATAGGATGACGGGGGAGGTGGGAATCCCCTTGACTGATTCAGGTATTTAAATATGTAAACCTCTCCAACATCATGGTATGGATACTCAGTGCAGGGGAATCATATGGTGGGGGTGGCTGGCTACTAATATGTAGATGTATTACAGTGTATTACAAAGTATTTCTCGCCCGTTGTAGGTGGGAGCCTTGTTACATCATCAGCAAGAGGCGTGAAAAATTGGGAAGTGCGCTCTCATTAGCGAGAAGTGCAACTTCCGACTCCTGTACTATTTTGCATTCACATTGCCATACTCACTGATAACTAACACAGCACAAAATCACCCCCATTGTGTGGCTGCCTTAGCTTAGATTACCTGCGTGCCTGGAAATTAAAATTTTGGACCCATGAATGGACCAAACACACATCTCCCAGCAATGAGATACAATTCACACAATCTTTTTGCACAGTTACAACTACTTTGGATCAAACTGAGCTGGACTTCTTGAACTTGATATAATATCCCACATAATTGCCAGTATACTACCACCACACCCACCCCAGGCTCGTAAGTTCCCACATGAGGCCAACGGAGAACCGGAGAGCCGGAATCGGGGCAGGTGTGCCAGTAAAATTCCAGCAAATTTCTAAAAGGCGAGAAAATAAATGCTAAGTAAAGTGGTGACTGTCTTAAATGGATGAAGAACAGTTATGTTTTAATCTTTATCAACTTTGAGACACATCGGAACTTGTAATAATGAATAAAATAAAATCGTTCACTTCATACATTCCCTATGCTTGTAGTACAATGTGTGGAATTTTATGAAATCTATTATTTTCTCAGAATTGAACAGGGCGTTGCAGTATTATTCGTTAATAACTGCAATAATTAGCTGTTATTTTTGGCAAAGGCATCACAGTGATTAAAGCCAGTGTTTACCAGGAGTCACGTGAGCAAGTTGCAAAATTATTAAGAATAATTGTTATTAATGAAACCAATCTTTAGGAAAGTAACCATTCATCAAATGTGTTTTGTCCTACGACCAAACTTCTTACCTGTGTTACTTTTTCTGTCACATTGTGTGTCCTTTCCTTCACTTTTGGTGCAATGATGGTCTTCTCTGATGAAGGTGGGGATGAGCTCTTCTTTTCAGCTTTTATATCAGAAAAGTTCAGGGTGATTTGAGGAATCTTGCTAATTGTGTTATATTTGTTGAGATTAGAATCAGATGTGGAGCCCAGTAGGCTTGACTTTATGTGATTAAAGGGTCCTGGGGAAAATTCATAATAAAATATGTAAGGTGCGCACTCAATAATGTTGCACAAATTCACATTTCATATTATGTTCTCTGAAACTGCAAAAGTAGATCGAGCTTTTTGATTATCATTATAGGAATGACCATTTAATAACATTGATAAATCTGTAAATTAATAATTTCCATTATTACAATTGGATAAATTTTCAAAATACATAAATTAAATACATCTATCTTTGAATGATTATATCTGCTCACAATATGGATATTCCTAATGTACAAAGTGCAACTTCAGTGCATTACCTTGATTGCTACATTGCATGCAAGCACAACACCTTTTGATAGTACAAATGCCTAACTCAGATATCATCTGACAGTTCAGCAAAAAAAAATCAATGAACAGATAATCACTTATTCAATTAGCAGTCAGCTAACAGTCATTCATCAATGAACTATCAGTGCACATGTATTTCAGCTAGATGCAGGAAATACAGTCAATTACATTTGCCATTTTTACAGATTGAATATTCATCTATACTTCTTGTGGCTAAGTTAATGCAAATAGCTCAGGGCTTCCAAAAACAGTACAGCCTTTTGTGCAACAAGTTTCTGAAAATCATCAGCACAAGTTAATGGGATTTCAAAAACACATGTTTTGGAAAATTAATTTCCTGTCATTAACTATGATCCATGAATGAAGTCATGTTAAAGATCAAGTGACATTCTTGTCACTAAAATGCACTTTACATCATTATTTCTATTTGAACTTTCCCCTGTTTCATTTCAATATTGTGGAACCTCACTATATTTTGTTCAGAATTATAACCAGATGACATTTTCCCATTTGTGCTAACTGAAGTGACAGTGTCATTTGATTGTATACTTCCTTTTCACATTTTTAGGTGCTCTTATTTTATTTCAAATCTGCTTTTGGGTGCACTGATAAGGAGGCTGGAAGGAGTCTATACAAATTCATTCCAAAACCTGGTAAGCAACATGCCATCTCCAATTTGACTGTGATGGAAAACTCACAAGAGAGAACTCTCTGTGTAGCATGTCAGAGCACTGTGCATTTACTGGCTCTATGGCAGTGGAATGTTCAGTTAAGAACACACAAAGTTACCTGACAATTAGACTCATCAGTTTCACAACAGTTACTCAATAAAGAACAAGAATATTTTACAATATTTTTGCTTATTTCTGTGCAAGATGAAATGAGTACCAAAGTAAATACTGCCATGATAAAAATCTTAAGGTGCACAAGTTCATTATCATCTTGTAAGGTCTTTGAACTTTCAATGAAAATCGATTTACTTTTTAAAAATACCCTTAAACTTCCAATTGCTAAACTAAATTATTTCCAAATAATCTTATGGCAATAGTCACGCCAGCTCCAGCTACATTCAAAAAGTAAAGTTAATTTAATGTAAGGCTTACATTAACACTGCAATGAAGTTAGTGTGAAAATCCCCATTCTGAGGCAGTACCAGAAATTTACTAACATTGTTACAGCCAGTCGCATTGATTTAGTTCTGTAGTGATTGATTGTTCGGCTAAACATCCAAAGTCTTTTTCATGACCACACCATTGAACACATAATGGAACAACATGTCCCAGTCAACATACTAGTAAAATAAAAATCACTTCTAACCTATGTTTAAATGAAAAACTACAGTAAATCACAAAATAACATATGTACTTTCAGGAAAATAAACTATCATTTGTTTAAATTGTTTTTCTTTGTTACAGTTCTGGTAAAAGTTTCAATCCTGTTGCTTGACCTTTGAGGAAAGTGAACTCTGATGATATCAGGTGTCATATACTATGTTAAGGAAGATTGTAATAAAAGTGCTGGCAGCATAGCAAACATTATATGGCATCTGACAGTGAGAAGCATGGCCTAATGTTGCAGATAAAATAAATGAAAAATTCACAGTTGTTTTTTCTTCATTCTGGCTCCTTGCTAATGCCAAGTCTGTGCTGTGCAACAACCCTCCATTTTCATCCTGATCAAAAAAAAAATTAAATGTGTCAAAATGTAGGAAACCTCTTAAAATGGATGACCGTGACAGTTCTAGAATCAGTGTTAGACCCAACAACAGCCCTAGTTAATAAAAGACAATTGACATAAGCCACACAAAGGGTCTGAGATCATTCTGCCTGTCAATATGGTAAATGATAATTCCATACATGTTACAAACATAATTGATGAAGGTGGGATAGTATGATGCCTCACAGCCCCAGGGACCTGGGTTCGATTCCCAGCTTGAGTAACTGTCTGTGTGGAGTTTGCACAGTCAGAAGTCTTACAACATCAGGTTAAAGTCCAACAGGTTTATTTGGTAGCAAACGCCACAAGCTTTCAGAGCGCTGCTCCTTCGTCAGGTGAGTGGGAGTTCTGTTCACAAACAGGGCATATAAAGACACAAACTCAATTTACAGAATAATGATTGGAATGCAAGTCTTTACAGCTAATCAAATCTTAAAGGCACAGACAATGTGAGTGGAGAGAGCATTAAGCACAGCTTTTATTTTCTGGCTATATGACTTTTTAACCTAAGTCCCGCTTCAAGTACCTAATCACAAAGTCAAAGTTGATAATGCATTGCAATACTTTGGGAGCATTTCATTGGCTTTTTGAGTTAAATTGTTGCCTGATCTGCTTGAAAGGTCCAATTGAAGAAAAGCTTGTTTTTTGTTTTGGGCAACATTTAATAACCACCACTCCCCCGGCCGCCCCCCCACCCCCTCACTCCAGAGAACATCTTCAAATACATTAGAAATATATGAAAGGGACGAGGACATTAAGCCTCTTGAGGCTCCATAATTCACTTAGATCATGGTTGATTTGCACCTCAGTTTCTTAACTCCCTTGTTTCACATCCCTTGGAACTTCTCTCTTTAGGTACCATGCCCGAAAAGGGCATTGGCAAACATTGACTTCCATGTGTTGGTCCATGGTTATATTTGACAAGGTATGGCAGTGGTTTGTCATTGCTTTCTGCAGGTCTTGGCTGACAATATATTTGGCCATGTTATGATTGTACCTCACGTGGCCATCAAGTCCCAGGATGCAATTCAATCCCAGGTTTCTGGCTTAGAGGCAGGGGTGCCACAAAACCCCCTTCTTGATGCCTTTGGCCGAAGAAAAGTCTCTTACTTTCAGAGTCGAAAGCTTATATTTAACCCAGAATTCCCAGTTACTTTGGTGAGTTCCTAATTCCGAATACTCTGTGTGAACAAATGATTATGACATCCTGTTCTGAATTTTCCCACCAGAGAAAAGAGATTCCTTTTACCTATTCTACTGAACTTCTTGATCATGTTAAATGTTGTGATTAGATCAACTTTCAGTTCTCTAAACTGAAGGGAATAAAAGCCAATTTAATGCATCCTCATTCTCAGAACCCTTATATCATTCTGCTGAATCAGCACTGTGTCCCTTCCAAGATAAATGTATATTTTTCATGATGTTTGGGACTCAAAATTGAACGTAGTACTCCAAATGGGAACTCACCAAAGCACTGTCCAGGCGAAGCATCTCCTTCTCACATTTGAATTCCAACCCTCTTGTGATAATGCCTAATATTCCATTCATACTTTTCTTACTTTTTATATCTGTATACTAATTTTTAGTGACTTGTATTCCTGAACATTTCAATCATTTGCTCCTCCATAGTTCTTATTTTCTCATCGCTCAGAAAACATTCCATTTTTTATTTTCTCAGATTCAAAGTGAATGATCTCACACTTTCTCAGATTGAAATCAATTTGCCATAGATATGCTCATCCATATTCCCTTGTAATGTTTTCCGCCCATCCATACAAGTAACTTAGTGTCATCTGTAAACTTGGACATTCATGTCTCTATTCCTTTGTCCAAATCACTAATACATGTGGTGGAAATTTGAAGTTCTTGTACAGGTCCTTGGCATATGCCACTTGTCACATCCCAATCAGTAGAATCATTCTTTCTCTTCTGTTCTACGCTTTGCATGACTCTACGACCTCACTCGGGCAAGATCATAAAATCCTGCCCAAGGCCAAAGGAGATTTCCGTTCTGAGAGCTATGCCTAGCCTGGAATTGGAATCGGGGTGGGTGAGGCAGTAAAATCTAGCCTTTAGCATCTCCTATCTTGCAAACACTTATCAACCTGTGTCACAACCTATCTCCAATTCCATGGGCCCGATTTTACGATCATGTTGCGCCTGTTTTCAGGCGCGAAAACTTAGTAAAGTTGGGCATGAGGCAAATAGTGCAACCCCTGCCCATTTTTGTGCCAGTTCCCCTTTTACCAAGGCCCGAAAATGGCCATGATCAGGACTGCATCCGAAATAGGCGCTACGGCCATTTAAATGCATTTGCATGCACTTAAATTGACAAGTTGGCTGCATGCCCAACCTTACCAGCAATTCCCCCTTTACCATCCAGAATTGGCATGAAACAGACATGCTTCAGAAAAATCTGATTCGGGTGCTCCAGTTAGTGAGGAGGTAAGTGCTGAGTGCCTGACAGCTGTCTGCCTTGAGATCAGTGGGGGGAGAGGAAGGTGGATCCAACAACTCTCTGCTGGAGATCAGTGGGGGGATTGGGGAGGTCCAATGCCACTCTGCCTGAGATCAGCAAGGGTGAATGCAGGGTCCGCTACCACTCTGCCTGAGATCAGTGGGGGTGAAGGGAGGATCCACTGCCACTCTGCTGTGAGCAATGAGGGGGATTCACTGTCACTCTGCCAGTGAGCAGTGAGGGGGAAGGGGCTCTGCTGCCCACTCTGCCTGAGATCAGTGGAGGGAAAAGGGGGTGTCCCCTGCCACTCTGCCTGAGATCAGTGAGGGGGAGGGGAAGAGGGGCCCATGATTGGTCTGTGTGGTGGCGGGGGTGGGGGAGATAAAGGAATCAGTAATGTTGTCGGGGCAGGAAAATGTCTGTGGGTGACAGGGGAGGCATTATCCAGCCTGGGAGCGATGTGGCAAGGGAGCAGCATTCTATCTTTTTTTCGGTGCATGCGCAGTTGGAGGCATCGATTGGAGCTGCAGGATTTTGGGTGCATTAAGCCTGCCCACAGACTCGTACAATGTGATCTGGAATTGCTGATATTTTTGCCAGCAGACTGCATGTGGGGACATCAGAGAATGGGTCTAAAAGTCAGATCTGAAACACTCCTGGTTTCAAGTTTGCCCAGTACTTAGAATCAAAATGGTAAAATAAGGTCTCATGTGTTTTAATATTTCCTTCTAATCTCTTGTATGGAAACCTTAGCAGATGTCTTTTAGAAGCCCATATTGACAAATTCATTGAAATGCCCCTAACTACCATGCTAGTGACCTCCTCAAAATATTAAACTAGATGAGTCAGACATCAAGGCCAGTATTTTACAACCACACACGAGCGAGGCTCATAAAATCCCACTTGAGGCCAATGGAGAATTCTGTTCTGCGAGCCGTGCCCCCCCCTTTTCAGGGCGAGAGTGGCAGTAAAATTCCGGCCCGAGCATTCACTAATCCATGCTGAGTCTCTTTGATCCGCTTATGATTGGTTGCCTTTTGCAGCTTTGTGGGATCTTTTTGTGCAAGCCCCCTGACATATTGCTGGTGAATAAGAATGTCTATGCTTCAAAAGCAATTCATTGGCTCTGAAGTTCTTTGAAAGATCCTGAGGACATGAACGGCTCTATATAAATGCAGATGTTTTCTTTAAACATTCTTAAGCAGATTGCTAAATTGTAGAAGCCGTTTTGCTTGTTTATGTTGTTCTCCATCACCCTCCCACCCTATTGTTACCCCAAGTTGTTTCTGAGGCTTTTAGTTGTCTTTGTGGCAATTTCTTAAACACAGTGCTGCAGCGGGAATTTCCTGGAGAACTCTACTTGGGGGATCAGATCAAGTTCCACTTAAGTTCCTGTTCACTCACCTGCCCCTATAGACAAATATTAGCAATTGTCATAAAAACAGGACTTACAGGGAAGTTAAATGGGAAAATATGGCCAAGTCATGCTGCATGCTTCAAGTAGCCTAGCCAACGAGCTGTTCCACAGGCAAGATGCTGTCTGTGGCTATTGACATTACAATTGCCCTGGAAGTTTGCAATTTGGGATCAGTTCGGATTTTGGTAACATAAACCAATTAGTAATCTAAGGGTAAGTGAGTGACAGTTGCCTTGCATGCTTGAGCAAGCAGTTGCATTTTCATGGAAAACCAACAGGAGCATGTCAGGGCTCAATAATTTTATACACTAGTTTGATTCCCAAAGGTCCAGAGTGTGATAGATGGTACCTAGTAGATAGGTACCTAGGGAGTCCTATGAGCTCCACTTCTCTATGTCACTGTCTATGCAAACAGGAAATCATTCCACTCTCTCAATGTTCTGCTCATTTTATGATCATCATAATTACTGGATTATACATGTTAATAGTCATTTCACAATACACAGACGTAACAACTTCATTTTAAAATCCTGGGCATGGTTATCAATTAATTAATTCCAGCTATTTTCAAAACAGAGAGGGACAAAGAAGATGTTTTTAAGGGAAGTGAGTGCAAAATATTAGATGGTGTAAACACAGTGAGGGAGGAAATGTTAATGTATTCAGTATCCTTGAAAATGGAATGAATGGTATTCCCAGGCTGCTGAAGAAAACAAGGGAAGAAATAGCAGCAGCTCTGACCACCATTTTCGAATCCTCTCTTGTTCTAGACTCATGTTGGATGTTTGGAGAATGGCTTTAGCCACACCGGCTGACGACACACTTTCCCCTTCACCCACACCTAACCTCTGAAACCCAGGCCCCAACTCTTTCTGGCCTCTTCGGAGGGAGCTATACACCGGACATAACTCACATCCGAGCTCCTCTTTGTCAGTTTGGACTGTCATTCCCACTGTGGCCACCATTCTTATCTGGTGCTGCTGCGACTACAGAGTTGCTGGCCAATCAGATGGTGGGCAGCACTTAAGGCTGAGATTGGAGCAGAGGTCTCACCTTAACATTGCTGCCAGTGTTAAATTGCTGGAGTGCAGTCATCAATCATCATCATGGTGGGCAGGCTTGCCAACGACCTGTTATGTGAAGAGGCGGCCTTCACGACACACAACAACGCAGAATCGCTGAGCAGAAACTGACAGCAAGTTCCGCACACATGAGGATGGCCTCAACAGGGATCTTGAGTTTATGTCGGATTATCTGTAAACCCCCACGACTTGCCTGGGCTTGCAAAATCTCACTCACTGTCCTAGCTGGAGACAATACACAAGTCTTTAACCTGTGCTTAACCCTCTCTCCACTCACATTGTCTGTACCTTTAAGACTTGAGGACTGAGTTGAGGAGGAACTTCTTCATCCAAAGGATTGTGAACCTGTGGAATTCCCTGCCCAATGAAGCAGATGAAGCTACCTCATTGAATATTTTTGAGGGATAGATAGATTTTTGAACAGTGAAGGAATTAAGAGTTATGATGAGCAGGCACGTAAATGGAGCTGAGTCCACAAAAAGATCAGCCATGATCTTATTGAATGGTGGAGCAGGCTTGAAGGGCCTGATGGCCTACTCCTGCTCCTAGTTCTTATGTTCTTAGATCCGTTCTGTCTGATTTTTATGATAGGAGGTGAATTCCTGGTGCTGGTTATGTTGTTTTTAAGTTGCCTGTCATTTGGGAGGGTGGGAAATCCTGTAGGCTTGCCATTTAGAACATAGAACATAGAACATAGAACACTACAGCACAAACAGGCCCTTCGGCCCACGAGTTGCGCCGATCACATCAACACCTATCTATAACCCCCAATCCCATAAAACCCCATATACTCATCCAGAAGTCTTTTAAAAGACCCCAGCGAGTTCGCCTCCACCACCACTGATGGCAGCCGATTCCACTCACTCACCACCCTCTGAGTGAGTGGAAGGAGAACATGAAGGGTGATTAACTTATTAACAAGGTAACAATTAACTTATTAACTTATTATCAAGGTAACAAGCAGAATGATGGGACACCATGATTTTC
This sequence comes from Carcharhinus amblyrhynchos, assembly GCF_965287045.1. Classification (NCBI taxonomy): domain Eukaryota; kingdom Metazoa; phylum Chordata; class Chondrichthyes; order Carcharhiniformes; family Carcharhinidae; genus Carcharhinus; species Carcharhinus amblyrhynchos. The sequence goes on from NC_137334.1 coordinate 57,487,928, forward strand.
AGATCCTTGTGTCATCTGAGGATCAGATTTTCTTTCCGACTGATAAGTAATGCCCCATTGAGCAGCAGCAGTTGATTGGTATACTGGTATGCCTGTATAGGTCAATGCTTGCAGCGCATCAGGTTGCAATGCAGTATGAAATTTAAGGGCGGAATTTAATGATGTTAGTTGTTGGGGGTTGTAAGGGGCAGGGAAAGAATTAGATGGGAGTCCTGTTGGTATGACTCTTGGTGGTGGGAATAACCTGAAGAAACATGCCGGCTGGAGGCAGGATGCCAATTTGTCTCATTAGCAAACCACTTGAACCTAACTGAGCCAAGTGGGATTTATAGTAGTTCAGGGATTTATCGGGATTCACAGAGGTCACCCACACCTCCCCAAAGCCACCCAGCAAACATTGTGGAGTTTACCTGCAGCCTCTTAGAGGAGTTCCCATGTTCACAGGCACTCAATGCCCAACTGGGGAACCTGCTGGCATCAGGTAGGAGGGTTGCTGAAAGCCAACCCCTCCCGACTCTCCTCCGCGCACTGGCACCTCCCTCCCCATGACCCCCATCCTGCCTCTCTTACCTCTTTCCAGGGATTCAATGACAATTCCTGGTGAAGGCATCAATTTATTCCCAGCCAGTCAGAGCTTCCAACAGCATTGTTGGTAACAGAGAGCTTCTGGCCTCTGATTGGCTGACGGTTCTCAGGAGTGGGATATCTACCCAATTAAGGCCTTGACTGAGTGGGAAGCCCAGCACTGCCCCTGTAACTGCTTGATGGCTCTTAAGTAGTGCTGGGCCTACCATGGAAAGGCAACATGATACTCTGAACTGATGTGTGCGACTGTTAGCACCTCAACTAAATTCTGCCCAATGCATTTGACCAGGAATGCTTAGTTGAGACTACTGCTCACAACTCTTTAACTGTCCTCGATACCAGATTTTAGGCCCCACATTAAAAATTCTTCCCTCCCCCATTCTGATTAACAGGGAAATTCATTACATGTGCTTGCACGCACACATTCAACCCCGGCTACTACCCGCACCAAGACATTTCCATTTATTCAAACCTGCCACTTCTTCCAAGAACATTCTGCCAAGGCATGTCACACAGAGCAAACATGAACCCAGTTCCACTCTTCTTGCAGAAGAAACCCACACTTAATCAGGAGAGTTCAAAGACAGGAGGAGGTCTTGTCACCCAAGACATTTTGATTTCAGCAGGGGATGCTAACATCAAAATCATTATCAGAGGCAGCACACGCGACATTGGAGATAGTAACATTATTCTTTAGCTTATAGACTCATGACAAGTTGAACTTTAGCCTAGTGCTGTGAGACTTCTTACTGTGTACACTCGTGACAAGTTAAGATTGCCCACCATCTGCCAATGTTTACCCCACCTTTATTTGTTAACTCTTGTTACTCTGCCCTCAGTTCTTCAGACAGCATGGGGTCTGTGCTGTATGAAAACAGAAGCACCCTTCTTAAAATGCACTGTTCTTTGCCCATATCTTTTCTTCTTATCTCTCTGGGCAGAATGGAATTGCTAGAAAGAGGCCCATTATTTTTATTTAGATAACGAGCCATCTGGGCCCAGTGCTGAACATTAAACTGTTGACTGGAATGACAAGCACCACCGCACATGAGGCATGTTTATGGCAAGACTCAAAATGTCGAGCACTGAAGAACTTACTGTCATTTAAAAAAAATGCCACCTTGCAACAAAGGATTTATCCTCTGCTATCTTCTGTACTATGTACTATCCAAATTATTTACTACTGGGAATCTGCATGTATTTTGCCTTGAAAAATGAGGGAAACCTGTATTTATTTTGAGTGATTGTGATGTGCTTCAGTATGTAGCTATTTGCAAACATGAGACTAGGAGAGATAATTGAGGTGAGAAATGATATTCAGTGTAGTAGTGCATGTAGATGGAAGCAGCAGACAGAGAAGAAAGCAAGTGGAGACAGCTCAAACATACACGTTTATGTTAAGGGATTCCAATTTAAGTTCTAACCAGGATACCAATACAAATCCTTCACCCAGTTTGAAATACTTTGTAGACCTCTCCTTGATAAATTGAATTCAAAATAATAGCTCCACAGGACTCCAATTATATTTCAGCTGCAGCAGTTATTTGATAAATTATCCATTTTTACTTTTAGTTTGCTGGCTGCATTGAATTCTATGTTGTTGACCGCAACTCATTCTACAAACCTGGTAGCAAATAGAAACTATGCAGATTAATACAATAATTAAAACTGCAACTGTATTCTCATAAAAACCATGGGGGCGATTCTCTCAGCCCACTGCGGTGCATTGGGTCGAGAGACATCAGCGGAGGCCATTTTGCGGACTTCCTGCTGGGCGCCAGAAACCGGCGTGGAGCTGATTACAATATGGAAATCATGATTTACATTTCATTGGCAAGTCTGGGACTGAGGTCTCTGTGCCCACCAGCATCTCCCTCCATCACCCCCACCTTCCTCGCTCCGAGTTGCTCACTCCTGTGGGGTTTACTCCTATTCCCGCTAATGGGGAACAGGCGACCTGAACCCACTGGAGGGAACAGAGGCCACTGAGGCCCCCCCAGGAGATTGGGAGTAAGGAGGAAGGTGTCCCTTGGGCAGTGCCAGCCAGACAATGCCATCTGGACCCCTTGCACTGCCAAAGGGGCAAACTGTCAATGCCACAGAGGGCACCTTGTCACTGCCCACCAAGCATCGGGCAGTGCCAAGGGGGGCAGGGCCAGAGAGAGGCAGGGCCTATTTGGGGGGTGGGGGGGATGATCGGTAGGGGGGGGACCTATTGCCACTCTGCATTGTGATGACTGGGAGAGGGAGGGGTGATCAGGACTGACCATCCAGTGGTAGGAGGGTGGGAGGACCATTGGGACTGTCAGGGGACAGAATCGAGAGATTGGGGCGAGCCAGGTGGGGTGTTGGGCAGATTGGCACTGGCTGGGCAGACATCAGGGCTGGCTCGAGGAAGTTGGGGATGCCAGCAATTAGGTAGTGAGGGGGATATCTGAAGGCCATTGATCGGGTTACATGGCTGGCCAGTGATCGGGCTGGCCAGTGATCTGGAGACCGACAAAGCGGGGCGGGGGGAGGTGGGGGGCCACTGTGCATGCGCTGATCTCTGTGCTGACAGATTGGCACATGCACAGTGGTGCCCTCAGCACTATGCTGCTGGCCTCCCAAGCGGAAATAGGTACCACCCCCAAATTTTCAGAGTGAATCATACTCTGGCACTCTGTGATGCACAAAATGCCAGAGATTCAAGCCGGAAATCATGCTAAAAAAAACAGCTGGATTTACATTTTCCCTCATATTGGGAAGTTATAGACTTTTTCTGAGAGAATCCCGCCCACGCTCTCCATAACAACCTAGCAACTTAATAATAACAACAACTTACGTTTATAAAGCGCCTTTGATGTAAGAAAATGCCCATGAGGCACCACAGGAGTGTAAGCCTACACAGATAAGAAATGAGGAAGATTGATGAAAAGCTTGATAAAAGCAGGAGATTTTCTGATAGATCAAACATGTGCGGTTAGGTTGATTGGCCATGCTAAATTGACCCTAATGCCAGGGGGATTAGCAGGGTAAATATGTTGCAGGAATAGGGCCTGGGTGGGATTATGGTCTGTACACACTCAATGGGCCAGGTGGCCTCCTTCTGCAATGTAGGGATTCTGTGATTCTATGTTTTAAAAGGTAGAGAATGGGAAGGTATTGGGGAGGGAATTCGAGAGCCATTGGCCTTAATGGTTGAATGCATCATCACCAACTTGATGGGTGGTTGTTGCTATTTTTATTCCAGTTACTGTGCGCTCAGGCTGGATCTTGGATAAGAACTGTGGGAAATATAACTGTCTTCTCCCATTAACTCACCAGCTGACAGCAACTTTCGACTATTCAGTCCTGTGATGTGAGCATCATTGACAAGAATTTGTAGCTCATCCCTAAATGTTCTTGAGAAGGAGGTGGTCAGTGACCTGTAAGAACTGCAGCAGCTTGGGGGCAGGGTGTGGGTTGGTGGTGAGGTGGTGGTCAGCTGGGGGCATGAAGGGGGAGGATGGTTGGGTCTCCCCGGGTCCCCTCTTCCTGGATGTTGGTTCCCTTGATCGGGTACTGAGTGCTTGCTACAAAACACTGAAGACATAGTGCAATTAAAATGAACTGTTCGAACTGGCCACAGCACTTCATCGATCTGAATGTCATAAAGTGGATGGAAGAAACTAAGCAAGAACTGTATCAAAGGGATAAATGTCAAACACAAACCACCAGCAGGAATCAGAGGCAAACTGGAGCAAGCCTAATCAGATGTGTTACTATGATGGAAATGATCCTCAGAATGATAACTGTTCAGGAAAAGGCAAACAATCTTGTGCATGCAGCAGATGAGATCTTTTCCCAGAGCTAACAATCATCCAGACATAGATCTCCACAAAAGCATCCAATTAATAATGGTGACCCAAGTATATATTCACCGTGATAGACTCAGTGAATACAGCACAGTGTACAATAGATTGTTGAAACAGGAGCTAATATAGGAAGTGCTGAGTGATAATGTAAGGCTTACCCACCCTTTATAACATCACACCTTACGAGAATAACAGTTTTTGAAGGTATACGGGTACAACTCATAGTTGATTACACTGGGGATGGGGGAGATGTGAAGAGAGATTCTCTGGCCTCCCAGTCACATGTTACCTGCCGATGGGAGGTGACGTGTCGTTTGCTAGTGGCGGGATTCTTTGGCCCCACTGCTGTCAATGGGAATTCCCTTGAAATCAACCTATGCCAGCAGGAATGCGCTGTCGGCTGGGCCAAAGAATCCCACCGGCATGAAAAGCCAGAGAATTCTGGCTGTGACTTTCAACTGCTGGTGACCTGCTTCTTACTTGAAAAATGGATGGCAGTAATTGATAATTGAGGTGATGATGGTGATAGAATGGAGATCTTGGCTTCTCTCTGGATGTCTTGGACCTGAGAGTTGCAATTTTCCTAAGAATAAGGGAGCTGCTTGTCAGCCTGAAGCAGGGACCTAAATATGCAAAGTGGTTTTCACTCCAGTCAGGGGAACACGTTTGCAATTTTCATGTACAAAATGGGCTGACTCTGCACTTTGCACATTTATATTCAGAGTGAGCAATCTTAAGTAGGTCGTTCCAAAAAACAATCTGGAGCATATCAGGAGGAATTCTTGTGAGGTCAGGAGACACAGAAGAGAGAGTTTCAGATCTCAATGGCATTGGGTTAAGTTCTGGGAACAAAAGACCATACGATATTGGAGCAGAGTTAGGCTATTCAGCCTATCGAGTTTGCTCAGAACTCTTAGAGTTATGATGATTTTCACCAAAACCAAACTGGGGCAATGTTAACTTGGAGTGGGTAAATATTGAAAATAAACAGCTGAAGCACCAAATCCTGGAATAAATGTGGAGTTGCTAAGATTATGGTGAAGGGACAACGAAGTTTCAAATAATCTCAGGAGAAGTTATGAAGAGATGCATCTCAGGTCGGGTAGTGAAGGGAAAGATAATATAATATGGAAGAGCTTAGAGTATTCAATTTTTACATGTGATTGTGCAAAGCATTAGGAACAGTAACGAATTAAAATGGAAAGACAAAATGTGGCATTGAACACAGAACCCTACAGTGCAGAAACAGGCCCTTCGGCCCATCAAGTCTGCACCAACTACAATCCCACCCAGGTTCTATCCCCATATCCCTACACATTTACCCGCTAATCCACACATCCCAGGGCACTAAGGGGCAACTTTAGCATGGCCAATCAACCTAACCCGCACATCTTTGGACTGTGGGAGGAAACTGGAGCACCCAGAGGAAACCCACGCAGACATGAGGAGAATGTGTAAACTTCACACAGACAGTGACCCGAGCTGGGAATTGAACTCAGGTCCCTGGAGCTGTGAAGCAGCAGTACTAACCACTGTGCTACCGTGCTGCCCATTGAGGGGAATGGTTTCACAAAGATGAGATTGTAAAATCAGTATTACTAGACACACAATGGGTGAGATCTTTCGGCTGTTCAGGATGGCGGGATCTTCTGGTCCTGCTGCTGGTGTACCCCTGCTGAGGGTTTCCTGAGGCCTTGGCATGGATTCAATGAGAAATCTCATTGACAGTGGCAGGACCAGAAGATCTCAGTGTCAGCCAATGGCAGGTGACCCCCTGCTGCTCGAGAAACACATTGCAGGGAGGCCGGAGAATTTCACCCAATATTTTGTTGACAGTACCAAACTAAGGGACATGGCAAACCATGAAGAAGTATGAGAGAACACCAATGGATTAGCAAAATAAAAACAGATAAACAGACCTTAGGTCACGTGCAGAGAAAGGTAAAGTCATGAATTCTAGGGATCAGAACAACGAAAGGAAGTAGACCCTCAATTTTTTTCTGCAGTTTGGGTGGTCCACATAGAAACATTGATTGAACTTGGTTGGCTGCCCAACACCTTATATTACCTCTGTGATATTCCACTAGAAAATAACGTTAGGCTTATAATATGCCTGCCTAAAAATGGGTGAACATATTACAATGGACACAGATCACAGGATGCATTGTACATACTTCCTATCATTTGTACTCTAATAATAGTGACACAAGCGATATCTGTGTTTCCTTGGTGAGCTAAGCACTGTAAAGAGGTTCATAGTTAAATTGCTAGATTGCTTAATGCAATTAATTGGAGAGTAATCCATCCCCATCATATTTGCATGGAAGTACATTTTCAATGATAAGGCTTCTAATTGCAGGGGAAGGAAGGGCAAAACATGATGGAGAGATGTAGGGCTGGCGAGGGGCGCCAAAAATTGGAAGTCGCAGATCTTGCCACATCTTGAGCCTCCACCAGAAATCTTGTGGATGCGAGAGTTGGCTCAAGATCCTGCCCTTTGTTTAATTAAGCATTCCTAGGATCTGTTTGGTGTTATTTCCTGTCGTGGGACAGCTCTTGTCTTATGCTTGGTGCCCATGTGTGTTTGGGTTTGCACCAGAGTTATGAGTGCAAGGTTAGTGAATGGTGCTCCTCTTCCAGCCCCCTGCTTTGTTGTAGTAGCTCAAATACTGTTGGTACAGTGGACTGCAGCAGAATGAAGGCATTATCACTGCTGCTAGGATACTGAGTATTCACCTACATGTTGTACTGAGCAAGGTCACACACCAACTGCATATTTAGTGAGTGAAACAGTTTTTCCATGTGTGTAATTTCACTGCACTATGGGGAAGCCTGCTATCCTGAAAAAGTCACGTGCCTGTTTCACCTGATTCTCTCTCAGTGAAAGCACAATAAATAGATTTCATTCCTCTCCTGCATATAGAATGACTGTCACATACGTAGCAGTGGTCAGCAAACTGGGAGTTAGTACAGATATCAGCTGCTCCAGCCTAGAAGGAACACAATGTAAAAAAGCTGATGACCATGTCTTCACAGCCAATGGCTGCACGGTCCTCGCCCTGCTTTGTGGGTTAGGTCTGTCTGCAAGAGGTGGCAGTTTTCAAGAACATGTCCTTGATAAAAGTGAAGACTTCATTCCACATCCTGGCCGTGATTCTCCCATCCCGACCTGCAACTTTTCTAACGGGTCGGGATGGGAGATGTACGTCGCCGGCCTTTTTCCAGGATTTGCGCATGCGCTGGGAATGCATGGGCATCTCCCAGAGCCAGAGAACAGTCGCCGGTCAGAGCAATCTGGTCACCAGTGGGAAGGGAGGTAAATAATTTGAATCTGTTTTTAATATGTTTTAAATGTGTTTTAAACGTAATTATCGGGAACTTACTGATCCTGATTGAATCTCCCACCCCGCCAGGAATATGTCATTCTGGCAGAGTTTAGAGTAGCTCCCCACATTTGGCCCAGGAGGTCGGGCAGTAGGGGCTGGTGTTCTTTGGGCATGGGCACCCTGACAGTGCCAGCCTATGCCCCGGCACTGCCGAAGGGGCGAAGAGTTCATGCCCAGGGGGCACCTTGGCACTGCCGATCTGGCATTGGGCAGTGCCAAGAGCGTGGGGCCTATTGTGGGCAGGGCTTAGGGGCAATCAGTGCAAGTGGGGGTGTTCAGCTGCTACTCTGCATGGGGATTGGTCAGGGATGGTGGGAGGGCAGCGGTTGGGGCAGACAGGAGGGTGGGGTGGTCTGCCAGGGTGGCGTGCCTCTGGGGGTTCTGACTCCTGGGGGAGTCAGCGGGTGCGAGGGATCTGCTGGGGTGAGGGGATGGGGGGGGTTGCCACTGCTGGGGAGGGTGGGCTGGCCATCGGGTGCTCCGGGGCACCGGGTGATGGGGGGGGGTGCGGTAGAGCTGTCCAGCAATGGAGAGTCTGATAGATCAGGACCACTGCGGAACTGTCAGACATTGGAGCAAATAGGCCCCGCCCCCTTATTTTTTAATGAGCTTCACCACTGGGAACTCTGCAGTGCTTAGTGTGGGAAGATTCACATGAGATGTTGAACTGACAAAATAGTCGGGATCTAGAACAGCTTTCCTGCCAACTCAGCACTTTTGGGAGAATCGTGGCCCCTTCTTGCGGAGGCTGAAGTCAGAGAAAGACCATTGGTCAGGTTTTATATTGGACAATCTTGGTTGAGAGCTGGTCCGACCCCTGGCTGGTGTCTAAATGGCTTTAAATGTGGCCTCTTTATTTTGAAGTATGTCTAAGAACCATGATTGTTTATCTTCATTGGAGTGGGTAATGTCCCTTATAGCCAATGAGCATAGTGTTTATGATTCTCACCATGGCTGATAAACAGCTGGTCTGTACATGTCCCTGAACACCCCCTAGCCCCTTTGGTGACTAGACCCCTGAACTTGGTCCCTATCCTTGCCTCTGCCCCAGCCCAAGCTTTGATTACATTATAATGGGCTGAGTAAAGAGTCAGCACCTCAATCTTAAAGGAGATGCCTCATTGGAGAGTCACAATGTGAGGGTTGGTGGGAGAGTATTCTGTATTCTTGAGGTCCAGCAATGGTTACCCTACTGGAGACCCTGGATGAATATGGCCTTCTGCTGAGACTCTTCTCCTCCTCTCTCCGACTGCATCTATTCCTTCTCAGTGCTGCTTCTTTTCCTTTCAAGCTAAGGGCGATGTTAACTACACCAATGGGTGGAATTTAATGTCCTCCCTCATGGTAAATTTTACTGTGGAAACATTTAGTCGGGCACAGTGTGGGTGGGAACCCTGCCACCTTTTATCTCCCCACCTCAATTAAGTGGGTGTCTGGAAGACCCATGGCCAGCAACTCCCTCCCCCAACCCCCAACTAATTCAACCTTTTAAGTGGCTAGTTAATGCCCTCTTGAGGGCCACATCCTACCACCACTGGTATGAGCCAAGTAGTGGGGAGAGGGGAGGCAGGGAGTTCACCATTTGGGAACACAAACGAATCTGTGCAGGGTTACTTGTGGGGTCTCAGGGGAGATCATCCCTTGTTCAAAAGCATTCAGTTGATTGAACGGCTTAGCAGAGGAAAGGGGGGCTTGCTGAGAGCCACCCCCTGCTGTTGCTGCTGAAGCACCTCCCCTTCTCACATAGCCCCACCCTGTGACCACCTTTTGCTATCACTGACCTGTGTTTTAGGATCAGGTGACAATATTAAGTCTAAAGTGGGTGTCACAGTTGTAATGACTTCCATGAGGCCTATGAGGTTGGCCTCTTGGAGTATGAACTCTCTGATTGAAGTCATAATTGCTTGCCCAATCAGGGAGCCTCACATAAATAAATATGGGAGCGTCAAGGCTGACAGTCTGGATTCCAACATTGTACCTGAAGCACTCTTAGGAGTGGAATTGAGTTGGTAAATAAAGGGTATCTGGTGAAGTGATGCTGGCTGCTGAGGAGTTATTTCAATAGCAGCAGCAGCCTCCCCAGTAGCACTGCAATTAAATAGAGCTACTTGTCTCTGATTGGCCAGTAGCTCTCAGCAAGCAGAACCTCCATTCCTAGGCCTTTGATTGTGTGGAAGGCCCATCATTGTCCAGTTAACTGTGTGCCTGGCATTTAATATGGTGTACCTTCCCTAAAAGAAGCAGCATGGAGATCTTGCCGACTATCCAGCCAGCAGGCTAAACCCTGTCTCTGTTATTGAATATCGCTATGGTTGGGTCTGAACAGAACCCTTAAAGTCAGAACCAAGGCTTTCATTTCCTGTAAATTTCATCAACTTTCACCAGCAATAGGAAAGTTAGCACTTAAAATCAACAACAGTCAGTAGAAATCAACCAGCAACTAATCAGAAAGTAATTGAAGATCCCTATAAACATTACTGCTCGTGCAAGTGATGCCTAATGCCATTTTGGTGTGGGTGTTTTCATGACGATCATGACGTTACGCAACATGTAACATTGATTTATGCCAGGATCCTTCCTTCTGCTGAACATATGTTTAAGAGAAGACATTGATATTACTAAGGAAAGAGACATTTTGTCAAAGCTTTTCACCTTGCACTCATCAGGTCAATATGCAAAGACACTAATGTCAGGTGAAAACATCCAATTTATATTGCATGAGAAGAAAGTGCTGATTGCTTGGCAAGTGGACCTTGATTGGTAGAGGCATTGCCAGGGAGAATGTACCAGTTTATGGTGACTGAAAGTTAACTGCCAAGAATTTGGCAAACTTAAACCAGGCAGCTTGACTCTGATTAGCTAAGTCATTGCCCTGAAGAATGAGGCAGTGACTGTCAATCATTTATTTTGTTTAGTTAAAACAAACACAAAGTGTGTGCATGTTACTTCTGTCTGCAAAAGCCCTATGTATTTATATATGCAAATGTACAACACTGACAACCCAACTGACAATCTTAACTTGGTTGTTAGGGTAATTCATAAATCAGTGAGGATTATTAAATAAATGTTGTCCAATTGTGGAATCACATCTAATGTTGAGCACTGTGTTTTGAGTTTTCTGAGCATCGGCTAATTGGGGACAGGCTTGTCCATTGTGAACAATGGTAGGACATGTTGCTTGATACAATCCATCAAAATTTGGGACATATGGTCTACACAGCTAACTTCACACTGACACTGAAATTCAGTGCCAACCATTCAGCACCTCTTTTCATGTAATACAAACTTGTTGTTTCCCTTACAGTGGCATTCTTGAGAATTGTCCTAATGAGTACAAGGTGAACATAAGAACATCGACAAAATGTCTATTTTTTCATCAATATTCAAGTTCTCTACTACCAATTGACTAGAAGGCGTTAGCTAGGGCTGTGAGTTCAAAAATGGTATCTGGCATAAATCAATGCTACATGCTGCCTAACATCATGATCTCCATACTCTATATGCTCCCTAATGCCAGTGGTAACACCCACTTCAAAATGACTTTAGGTGTCACGTGCACCTGAAGTATACATACGTGCACATTGAACAGACAGCATCTTATATTACAAAGTGGCAGCTGGAAATGTCGGTATTTCAGAACTAAATGTTGTAGCCAAGGATCTGTGTACAGCTCACAATGGAAATGCTCACAGTTAGTGCCAGGAGTAACATTTTATTGAAAGTTTTTGCGAGAGTGTATACAGTCCTGTTCCTGTAGATGAGAAATACCAACACAGACTGGATTGTGTTGAATATCTGTTTCCATGCAGTAATGCTCCAGATGAAGGCTGGGGTATAAAAAGCATTACCTCATGGAAACAGGACCTTTGACACAATCCAGTCTGTGTTGGTATTTCTCATCTACAGGAACAATAGTATTAGTTTCATGTGCCTGCCCTGTTCCATTATCCCTTTCTCTCCTTTCCTCCCTTTAACAGCTTAATTGTTCTTTAAGGCTAAATTGGTCTCTGTCATTAACCTCTACTTTGCTAAGACGATCCTTAAAATCCTCCTCTTTGACCACACTTTTAACAATCAGACCTAAAATCTCCTTACTAGGTTCATTGTCAAACCTTGTTTTATAACACTTCTGTGAAGCACCTTGGAATATTTCATTACGTTAAAGGCGTTAACTTGCTGTTGTAACCAAAATGTTTTGGAGTCAGTTAACAACGATACAACTCCAGCAATATCTTCCTCCATTTACACAAAATGAATTTAGCAGAGTTGACATAGTAAAGCATATCTAGAAGTTACCAAAGAAGTTTGGAATAAGAAACCAGCAACTAAACTATAATTACTTAATATATGAGTGTTTTATAAAGTGCTGGTGTGGTAGACTGCCTAACAATTAGCACATGGTGAATGAGATAGAGGATATTCAAAAACGGCACTTAAATAACAAAATCCCGTCCTTTAAATAATCCCTCAGTACTCTTACAGTAGCATATCCTCTTATCCAATATAGTGAGTGGTGCCATAGGCTGCTTAATGCCTGACAAATGAGCAAATTTCTCAGCCAAATACTCAATCGGATTTCAAAGGAAGAAGAATAATTGAATAAGCTGAAATAATTGGGAAAAAAACTAAAAGTACTATAGACACAAATGTTGTGAATATTTTCAAGATTTTGCAGCGTCTTCATAAAGTTAAAGTTTATTTATTAGTCACAAGTAGCTTTACATTAACACTGCAAAGAAGTTACTGTGAAAATCCCCTTGTTGCCACACTCTAGCGCCTGTTTGGGTACACTGAGGGAGAATTTAGCATGGCCAATCCATATGGCACATCTTTGGAGTGTGGGAGGAAACCAGTGCAAACCCACACAGACAGGGAAGAACATGCAGACTCCACGCAGCCAGGTATTGAACCTGGCTCCCTGGTGCTGTGAGGTGACAGTGCTAACCACTGTGCCACCATGCCGTCCTGCAGACTTTACTCATTTATTCCAATATAGCTAAGATAGATTGAGAATGTGGATCCATATAGTTAATGCCAATAAAGTGTGATGATCATTCAACGTAGCTGTATTGTTCCTCTTTGATATTTTAATCATGTGTTAGTCTCTTTAGCCTTTAAAAAATCCATCTCTTTTGCTGCGGTAAAATGAATGAGAAGTTGGTTCCAACAGCAGGAATAATATTCTATTTGTGAAATGATGTATCACATTTAGGTCAATTATGGTTTTCAGCACCTAATCATCAAGGCAAGATACAGCGATCAACAGTGACACAGTCACTTCAGCCAACAACATGATACTGGACAACATCCTAATGTCAATTCTTCCGTTAAATCTGTTTAGATTCTACAACTTAGCAGCAAACGTTAACAAAAATCTTCTGTGTTGTACATAACAGTTGCATTTTTCAGCAAAAATGAAAGGTTTGTCACTTGATCTTTCAAGCTAAAATGCATGTCGAATTTTGAATTCTTAAGTGATTCACTGAGCAAGGTCTTGGTGCGATGTTTCCACAACAATGGCCATTAATTTATGTAGATGTCAGAGCCACTGACCTACAGCACCTAACGCTACCAGATATTTGCTTGCACTTGCTAATATCATTTTGATCTGACAAGTTAATATATCTTCTTCGCAGCTGGTGGGATAAGCAGAATTTGGAATAGGGATTATAACTGCTGATGCAAAAAGTAAATAAATGTAATTTGATTTGGCCTTTCCTCCAAAAACGCTGACCCAGTAAACTGTTCACACACAGTTACTAACATTTTAAATTTTGCCAGATAAACATATTAACATAAGTTGAAAAGGTCGAGAGGTTTGACTGATACATAAGCATCATTTCAGAAAATGATGCTGAAAACACAGCGACCAATTTGACTAGGCTTGCTATAGTGACTGAAGTTGCTTCCATTTATGCAGCTATCATACAGTAACAGACTATTCTGCTCAGAGAAATATGGGTCTAAACAGATAAATGCAGCATAACTGTTCGCACAATGATGGGAGGCCACATGGAGGACACTGCTCAGCCAAATACGCACGAGCAGGATGTCACTTGTGTTAAAATGTACCGGTAAAAAGATAAAAGGAAGTTAACTATGTTGTAAATAATACCTCATAGTTTACAGTCTAAAGTTATAAGAACAAAATGCTCTAAAATATTTGAAGGCACATCTATGTTTTGGTTTCTGCTCACAAATGAATGAATGTGCTAAGGTGTTACTGTCAAAAAATTGCAAAGAAAACATCTTTTTTCAAATTATGAAAATAGTGAAGTAAAAAAAAACTAGACTCGATGGAATGAAGTATGTGGTCTGGACACATGCATATTATTTCAAAATTAGAGTAAGCATACCCCCTGCCATCCAGGAATGGGAAACTATTATTAGAAAGAAACACAGAAGGGAAGCTGTAAGAATAGTCTGCTATAAACAAACATTGTAGTAATAACCTATTATGTTTCATCAGTCACATTTTGTAACAGTCTGACCTAGTTATAACACAGATTGTGAAAATTACAAGGTTCATGCCTCTCTTCATCTTGTCACTCAACAATTGTTTTTATCACAGATTAAACCACTGGGGATTATATTGTGTTTTGAACTTAGTCTCATTTTTGTTTTTCAAGGAGATCCTGTTAACCTAACCTACCCAATGGAAAACTGAAGGACTCAGATCAACCGTCTGATTTTCAGCCCACTCTATTCTATAATGAAAAATACAGTTGGGCAGGGTGTCAAACAGATGGCTGGCTAATCCGATCCATTCAATTTCCCAGTAGATAGATCAGGTTAAAATTACCCCCAATGTTTGCAATGCTAACATTGAAATTCTCCTATGTTTCAAACACTGGAGGCAGCAAGTTATTGCTGGGGCTCACCACAAAGGGCGTGCAGGTCCATATCAGTATATACTAGTAAATATAACAGCCTGTTTCCTTACCATCAGTCTACCAGACTCCAGGAAACAGATCCATTAACATTGAATTTGTCTCTTTTCAAAATAAATCTCAGGATATGGACAAGATCTGTACTACTTGTCCATACCTAGTTGCTTGTGAGAAGGTGTTGGTGGACCTATTTTAATCAAATTTGTCTCCCATCAGCTGCTATAGGCAAACAGTGACTTTTTTTGAGGTGTAGTCCCAGTCTTCAGCTATCTCACTTGATTTGCCATTCTGCATATGTAAACCTTGTGAACGAGTCTTAGCAGTCTTAACACAACGGAACTTGAACTGACTGTCCTCCGATATTCACACTCAAACTCTCTGACTGATGACAAAGAGTAGTAATTGGAGCGGGAACAGTAAACATTATATCTGTCCACAAGAAGGTTCATAAACCAGCAAAATAATGGAAAATACTGCGATTTCTGCCTATCTGCCTTTAAAACTAAATTATAAATTTAATATTGAATTTTACCTCTGCATAAGCAAAGGGGAAAATTATACATTTATGTTCTGTTATTAATCAGGGATGTTAGTCAAAGGCTTAGTGCAGGTAGGTATTACTAATAAGGAGCTGGAAGTATCAGGTACCATTTCTATAAAATGCATTATGAAAATAAATATATTTCTTAACTGAATAATTACAGGTTTGAATTATGATGCATTTGCTGTGGTCTTAATATGCTTAAGATGTTGCACACCTGAAACAATCAACATATCAAAGACCAGTTATATTATATGGTACATAAAATTAGAGAGCATGTAGAAATACAAAGGATAATCAAGGACTGCCAATAGAGTTTTGTTGGAGTCAGTCATCATTGTTAAAAGTTCTTTTTAAGAAATAGTCGACTGACTTATAAGTAGTCGTTTTGTAATGTTGAAAGAGAAAGTTTACCACAAACATGTGAAAAAGGCACAATGTAATTTGTGTAAAGGTTTCTCCTGGTATGCCGTTCTCAAGATTTTTTCTGGAGATGGGGAATTAGAATGCAGCTTTCTACACCCCTTTGGTCTTAGTTTTACATTCTCTTCATGCTAAACCAAAATTCTCAAATTTATCTGTGTGATCTCAGTGTCATATTTTAAGTTAGCAATTACTGATTGATTTACAACAATCAGCAATTTGCTAGAACATTCCTCCTTTTTAAATCATCTTTTCAATTACATACATGATTTATTTTCTTTGTACTATTGGCAGTGATAGTAAAAATGTTAACCTAAATTTTTATTGCAAGATAACACTGAACGGTCAAAATTCCTTTCTCTACAGTTAACCTGTTCAGTATAAACAGGCTGTTGACAACTTTTTTGAAATCATGCATACAGGAATTTCAAGTAAGTAGTTGTACATTAATATCTTGTGATATGATCTCAGACCAAAGACGTAGAGATTTTGAAACATTACTACTTATATCTGTGACTGCAAATATACTAAATTTTGCCTGGTTAATTGACTTTGTTTTAAATCAATAATGGTCAGAATGATTTGCCATTAAACAGGTCCTTCGATTCATTACCCTGATATTGATTTCAAATTGCAATGCTTTGTATATAGCATCCTAGAAAAAATGGACTCTCCTACAAGGAGAAATAATGTAAATTCAACTCATTATAAGAACTGATAAAAGTCCAAAGTAGTATAAATTATCAAACAGTCTTAAACCAGTCTCATCTATCTGGCACTGGCCAAATTTTTCTGATCTTGCAGCAACAAATTTACTCCAGTCTACAAACGAGCAGATTAATGTATTGAAGTAACATTAGTTAAATAAGAGCATGCAAGTTCAGTTGAAAATATTACCTTTAATATTTCGTCCGTTGTCTACGTTGCGCCACAGCGACAAGTAAGAAAAAAGAGACAAGAAAGGTACTAAATGCTAAACTGTAAATTTAAAAACGGAATCATTTTACTTCAGAGTGTAAGTGCTCAGTCCTATAAATACACCATCTCTCACTATCAGGACCTCCATAATGGGGCTATACAGCCTTTGGGTCTGAACCTTTAATGATACATTTTGTGCTATTTCATGCAGCATGCATTCAAAGGGAACCTCACGATAAGTTGCAATAAGCTTTTGCAGAACATACCTCATCACAGCATGTGAGATAGTTGCTTTTCAAAGGTTGAGTGATAATGAGAATGGAGAGTTGCAGCGAAGAATGATAAAAAGAACCAGGGGTTTGAATATACCCATTAGATTCATACACAGTTCTGGTGGCTGGTTTCAGATGTATATGAAAGATTGCTGATGAATGGGAGGATGTATTAAGTTTTAGTCTTTAAGGGTGAGATTTTCCCACCTCCCCCCACTCCCACGGGAGGTATTTTCTGGCGATGGAGGCAGCTTGCTACTGGCCGTTGGTGGGATCTTCTGGCCTTGCCGCTGTTTATGGCACTTTTGTCCTGCTGCTGGGGAATCCGCTGCAGGGGTTCACTTTGGCAGAACTGGAATATCCTGGCGGTGGGAAGGACTGGAAAATCCTGCCCAAAGTCAGTTTCTAGGTGAGACCCATAATATCTGCTACATTTAAAATGGCAGAGAGTCATAACACTAATTAAATACTCAAGTGGAGAAAAACTGCGACAGACTTGAACCATTACTGTGAGCAGGATTGTCTGGCCTTGCCTGACACCAGGCTTGTCCAGTCCCACTGAAAGTCAATGGACATTTGGCTGGGCTGCCTCATTGCCCATGGTAGGTCTCACCACAGCAGGGCTGGAAGATCCCAACCTGTATATTAATATTCTTTTGCTTGTGTGGAAGAATGCTTGTAATGATATTGGGAAAAAATTCAGTTTACATGATAATATAACTGAGATGGCCATTCTACGAATAACTACAACCAGAATTTTGCATGATATCAAGCCTCAATGATGTGTATTGCAGTAGAGGATAACATTTCAAGGACAAAAGTTATCTTAGCCTGGAAGACAGTAATGGATATTTTTCTCAATGACTTTTCAGATTTTCTGCTGAAGACTTTTGAAGGTAAATGCAAATATATTCTTCTTGCAGCAAAACATGAATTCCAAAGCATCTTCACCTTAGAAAAAAAATCCCAACGCACTTATTTCACCAAGGTAGAAATAAAGAGTGCTGACTGGACTGTTCATTAGTGGGACGTATCTGCAGGATTACAGCTCGCCCATGCTGCTTAAAGCACTACTTAAAGGAAAAGTGTATTGTGGTTGGAACAGGTCCTGGAAATCATGGCTGAAGAGAATTTGACACTCTAGACAAAAGCACTGGATCAAAAGTTTTCAGATATATACCGGAGGTCTTAGTGGAAGAATTGAAAAGGAGGAGCAATGTCCAGTTGTCACAGGGGCAAAGAGGCCCTCTAGATACATGACCAAATGCGAGTGGGTGCTTGTGTCATAGAGTTCAATGCTAGGAGTCAAGCCCCGAGGACCTGGATGCAGTGGTACAAGAAGTTCAATTATCTCATCCAAGAGTTTATGCCCTGCCCCTGTGTGCTCCTTGCCAGAACTTGTGAAGTTGCACAGAGCGCTGTTAAATCAAGTGAGAAAAGACGGCTGTGAAGCACTCTGTGCAATTTCGTACAAGTGGTCAAGGTCATTGAATGCATCATCAAATGCCATATCCCACTACTCTTAGCCTCAGCTACAGCTCAAATCAACCTCCCCTCACCACTGCCATGACTTAACTACCAATCTCTTTCAACAGGCTTCATTCCTAACAATCATCTGGTTCACGTTGCCCTCTCACACTTGGAGTGGAAGAGTGTTGATCAGGGGTGAAGAGCTGTGCAAAATGAGCTGGTTTTGCAATTAGCATTTCTCACTTGATTTAACAGCATACTATGCAATTTTAAAGTGGTGACGAGTATCACACAGCAGCAGGGCCTAAACATATTGGCAATGCTGGGAATCTGAGGTTGGGGCACTATTTTTGAAGAAGTATAATTAAAGAACACCGCCCCCCGCACCCCCCCCTCCATAGCAGACATCTGTACCACCCTACAGATATCACCCCACCCCAGTGGATAAGGGGAATATCCTCCCCTCTCCACACACACAGAAGGGACTCTCTTCAATGGCAGATGGTAACCACGTATCCCAAAGGGCAGTGTCACCTGCCAGTGCCCCCTGCCTGTGCAGCCTGGCATAATGCCAGGGGGTAAAGTCCAGGCTTGTCCCTCAACCCCCAGAGTCTTCAGGCATCTCCGTGCCTCCGGTTTGATTATCATTAGTTTTTATTTTTGAAAAGCAGTAGTGATTTGAGCCAGCATGAAATCACACTACTGGGGCGTGTGTGTGTGTGTGTGTGTGTGTGTGTGTGTGTGTGTGTGTGTGTGTGTGTGTGTGTGTGTGTGTGTGTGTGTGTGTGTGTGGAGGGGGAGGGGGGGAACCACGGGGGAGAGGGGGTGGTATTTTTGGGCACTCCTGGGGGTGAATCTGATCATGTCACCAGCAGGGGGGGTGTGGTGGGGGGCGGGCAGGGAGTGGGGATGATCTCAAACTGAGATCCTACCAGTGCAAATCCCATTCCGGGATTTGAGGCTGTGGCTAACGGGGCTGCTAAATCGCAGTCTTCATACTAGAATAGGACAGATCAAAGTGTTGCTTCAGCTATACAAAAGCCTGGTCAGACCTCACCTGGAATACTGTGAGCAATTTACCATAACTTAGGGACTTTGAGTTCAGATATCATTCTGATAAAACCAGTTTGTACTTGGAACAATTACAGGCTGGATTTATTAGAATGATATCTGAACTCAAAGTGTTAAATTACAAGGCAAGATTCTTAAAAACCAGGATTGTATTCACTGAAATGTAGAAGGCTAAGTGTGACGTGATCAAGATATTAAAGGAAACTGCTGGTTGGATGGGGAGAAACTATTTCAGCTGGTTGTGGATCATTTAGGAATGAAGTTAGAAAAAGCCTCTAAATGTATCCACTGCTAAAAGTTTGGAACTCAGTGGCAATTGATGCTAATGTTAATTTTAAAACCATGACTGACAAATTTTTGTTAACCAAAGATATTAATGTATACAGGGCACAGGCAGGTATATGGAGTTAGTTTGCAGATCAGCCACAATTTTATTGAATGGAATAGGCTCAGGGGCTAAATAGCTTACTCTTCTTCCGATGTTTATATGCTGCAAGCCACCTTTCAAAGACTGCAAACTCTGCCAACCATTCAACCCTGACAGTCATATCAGCCGAATGCACAATCACTTTGGCCCAATTCTTCTGAACAGTATTGGAATCGTTGCATCTGATGCTAATCAGACCCAAAACTACACAGTTACAAGAGCTTTAAAAAGGCCAGACTTCTGATCCGCAATGCAGAAGAACTCCCTCAATGCAGGAATCCATGCAGAAAGCAGCAATGAGAACCTATACAAAAGCCATGCCCTCCTTTTTAAGGCACTATTAGCTATAAGGTAAGTTTAAATGTCCATTGTGAATTTAGTGATTGGGTAATGAATGAATGTTAGTGAACGGGTAAATGAATGAATGAGGGAATGTGTTGTGTGGTGAGGTGAATGCAGTAAGTGGGCAAGTGGGTTGTGTGGCAGGTGGTTAGCATAGTAAGATGGCAGGTGGATAGGTGGTAGGGTGGCAGGTGGGTAGAGTGGCGGGTAGCATTGCAGGTGGATTGGAGAGGTAGGGGATTACTTGTGGGTAGCTATTGACATAATGTGATGGACAGGGCTGCAGGTAGGCAGGGTGGTTAGTGGGCAGGGTGGCAGGTGGGTGAGGTGGATAAGTGGTTTGGGAGGTAGTTGGGTCAGGTCCAGTCAGGACATAGCCAGGTTGGTGGCTAATGAGGTCAGGTTGGTGAGTATTTGGGTGTGAGATGGTGCAGAGGCAACTTGGGAGAAACACAATCGAAAGCACCAAGCAGATAGATTCAAAGTAGAAATCAACCAGCACCTAAGTAAGTTGCTGATGATTTCTTCAAATAAAGCTACAAGTAGGGGTGTTATTCTGTTGCTAAATTTATTTTTGCTGTGGAAGTTGAGAGAGGACATTGGCTGAAATGTAGCTCCAAATGGTACCACTGACATCAAATCAGTGTGATTGATATCAGGATCTGCCTGTTCTGCATACTTTCTGTGGATGTTCACTTTGCACATGAGAGTTAATGTCTGCATCCAATTGCATCAGATACAATTTGCCCCACAAATGTACATAAGTGCTGCAGGTGCCTTTTGCAGCTTTGTCAGTGCTCAGAGCATCTAATAAAATGGTGCCAATGGGACTAATTTCTCATTCAAGGGTTTAGTACAGAATCCTAAAGAGTAGGGCTGACATACCATCAAAGGTTAGCAAATCAGCAATGGATGGCTGAGGGTGTTGAAGGGAATATATAGGTGGACAAAGTTGTAGCAATAATGGTGGATGAAATCATGGGTGGACTTGAAGATGAAAATGAATGTTTTACATTTATTATTTGGTATGACTGGGAATATGGAACCAGGAGGCGCCCGAAGTGTTCCGTTCCAAAATATTACAGGCCCCTTTTCAGCTCTCCCAGATTGCTTCCTCCTCATATTGTTTCTACTCCTGATCAGCCTTTACCCCCTTCCAGACTCTACCTGCGGGCTGCCACCAAAATGGAGACTCGGCCAACTTGTCCATGTGGATCTTCCTCTGGACCCCCAGTGGCATTTCCAGCTCACCAGTAATATGCTGATGAGATCCAATGTTCAGTTTCCAATGAGACCTGGGCTTTTGATATCAGATTTGCATTCTCAATGTGTTCCTTATTTCAGGTTCAATTGCAGTCAATATCATTTTCATCCCATCAAGTCTAAAGATGACAACAACGTGGATAAGGCTTTGGCAGCTTTAGACTAAGGTAATCACACATGTAGCGAAATATTGTAGAGTTGTAATGTTGATGGATTTGTTGAGTGAGATACAAAAGGGCCATTATTCTATGATTCTATCTATTTTAACTAATCCTATATATACTTTCATTTTCTACGTTTACTGGGCTGCTCCTGGTAAAGGTGACTAAATATATAAGGAGGTTCACTCACCCTGAGTATAGTGATTGTCTGACACATCATGCATAAAGATGCTGTTAAGAGTGACTCATCCTACATCAATTGACTCCCTTTAGTAATTCACAAATGGTTATTTATAATGACTCAACCGACATTTGACTCATTGTACGAAAGGCCATAACTACTGATTCATTTTCTATATACAGACCATCTATAGGGCTCAACTCTCTTCAGGGTATATGTTTTGTAGTTTTCTCTGCAATGGGAGACCACCAATTGTGAATATCCTCTATACAATACAATGATCCACCTGTACAAAGGGTTTGTCTAATTTTAATCACCAAAAGAGGCACAATGACTCACTGGGCATAGCTGTAGGAAACTGGGGAAATACCATTTTCATAGATGATTTCATTCGTTGTCCATTCCCCAGAAGGCACTGGGAAATGTACATTGAAAATCAGGATTTGTGGACTGAATGATTAAAACATTAGCCTTATTAACGTTGTGATTAAATCATTTGCAAGTCAACATTTTCTGAAGTAATAACGTGGTAAAATCTAAACTCATAGAAAACATGCTTTCTAAAGCAGTGAGATGCCTACCTTCACTTGCATGTCGATCCCTAAATATAATCCGAGAGTTAACATGGTATCCTTCAATGTCATGGGCGGAAGAGGCTCTTCTCATACTGCACACACTTTCTCTTGACTGACTGTATGTTAGACCAGAGGTAGACTGCAATGTGTCTGGATTCAGTCCATCCCAATGTCGCTTTGGTGAAGAATGATCCAGGGGTCCTGGCAAATTTACAAATGGCGGAGAACTATCTGGCTCTGTCAATGCTTTAGTGTCTTCAAACTCAGAAGGGCCACAGCTTTCGCTTGTGGGGGATTTCAAGTCTTTCATGGCCAACGAATCATCGCTTACTTGAGATGGCTCCACTACGACTGCATCTGGGTCCTCTTGAGGAAGAGATTGTTTGCTAGATGTAAGAAGTCTTATTGCAGGCAGCTTTAGTCTGAAAAATCTTCCTCGGCCTACAGTAAATGAAATAAATGAACATGAACAAGCAATACTAATCATTTGTTTACTCATACTAAAATACCCAATAACAAGAACATACAGGAAACAAAAGCAGACATTGACAATAGCAAACACATGCCAGATCTCTCCATCTGCTGCTACATTTAAAACAGAAATTCTGTTCCTTGACAGTGGGCTGATATGTTAATTGCTTACAATTAACAAGATGCACAAACTATTAAATTGTAATCTGATCAACTTTGAAAATATTCATAAATGTTTCATTGATATGCCAGGAAAAGGATTCAAGAGTTGTGTGTGCATTGAAGAACATTTTTGAGCAAAAAGGACAATTTTGATTATGGATGGCATTTTAAATACATATGATTTTGTCATCATTTTCTGAACAAAGGAGATGACAAATACAGGGAACAAATCATACTGTGGACACTGGAATAAATTAAGAAAATGACAGAGATTATGTATTATCATGCACAAGCTAGAGACCATTCCTATCCTGCCAGTTTTCATATACACAATGGTGGCACAATGGTTAGCATTGCTGCCTCACAGCGCTAGGGACCCAGGTTCAATTCCCACCTTGGTTCACTGTCTGTTTAAGTTGATTTATTATTGTCACAAGTAAGCTTACATCAATACGCAATGAAATTACTGTGAAAATCTGTGTAGAGTTTGCGCGTTCCTCCTGTAGCTGCAAGTGTTTCCTCTGGGTGCTCTGGTTTCCTCCCACTCTCCAAAGAGTGTGGGTTAGGTTGACTGGCAATGCTAAATTGTCCCTTAGAGTTAATGAATTAGCAGGGTAAATACATGGTGTTATGTGATAGGACATGGGTGGGCTTGTGGTTGGAGCAGGCTCGATGGGCCAAATAACCTCCCTCTGCACTGTGGGGATTCTATGATAAAACTGGCTACTAACAATGAATTAAAAAAAATTTCTCAGTAGGTATGCTGAGAACCTAAATTTTTAATAAAAGGTCAGGTGAAACACAAACATTATGTCATGTCTAGATACTTGCAATGAATTCACAAATCGGAGTTAGGATTGAAATTCTGATCTTGATGGTACTGACATTCTATTTAATTTCACACTTTCAGCTTGAGCTTTGTGATAGCCAAACTATTTCAGTGACTGATGAATCACCTTTGTCAGCCTCTTGACAAAGTGGTAAGCCTACTGGAAGCTGAGCATTCTTACTCTTGATCATTCTGCTCATAATGTTCTGAACCATCGTTTTTCAGAATGAAGCAAGGGCACTTGCAGACAGGGAAAACACTTCAGATTCTAGAACTGCCACCTCTCATTACTCAGAGATTGTCTTTGACAAAGGCTGTTACACATGATGAGGGTTGACTTGAGTTTGACGACAAATTGAATATTTGTTGCTCTTGGATATTTTAGATCTGTGCTGCTGCAGTGGTTTAGTAGCTACTGGTGTTCTCAATTTTGCGGGAACATTTGACTTTTTAAAAAAAACTTGGACGGTCGTTTTCATTTGACAGATTATTGTTGTACTGAATGTTGACATGTTGCTTTTTTTGATATGTGTCCAGCAAAGGTGTTTGTCGAAAAAAATGACTGTTGGCAAATTAACGAATGAATGCTTAACATGTTCATATGGCATTCCTCTGTTCATTATTTTAACACAGGCATTGATTCATTTGTTTTACACATTTTGACCAATCTTTCAAAATAACAGTGAAAGGAATTTCATTCAAACTTCTTAATCATTCTTCTGCTCACATTAATGTCA
Source organism: Carcharhinus amblyrhynchos (assembly GCF_965287045.1). NCBI lineage: Eukaryota > Metazoa > Chordata > Chondrichthyes > Carcharhiniformes > Carcharhinidae > Carcharhinus > Carcharhinus amblyrhynchos. The sequence continues at coordinate 57,512,468 of NC_137334.1, forward strand.
GTCATTTCTGTGGCATATTTTCCTGTGCTTCTTTATTTTTAGAAATGAATTCAGCTCACTTGAAAGATAGAAAGAGGAGTAGAGATAATTCAGTGACCAGCACTCCCAAGGGAAGCAGACTTCCCAGAGATTATGGGCTTAAAAATTGGCACCAGACATTTTAACCCCAACTCCAATCTGCCTTGCCATTGGTTGCGGTTTCTCCACAGGGCGTCCGCGAGCACGCTAGTGAAAAGTGTGAAAAAGTTGCCAACGTCAGCAAAATCCACAGGGAATCTTAGACTGATGTGTGTAAGAAGTTCCAGTGATATTTTTATACTCCTGAAGCCAATTTGGTCCAGGAAAACATCTGAATGATGCAAATGTCAAAACCAGAATGAAAAATGTGATCCAAGCACACATTTTTAATCATTAGAAAATGTTTCTTTCAGAATGTTGAGAAGACAACATACAACCTCCTGAGGAGCTCTAAGTGTGCTATGTGTTTACCTGCGAGCACTTAAATGGCAGGATATGTATTATTCAAACATCATGGTTTTCACAAAGCTCCAATGCAGAGGAAAAAGTAAAATACCATATGCAATAAGTCTGAAATATAACATTAGACCGTGTGATTCCCAAAGAACTTTTACCTTGTTCCAATTATTTATGCATAGCCTTTAATGTACAGAATGTACAAACTTCAGAAGAACTAAATTAATATATACACATCCATCCACCTATAACATCATCCGACTTCACTCCTGCCTTAGCTTATCTACTGCTGAAACTGTAAACAGCAACTTTGTTACCTCCTGGACTTAACTACTGAAACACAAACATGGGGCAGAATTTTCCATTTTGGATTCTGAAGCCAAGATTTCCCATTCCCGTTTGTATCAGGCTGGTTTGGCAGTGAAAATGGAAAATATTGAGAAGAGGCCAAAGTCACGTTTTATATTGACACAGAAGCAGGAAGCGATCATCCCCTCCCCCTGTCAGAAACGGCCCATGTTTCCCACCGTTCAACATCAGGAATCTCATTGTAATGCATCTGCCTATCATTATCAGGCCTTTATGCTGGAATCATAGCCCCCACATTAGAAAATGCATCCAGGACAGTGTGATTTTATTTTTATTCATTCATGGGACATGTGTGGCACTGGTTGGCCAGCATTTATTGCCCATCCCTAGTTGCCTGAGGGCAGCTGAGAGTCAACCACATTGCTTTGGCTCCAGAGTCCATGTCGGCCAGACCAGGTAAGGATGCCAGATTTCCTTCCCCAAAGGACATTAACGAACCAGATGGGCTTTTCAGACAATGGTCAATGGTTTTGTGGTCATCAGTAGAATCTTAATTCTAGATTCTTTTAAATTGAATTCAAATTCCACTGTGGGATTTGAAACTGGGTCCCCAAAACATTAGGTGATTTTCTGGACAAATTGTCTAACGATAATACTACTTTAACAGTGCAATGCATAGCTGGGCTCAGAAGGCATGCACTTATTGAGTAAAACTCCAAGGGAACTCAGAGCTGAGTGCACCACTTGGGGGGGGGGCGCGGCAGGGGGAAGGATAATGCCAAAGGGTGCAAGAATACTGTCAGGGATGCCAATGTGGTGCCAGGGGGTGCAATAAGGTGAAGAATGTTTTCTGGTGTACTCACTGTAGCAGACTTGGGGGAAGCTTTGGGTCAGTACCAGGTATTGACGGGCATGGCCCTCTCCCCTGGACTGTGCTCACCTGTGCACCTCTGGTGGGTTTGGTTCACCAGATGCCCATCATGGTGAACCTACCATGAATGTCCAATCAGTGGAAACACTTGCAGGGTGATCTTACCAGCTCATCACACTGGTAAATCAGCATGGCAAGCCGGTAGGATCATGACAGAGGTGAAAAATCGGGTTTGCGCCTGGTTTCTCACCTCTGGTGATTTTACGACTCTGGATTGCTGCCGTGATTTTAATATTTAAACCTTTACTTAAATATTATTAGTGAACCATGGACATAATTGACCGGGTTCACTTGCTTTAATGGCCTCAGCCAAGGGGCAGGCTTTAGGGGAGGCGGGGGGGGTGCTGCATACTCTGCAAGTGGGAGGGGACCGTTATTTGGGCCAGTGATCAAATGAGCTGGAAGGGGGTAGGGTCGTGATTGGCCAGGGCGTGTATCGGGGTGGTGATCAGCTGGGGAGGTGGGATGTTATCAGGGCGATATCCGAAGGGGGGAGGGGGGCACAATTGGTCAAACTGGGGTGGCTGGGTGGGGGGTAGGGGTGATCGACCAAAGATAGAGGGTGATTGGCTGGGGCTGGGGAAGCGATCAGCTGGGGTGGGTATTGGGGTGGTGATCAGCTTGAGGTGCGGGGGTTTGTCGGGGCAATATCCAGGAAGGTGCGGGAGTAGAGGGGTGATCGGCCGGGGAGACCAGCGAACGGCGGAGCATCCAAGCACAGTCCAGGTGCCCCAACTCCTCAAGGAGTTTGGGGGGGGCATTTGACATCCAAAGGGAGTAGTGACACCTGTCAGGCACCCTGGGGTAGAGGGGAGGGTGTAGTTGCATGAGTGCATCCACCCAGGAATTTAAGAATTCGAAAAGATGCGCAACACCAAGGCTCCTTCACAGTATCCTCCAAACCCCTGACCTCTATCACCTGGAAGGACAAAGGCAGCAGATACATGGAAACACCATCATTTCCCCTCCGAACCAAACAGCGTCCTGAGGTGAAATTATATTGGTTGTTCCTTCACTGTCACTGCGATAAAATCCAGGTGCTCCCTTCCTATCAGCATCGTGGACGTACCTATGTTACATGGGCTGCTGCGGTTCAAGAAGGCAGCTCACCACCATCTTCTAAAGGGCAATTAGAGATGGGCAATAAATGTTGGCCTAGCCAGTGATCCCCAAATGCTGTGAGTGAATAAATAAAACATTTTATCACCGGCATGTGGATTTTTTTTTTGTGGCAAAATTTGTTTCAACTTTTTCTTCACTAAGTAAATTGTAGGCAATGTATCTGCAATCTGGTTTCTGAGTCAGAGTTAACAATTATTTACAATTTCAAAAAAATTCTTCCTCCCAGTTCACGTTGACTTTCTTCTTCCCCCAATTTTGTCAGATCTCCTGGGAACACTTTCAGTTCTCTTCCAAATCATGCTGCTACTTTTCTCCCTCCTTACTTTAAGATGACACTTTTTTCTTCCTCCACCCTAGTGTGTGTCATCTTCTACTTCTCTTTCCCAGCTGAACCTAGCGTTCTTCTATCCTTTCTCCTTTCAGTTCACATCAGGTCCCTTCTCTCCTTCCCTACAGTTTACATTTTATTAAACTCCCACTGCATTGAATTTCAAAAGTCTTCTTTTCCTCTCTTCCTCCCAGTTGTCCTCATTGTTCTTATCATTTGCTGCTGATCAAATGGAACAGACTCAGTTGTTCACTTGAAGTGGGAATGCTTAATTTCACAAGGCTGGAGAAATTCTCACTCATTCCTTGCCCCACACCCACCCCTCCACCGCTTCAGGTACTGTTGAAGTTTATTTCATCCTTTATTGCTGGTTGATGGGTCACTGTTATCTTACACCAGTTTCTGTCATTCGCCTTCAGTTTCAGTACGCACTAAAGTTCAGGCCCTAAGTTAAGTGACAGAAACACAGTTTAAGAGCTGGGCTTGGAACAATGGCTTGATGGGTGACCTCCATGAAGTTCAGCAATTGAAGTTCACCGATTGAATTTTGGCTGCAAACCGTGACACATAGACGCCAGGTCCAAAGCACTGTCTCTTCATGTAAAACATGTAGATAAGGAGGGCGTCATCTACACAGTGCTGACAGTACATATCTGATGGCATTTGACATTCTTGGCCAACCTCCTTTGATTCTACCCATCCTCATCTATTATGCTTAGTGGCAGTGGAGTACTGAAAGGAATCCCCATCACTGAGTACCATCTGCCAGCAAAAAATGATTGACAGTGTGGCTGTTAAATTTCCGATTCCCAATCCACATGAACTTGGCCGGGTTTGACCACTCATTTCCCATGGGTAATGATTAGCACATTGCACACGTGGGAATGAGCACAACAGCTTTGCAAAAAATCCCTCTACAATAATGACCAGCTTTGCATGGGAATAACCTAAACACAGTTTGAATGATGAAGCACATCGCTCACTGAAAAGTCACGCAGCATTTTTATAACAGGCGCGAAGTGCAGAAACTTAAACTGCTAATTTTTCACATCCCACCTACACAATTGCTGTTGGTACAAAGCAGCACTTCCTATACTTACATCTGAGTTTTCAAATACAAGCATAGATTTTATACTCTTATTACTGCATGGAATTAAAATACATATTACATTTTATAAAATAATCAATTTAATTCAATTTAACTTAGGAACTAAATATAAAATAATCAATTTAATTCAATTTAACTTAGGAACTAAATATCCTGGTGTTTGAAGTTAATTGATCAAATATTTTTATAAAAAGTACAACTGAAATGCACATTGTTGATATGAAAGATAACACTTCAACATTAACAAGCCTTTTAATTTATTCTGCATTTTCTTAGGATTTTCCTACATCTTTCAGATGGACTTTAGGAGTGGTATAACTCACCATTTGCACAGATTGTACATATTTAGTTTTGACAGTTTATAAGAGAGAGATTTGTTTTTATGTTATAAATAATACATACCATCTTACTGATTAAACGTAAAATATTATTTTCCCCCGACCCCTTGTATGTACACATGGTCCCTTCTGCTTCGCTGCCTTAATATGAACATGCTAAAGTCTATTACTGATTCCATTGTCTGAGGGCCACTCAGCTGGAAATGAAACATGAATTTCCTCTGCTTCGACAGCCGCACAATATATGAAGAAACAATATGTGGCATATTCAAGGAATGAATGCACTTCAAAGCAAGCAATCATCTTTCCCTGATGCGTTAACATTTTACAGGACTCAGTCAGGCTGAAATAGATTCCAATCTGCAAATTCAAATCATTGTGGAGGTTGGCTGCAGCTACATTTACACTGACATCATTTGTTCCTGACCAGCTGCTTCGGTGGGGAAACCCTTCCTTTGTCAAGCTTGATTTCCCGAGAGAAAGGGGCTTATACGCAGTTAGGGCCTACAGTGACAGGCAAATAATTGAACATTTGGATATGTATATATAAAATGACACTATGATTATTTATAGGAAGTGAAGCAATTAAAAAGACTGGCAATTGAAGTGCTACTTGTCTTTGAACAACTGAACTCCAATGCAATTTATTCTTACCATCCAAGTTACATAAAAAAACACAACTGTTGTACACTTCTCCATGTTGTACCCCTTTATTCAATTTTTAAAGGCAGTTTTGTGTTTTGAAAATATTTCACAGATGATAGATTTGTTGCAAAGAGCACAAAATAAACCTTTGATATTTTGGAAGCAATAGAAAATAATGGAGTTCAATATTAATGCTCAGAACAGTACAATGGGAGGATTTAGACTGTGCTTACTGATCTTACATTGGGTGCCAACGATGGAAATATTGAAGAAGTGAAGTACCGATACCCCTCACTTTAGTAAGTATTCACCAAAAATATACATTTGAATTGTTCAGAGGAAGCAGGGTATCAGATGTTGTCTTGATGGAATTTTTTTTAAGTGGAAACCTTGGGACTCCTAGACAGAAAATGGTTGATTTGTATTTGTACATAAATGTTTCTAAAAATAGTAACTGCTGCTTACTAAACAGTCTGCCATCTGTTCCAATTAGAGCAGGAATGTTGTACAAATAATCCTTGAATATGAAATTTCTGTCAGCGTCTAGAAAGATCCAGCTGCACCACACAATAAAACTTAAATACAGAACATATCAGGACTGACAGCGGTGAACTTTACCTGCAGAAGAGTCACTGGAGATAGGATTGCCATCTGAAATACAATTGAACTACATTTGTTGAAAGCAGCATGGTTAGTGAAAATTCAAGAACAGTAACATGTAGCAAGATATATACTGATCAAAGGCGTTTTGTTCTATTAACCTTGACAAATGTTTAAGGCTTGTAAAGCACCTTGTGAATCCATAATTATTTCTCTTCAGCGGTAAGATTCGTCCTATTATTGCATCAAACTAGAGATAATTTTTACTTACCTTTTCAATTGACCTCCATCAGGCAACTCTGACCACTCCTCTGGCCCTCCAGTGTTGCACAACATTATAGAGGCTTACACTTTTGCCACACAAAGAACTATGGAGTATATACATTGGGTAAACATAGGTAAACTAGATTCTGGCCACAACCAGGAATCAAAGCTCATTTCTTTCACTGCTATGATACTCCTGTAGTAAGGAAGCTCTCAAAACTCCTATGCAGACACACATATAATCACTAAAATAGCCAGGAGACTCTGAACCTGTGACTTGTGACATTGAAGGTGGATTCTCCAGCATTGTAGCACAGGACTGTCATCCACAATGGCTCTAAATCTTGAAAAGAACCTTGGGGAGTTTTTGTCTTCTTATCAGCTGGACTGGGCATGTTTGCTCCTACAGGCGACCTGGATCGACTGGGTCATGTTATTCATTGTAATCCATTATTCCATGTGGAGAGGCTTGTTTGTACACAGGAGCTGAATCTCTCCCCCTTTTCAGTGTGAGAACTTCCAATGAGACTGTCCTTATCAAGTGTGCAAGAAAGATGTGCAACCCCAGAACATCTCTTATCAGCTCTGATAAAATTGTTTCTCTTAAAGGATTATATCCTTTAAAAATAAGTTTGTGTAAATCTAGCTTGATTTTTCTTTTTACGGTAATATTTTGCAGTTGTGTTGAGAAATTCATCCTATTCTTTGGCAAAATTATTTTGAAAGATTGATTTGAATTTGAGGCTCATTTTCTATGGATTTCTGCTTTCTGTCACGTGTGAACACCGCGGAAAAATACAACAATTTATTTAATTCAGAAGGAGGCCATTCTGCCCATTGTTTTCCTGCCAGCTCTTTAAATAGCTCATCTGTCTAACTGCTGTGTTCTGTACCAATATTTTTTTCTTATATATACATAAATGTCCAATTACCTTTTGAAATATACCTTTGGAATTACTTGCTGAATCTGGAACTACATTCCGGATCACAATTTGTTGCATTAAAATAATCCTCCATACCTTCCATCTGCCATTTTTGCTAATTATAATAAATCCGCACCCAATGCTGACTGACCCTTCTGATGTTAGAAAGAGTTTCTCCCACTCTACTCTCAAAACTGCTCAAAATTTTGAACGGCTCCACTTAATCATGATGTTTCCTGTTCTGAAGAGAGCATTCACGGAATGTCTAGTCTCTCCACGTCACTGTAATTCTGCGTCACTGGTACTATTCTGATTAATCTCCTCTGTCCTCTCTCTGAGTCCTTGGCAATTTTGTTCAAGTTTGGTGTATTGGACACAATAATCTAGCTGAGTCAGGGCCAACCTTTAAATTTACAAATGTTCAATCTAACGTTTTTTGCTTTTATACTTTATGGGCAGTATTTGACAAGATTTTTTCGAAGTGTTCAACTAGCATGAAAACGGGAGAGTTCCTGATCCGTTTTTTGAGTGAGTTTTCACTCCCAATCTTATGCACTCAGTGGCAGGGTCCAGGCGATGGCGGAGTCACAGCAGGCCATGGCAGAGTCTCAAAGGGACATGGCTTATTGCAGCAGGCCACAGCTGAGGGCCTCAACAGACTTACTGAGATTCTGCAGCTCATGGCTTAGAGGCTTGAGAGCTTGCAGGAGATCCAGCAGGACAGTGCTGAGACACAGTGGGCTTTGGCTGCAGCCTTTGAGAATGTTGCCCACTCACAGAGGGTCATGTCTCAGGGGCTGCAGAGTGTGGCCCAGTCTCAAAGGGCATTTGCTTCTGCCACTTACAAGTGGTCCCTGATTCAGAGGAGGGCCATCGCTGAGGGCACACCCACCATGGCAAGAAAGCAGGTGGTCCTCCAGGATTGGCAGGGCCAGGTGACGCCGGACTGGGGAGAGGAAGAAGGGCTCAAGCCTGTGTTAGGCCTTCCACTCAGCACACTGTGGCTGTGGCTACGGCTTCTGACTCCCCCTTTCCTGACACCAGAGCATCTTGGGGCAGCTGCATGAAGAGGGTGTCATGAATACATCCCTGACACAGTTGCAGTGTACAAGGTGGTTAAGGTAGATGAACTGGGACAATTGGGCGTGAAGCTTGCTAATTACACTGTGATGAATGCAAATTGACATTTCCGCCCAAAATGGGCAGGCTCCCAATTGCGCCTTTTTTTGTGGTAAAATGGGAATGGCGCGAAAATGGGCACCATTCCCACGAGGTGATTCATGCCTGATTTTACGACATTTTCTCGCCACAAAACAGGCGCGATGAAGTTGTAAAATTCCACCCCAAATGTTGAATCTAACATTTTTGCTTTGATGCTTTATGCTTCTATTTATGAAACCAAGAATTCTGCATGCTGTTTAAGAACCTTACAAATTTATCCTGGTCTCTTCAAGAATTTGTGTACATTAACCCCCAGGTTTTTTGTGCTCCTTCACCCATTTTAAAATTGTAGCATCCTATTCATATTGCCTCTCCTTACGTTTTCTTCTATGAAGGATGACTTAATGCTTCTTTGCTCGATTTCATCTACCATGCGTCTACTAATTTCACCAATCTGCCCATATCTTTCTGAAGGCTGTTATTACCTTCATCAATTATTACAATTTCCAACTTCATACTATATGCATACTTTGAAATTATGCCCCCGTTACCAAGGTCCAGGTCAATGGTACTTATGAAAAAGAGCAGTCATTGCAATACTGGCCGCCGAATTTACGACTGTATATGCTCTGCAGTTTATGAATCAAATTATAAAATAAATGTATGCACACACCAAAATCTTGCCCCCAGTCCTTGCTGGTGGGATCTTATGGTCCTGCTAATGGTGCACCCCTGTCATGGATTTCCCAGTGGCAAGGTGCGTATTCACTGGGATGCCCTGTTGAAAACGGTGGGACTATAAGATTCCACTGCCAGCAAAACATGCTGCGGAGTTGGAGAAAAATCCCACATAGTTTCTATAGATAAGTTCCCTGATTTTCACATGGGCTACAATAAATAATAGTAATACAGTAAAATTAGGCATGATGATAGGAACAGGTAAGAAACATTTTATTTTCCAATTTTGACTTTGGTTTTCTTAAAATATTGCCTTTTCCTAGCGACACTTCCAAATACTGGTAATTGCTGCCAGTTTCCCTGGACAGTCAGATGATATACATGCACACTTAACACTAGACGAATGATGGCAGGACAGAAAACTCCCTCTCAGCCTTGCTGGAGAACACAAATTCGATCACTCTTTCAAGCTTCACTATATATACAGACTGCACTAGATCAGCGGGTAGATGTAAAACCAACCTACATTTGTGTAGCAGTGCTTCCAAGTCATAAGTGACAGCTGTTAGCTGGAATGAGGATAGGTATTCATCTGGGATAGGTATTCATAGAGGAGCGGTTTGTCGCTTATTCCCAGTCAGTCTCAATTAGCATGTACTTGCACAGATGGCAGTCACTTGCCAAGCAGACTGGTGGGAAATTAATTGCTAGACACAGAAAAAAGCTTGAATCTGGGGACAATTCCTTCTTCTGTGTATGGACATTGCCTCTTTAAAAGGGAAAAGCATATCCAAAAGTCAGGTTTTTCAAACGGTCTAAATACATAACTGCGTATATGATACCCTTTGATTCAATACCAATATGGTAAAACTTTACCAGTTAGAAGATGTGGTGAGAAGTAGCTGTCTTACTCCACTATGAGTAGCTGTAACACTGAAAATATACAGTCAGTTGGTCTAACAAAGATTGGAAAATTATGGCCAATGGTACCGTAATTTCCACTGTTAATTTACCAGAGTTGAATTAGCATCTAATTTCATGCCTGATGATGTCACAGTGAAACACATCTGGCCAGGCAACTTAAAACAGCTGCCTTCCATTCTTCCAAAGTTGTCTGCATTTTCCATGTTGAAGGCATATGAGCTGGAATTTTACTGCCTCGTCCACCCCAGAATCCCGAGCGAGGTCGTAAAATACCAGCCATGGGACGCAAAATGCACCTATGCAGTGACCACTTATCCAGTGCCACAGACGTTGGCTTGTTTCCAAGATGGCATCTACACTGTGCAATTGTACAACGCACACACACCTGTGCTGGTTGCATTGAGGACATTTTGGTGAGGACACTTAGCATAGTTACAAACCATCCTGACTTGTAAATTTATCACTATTACTCCTCATATCAGTCATCAGAAGAACGTTGGAATCTATCATTAAGGATGTCCTGATAATGCAGTTAGAAGAACAGAGTATGATTAGGAATAGTCAACGTGACTTTACAAAAGGAAGATCCTGTTTGACAAACTTAGTTTTTTGATAGTGTAACTAGTAAGGTAAATAAAGAAGAAACAGTGCATGTTGTATACTTGCATTTCCAAAGAGCATTTGATAAGGTGTCTTGCAAAAGGTTAATACACAAGATGGAGTTAGGAGTTATATAATAGCATGGACAGAGGATTGATTAACGGGCAGGAAGCAAAGCGTAGAGATAAATTGGGAATTTTCAAACTGACAGGCAGTGAATAATGGATTGCTGCAAGGATCAGTGCTGGGGCCTCAGCTATTTACAATCTAGGGCCACGATTCTCCCATCTGGCAGGTGGAGAGGTTCTTCCCACTCAGAAAGGACAGCAGGATTAGAGGGCACAGCCTCAAGATAAGGGGGGGTGGGGGGCACAGTTTAGAACAGAGCTGAGGAGGAACTTCTTCACTCAAAGGGTGGTGAATCTCTGGAATTCTCTGCCCGTTGAAGTGGTGGAGGCTACCTCGCTAAATATATTTAAGACGCGGGTAGATAGGTTTTTGGTAGGCAAGGGGATTAAGGTTTATGAGGAGAAAGCGGGAAAGTGGAACTGAGCCACTTCAGATCAGCCATGATCTTATTGAATGGCGGGGCAAGCTCGAAGGGCTAGATGGCCTACTCCTGCTCCTATTTCTTATGTTCTTATGTTCTTATCGTGACCTGCAACTTTTCTGCGGGTTGAGGTGGGAGATGCGCGTCGCTGGTCTTGTACTGGGATTTGCACATGTGCTGGGAACACACGCGCATCTCACAGAGCTGGCGAACAGTTGCCAGTCAGGTCAGGCCACACTGGAAACTGGTGGAAAGGCAGGTAAGTAATTTGAATCTTTTTAAAATATATTTTAAATATGTTTAGCAGGTCATGATCAGGAATTTTCAGGTCCCGATCGAATCTCCCATCCCGCCAGGAGTATTTTATTTTGGTGGGGTTCAGACTAGTTCCCCATGCTCGGGGAACGAGTGGGAGACCCTGCCGGATTGAAGGGGGGGGCAATCAGGGCTCCCCAGGAGGTTGGGCAGTAGAGGGGTCTAACCCCCAGGGCATGGGCCCCTGGCAGTGTCAGCCTGTGCCACCAGGCATTGCCCCAGGAGTAAAGTGTCCATGCCCAGGGGACACCTTGGCACTGCCCACTGGACGTCAGGCAATGCTGAGGGGTGTGGTCTGTTGGGAGGGGCCTGCTTCTGAGGCCATGGTCTGACCCCAGCGTGGGGTCCGCTGGGGAGACTGATCTGCTGGGGTGAGGGGGGTGGGGGAGATGGCCATTGCTGGGGGGTGCCACCTGGACATCAGGGTGCTCCTGGAACTCTGCACGCACAGAGTTCCAGAACTGTCAGACTCTGGCGCGAATAGACCCTGCCCCCACCCCCCCCAGGTTTTTAATGATATTCGATACTGAGACCTCTGCAGTGCACAGAGTGCGGAGATTCAGGTAAGAAGCTGAACTGACAAAACAGTTGGGATTTAGAAGTGTTTTCCAGCCAATTCAGCACTTTTGCAAAAATTGTGGCCTAGATCTGTCAACTCAGATGGGAAAAGTAGAGGGTAGTCACCAGCAGCACTGCTGGATTTTCCTGCCGTATTTTTAACACGTTACCAAAAGAAGGTGAAGGGGCAAGTCCCACAAAGTGACACTGAATGAGCCCCTGCCCCCCCGCACCGCACGCATCCCCCCCCCCCCCCCAACTCCCACCACCCCACCCTCCCACACACTCATACCCGCAGCTTTCGTTTTTTGAAGATTTGGATGCTGTTATGAAAGGGGGCCCCAATTTAAAAATATAGAAATCAAAACACCTTCCCTGCTCACAAAACACCACCCCCCGCCACCAAACATGGAATTCCCTCCTGTAACATGGATTTCCACCTCCCCCACCACCCCTGGGCACCTCCTTCATGGAATCCCTTGACGCCCCTTCACCACGGAATACCTGGCACCTTCCCAAAGGAACCTTCCCCCTGCCTCCCTACATGCTTACAGAACACCAGCCTCAGCACAGCCCTCTGGCACAGCCCTCAGGCACTGACTCCTGGCACAGACCTCTGGCACTGACTCCTGGCACTGCCCTCTGGCAGGCAAGGCCTACATTTGTTACCCATCTCTCAACAATCTTGAAGTGAGTGGCCTTTTCAGAGGGTAGTTTAAAGTCAACCACTTTGCTGTAGGTTTGGAGTCACATGGAGGCCAGACCAGGTAAGGATGGCAGACCACATGAGTTTTTCCAACAAACAATGGTGGATTTGTGAGCATCATTACTGAGCCTATAGCTGAAATTGACTGGTCATTCATGCTGGTGTGATCTTTCAATCTTGCCAAAGGGGAGCCCCTGTCATGGGCTCCTTGGTGATGGAAACCCATTGATGGTGCCAGGACTGGAATATTCCGCCACTAGCCAATGACAGGACACCTCCGCTGCTTCCACTGCCACAAAACACACCGCACGGAGGTGGCAGAAATTCTTACCCTTTTGCTTTCATTGCTAGATTTATTCATTGAATTTAAATTCCACCAGGTGCCATAATGGGGCTTGAACTTGCTGCCCCCAAAGCATTACCCTGGGACTATGGATTACTAGTCCAGGAACATTATTGCAATACCTCCATCTCCCCCATTTGGAGAGAGATGCAGAGCATCATGATACATAAGGATTTGGATGTCTTCATAAATGAATCACAAAAGAAGTTACCACGCAGGTACACAAAGGAATTAGAAAGATTAATGGAATGTTGACCTTTATTGCAAGGGGGATGGAGCACAAAAAAAAGGAAGTCTTGTTACAACTGCACCGAGTCTTGGTGAGGCAACCCCTGCAGTGCTGTAGTCAGTTTTCGTCAGCTTACTTAAGGAGGGATGTACATGCATTGCAGGCAGTTCAGAGAAGGTACACTGAGCTCACTATGATGAAGGAAAGGTTGGGTAGGTTGAAGTTTAGATGAATGAGAGGGGATCTCATTCGTCAAGGATGTCAAAGATTTTTAGATGGGGCAGGCAAGTAGAGTTAAGGCAACAGTCAGATCAGCAACGGTCTTTTCGAATGGTGGAGTAGGCAAACGACCTACCCCTGCTTCTATTTTTCTAGGACCAGGAAATTCTTGTTGTATTCAATTCCATAAACTAGTTTTAAAAAAGAAAAGGAAAATCTTTGGTCAGAGATGGATTATGATGAACAATTATGTGAATTATGTAAGTTCTTCGTGGAAAAATTAGTGGAGAGATGATATTATAGTTTTTGTTTAGGATTCTGAAGGGGTAGATAATATAGACCATGACAAGTAGGAACAATTCCTGGACTTGAGATGCAGGCACAAATCTTTCCCTTTATCCCCCCAGGATTGATACCCTGCATAATGACAAGAGGCAAGTATCAAGCAACTGAAGGCATCTTCACCAATAATTTACAAGACCAATTTATTTCTACTCTGCTTTCTTGACAATAGTGAAAGGAGGTTTTTATGCTTAAATATGTGAAAATATTCCTGTGTGTGCAACAAGTGCTTTCTAGATACTCTTGATATAAGCTATTCTCTATTCAGAAACATTCTGTTTGGTGCCACTACTATTTCAACCAAACAATCAGGTTCTAGGCTGGCTTTGATAAGAGATACCCCAATCAGATATAACTCGACTCCAGTCAGGAATCTGGGCATAAAACAGGCCGACAATGTGAGCCATGCTGTCACTATATAGCGAAGATCTTTGCCCCAGGGTAGCGGAGTCCAAAATTAGAGGACATAGGTTTAAGGTGAGAGGGGAAAGATTTTAAAGGGACCTGGTGGGCAACTTTTTCACACGGAGGGTGATACCTGCTGGAGGAGATGGTACAATTACAACATTCAGAAGACATTTGGACAGGGACATAGACAGGAAAGGTTGAGAAGGATATGGGCCAAACAGAGGCAAATGGGACTAGTTCAGTTTAGGAAACCTGATTGGCATGGAGGAATTGGGCCAAAGGGCCTGTTTCTATGCTGTATATCTTTATGACTATGACTCTATGTGTGAGCAGTCCATGGACAAGTTAAAACAATCATTCTGCTGACTGGACTGTTTTGACAATTTTTCCAGACACCTGGTAGATGCTGAATTAATTGAGACTTGACTGTATACAGTTCTGGTCACCCTACTGTAGAAAAGATATTATTAGGAAGGACTATTACTTACATGGCGAAAAACTGCAGCAGGCGACGGTGCAGAGGGACCTCGGGGTCCTTGTGCATGAGTCGCAAAAACCTAGCCTGCAAGTGCAGCAGGTGGTCAGGAAGGCTAATGGGATGCTGGCCTTCATAGCGAGGGGGATTGAATATAAAAGTAGGGAGGTCTTGCTGCAGCTGTATAGGGCACTGGTGAGGCCACAGCTGGAGTACTGTGTGCAGTTTTGGTCGCCGCACTTACGCAAGGATATTTTGGCCTTGGAGGGAGTGCAGAGGAGGTTTACTAGGCTGATGCCGGAGTTGAGGGGGTTGAGCTATGAGGAGAGGCTGAATAAACTAGGCTTGTACTCGTTAGAGTTTAGAAGAATGAGGGGAGATCTCATTGAGACATATAAGATGATGAATCGGATGGATAGGATAGAGGTGGAGAGACTCTTCCCGCTCAGAAAGGACAGTAGGACTAGGGGGCACAGCCTCAAGATAAAGGGGGGGCGGTTTAGAACGGAGTTGAGGAGGAACTTCTTCACTCAAAGGGTGGTGAATCTCTGGAATTCTCTGCCCGTTGAAGTGGTGGAGGCTGCCTCGCTAAATATTTTTAAGATGCGGGTTGATGGGTTTTTGATAAGCGAGGGGATTAAGGATTATGGGGAGAGGGCGGGAATGTGGAACTGAGCCACGACAGATCAGCCATGATCTTATTGAATGGCGGGGCAGGCTCGAAGGGCCGGATGGCCTACTCCTGCTCCTATTTCTTATGTTCTTAAATTAGGCCGAGTGCAATAAAGATTTACTAGGATGCTACCAGGACTGGATGGTTTGAGTTATAAGGAGAGGCTGGGTGAACTGGAAATTTTTTCTCTGGAGCATAGAAGGCTAAGGGGTGATCTCATAGGGGTCTATAAAATAATGATGGGCATAGATCAGCTAGATAGTCAATATCTTTTCCCAAAGGTAGGAAAGTCTAAAACTAGAGGGCATAGGCTGAAGGTGAGAGGGGAGAGATACAGAAGGGTCCATCGTGGTAATTTCTTTCATACAGAGGATGCTAAGTGTCTAGAATGAGCTGACAGAGATAGTAGTAGAGGTGGGTACAACTTTGTCTTTGAAACACACTTAGACAGTTACATGGGTAAGATGGATATAGAGGGATATGGGCCAAATGCGGGTAATTGGGTCTAGCTTAGTGGTAAAAAGGGCAGCATGGGCAAGTTGGGCTAAAGGGTCTGTTTCCATGCTGTAAACCTCCATGACTGTGACTCTATGATATTAGTATAGCCCCAAGCCCTGCATGGTGATGCCATTGTGGTTTCCCTGCCTTAATCTGCCAGCTGGCCTATAAGAGAACTGGCTAGGTAGATTTGTTTTAATTTTTGTAGATTTTTCCTTGCAGGAAAGAGCAATAGTCCAACAAGTAGTTAAGAAATCAAATGACATTTTGGCCTTTATTGCAAAGGGGCGGAGTTTAAAAATAGGGAGGTTTTGTTGCAACTGTAGAGGGTGTTGGTGAGACCTCACCTGGACCAAGGCTTACAATTCCCCTTACCTAAAAATGGACATAGTAACACTGAAGGCAGTCCAATGGAGAATCACCAGGCTAATTCTTGGGATGAGAGGGTTGTCCTTTGAAGAGAGACTAAATAGTCTGGGTCTGTATTCCTTGGAGTTTAGAAGAGTGATAGTTGACCTCATTCAAACATACAAGACCCTGAGTGGGCTTGACAGGGTGAGATGTTTTCAGTTGTGGGAGAGTCTCAAAGAAGGGACATACCTACAAGAAAAAGGGCGGGTCATTTAAAATTGAGGTGCAGAGAAATTTCTTCTCAGAGGGTGGTGAATTTCTGGAATTTTCAGCCCCAAAGGCTGGGAAGTTGGATCATTAGATGTATTCAAAGTGGAGGTGGATAAATATTTGATTGATCAAAGAATAGAGGACCTTGGGAAATGGCACAGAAAAGGAGCTGAGGCCAGCATAGATCAGTCATAATTGTATTGAATGGCCAGCAGGCTTGAAGGGCCTGCTGGCTTACTCCTGCTTCTATTTCTTGTGTGTTTTTGTGTTCAAAGGTAGTAGAAGAATATTTGTACTACTCAAAACTTTACAACAATATTGACTTTTTTTAATTGTGGCAGCCATGTGTGAATTATCTCAGAAGATACAACTGTCATAAGTTAAATACAACAAGAGTTGTGGAACTCATGTAATAAATTCTCATGGAATAAGATGTCACAGTATCAGGCATGATGTGATGTTATTATTTGCTCAGAATATTGTGTTTTTTTTCCTTTATTCTTTTATGGGAGGTGGCATCGCTGACAAGGCCAAGATTTGTTGCCCATCCCTAATTGTCCTTGAACTAAGTGGCTTGCTAGACTATTTCAAAAGGTATTTAAGCGTCGACCACACTACTGTGGGTTTGGAGTCATATGTAGGCCAGACCAGAAAGAAACACAGAATTCTTTCCCTGAAGAACACCAGTGAACCAGATGATTTTTTAAAAATAAAATTTGATGATAATTCATCATGATCATCCTTACTGGGGCTGTCTTTCAATTCCTGACATTATTAATGGAACGTAAATTCCACCAGCTGCTGTAGTGGGTTTTGAACCCAGGTCTTGAGAGCATTAGCCTGGGTATCTAGATTACTACCACTAACAAAGAACAAAGAAAATGACAGCACAGGAACAGGCCCTTCGGCCCTCTAAGCCTGCACCGACCATGCTGCCCAATTGAACTAAAACCCTCTAACTTTCGGGAACCATATCCCTCTATTCCTATCCTATTCATGTATTTGTCCAGATGTCCCTTAAAAGTCACTGTCATATCTGCTTCCACTATCTCCCCCGGCAGCAAGTTCCAGACACCCATACCCTCTGTGTAAAAAACTTACCTTGTACATCTCCTTTAAATCTTGCCCCGCATACCTTAAACCTAAGCCCCCTAGAATAATTGACTCTTCCACCCTGGGAAAAAGCTTCTGACTATCTAGTCTGTCCATGCCTCTCATAATCTTGTAGACTTCTATCAGTTTGCCCCTCAAACTCCATCTTTCCGGTGAGAACAAACCAAGTTTCTTCAACCTCTCCTCATAGCTAATGCTCTCCATACCAGGCAACATCCTGGTAAATCTTTTCTGTACCCTCTCCAAAGCCTCCACATCTTTCTGGTAGTGTGGCAACCAGAATTGAACACTATAATCCAAATGCGGCCTAACTGAGATTCTATAAAGTTGCAACATGAGTTGCCAATTTTGAAACTCAATGCCCTGGCCAATGAAGGCAAGCATGCCATCTTGACTACCTTCTCCACTTGCATTGCCACTTTCAGTGACCTGTGTACCTGTACATCCAGCTTCTTCTGCCTATCAATATTCTTAAGCGTTCTGTCATTTACTGTATATTTCCTCTCTGTATTAGACCTTCCAAAATGCATTACCTCACATTTGTCCAGATTAAACTCCATCTGCCATCTCTCCACCCAAGTCTCCAACTGATCTATATCCTGCTGTATCCTCAGATGGTCCTCAGCAAATCCATCAACCTTTGTGTCATCCGCAAACTTACTAATCAAACCAATTACATTTTTCTCCAAATCATTTATATATATTACAATCAGCAAAGATCCCTGCACTGATCCCTGAGGAACGCCACTTGTTAAAGCCCTCCATTCAGAAACACGCCCTTCTACTGCTACCCTCTGTCTTTTATGACAAAGCCAGTTCTGTATCCACCTTTCCAGCTCACCTCTGATCCCATGCGATTTCACCTTCTACACCAGTCTGCCATGAGGGACCTTGTCAAAGGCCTTTCTGAAGTCCATGTAAACAACATCCACTTCCCTACCCTCATCTATCATCACTTCCTCAAAAAACTCAATCAAGTTAATGAAACACAATCTCCCCTTCACAAAACCATGTTGCCTCTCACTAATACGTCCACTTATTTCCATGGGAGTTAATCTTCTCTTGAAGAATTCTCTCCAATATTTTCCCTATCACTGATGTAAGGCTCAACAGTCTGTAAATACCCAGATTACTCTTATTACCCTTCTTAAACAAAAGAACAACATTGACTATTCTCCAATCCTCTGGGGACCTCCTTTGCAGCCAGTGAGGACACAAAGATTTTTCTCAAGG
This sequence comes from Carcharhinus amblyrhynchos, assembly GCF_965287045.1. NCBI lineage: Eukaryota > Metazoa > Chordata > Chondrichthyes > Carcharhiniformes > Carcharhinidae > Carcharhinus > Carcharhinus amblyrhynchos. Next base: position 57,531,156 of record NC_137334.1, read on the forward strand.
CTCAAGCAATTTCCTTCCTTGTCTCTCTCAATATTTTGGGGTATATCCCTACAGGCCCTGGGGACTTGTCTACCTTAATGTTTCTCAAGAACCCCAATAACTCCTCCTTTTGGATCTCAACATGACTTAAACTATCTACACACCTTTTCCCAGATTAATTATCCCCCAAGTCCTTCTCTTTGGTGAATATTGACACAAAGTACTTATTTAATACTTCACCCATTTCCTATGGCTCCACACATAGATTCCCTCCCTTGTCCTTGAGCGGACCAACCCTCTCCCTGGCTCTTTGTATATGTATAAAAAGCGTTGGGATTTTCCTTAATCCTGCTGACCCTTTTTAGCCCCCCTTACTCCTTGCTTAAGTTTCTTTCTACTTTCCTTGTATTCCACACTTGTTTCATATGTTCCAGTCTCCTTTCCTTGACAAATGCTTCCTTTCTCTTTGACTATGCTCACAATATCTCTCGTTATCCAAGGTTCCCAAAACTTGCCATGCTTATTCAAGGTTTCCAAAACTTGCTACACTATGCCACCATCTCCCCAATACCTCCAGAAATGCTTCCAATCAAAGTTGGTAACAATACGTGCACTCTGATCTATTAGAGTTGAGCTAATTTAAGTTCTTGCTTTGGGCTTTCTTGATTTTGATGTTCAGTGTATGTTGCTGTTGGATCACATTCCCGACAATTACCCCTGGCCATGGAGGTTGCCATAGCACTTAGCAGAGTGTAGTGATAACAGCCACTTGCATCAGAGCGAGACATTATTTTATGCATTTAAATTTTTGAAAAACACTCCTTGCCCCAATGTGAGCAATTGCTCAGCATTCTGGATATCCAGTCTTGCTCTAGTGCTCATGACAGGAGATACACTGCCCTTATTCCATGATGGATGGATTGGAGCAGTCAGCATCTGCTGTCACATCTGGTGAAAATCTCAACAGCAAAGCTGGATGTTTGTGAATCAGCGGAACAGTTTTATGCCAAAACTCACCTCTCGTTCACCAATGGAAACAGTGCGAGGGGACACATGGGAAATACTTAAAGACAATCTGGACAGATGTTTAAGGAACAAAACAACAGAAAGCACTGGTAATCCTAGCAAACCTGGCTGCATCTGTGGAGGTCGAAATAGAGCTAATGACCCCCCCATCAGATCTGGGAAAAGTTATAAGAGTAGCAGGTTTTAGGCAAGCGAATGAAAGAAGAATGAGAAATAAAAGAAAAAAGAAGGTCTGTAATAGGATGGAGGGCAAGATAGAGCCCATTCATGTCGAAAAGCTGGCTGCTGAGCTGTAGGTGCGCTATTGCATGTGTCCTGATCTCCCAATGCACTATGTACAAGTGCAATGGGAGATTTCTTGTTCCCCTACTCCCCTGGACATCGTCCCACTCTCCCCTAGTCACTCCACTTGATCACTGGCCTCCACTCCTGGCCGATAGGTGGGAGACTAATTATGCTGACAGAAACCGGCTGATAACATTGTGAGAGGCGCAAAGCCAGGCATGAAACTGGTTTTTTGCCTCTTGCCTGTTATTACTGACTTGCCACACCAATTGATCGGTGTGGCGAGCCAGTAAGATTGTCACCATTGTCTCTGTATTGGTGACCATGAAACTATTGTTGACTGCTTTATCACTAGTATCCTTCAGGGAAGGAAACCTGCCATGCTGATCAGACCTATGGGTGATTCCAGATCTCCAGCAATGACTCTTAAATGGCCAAGCAAGCCATTTAGTTGTACCAAATCACCACAGAAAGGTCAATAAGAAATGAAACCGGATAGACCACGTGGAATCGACATAGGTGCTGGAAACAAAAATGGCAAATTCAGACCTATCAACCCTGCAAAGTTCTCCTTACGAACATTGGGAAGCTTGTACTAAAATTGGGAGAGCAACAGCCTGACATAGTCATACTCAGAGAATCACACCTTACAGAGAGGGGCTGATTTTTGAGCTGAATGGCGACTCACACTCAAAATCTGAAAGTATGATTCGCGCTGACGAGTCCTGATCTTTCCGCACAGATAACACTGACGTGCTCCTCTGTGCAAGGCGTGATGGTGATACCTACCATCGTGCACCCTAACGAGGTCATGATGGGCTGCATCAGCGAGGATCCTTCAGGATATGCAAACACTGGTCACGCAGCCACTTGGCTGGCTTCTAACATGACACCAGGGTTCTTTGGTGGGACTTGGGGGCTGGGGGAGTCTGGCCGCTTGGTGCTGCTGAGGCCCTGGTGAGTTTGTGCACTGCATCCTGCTGGAGTTTACAGGGATTAATGTAGAGATGTGGCAATAGTGTCGAGTGGAGGGTGTGATGGATGGCACTGGTTATCCACTGGGTGGCAGTCCCAAAGGAACTGAAGGGTGAGGGTCATGAGGGGGCATGCCAGCAGCAACATCTCCTTCCTGCATTGTAGGGACATAGCATTGCCATTTTCACTCCACAGGGTGAGGTGTCAGGTGAGTTGGTGTTTCCCCAAGCTTGGTGGCATGAACAGATGGGGTGAGGCTTTGTGGGTGAACAAAATGCGATTTAATGCCAAACATCCAATACAAAATGGAGACCTATCTACAGTAGAGACCTATCTTCACCAGTGTTCGCTAAGTGCCTTCGGCTTCTTAATTGTCCTCACCCACACACTACATCTAGGTGTATCCCCAGGATCCACAGCTGAGGTTGAGACAACCTGCTGACTTCTGCGTCCTTTTACCTGAGATGATCTTGGCAAGCATTCACTGCGGGGACTGGGACAGGCTCAAGACCTGTTTGTGAGCAGCAGGGATTGTTTCAACTGCTGCCTTTCTCAGTATCAAGATTGGAGGGGTGTCAGTTACAGGGAGAGGGGTGACGGATGGACTGGAGATACTCAAGGTTCCCTGGCTAGAGGAACCTAGGCTGTACTCTTGCTGATCCTGTGAGTTCCCAGGGCCCTCTGTGCACCTCCATGGGATAGAGGGGCAGCTGGTGTGAGATCCAGAAGCCCCACTGTCCTCTGGTGTTGATATTTGTTGATTTCCACAAGTGCCTGCACAATGCAGTTGAAGCCCTTCACCATAAGAGTTCATGTCCTCAGCCATGGAGTTCATGAGCTGAGCCATAGTGCAGAATCTCCTGCACTATGGTCTGTTCCATGGTCTCCACTGTGGACACCACCCTCACAGTGTTGGCCCCATTGCGCTGCAGTGATAGCATTATCTCCTCAGAGAGAAGGTGATGGGACACCTTCAATTGGCCTTGCAGTCCAAGAAGGGCAGCTGTCATCCCTTCCTAAGACTTGTAACTCTGACTTTGCAGCTCCAGCAGCTGTGGTATCATCAGGGTCAAGAGCACATCATCAGCCTGGGTCTCAGCAGAGGCCTGGGCTCCGGCATCCCTCCCAGTGCTGGTTCCCTGGGATGTCCCTGCCTCTGCCTACTGTTGATCTTCAGCTGTGAGTTGCTTGCTAGTGAGTGACCCAAAAGCCTATCTACTTTGCGAACTCACTGAGGTGTAAATAGTTGCACTGGTGCCAGGTGCGGGTGACAACAGTGACACCTCTTCAATGGTGGGGCCGGATAAATCCCTCTCTGAGCTGCTGGAGTTAGGTGGATCCAGGGGGTACAAGGATGGTCTGACTTGTTCTGCTGGCCGGCCTACAAGAGAAAGGATATGGCCTCAGTGTAGTACAGGGGATACAGAGGGAACACTGATTACTCACTTGAGATTTGAGGAATGACAGCATTTGTGCTGAGGATTCTCATGTTTCTCTGCTGCCTCCACTTCACCAGAGGCGGCAGCTGCATGCTAGTATACAGGTGGGAGAGAGATACCCTGGGAGTCCGGACACAATGAAGTCTCTTGGCACCAGTCCAATATGGGCCAGGAAATCTCATGCAGCTCCCACTACCTTGTTGAACACCATTTGGAGGAAGCATTGAGTGCAGCACAAACACAGAATGTACTCTGAGCGGGGAACTTTAATATCCATCACCAAGAGCAGGTTGGGTAGCACCATTACTGACCAAGCAGATTGAGCCCAAAAGGACATTGATGCAAGAACTGGATAAGGGAATCAACAGAAGGGAAAACATACTTCACCTCATCAACCTGCCTGCCACAGATGCATCTGTCCATTACGGTACCAGTATGAGTGATCACAGCACTATCCTTGTGGGGACAAAGTCCTGTCTTTGCATTAAGAATATTCCCTATTGTATTCTGTGGCACTACCAACATGCTAAATGGGATACAGTTTGAACAGATCTACCAACTCATACCTGGGCACCCATGAGGCACCTGCAACAGCAGAATTGTACTCAACCACAATCATAGCCCAGCATATTCCCCCCTCTACCCTTACCACCAAGCTAGAGAATCAATCCTGGTTCAATAAAAATTGAAGAGGAGCATACCGGGAGCAGCACAAGGTATACTTAAAAATGAGGGGTGGAATTCTCTCATCCCACCTGCAGTGGGTTTGGGAGCAGACAGGATTGGAGAATCCAGCAGAAATTAGTCAGAAACCCGTTGGTGTAAGAACAGTTTGCAATTCTCCCAATGGCGGCTTGATGGTGGGGTTGGTTTGCCTGTTGCCTGGCGATGTGAATTCTACCTGTATTCATTTAAATCTCATGAATGTTCATTAAAACAGCCGATCTCCAAAATCCCATGCGACCTTTCAATCTTGCTTCACATCAGTGGGAAATCACACTAGTGTCAAACCTATTTGAAAATGTATGACATGCACATGGCTGATTTAATTCATTCAGGACATTGAGTGCAACAAAAAAGCCGATCTGTGATAGTGATGCACTGCTCCTGAATGCCACTCTGTTGGGCAGATTGGGTCATAGAATTATAGAGTTTTACAGCACAAAAAAAGGCCCTTTGGTCCATTGTGTCTGCACCAGCCATTAAACACTTAACTATTCTAATCCCACTTTCAAGCACTTCTTCTATAGCCTTGCATGCTATGGCATTTCAAGTGCTTAGTTAAATGATTCTTAAATGTTGCAAAGGTTCCTATCTCTACCACCCTTTCACAGTATTCCTGCCCTCAGCTCCATGTTTTTGCCAGCGCCACTCAGCTCTTGTCCGCATTATAGCCTTAGTCTAATCATCAACAAAAGAGCTGAACTCAAGAATGAGGTCAGAGTGACTGCCCTTGAAATCAAGGCAGCATGCAACCAACTGTGGACCAAGGAGCTCTAGCAAAACTTGTCAATGAGGAATCAATGGGAAACTTTCCACTGGTTGGAGTCATACCTAGCACAGAGGAAGATTGTTGTTTCATTGGAGGTCAACCATCATGGAATGTCTTGTTGAAGTTGTGCAAGACATTGGTAAGGCCACACTTGGAATACTGTGTGCAGTTCTGCTCATCATGTTTTAGAAAGGATATCATTAAACTAGAAAGAGTGCCGAAAAGATTTACTAGGATGCTACCAGGACTTGATGGATTGAGATATAAGGAGAGGCTGGATAGGCTGGGACATTTTTCTCTGGAGCATAAGAAGCTGAGGGGTGATTTTATAGAGGTCTATAAAATAATGAGGGGCAAAGATCAGCTAAACGGTTAATATCTTTTCCCAAAGGTAGGGGAGTCTAAAACTAGAGGGCATCGATTTAAGGTAAGAGGAGAGAGATACAAAAGTGCCAGAAGGGCAATTTTTTCACACAGAGGGTGGTGAGTGTCTGGAACAAGCTGCCAGAGGTAGTAGTAGAGGAAGGTACAATTCTGTTTTTAAAAAGCCTTTAGATAGTTATATGGTATGATGTGTATAGAGGGATATGGGCCAAATGCAGGCAATTGGGAGTAGCTTAAGGGTTTCAAAAAAAAAGGATGGCATAGACAAGTTGGGCTGAAGGGCCTGTTTCCATGCTGTAAACCTCTATGACTCTATGATTCTATCTCAATCCCAGGGCATTGCTGCAGGAGTTCCTCAGTGTAGTATCCAAGGCCCAACCATTTTTAGCTACTTCATCAACAACCTACCCTTCATCATAAGGTCAGAAGTGGAGATGTTTGTTGATGCTTGCACAATGTCCTCAGATACTGAAGCAGTGCGTATCCACATACAGTAGGACCTGGACAATATCAGGCTTCAGCTGATAAGTAGCAAGTAACATTTGTGCTACAAATGTACGAGGCAAAGGTTCTCACCAACAAGAAAGAATTGAACTATCTCTCCTTGTTATTCAATGTGATTACATAGGGAAACACATAGAAACTAGAAGCAGGAGTAGGCTATTCAGCCCTTTGATCCTGCTTTGCCATTCATTATGATCTTGGCTGATCATCAAAGTCAATACCCTGATCCTGTCTTCTCCTGCAAATCCCTTTAGCCCTGAGAACTATATCTAATTCCTTCTTGAAATTACTCAATGTTTTGGCCTCCACTACTTTCTGTGATAGTGAATTCCACATTCACCACTCTCTGGGGGAAGAAATTTCTCCTCACCTCAGTCTTAAAAAGTTTACCCCTTATCCTCAAACTATGGCCCTTACTTCCCAACCATCACAAACATTCTTTCTGGATCTACCTTGTCTAACCTCGTTAGAATTATATAAGTTTCTACGAGATTCCCTCTCCCTCTTCTAAACCCCAGTGAATATAATCATAACTGACTTAGTCACTCCTCATATAACGCTCATACAACAGGTCCTGGAGATATTCTGCCTTCAATTCCGTCAATTTTCCCAAAACTTTTCTTCAATTCCTCACTTAAACCTGTGTTTCTCAGAATTTCTGGTACATTATTCATGTCTTCCTTTGTGAAAACAAAAGCAAAGTATGAATCTATTTCCTCAGCCTCTTCTTTGTTCCCTGTTTTGAATTCCTCCGTTTCTGATTGTAAGGGCCCTACATTCGTATTTTTTCTCTTTACATACCTATAGAAACATCTACATTTTTATGTTCCATACTAGCTTACTTGTATACTCTAGTTTTCCCTTCCTAATCAATTATTGGTCTATCTTTGCTGAATTTTAAACTGTTCCTCATCCTCAGATCAATTGCTTTTTCTTGCCAATTTGCATCCACCTTCTTTGACTCGAATACTATCTCTGATTTTCCTTGTAAGCCATGGTTTGGCTACAGTTTGCTTTCTCTTCTTGCGTCAAACAGGAATAAACAACTTTTGGAGTTCACCTAATTGTTCCATGAATGCCTGCCATTGCCTATTCACTGTTCTTTCTTTTCATAATGTTTTCCAGACCATCATGACCAACTCGTGCCTCATGCCATCATAGTTGCCTTTATTGAAATTATGGACCCTGGTCTCAGAATCGACTACCTCACTATCCACCTTGATAAAGAATTCTATCATATTATGGTCATTCATCCCAAAAGGTTCTCTCACAACTAGATTGCCAATTAACCTTTTCTCATTGCACAACAGCCAGTCCAATATGGCCGGCTCCCTTGTTGATTCATTAATGCATTGACCCAGAAAACTATCCCATATACATTCAGAAATTCCTCCTCTGTTGTACAGTGACTAATTTGACTCCTCCAATCTATATGCAGATTAAACTCACTCATAATCACTGATGTTCCTTTATCATGTACCTCTGATTTCCTGTCCAATGCTATTTCTAACATTACCACTGCAGTTTGATTGTCTGTATATCACTCCCACAAATGTTTTTCGTCCCTTGGTATTTCTTGATGCGACCCATACAGATTGCACATTGTCTGTGCTAATGTCTAACTTCAATATTGCCATCACTGAATCCCCCTCTTATCAATATCCTGGGGGTTACCATTCATCAGAAGCTACACTGGACCAGCCATATAAATACTGTGGCAAAAACAACAGCTCAAAGACTGGGAATACTACAGAGATTAGCTCAGTTCTCAACTTCCAAAACCTTGTCCACCATCTACAAAACACAAGTCAAGAGTGTGATGGAATATTTGCTACTTGCCTGAATGAGTGCAGCTCCAACAATATTCAAGAAGCTTGAAACCATCCATGCCAAAATAGCCCACTTGATTGGCGCCCTCTCCACCATCTTAAACATTCACTCCGTCCACCACTGACAGCATATGCATGAGAACATTGCCACTTGCAAGTTTCCCTCTAAGCCATACCCCATCCTGGCTTCACTGTCGCTGATCCGGAACTCCCTTCCTAACATCATGGTGGGTGCACCAACATCACATGGACTGCAGTGGTTCAAGAAGGTAGGCCACAGCACCTTCTCAAGGGTAATTAGAGCTGAGCAGCAGATGCTGGTCTAGCCAGTGATGCCCATACCCTATATAAAAAAAAATGCAAAATACTATTGATGCCGGAATAAAAACAGAAAATATTGGCAGTAAGCCTTGGAGCATCTGTGGAGAGAGAGTTGGAGTTAACATTCCAGATCTGTGACTTCTCATCAGAACTTTTCTTTGGGCCCAGGAGGACTAGGTGTGCCTCTTGAGACTCCAAAGGAATTGATCTCCCCTTTCTCAGAGAGCCTCCCCTGCACTAACTTCCTCACACTGACCTTCAAACATTGATTTTCCAAAGTATCCACTTTGCTTCCAGAATGAATGGGAAATGGACTGATGACATGTCAATAATGCCCTGAGTTTAAAAGTCTGGAAGTAGGTGTCTGAAGCTTTCTCCGCTGAGGCCCATATGAAACCCCCGAGAATTAAAATCGACTGCAATGTTCCCAAATTCATTGATCAATTTTTGGGTCAATTGATGACTTAGCAGCTGAATCCAAAAGTCACTGTTTTCACACTTTTATTTCGGCATGAGTACTAAGTAGGAAAAATGTGAAAACTGCAAAACCTTTTACTAAAGTTATTGTTACAACCCAAAAATTTGTTGCTGCTCTTATGAGTGAGGGAAAGACCCAAGATTAAGCTCCATTAAGCTCCCTGTACCAAAAGTTCTGAAGGATAACTAAAATGAACAATTGATAAAGGATTGGCAAGATTTGATAATAATAACATATTGAAAGATATGGATCAGAGCTTCCCACATATTGAAGACAAATGCACAGCCACCTCTCGGCTGAAAGGCCATTGAAGCTAAATACTGAGATTGCTGAAATGGAATTCTCCAGGCCTGCTCGCATCCCTCCACATTCCACCTGCACCCGCACCCCCCACCGCCACCACCCCCCACACCACCCACACCCCCGCCCCTCCCCCCCACAAGCTGCACCCCCCCCCCCCCCCCCCCCCCCACCTCACCTTGCTGGCAGTGGTTCCCACCAGCATGGTTTACAACTGCTCCAAACTAACAGGGGAGAGGTGACCTAATACTGCTGGAGGGAAACAAGGCCTTTGAGGCCCCTTTGGGAGGTTGGGGGTGGGGGGCAGGAGGGGGATACCCCTTGGGCAGTGCGAGACTGGTACCCTGACGCTGCACAAGAGGCACCTTGGCATTGCTCACCAGGCATTGGGCAGGGCCAGAGCAGGGTCTATTGCAGGCAGGGAGGGCGAGGTAGATCAGGAATGTTGGGGGGAAGATCAGGACTTGGCCGGGGCAGGGGACATCAGGGACGACCCAAGGAGGTCTGGGAGGCCAGCGATCAGGGGATGGGGGAGTTGGAAGGCCAGTGATCAGGTTGGCCAGCAATCTGGAGGACGGCAATGCAGGGCCACTGCACATGTGCTGAACGTGCACTGAGAGATTGGCGCATGTGCAGTGGTCCACTCAGTGCTATGCTGCTGGCCACTTGGGCAGAAATAAGCCCTGCCCACCACTTTTCAGAAAGAATCTCGCTGGGGCACTCTGTGATACACAGACTATCAGATTCATTCTGGAAATCATGCTTTAAGAACCGGCAGGAATTACTCCCATTTTCTCACACATTGGGAAATTAGAATTTTTTTGGGAGAATGTGGCCCTTGTCTCCACTTGTAGCATTTCCTGGATCAAGCTCTGAATTGAAAAGGAGATAGAATCAAAGCGCTCTCTTTGCCTGACTCTGAGAAAGTTACACGTATTATCTGGAAAATTTTCACCTTCACCCCAGATATGAAAATTGAGAAGTTACATAACTTTCTTGAGACAATTTCACCTTGATCTCAATGACAGATTCGCCACTTTCCAAATTTGCTGTGTGAAAGACTAGGAACAAACAGAATGGCAACTTTGAATCAGCCCTTAAAGAAATGTCATTGTGTCGCACTGTCTGTGGGTGGTAATGGTGACAATATCAATAGGACTTTATAAAGGGTACACATCATGGTGCCTTTCCTGAAACTACTTCAGTGATCTTTCTTAAGGTCAGCTCATCATCAGGATCAGATGCTGACCTTCCATTTTATTCTGAGTCTAAGGCATCAATATATATGCTCGAATCTCAGACAGCTGGCCATGTCTGACTCAGATGAAAGCTGCTACCCAATTTCAGACTAAAATAAATGCCCTTGAACCTGTTATCTCTACATCCTTTGTTAGTTCCAGTTTGCCATATTTTAAAAGCAAATAAACAAGCATTGTGTTAAATTATCTTACTACAGGTGAACTAAGAGCAGTTTGTTTACGCTTTAAGCAATAGAAGTAGGCAGGAAAGCTTTTCCAAACAAATACATCTGAATGAAACACCTACAACTGCTTTCCCTTATGGTACTGCATTGTGCCGTTGAGTCATATTAGCAGTCAGTGATATAAAACATGTGATAAAGTGATGGTGAGGTTGATGAATGACTTTGTTAGTATCAATGATAATGTTTGTAATAACTTCTATAGTTGGTCAAATCTTGGAATCGGCCCAAGAGTGACCAATAAATCAATTCCAATTAGCTGAAATGGTTATTATCAAGATTTTATCCAACTTTCAAATGATGTAAGGTATTACACAATGAATGACGCATACTCTCAGGTCTAATACAAAATCTGCAGGCTATAAAATGTGTGTGATAATAAGGTATGAATATTTAACATCTTTGTCTGAGGTTTCTTTGCTATTTCAGTAGAGGCATTAACATCGATTAGTGGATCAAGACCTGGAGTTTTGTAATGCTACTCCAGTACTGCAGCGTGGCTGGTAGCGGGTGGGCTGCTGAGCTTCAACACTGCAGATGCCCTTGCAGGACAATGTCAAATAATCCAATCCTAAATTGTCAGCTTTCAACTGTATCATCTTGGCATGGGCAGTGGTCTGGGCTGGCTGCCTTATACATGATGTGGACATGCCAGCGTTGGACTGGGGTAAACATAGTAAGAAGTCTCACAACACCAGGTTAAAGTCCAACGGGTTTATTTGGTAGCAAAAGCCACTGGCTTTTGGAGCGCTGCTCCTTCATCAGGTAAGTGGACATTCTGTTCACAAACAGGGCATATAAAAACACAAACCCAATTTACAAATAATGATTGGAATGTGAGTCTTTACAGGCAATCAAGTCTTAAAGGTACAGACCATGTGAGTGGAGAGAGGGTTTAGCACATGTTAAAGAAATATGTATTGTCTCCAGACAGGACAATTAGTGAGATTTTGCAAGCCCAGGCAAGTTGGGGGGATTACAGATAATGTGACATGAACCCAAGATCACAGTTGAGGCCGTCCTCATGTGATACATGATAGCCAATGGACTGACAGAATGACAAAGGTCGGAAGATGAATACTGTTATGCTGATAGAGTAAAAAGTTTGTACTGAATGGAACCACTGGCAGCAGTGTTTCTGCAGTCCTAGTAATCTGTTGGAGGACACATTCTGGGACTGCAGTCACTTCTGAACACTGGTATCTGCAGCAATTAGGTAGCAAACTGATCTTGCATTACAGATGACTAAGCTTCTGCAGCACTCAGATATTGGCTAGCTTCTGATTGTGCTGCAATGGAAGTTGAGACGTCAGATATCAGATGTTGCATCATGTTTGGGTGTGCATGAAGTTACAAACTATTTCCGCTCTGGAGAGTATGGGCTCCCTTGACAATAAGGTGCCTCCAGTTATCCATTGTGTTACTCTGCAAGAGAGAAGGAAGTGTGTTATTGAGTGTGGCACAATGTGTTTGGGTGACTGCTGTCATGGTTGAATAGTTGTCAGCTTGTGCAAGCCGTGAGGCATGGCTGTGAGGTTTGGAGCAGTGTTACGTATGTGAGGGTGAGGTGAAGCTATGGGTATAAGGTATGAGCCATGATTGATGGAGGTTGTTGGTAGGTGGGAGATGGGAGTGTGGTGATTTGGGCAGTCTGTGAGGCTAGAATCATAGAATCATAGAAAAACTACAGCACAAACAGGCCCTTCAGCCCACAAGTTGCGACGATCATATTTCTACCTACTAGGCTTACCTATAACCTTCAATCCTATTAAGTCCCATGTACTCATCCAGAAGCCTCTTAAAAGACCCTAACAAATTTGCCTCCACCACCACCGACAGCAGCCGATTCCACTCACCCACCACCCTCTGAGTGGAAAACTTACCCCTGACATCTCCGCTGTACTTGCTCCCCAGCACCTTAAACCTGTGTTCACTTGTGGCAGCCATTTCAGCCCTGGGGAAAAGCCTCTGAGATTCCACCTGATCAATACCTCTCATCATCTTATACACCTCTATCAGGTTCCCCTCTCATCCTTCTTCCCTCAGGAGAAAAGACTGAGCTCTCTCAATCTATCCTCATAAGGCACGCCACCCAATCCAGGTAACATCTTTGTAAATCTCCTCTGCGCCCTTTCAATGGCTTCCACATCCTTCCTGTAATGAGGTGACCAGAACTGAGCACAGTACTCCAAGTGGGGTCTGACCAGGGTCTTATAAAGCTGCAGCATTACCTCCCAACTCCTAAACTCAATTCCTCGATTGATGAAGGCCAGTACACCATACACCTTCTTAACCACATCCTCCACCTGCGAAGCCGATTTGGGAGTCCTATGAACCCGGACCCCAAGATCCTTCTGATCTTCCACACTGCTAAGAGTCTTACCCTTAATATTATATTCCTTCATTCCATTTAACCTGCCAAAATGTACCAGTACACATTTATCCGGGTGAAGTCCATCTGCCACTTCTCCGCCCAGTCTTGCATCCTATCTATGTCACACTGCAAATTCTGACATCCCTCCAAACTATCCACAACACCTCCGACCATCGTGTCATCGGCAAACTTACCAACCCAACCCTCCACTTCCTCATCCAGGTCATTTATAAAAATCACAAACAGCAAGGGTCTCAGAACAGATCCCTAGGGCACTCCACTGGTGACCGACCACCATGCAAAAAAAGACCCATCCACAACCACTCTCTGCCTTTTTTGGGCAAGCCAGTTCTAGATCCACAAAGCAACGTCCCCTTGGATCCCATGCCCCCTCATTTACTCAATAAGCCTTTTTCATGGGGGATCTCATCGAATGCCTTGCTGAAGTCCATATAAACCACATCCACCGCTCTTCCTTCGTCAATGTGTTTAGGCACATTTTCAAAAAACTCAACCAGCCTCATAAGACATGATCTACCTTTAACAAAGTCACGCTGACTACTTTTGATCATGCTATACTTCTCTAAATGTTCATAAATCCTGCCTCTCAGGATCTTTTCCATCAACTTACCAACCACTGAAGTTAGACTCACGGGTCGATAATTTCCTGGGCTATCTCTATTTCCTTTCTTGAATATAGGAACCACATCCGCAATCCTCCAATCCTTCGGAACCTCTCCTGTCTCCATTGATGACGCAAAGATCATCGCCAGAGGCTCTGCAATCTCTTCCCTCACCTCCCACAGTAACCTGGGATATATCCCATCCAGTCCCAGCGACTTATCTATCTTGATGCTATTCAAAAGTTCCAACACATCCTCTTTCTTAATGTCCACACACTCAAGCTTTTCAGTCCGCCACAAGCCTGCACTACGACCACCAAAATCTTTTTCCACCGTGAATACAGAAGTAAAGTATTCATTGAGCACCTCTGCAATTTCTACCAGGGCTATACAAACTTTCCCACTGTCACATTTTAAAGGTCCTATTCCTTCGCCTCTCATCCTTTTACTCTTCACATATTTGTAGAACGCCTTAGGGTTTTCCTTAATCTTACCTGCCAAGGCCTTCTCATGACCCCTTCTGGCTCTCCTAATTTCCTTAAGTTCCTTCCTACAAGCCGTGTACTCCTCTAGATCCCTAACGTTACCTAGCTCCCTGAACCTTTTGTACGCTTTTCTTTTCTTTTTGACTAGTGGTGGCTAGTGGTGCAGTTGGTGGGGTATGAAATTTGAAGATACATTCACTGACCTTGACCACTAATGTGAGGTCATTGAGTTTTTTTGCAGCACTGCATCCAGTTTTTCAGTGCTTTGATCTCCATTGCTATTTAGTCCACTGTCTTTGTAAAGTTTGTCTGCAAAGTTTCATGGCCCCTGTGGATTGATCATATTTCATCTCTTCCGCCCCTTTCATCAAAGCATCTAGTGCATGTGAGGGAACCTTGGAACATAGGGATATCATCGGCGCAACTTGTGGGCCAAACAGCCTGTTTGTGCTGTAGTTTTTCTTTGTTCGATGTTCATATTTATGTCCCCTATTGAGTCACAATGTCAAATACTTCCTATTTAGACCCTGATGCACAAATAGTTTTGCAGCCTGCTCTTACCAGAAGGCACCTTCTCTTTAAAAAGTTGGCATGAAGTGGTGAAGGTGAGCTATGAGTGGTGACAAGCATTGCACAAGGTTGGGACTGTTGATATGATCAGGCACTCAATAGCATACTTGGCGCTGGCTACACATAGCAATCACTAAAGTTAGCAGGCAGTACAAAGTTGGCATGTTGCCTGCACAGGAAGCAAAGGGTATAGGTTAGTCGCACATCCTGATCCTTGTGTCCATTTTCAGTGGTATTGAATTTTACCTCCTATATGTTGCTATTACAAGTATGGTGTTTCATTTCTTTCTTCATTATCTGAGGATTTATTTTCCTTGTATTTCTTGACTTTGAACTTCCTTAGCTGGACAACTTTCTTCCTGCCGATGTGTTTGTGAAGCATAAGATTAAACAGGATATAAGCCACAGAAACAGGTCATTCTGCTCAGACAATCCATTTGGGGTTTATACTCCATGTGCACCTCCTCCTAGCTTTCTTCATCTAAATCCATCATCATTCTTTTCAGTTCCTTTCTCTCTCACACGCTTGCCTGGCTTTCCCTTAAATGCGTCTCTAACGTTTGCTCGAACCACTCCTTGTGATAATAAGTTGCATATTTTCACTATTCTTTGCGCAAAAAAGTTTCTTCTGAGTTCCTTATTAGATTTCTTGACCAGTTAAGCTCTTCCAAGTGCAAGAGGAAACATTTGCTCTGCCTTCACTCTGTCAAAACCTTTCATACTTTTAAAGACTCTATTAGGTCTTCCATCAGCCTTCTTTTTCCAAGAGGTGAATTTTATAGGGACAGTCCTTGCCCCAGCCCCTCACTGTCATTAATTAGCCACTCAATAGGCCTAAGGACAAGCAAGCTACCCGATGCCTTACCCACCCCATGTCATCTGGGGCTCATGTCTATGGCGTGAAGACAATGGGATGGCAACCTGCTTTATTTTACCTGCCCTCCCTCCCTACGACTGCCTTTAAATATGCCAGTGGGTGGCCATAAAATTCATCCCCAAGAGATGTCATCCAAACATACAATTCTGATAACATCCTTGTGAGTCTTCTCTTTAGCCTCTCCAGTGCCTCTATTTCCTTTTTATAATACAGCGTCCAGAACTGCATGCAGCACACTAAGTGTTGTCTACCCAAAGTTCAACATAGATTTAGCATATCTTTCCTATTTTTCAATTCTATCCCTTTAGAAGTAAAAGACTAGATCTTGGTTTGCTGCTGCACTGTCTGAAATTGCAAGGTAACAATCTTGGGTAACGTGTGTGTGAGGAAGATTTTATTCAACACCTTCTGATGGCTGATAGAAAGCGCTCACCGGAAGAAGATTATTATATCAATTTTCCACTGATTTATCAGTGCAGTTTGTTGAGTCATAATGCGCCTTGCCACTAGACTTGCTACTTTGCCCTCATTTGACAATCAGGTCATGAACAGAATTGAAGCCTTGTCATTACAAATGTGAATGAGTCAAATGTTGCAGAGTTTTATGTTTTGTGGTTATTAAGGTGAGGGATGTGAGTGCTGGAGAATTGAACCCTTCTCATTTCAGGCAGCCATATTTAACATTAAGCACACTCAGATTAGACGCGATACAGCAAAGCTTCCTCTTTACAACAAATTGAAGGATGCACTGCTTGATATAGATAGAAATATTGTACCATGTAACATCTGCTAAGGTGGTGCTGTTGTATCTCTTCATGGCCTATCTCTTTGAGGACACAGGGTCAATTGCTATTAATAAGTCAGAAGGTCAATTAGATGCTCATTGCTTCATTTCCTTGAGAAACCCAACTGGTTTAGAAGCAGAATTCTAAAATGCCTTCTTCACTGATACTCTCTGTCCTCCTAAGTGTTTCCAGAAGTTTGTGGTTTAGTGCCGCCCTTGGTAAGTGCAATATTCAATTCTAACCCTTTAGAAGTAAAAGACTAGAGCTTGGTTTGCTACTGCACTACCTGAAATTGCAGAGTAATAATCTTGGGTAGGCGAGGGGTAGCGAGGACGGCACAATGGTTAGCACTGCTGCCTCACAGCGCTAGGGACCCGGGTTCAATTCCGGCCTCTGGTCACTGTCTGTGTGGAGTTTTCACACTCTCCCTGTGTCTGTGTGGGTTTCCTCCGGCTGCTCCAGTTTCCTCCAAAGATGTGTGGATTAGGTTGATTGGCCATTCTAAATTGACCCTAGTGTCAGGGGGCTCAGCAGGGTAAATAGGTGGGGTTATGGGAATAGGGCCTGGATGGAATTGTGGGTGGTTCAGACTTGATGGGCTGAATGGCTTCCTTCTGCACTGCAATGATTCTGATTCCATGATTTCTTGAGCCACTATTGGAGAAGCTGCAGGAGATAGTGTTTGCCATGTGTTTCTAAATAATAGGAACTGGAAACTAACATCTCTGGGGGAGATCAGTTCAACTTCATCTGGGCTTCAGGGCAAACACAAATGAATAATGAATTGCTCATTTTTAAAGGGATAATGCACTCTAAGACAAAGTCAGACTGAGCTCTCTCACACTACAAGCTAACATTTGTCATTTATGTTCACTTTAGATGCTGATATTATGGACTTGCTTCTGACACTGCAGAGCAAAGGCCAGCTTCCTTAATGATGTCACCAGTTCAGAGACTGACACCACGTGTAATGTACAGGTTAGACAACAGAGAGGCGGGAAAGTATAATTGAAAATATAGGGGATAAATTACCTCTGGGTGTTCAGATCAGGATAAAGGGGACAGAGCAACATTACACTGCAGGGAATTGGAATTCAAACTGTTCCTGCAATGGACATAGGTCCAGTTATGTTGTTTAAGCAAGCACAAGTTTCTCACTTCCTATGTTTTGTTTCTCACTAATCCATTGAGTGCTTCAGCACTGGAGAATTTGAAGAAACTAAATATTGGGGCTTCTTACCTGGTCAGTTTGTGACAGTCCGGGTCCATCTGACAAATAAGTCTTCTTATTTAAACTCTTCAGCCTGGCTGATTGTTTGGCTCAGAAAAGTGACCAGGAACATAACTGCATGAAAATTAGATGCTTACTGTTTCCTGAAGAAGAATTTGGCAGAAGAATCATTCGGGACTCAAATGTCAACTGTGGTTGTCTCACCACAGATGCTACCAGGCCTGCTGAGGTTTTATTATTGCATGAAAATTTACTCCCCACTTTTTTTTGCACTTGGCCTGTGCTAAGCATTCATTTGAGCTACATTAAAGGCTTAGGTTAGGAAATACCCCAATAGTTGGAGATGCATAGCCCTCCATGTCTGTACTGCTTCTAGTCAGTGTTGAACAGCAGGGAAAACCAGCTTCATAAATGGCTGTGACAACATTTCGTTTCACTTAATTTAAACAACTTTGAATTGAGTTGAGCTGAATTTCCAAGACAGTTTCCTTATTCATAACACTCATAAGTGAGATGATTCCTGACCATCTTTATAACTCTTTGTCGCAGTATATTTACAGGGCAACATTTTTTTAATCAACAATCTATTCTGAAGTTTTTGTCACAAAAGTCACAGTAACAATCACACTTACTGCAGCAAAATTAGCTGTTGTAATATTAGATCCTGAGATTTTATTGAGAAATCAATTTGGTGTCTAAACCTGTTACTAATTCACATTATTGCTCGGATAGAAGTGCTGAATAAAGTGGAATTCTTCATTGCCAGTTTCAGCTTCCTACCTAGAATAACACTTTTAATGTAGTTTTCCCCAGAGAACAGCTTTTGGAGTAAATCACTGCATATTAAATCATTTTCGTTTTATGATAACCACTACCATAATTTTTGATGACATTGCTCATTCAAAGAAAGCGGCAATCACACAAGGGTGCTTCACAGCTAAACAATTATTTTTGATGTCATTATTTTTCTGTCAGTGAATATGTCAGCCAATTTGCATACAAGACCTACAAAAAGCCATGCCAGAAATGGACTAGTTGTTGGCGTTTGTTGAGGAATATATAATAGCCATGACAGCAATAGCCCTTCCCTGCTTTTTTTTCAGGTGAAACCATGTAAATATTTATATATAGCTCTGATCAGGCAGATGGGATCCCAATTTAGCTTCCCATTCCAAAAAGCACCTCTGGCAATGTAGCATTCTCTCTGCATGTCTTTGATGAATCAATCTGCATGAATACACTCAGCTCCTGAAATGAGGTTTTAACCAAGAATACGAGGCCTGACCCAAACTGACACTTTACAGCAAATAATAAGAAAGGTTTGGTAATAATTAATGGCACAACCAGCCTGAAAATGAAGAGAATTGCACTGAAAAAGACTGAGACACCCTTTCATCAGAATGAAGTGCAGGGTCCTTTGCTTTTCAAGAGACAAGGACAGACACATACATTGCTTTTCAATAGACTGGCTTATAACAGAAATTGGGTATAATAGCATGGGATAAGTCAAAGTAGTTCAGAATTTAGCAGAGAAACAATAATTTGTTTCAATCATAATTAAAAAAGTTAATGGTGCGGCTGTAGAAAAAAATCTAATATTTATATGGTACATTTCACATCCTTAGTACACCCCAAAAGCACTTTCCATCAAAGTAAGTACTTGTCTGTTGAAGTGTAGACGCTGCTAAAATATAGGAATTGTGACAACCAATTTATAGATATCGAGCTTTCACAAACAGGTATCTGATCATGACCAGGTAATCTATTTTTTCTTTCATGGTGTTACTGGCTGAACTTATTCAGGAAGATCTGCCTTCTGAACCTTATCCCTCACCTGAGGTGTTGTGATTCTCAGGTTAAACTGCCACCAGTCAGCTCTCCTCCTCAAAGGGGAAAGCACCCTATGGTCATCTGGGACTATGGCGACTTTTTCTTATGAAAAAAACAGAGGAGACCTTTGGGCTCATTTTGTCTGTGCTGGTTTTCTGAAGGAGTAGTTCACTTAGTACCACTCCCAGCCTTCTCCCCATCTTAATTCTGCTTCAGAAAATAATCCAATTCCTTCGAATGCCTTGATTGACTCTGCCTTCATCACACACTCAGGCGATGCTGATGTTGTCCTCGTGTTGTCATTGTTTCTTTTCCCTTAAATTACCTTAAACTTGTACCCTGTGGTTCTAAATTTTCCCACCAATGGAAATGGTTTCTTCATATTCATTCTGTCCAGAACGCTCAAGATTTTAGCTTCTTACGTCAAATCTCCTCTCAACCTTCTATTCTGCAAGGAATGAATTCCCAAGTTCTCCAATCTATCTATGTAATTGAAGTTCCTAATTCCTGGAACCATTCATGTGAATCCTTTCTGCACTCTCCCTAGCATCCTCATAATCTTCCTAAACTGCAGTGCCCAGAACTGAATGCACTATTCCAGTTGAGGCCATTTAAGATGTTAAATTACCTTATAAACCCCATCATAAACTGTACTCCAATCAAGACTTACCTACCACACTCTGTTTCCTGCCATTCAGTCAGTTTCCTGGCCCTTGCTGTTATACTCCATGCCTAATGACAAAGCCTAGAATGCTGCATATTTTATTAGCCTCTCTCGTCATTGCCCTGCCACCTTCCGTAATTTATGCCCATATGCATCTAGGTCTCTCTGCTTTTGCATCCTTTTAGAATTGTGCCCAGAAAATTATGTTGTCTCTCTACATTCTTTCTAGCAAAATGGAATGACTTCACACTTCTCTGCACTCAATTTCAGGCAATACTTGTCCACTTATATTGTGCCAACTTGACTATGTCCCTTTGAAGTTCTACACTATCCTCCTTACACTTCACAATGCTTGCACATTTTATTTCATCCACACAATTTGAAATTGTGCCCTGTACACCAAGGTCAAGGTCATGAATATATATCCAGAAGAGCAGTGGTCCCAACACTGATCCATGAAGAACCCATTATAAACTTTACTCCGATCCAAAAAAACAACTATTACCTACCCTACTACACTCTGTTTCCTGTCATTCAGTCAGTTTCGTATTCATATTGCTAATGTCCCTTTATTCTATGAGTTCTAATTTTCCTCACAAGTCTTTTGTGCAGCACTTTATCAAATGCCTTTTGGAAGTCTATATCATTGAAATCAAAGAAACCCTACAGAGCAAAAAGAGGTCATTTGGCCCATCGAGTCTTCATCAACCACAATCCCACCCAGACTGTCCCCCCATATATCCTTACATATTTATTCGCTAATCCCTCTAAACTACGCATCTCGGGACACTGAGGGGCAATCTTAGCACAGCCAATCAACCTAACCCGCACATCTTTGGACTGTGGGAGGAGACTGGAGCACCCAGAGGAAACCCACGTGGACATGAGGAGAATATGCAAACTCCACATAGACAGTGACCCAAGCTGGGAATCAAACCCAGGTCTCTGGAGCTATGAAGCAGCACTGCTAACCATTATGCTATCATGCTGCCCCTATATATACACCACTTCAACAATGTTACCCTCATCAACGCTCTCTGCCACGTCACCCCAATCTCTAGCAAATGACCATAATTTTCCCTGAACAAATCCACATAGCCTTTACTTAAATAACCTACATTCGCCCTAGTGACTATTCATTTTATCCAATATTATTGTTTCTGGAAGCTTTCCCACTACCAAAGTTTAATTGACTGGCCTGAAGTTGCTGGGCTTGGCTTTATACTACTTTTTGAGTAAGGGTGTAAAACTTGCAATTCTCCAGTCCTCTGTTACCATATTTGAGTCTAAGGAAGATTGGAAACCTTTCGGCCAGTGTCTTTTCAAATTTCATTCTCACTTCCCTCAAATCATCCAGTCCTGATGCCTAATTAACTTTAAGTACGGTCAGTCCAATACCTTCTCCCTATCAATTTTGTTTTAGAGATAAATGTTGGCCATTGGGGAATAACACCCATGCCATTCTTCAGATAGTATCAGTGGGTTATCTTTGTGCCCCTGATGGTCAAATGGGGCCTTTGTTTAAAGTCTCATCCAATAGACAATGCCTCAAATAGGCAGCACCTGAACCCATAACTTTCTGATTCATTGGGTGGGTGTTCCTGGCCCTGACTCCAACAGGCATCATTGTGGGTGGGATGAGAAGATCTGGGGAGCTTTTTAAAGTCAGTAGCTCTCCCAATTTTCCCATCCTGCCTGTGACAGCGCCTGCCACTGACAGAGCTGGAAAATGTCAGTCACTGGGGAGAGCACTGTGTGCCAGAACTGTTTATCAGCTTCTGAAATGGCCTGATAAATAAAGACACAGGTTGGAATTCTCCAGTTGTTCATACCAGCGGAATCTTATGGTCCCACTCACGGCACATTTTTGTAGTCAATGGGAATTCCATGTGTAGATGGAAGACAGAGTAAAGGCCTTCTATGATCGAGAAGTCAGCTGGACTCACATTTTAATAATAAAGTGCTTGCAGGCTGAGAGCACTCATTTAAATTTCATCCAGCAAGTGTTAGTGTTGTTAGGAAATGAGTGGAGATAACTTAGAAAGAAAAATAAAACTGTCAAAGACAACAAATTGCTTCATCCAGTTCTGTTACAGAGACAAACAGTGACCGGCAAAAACAGGCAGAAAAAGTCACCTTAGCAATATGTTTCTGCTTGATACGTTTCTATTGTCTGATGTTCAAGTTCAGTAAAAGGCAAAATTAAAGGGACACTTACGTGAGTCTTTGACTGGTGACATGTGATTTAAGCTGTCTGGAGACAGCAAGCATTTCTCTTCATCCACAAATTCGAAGTTTATAATGAACATTATGACCACCCCTTCTTCATTTTTCACAGGAATTATATGGGTGTTACACAAAAATGTTGATCCTAAATAATAAAAAGGAAAAAAGAGGGTTAATTTCTCTGAGAAAGACTAAATAAAATCTATGGCTGAAGATGAAAAACAACGGAAAAAATTCAGACTGGCCTCCATTTTTAGCTCATGATTGATAGGTTATGTTTCCCTAACTAGTCTCCTCATTAGGAAAGTGGTTAAGAACTGTTCATGATAGAAACATAACTTAAACATTAAAGCGTGCACATGCAAATCTTTCAGCAACAATTATAAACTGTTTTCTTAGAAATATGAATTTTGACATATTTTCTCATGGTTTTACAAAGTCTTATCCCTGTTACACTGAGACCTTGCTCATGCACATCCACCTTTGAAATGTGTGGTGAGAATCACATTGATTTGCATGCCTGACTGGTGTGTACTAGTCTTAGTGATCTTCATGCTCATTGTGAATTTCAGAGCTATGCCTGAAGAACATATTCATGTGGCTTATATTATCAAAATGTAACAGAGTGTTTGTATAGTCATCTCTTGTTTCAGAGTTCACCACTTTTTACTCAAATGTCAATAATTTGCGAGTTCTCCATTAGAGTTATGTGTACTTTCCAAAGTGGCATACAGCATATCTTTGTTTGGGATTTGAGAGGAAGTAGAGGATTGTTACTGTCCATAAGACTTGCTCACATTTAGTCACTGGCCATTGAAAAGTGTCACAAGCTCATAGATCACAGGATTTTCATTTTGTACAGTGTTGCCTATACAATCAGATATTTAATGGCAGTCTTGTTATTTTAACTTTCTTATCATTTCATTAATCCACATGGGTGCATATTTACTTTACATTCTCTAACACCATCAATATAATTGACAGTAAATTAATGCCTTTCAGGAAAGCCAGTACTATTATTTATTTCAACAAAATAGTACTATTTCCTCTTAAAGAGAGAGAATCTTTAAGTCAAGGTCATGCTATATCTGCACTAGCCTGTATAGCTATACATTTGCAACATGGACTTTGCTATAAAGGTTACATGAAAATTCGGTTCCATTTGAAGCACAGTTATACTGTTGCCCCACAGAGCCAGGGACCCAAGTTCGATTCCAGCCTCGGGTGACTGCCTGTGTGGAATTTGCACGTTCTCCCCGTGTCCACGTGGGTTTGCTTTTGGGGCGGGGGGGGGGGCTGCGGTGCGGTGGGGGGGGTGATCCAGTTTCCTCTCACAATCCAAAGATGTACAGATTAGGTGTATTGGCCATGCTAAATTGCCCTTTAATGTTCAAAGATGTGTAAGGTAGGGGTAAAGTTGTGGGATTACGGTGATAGGGTGGGTAGCGGTCCTGGGTAAGATGCTCTGTTGGGTCGGTGCAGACTCGATGGGCCAACTGGCCTCCATCTGCATTGTGGGGATTCTATAATCTATGATCTACAAGCCACAAGGATATTTGTCTCTTCCAATCTGTTAACTTTGTAAATGAGTGACAAATAGTTGCTGCAACAAGTCTACCATTATAGTACATACAGAGAATTCAGCACCTTTAATGTCCAACTGGCAATTCAAATCAACAAGAAAATATTTCTCAGGCAATTATGGATGGACAAAAAAACACTGGCCTTTCCAACAAGGCCCATGTCCTGAAAATGAATTAAATAAAAAGATTTCAGTTTAAGTCATGTGAATTATTTATATATACCTGCCATTGGTATATGACTGCTTGTCTCCAATTGGCACTGAAACAGGATGAAATTGATGCCACTGTTCTACCTGTATAGATGTCACATTATAATAGGCAGGATTTACTGGCTGTTCTCGCTGGTGGGATCTTCTGATCCTGCTGTTGGTGAGTGACCCCTCTGCCATGGATTCCCCGGAGGACCAGGAGATCCCTCCGCTGGCCAGTGGTAGGCTACCTGTGCTAGCCAGTGGTGGGCTACCTCTGCTGCCGCAAAACACATCATGAACGAGACACAGAAAATCCCACACCAGAGATTACGTTGATAAATTCTCAGCTTTATTCTAATGGTTTATGCAGTTATCGGAACTATTTGATTACCCTTTAACACATGAGGACTATTCTATTTCATTTTAAAATGTGATGGATCACACACATCAGAAAATGAAAAAGATAGGGCTGAATGTTCAAACCCTTCCTGCCATTGGGACCTTCCTGTCCCATCCAAGACGAACCTCCCATGGCGGGTTCCCTGCGGGGTAGCTGACTAGCCACATAAATGGCCATTGACATTGGCAAGACCAAAAGATCCCACAAGTGGCCAATGACAAGTCACACATCACTGGACAACCAGCCACAGGAGAAGGGCTGTATAAACCCCACCATGATCTTTTCCCACAAAGTATTTTGCAAAAATTTGTTTTGTTACAATAGGTACAGATAGAAATCGAATTGATTACAAACTTGTTATTTGGCCATTCGGTAAAACAAAGATATTGGGGAGTTATTATATTGACCCACACAGTTCATGAACATTTAAGGCTTCATCCATAGGCTGAGCTGAGTTAGCTCATCTTAGCTGAGGTATTGGTGATTGCAATATAAATAGCTTCAGAAAAAGGAAATCTTGGGTCTATAGAGTTGTTACTCATGTGTCATCTAATGTTCAGCACCTTGATGTGTCAGAGATAGTTGTGATGCATGTCTGTTAAATCTAGGCAATACAATCAGCCATTTTTGAATAAATGGGGGAAAATTTTCAATAGCCCCCAAAAAGTTGCCTGGTGATAGTGATGCATGATTAATAGTAAGTGGGTAGTAAGAGGCAGGATGGATCATATTTGGGGCAAAGAGGATGACATATGTCTAGAGGTGCAGGGAAAGCCTAGAATGTTCAATGAGTACTTTGTATTGGTGTTTACTAAGGAAGAAGAAATTGACAAAGTATCTGCAGAAGTAGAAAAAGTAGAAGAGTGAATATTGATAGGTTGTACTAGAAAAGCTGATTATGCTTAGAATGGATAACTCAGCTGGTCCAGATGGCTTGCATCCTAGCTTGGTATGGGAAGTGGGAGACAGCAGAATGTTTCTATTATCTTCCAGAGTAATGGGGGAGGTCCAAGAGGATTGGAAAATGACAAATGTAATACCCTTATTTGAGAAAGGGTGTAACTACAGGTTGATATTGAATACAAAAGTAAGGAAGTTATGCTGAACCTTCATAATGTTCTGTTTAGGCCATAACATCCAATTCTGGTCACCACACTTTAGGAAGGTTGTGAGTGTCCTTGAGAGGATACAGCAGCACTTTACAGTTCTAGGACTGTGAGGTTTCAGTAACAGGGATAGCTTGCAGAAGGAGAGATTGTTCTCTTTGGAGCAAAGGAGATTGAGGGAGATTTGTTAGAGGTGAACAAAATGATGACGGGTTGAGATGAGGTAGACAAAGAAACGTTGCTCTCGTTAACTGATCATACAAAGGTAAAAGGGGACAGATTTAAGACTTTGGGGAATCCATGCATGGGGATATAAGGAAGAATTTTTTTACTTATCAAGTCCCGATGACAATGAAACTCATTGTTAATGAAGTGATGCAAGTGAAGACAATCAATGATATCAGTAGGAAGTTGGATGGGCTCTTGAGGGAAACAAATTTGCAGAACCACAGTGATAGGATGGGGAAATGGGACTGATTGGGTTGCTATACAAGACTAGTGGACTTGATGGACCAATGGTCTCCCATTGTATTCCATTAACTTGAATTAATGATAAAACTTTGCTATTAAATCTGATACAGGCAGCATACAAACTTTGTGTTGCCTACTATCTTAAATGATTATAGTTCATTAAGCAGGACTAAATATGCTGTTGAGTGGTTGCAGACGATCCAAGTTTGTATGAGGCTGACATGTCTTGAGGCCAAACCGCAACTCTTCAAGGGAGGGTCTGGCTGGAGCAGATGTTTGAAGTAGCTGAGGAAGAGAGTCTGACCAATGAGGAGAATGACTAATGGTGCAACAGGGGAGAAAGTGAGTTCCCAGACTATCAGATGCCAAGACAGCTACACAATATGCCACACTTCCCTCTCTCTTGCAGATCATGGGACACATAACTGGAGGCACCAGTACTGTGTCAGGCATGGCTGCATTTCCTTACACCTGCTGTGACGGACAGTACTTGCCATTAGCAGAAAGGTCATCACCACTCATCACTTGGCTTACAAATTGAAAATGGTGTAAGCATGCACTCGTGCTTTCAATCATACTCCCTCATAATAACACTACTTTTGTGCCTTTCCCCTTTCAAATACCCAAGAATTGAAACCTGTTTGAACTACAGTAGATAAGTAAGGGATAAAAAAAGGAAGATGGTGATGAACAAGAAACACAATTACCCTCTTTCATACATGCCACAAGTTCAGGAGCTGACACTGTGTGTATTTTTAAAGGATAGCTTTGAGGTGGAACCTGCATGTGGTGCGATATTGGGCATGAGAATATGCAATCTAAGCCGAAAACAAGGTTCGTGCAAATGCCAATTCCCCAGAAGGCCAAGCCATGAGTTCTGCTGTGGAAGACACAAATGAGAATCTCAATAAGGGAGGCTGACAATCCTGCCTGCTGCGGGTTGCTGATTGATGTTACAGTCTGGCTACTATGCAAACCTCCCAGCATATGTTCCTGCTGCCCGGTCTAACATCCCAGCCAAATTGGCATCCAGGATGGTCCATTACAGAAGCATGCGTGCGTGACACAGATGCCCATTATGGCACCTATAACACCCAAATAATAGACTCCAAGGATGTCAAATTTGCAGCGTATAAATCTAAAATGCTGTCGATATGTTAATGGCACTCCTATTAGTTCTGTGCCAGTCTCATTCAAATCAATAATGTTTGCTCTCTAAGGTAAGGTGCTCAGTAATGCTCAAGAGCACATCATTGCTAAAAGTGAACAGCTCACAGATTACTGTAATTGTTTCAGTAAGAACTTCATTTGTGCAGCACAAAGCTATTTTCAAAATCAATTATGTCAGCCTGAGCTTTCATTCTCCTTCCAAAACTTGTGCTTAGTTAAGAATTTTAGCTTCAAGCTGTGGGTTAATTCTTCAAACACAATTACATATCATTGGGCACTAAAAGCTTAGAAGATCATAATCCTGAATTACATTTTGTTTGTTCAACGAGTGCTGGTACTGACTGGGTATGTAAATAAAACCAGAGAGAGAAAATAAATGCAGTTACTGAAGCAGAACATTTTTATCTTCAGTGCTTCATACAAGGGCATAAGCTTTATCTCTTGTTATCTAACATAAAACAACAAATGGAAAAAGATGTTTGAACCTTAGGGTCACTTTTTTAAAATTCATTTATGGGATATGGGTTTCGCTGGCTAGGCCATTATTTATTGTTCATTCCTAGTTACCCTTAAGAAGGTGGTTTCTTGAACTGCTGCAGTTGCTGTAATGTAGGTAGGTATACCCACTATGCTATTAAGGAGGGAATTCCAGGATTTTGTTCCAGCGACAGTAAAATAACAGCAATATATTTCCATGTCAGAACGGTGAGTAGCTTGAAGGGGAACTCCCAGGTTGTGGTGTTCCCATGTATTTGCTGCCCTTGACCTTATGGGTGAAGAGAGAAATGTAGCATATTCACCCTTTTCCCACCTCTCCACTGACAGTAACAAGCTGAATTTCTGAAATGGAGTGTTTTAACTCCCCGGGCGCTGTCCTCAAACAGGCTGGCAAGCAAATACACACACACACACACACACACACACACACACACACACACACACACACACACACACACACACACACACACACACACACAAGGAAAGAGGTAACATGCACTTGGTTTAGGGCAGGGGACTGTCTCGGAGAGAAAAAGATGATGCCATTTTGGTTATCTCATAGGCTGGGTAATCCAGGCTAATATTTTGCAGACAAGGGTTCAATTCCCACCATGGCAGCTAGTGATATTTAAATGAATGAATCTCCAGTGTAAAGCTAGTTTCAGTAATGTGACCATGAAGCTATCATCAATTGTTGTAAAAAATCATCTCATTGGTCCCAGATTGCCTCAGTGGACTGCTTGTGTGGATTGAGGCATTTCCTATCACAAGCCAGTTTTTATCACATGAACAACAATATCAATGTTGTAATTCATCACACAATGGAGTGTCTCATCAACATTCCAACTATGATTAGCTTCCAAGGTGTCTTTATTTGAAATTACATCTTTTTGAGGATAGCAGTTTGGCACCTATAATCATTTTAAATCTCAACTGAAATGGCAAGGGGTAATCAATCAACACTGGTAAAGGCCATTTGCATTTTAAGTAATCTTCTAGAGATGTGTTCAGACATGTCAGTATAGAAAGCACAAAATAAATCACCTGACTCCCTGGATTCTATTTGTCAATGGAAACTGTCTATTCAGCATGCTGTCTTTTAGAAGTAAGGTGTCCACCTTTCTAATACATTTTATGGGCATATGATGTGACCATGACACACGCTAAATACTTACATCTGTCAAAAATAATTAAAATCTTGGTAGTTACCACTCATATTCCCTGCATTCCACAACTTCTTAAATTCATCATGTGTATGTGTACCAGAGGCCTGGAATGTGGGAAAGGAAGGAAGGCAGGAAGAAAGGAAAACAGAAAGGAAGGAAGGAGGGAAGGAAGGAAGGAAGGAAAAAAGGAAGGACAGAGGGTAGGCAGTAGGAAGGAAGGAAGGAAGGCAGTAGGAAGGAAGGAAGGGAGGGCAGGAAGGAAGGAAGGCAGACAGGAAGGAAAGAAGGAAGGAAGGAAGGAAGGACAGACGGTAGGCAGTAGGAAGGAAGGCAGACAGGAAGGAAGGGAGAAAGGAAGGCAGTAGGATGGAAGGAAGGAAGGAGGGCAGGAAGGAAGGAAGGCAGGAAAGAAGGAGGGCAGGAAAGAAGGAGGGCAGGAAGGAAAGAAAGAAGAAAAGCAAAGGAGAAACATGAAGCAAGAAAACTGGGAAGAAGAAGTTTTAAAATTGTAATAAATATTGTAATATAATTTGTAATAGATACAAAGTATTGGATGTCTGGGATTCTGTGGCCTCCCTGCAGCATCTTTCTCATGGCAGGAGTTGGTATTCTGTTGGCTGGTGGCAGGATCTTCTGGTTCCACCACTGTAAATGGGATTTCCCATTAACTCCATCCCATGCCACCAGGAAATCTGTGGAGGGGATGCACAGTCAGAGGGACCAGAAGATTCCACCGGTTCAAACAGCCAGAATGTTCTGGCCCACGTGTAAGAGCAAAGTATTGCGGATACGGGAAATGTGAAATGTAAACAGGAGATGCTGGATACTGTTAGCAGATCTGGCAGCATCTTTTGGGAGAGAATGTTTTGAGTTAATGACCTTTCAGGGCTATGATGCTGCCAGGTCTGCATATCCTGTTTTCGTTATATCAGATCATATGTAAATCAAGGATTAGGTTGTCAGTTTTTAATTCTGGAGCTCGAGTTAAGGTCGAGCTGTTGGGCTGAGAGTCTTTTCTCTCTGGTTTTATAAAGATCCTATACTAAAATGACCCTAGTTACTCTTAATAGTACCCCTTTCGTGGTGAATACAGATAGACAGTACTTGCAGTTAAAATATGTTATTTTCTGCCTTTCAGTTGGCTTTGTGCTAAGTGGTACTAGTGAAAAAGTGCTGCATTTTAATTGGATTTGCTTCTGAATTGACTCAATTTGCATAATTTACCTATGAGCTCTTGTAAGTTTTGTATCCAATGTCACCAGGTCTTATCATGTATCCTGTTAAGACAATACTTCACTAGAAATATTGATTAAACACACATTGTAGTAATATTGTGTCAAGCACTGACATACTCAACCATTGAAAAATGTGCTTGTGGGGCATCAGCAATGAAACAGGTTCTCCTTGTGGGCCCTGTTACAATGCCATAGCTTAATAATATGTGCAATAGAGTTGATTTAAGTCAAAGAATATTAGCATCTCTTTTGCTGTGGATACCATCCCTTTACTTATATCCACAATGAATTGACATTTAATCTGACATTTGATCTGATCACTGTATAAGAATGAATAGAATTGATTAGAGATTGTGCTAAATTTGTCTATGCCACAATTAATGGCATGTGCATACATCTAGTATTTTGTACAATGGACAACAGAATTAGCATATTGGTCATTGTGATAAATCACATCAATTCAGTGCCTGAGTGTATGTTTAATTGTATTTGAATTTACAGATATTATGAATAATATGCCACATTGTGCACACCAAACCTTAAGAGTTATGAATTTATTAAAATTAATTTTGTAGTTATTTCATTAAAACTGCACAGAATATCTAACTCAATAATCTGCTCAATTTATATTTATAAGGCGAGTTTAAAAAATCTTGAATTAATTTGTAATCAGCATATTGCATATTATGCACTGTTTCCCTAAATAGGTTGACATATATATTTAATATAGATTAAAATGTTACTAATTTGCATATTATAGACAAACAAGATTAACAGGAG
Source organism: Carcharhinus amblyrhynchos (assembly GCF_965287045.1). Taxonomy (NCBI): domain Eukaryota; kingdom Metazoa; phylum Chordata; class Chondrichthyes; order Carcharhiniformes; family Carcharhinidae; genus Carcharhinus; species Carcharhinus amblyrhynchos. Next base: position 57,561,913 of record NC_137334.1, read on the forward strand.
GAAATAAAAGAAATCCACACCTTCATGAGACTACAATAAGTTATTCTAGATGGCAGCTAACTGATTAAAATGCACATTTTGCTCAGGCAACCAGAAATAAACAATTAAAATGGATTAATTTTCCTGTCAGTTATGTTAGTTTACATCAAGGTTTTAGACAACAAATGAAATATGACTAAATAATTGACTCTATCAAATTGGTATTTAAATCAGTTGTCCAAATTCTGATTAAAACAAAATGCATTTCTTATTTACTGTCATTTCTATAATATGCTTTTCAATCTGTTGAACAATTTGTCTTCTATAATGATACATTCTTCATAATTCATGTCATGACACCAACTGCGCGCACAAGTAGCACAGGCTTTCTACTCCACTAAGTGGGTTCAGTGGCAAGATTGTTTCACCTCAAAAAGATTCCATGAGGTACAAAGTAAAGGTTGTATTCATCACCCCTCCCACATTGACAGTGCTCTATTAGGAAGAAGATGGTGACTAGGAAATCTGTTCATTTGACACCAAATGTCATTTTGCAAGCTTTTATAGACCCCAAAGCCTAATGGCAATGATAAGACTCCTTAGTTAATTGCAAAAAGCGGACATCATGCCACACAACTTATCTTGGAAAACAGAATAACAGGATGTTATCCCGTTGTCTTGACTGAAATATGGTCACAAAACACATTTTGGATTGTTTTCCTTTTGATCTTTTTTAACTGTGAAACCTACATAAAGCTGAGAGATTAGCTTTAAAGCAACCTGTATTATTCCCAGCAAATCAACTCCAACAATGATAAGGACAAAATATGGTGGGAAATGGAAATCACAAAGTACACACATTCGCACGGTGAATTGTTTAATTGCATTGCGCTGCTTAGCAAAACCCTAAGTGTCAGGAAAAATGCCAACACTAGTAGTGATGGTACAATACTGCTTTAAATTTTATTAAAGTTATATTGTACAATAATTAGAATAGAATGAAAAAGGATAGAAGCCCATACAGCCCATCCAGCTTGCACCAACAACAATCCCAAATAGATCTTACCAACCCAGCCCCCGCTTCCTGCCTGTAACCCCATGTATTTACTCTGCTAATCCCCTGACATTAGGGGGGAAATTAGCATCGCCAATCCAACCTAACCTGCACACCTTTGAAGTACGGGGGGAAGCTGGAGCACACGGACGAAACCTACGCAGACAGGGGAGAACATGCAAACTCCACACTGACAGCAACCTGAGGCTGGAATTGAATCTGGGTCCCTGGTCTGTGTGGCAGCAGCGCTAACCACTGTGCCACCCACTAATTCTCATGTCTAAGCTGCCAAAAGTTTATAGGTCTGGGATTTACTCAGCATTTGTACCAGATACACAGGGAAGTTAAAAAAAATTATATGGCTTAAAATATGGCAGAAGTTTTGTCACCAGTGTGTAACTACAATTCATTCAAATTTCCTCAATCATTTATGGATGCCCATTAAATCTTACAACCAATCGAAATTCAGGCCATAAATTGCTCAACTGCAAGTATTCTCCAATATGCTTCATTCAGCGGTTGAGGGCAAGGGTCTCTTAACATTGTGAAATTCTCAGGCACAGCATGAAAACCACTTTTCTGCCTTTTTCAATGCAATCTTTCATTTTTTTTAGACCTGTTCTGATTACACTTCTTTTAATGCATTTTTCTGACGAAGTAACATTAAAAATTGAATAACTTCCTAATTTGCATGTTCTGAAACATTTCGTGCCTTCTGTTCATTAACGATTTTAAATGAATTGAATCCTTAAATTTAAAGTACAATGAAAGAATATACAGGCGTAAGTTCAGTGATTGCTTGTACCCCGATTGAACTAGTTTATACCGATCTCCGATAGCTTATTCTCATTCCCAACCAGATTGGACACTGAACATGGACATTTTTCAACATCAGTAAACAGACATTGCCCTGTCCAGTATGGGAATTGAAGCAGGCAGCAGGTGGACCATGGAAAGAAAAGTCCATTGATCTCAGGTGGGATTTTACAGTTTTGGAATAAGCAAGGCCACAAAATCCCACCCAGGGGGTAAGATTTGGACTGCAACTTCTGAGTTATGTCCACAGAGGAAACTCCAATGCTTTAACTACTTTCATCACAGTCTAGTAGAAGATTTCCCTATTTTTAGTATTTTATTTCACAAATTGTATTTCAGCTGGAAAAGAGAATACCTTCGAGCTTTAACCACACATTCTATTTTTCAAACCTCTTTTTATTCTTTAATATTAAGTAACTATTTGACAATGTTAATTATTGGTGAAGCTATTTTTTCAGTGACTTGCTTAAAAAATACATCTCAACAAATTGATATTCAATATTTCTCTAACATTGGTAATGTATGAGATAAAATTAAAATGTTTGTCTTCAAATATACAACTGTTTCACTTGAAATACTATACACTTATGTACCTCAGCACTTAAAAAACTTCTATGTTGTGAGTAGCATTCCTTCTCTGATCCCTTCAGGATAAAGCCAAAGTTACTAACTTCAACTCGATTTTTTGGAACTGAAAATTGAGGCCAAGGCCCAGCGTTTCACTACTGATGCAGATAGCTTAAGTCAGGAAATTTCCAATCTCACCAGACCACCTCAAGAAAAAGTGGCGGGATGGGAGGTGGTTTGGGTGCCACATACAGTCATACTTACCAACTCTAGAAAATAGCGTGTAGGCAGCCAAGGACGCAGACAGGTGTCAAGGTGGACTGATTCAAAGTTCTGCCACAGTTCTTTGCCCTTGCTTGACATATCCTCATTTATCACTCAAATCCTGTAGACCCTTATACATTCCATGCCAACTCATGCCCTCACCAGTCACCCCTACCAACTCATAGCTCTTTATATCCCCCATGCCAACTCACCAAATATTCAATCTGGGCAAACCTCAAGAGCCATGTGGATATGAAACAAAATACAGTTCTAAAAATCTAATATAGATTTCACTAGACAGACTTGATTGTTAAAAACAAAATTCATGAAAGCCCATTCTAAGCTTTTTAAAATACGAAGTGCTTTATCTCTTGTAAAACAATGAACTTCTGTTCCCACCCCACATCACAGGCAGCTAATCCTTTAATAGGCTCTTTAACCTATCAAACAAACTGTGAGCTAAGGATCCTGCTGTGAGTTTATTGTAACTTTTAGAGGTCAGTCAAACGTTTGGAAAGAGCCCTTGGCCTGTTAGTGAATAGATGGCTAAATTGGTGAATTGGTGAGGTGGGTGAGTGAGTGAAGTAGGTAGGTGGATGAGGTAGGTAAAGTGGGTGAGGTGGATGGATGTGTGAGTGGGCAGGTGTAGGAGTGGGTAGTTGGGTTAGGGGGATGGTCAGGTGGTTGTGGTTAGTTGGGTCAGATTAGAGGCATAGTCAGGTGATTGGAGTGGTAATTAGATAGCTGGTGGTAGAGAAAATGCTGGAAAATCTCAGCAGGTTTGGCAGCATCTGTAAGGAGAGAAAAGAGCTGGTGTTTCAGGGCGAGGTGACCCTTTATCAAAGCTAAAAGGCAAAGAAAGTGGGAATTACTAATACTGCAGGGTGAGGGAATTAAAGATGAATCATAGTCACAGAAACCAGGGGAAAAGGCTGCTAATGGCTACCCATAGGAAGAATAAAGGGTGTGAATGGCCAAACAGCAGAGAAGCTAAAATGAGAGGGTAAGCTGTGACAGATGAAGGTGTTATGACAGGGGTGGGGGGGAATGGATGGGACAGAAATAAAATTTAGAAAAGGGGGAGCAAAGGGAGAGAAAAGGTAAGAGAAGGGGGATAATGGACCAGGAAGAGTTGGGGGGAGAAGAAAAATGAAGAAAGACAATAAAGATAAAAGGTAGAGAACAGTAAAAAAAATTAAATAACATAGAATGAAAACACAGGGGTTGAGGTGGGGTAGAACTAATCATCTGAAGTTGTTGAATTCGATGTTGAGACAGGAATGCTGTAAAGTGTCTAGCTGGAAGATGAGGTGATGTTGAGCTTCACTGGAACATTGCAACAATCCAAGGACAAGACATGTGGGCATGGCAGCAGGATTGTTTGTTGAAATGGCAAGCAACCGGAAGGTCAGGGTCCTGACTGCGCACAGACCGAAGGTGCTCAGCGAAGTGCTCAGTCTCCACTTGGTCTTTCCGATATAGAGGAGGCCACATTGGGAAAAGCGAATGCAATACACCAAATTGAAAGAGGTGCAAGTGAATGAATGTTTTGGACCTTAGATGGTAAGCATAAAAGAGGTAAAGGGATAGGTGTTACACCTTCTGCGATTGCATGGGAAGGTGCCATGAGTGACGGGAGGAGTGTTGGGTATAATGGAGGAGTGGACTCGGTTATCACAGAGGGAATGTCTTTGCGGAATGCTGACAGAGGGGGTATGGGAATCCACGGTTGAGGAAAAAGGAGCACATATTAGAAAGTGGCATCATCGGAACAAATGCGACAGATGTGAAGGAATTGAGGGAAAGGGATGGAGTCCTTACAGGATGTAGGGTGTGAAGAGATGTAGTCCAGATAGCTGTGGGAGTCAGTGGGCTTGTAATGGATATTAGTAGATATCCATTGCTGGAAGTGGAGACAGAAAGATCAAGGAAGGGAAGGAAGTATCTGAGATGGACCAGGTGAAGGTGATGGAGGGGTGGAAACTAGAAGCGAAGTTGATGAATTTTTCAAGGTGAACAAGAGTATGAAGTGGCGCCAAAATAATCATCAATGTACTGGTAAAGGAGTTGTGGGAGGAGACCTGGGTAGGCCTGGAACAAGGAATGTTCTACATACCCTGCAAAAAGACAAGCGTAGCTAGGACCCATGTGGGTACCCATTACTACTCCTTTGATTTGGAGAAAGTGGGATAAGTTAAAGGAGTTGTTGGGAGATAGAATGAGTTCAGCCAGCCAGAGGAGAGTAGTGGTAGATAGGAATTGTTTAGGCCTCTTTTCAAGAGAAAAGGGAAGAGTTCTCAGGCCATCCTGGTGTGGGATGGAGGTGTAGAGAGATTGCACATCTATGGTAAATAGGAGTCAGTTAGGGCTGTGAACTGGAAGTTGTCAATATGACACAGGGAATCAGAGGAATCCCAGTTGTAAGTGGGGAGGGAATTGACCAGGGGAGTGAGGATGGAGACTTCACTTTGCTTCTCCTTTTCTAAATTTTACCTCTGTCCAATTCATTACCCCCATCCCCCAATGTCTTCATCTGTCATAGCTTATCTTACTTTAGCTTCTCTGCTATTTGGCTATTCACACCCTTTATTTTCTCTGTGGACAGCCATTAGTGGCCTTTTTCCCTGAATTCTGTGGCTAAGTCTCATCTTTCATTCCCTCCCCCTGCAGTATAAATATCTTCCACTTTCTATGCCTTTTAACTTTGACAAAGAGTCATGTGGACTTGAAACTGGTTGGGAGACTGGCTGGGATTTTCCAGCATTTTCTCTTTTGGTTTTGGATTCCAGCATCCGCAGTAATTTGCTTTTATCCAGGTTGTTGGGTAGTTAGGTACAAAGAACAAAGAACAACCCAGCATGGGAAACAGGCCCTTCGGCCCAATGAGCCCACACCACCGCATCCTCCTACACCTACCCTGCCCTGCGTGTATGCGAGTGGAACCCCTAACTTAGCCAGATTCAGGGGAGAATAGTGTCAATTTGGTATACCAATCAGCCTAAGAGCACATCTTTGGGGTGTGGGAGGAAACCGGAGCGCCCGGAGGAAACCCACGCAACCACAGGGAGAATGCGCAAACTCCCACAGACACAGGCCCAGATCCATGTATCTGCACAGCTAGCAGTGATAGTCACTGAGCTGTTGCGGCGCCCGTCTGCTGGTCCAGGATTAAGCATACACAATGACACGAAGTACTAGGCCACTCCCGGAACCTCCAAGAGCAGCCCACGCACGACCCACCGTGTGCATGCCCCTTGTTTGACAACAAGGTGGACCGCCACCTGCGGAATAAAAAGACAAAAACGTTAACATATAAGTTTGCATTTCCGGTGTCTCCCGAGGCTCTGACCCTATTTAATACTCCCTACTATAACCCTCCATCCTTGTTTCGCTCATGTGTCTATCTAAGTAAACCTTAAACAAGTCCAACGTGCCTGCCTCCACCACCCTACCCGGTAGCGCGTTCCATACCCATACCCCAGGTGGTCTGGGGTTAGTCAATTCTGGTTGGGTGGGGTAGTTGGGTGTGTAATTGGGCGGTTGGGGGGGGTAGTCAGGTTGTTGGGAAGCTAGTAGGGTAGTAATCAGGTAATTGGCGTGGTTAGTTGTGAAGTTATCCAACTGTTAGACCAGGTATTAAACTTTCTAACATTTTGTGGGTAAGTGCCTTATAGCGAGACCGAGAGTACACTTTAAGCTCATGGTCAGAGACATTCATAGAGGGCATCAGTCGATCAGAAATTTAAACATTCTGGGCAATCCCCTCATATATTCAGCATCAGGACTTCCAGGGGATCCAGATACATCTCTTCCACCTATGTTCAGTCATCGATGATCCAGAGACCAGCAGGTTTGGGCCACAGTTTCTTGTTGTGCTTTGCTGCAACAGAATGGATTACAAGACCATTTTAGAAGGCAGTTAGAGGCAACCATGTTGTTGTGGGTCTGCAGCCATACGTAGGCCATATCAGCTTAGGGTGGTGGATTTCCTTTCTTGAAGGCTAACCAGAGTGAACCAGATGGGTTTTTACAACACATGGGTTTATGGTTACCATTACTGAAATAATTTTCATTTGTTGCATTTAAATTCCTCAGCTGCTGTGATGGAATTTGAACTCATCTCTCTTCATTAGTCCAGGCTTCTGGATTACCAACCCAATGACATAACCACTGTGCTACCATACTCAATTTCAAATCATGGACAGATGAACTGGGTTCTCATAAACACAATCAATCAATTGGCATCATCCTCTCGAACAAAAATGTAATCTGATCTTTACATCAGTGAAGGAATAAATTGCACTGATGACATTGGGAGCCTAAAACTGAGAAAACGTTCTATTTTCTGTCTTAAAGGTTCTCTATTTTAAGCACAAAAGCTTATTAGAAAAATAAATAGTTTATGTCCACCGAAGCACAGTCCTTCAATATAACTGAGTAAAATTATGTAAGTTTTGATTCATGCAATATTGATTAATTAATATTACAATGTAAATTTCACAGTTATAACAATACTCTTAAGACAAAGCATCTTGAATTACACTGCACTCTGTTAATATCAGGTGAGCCTTCTCACATGTTGTATTTCCATATCCTTCTTCACAAAGGACATTCTTGTAACCATTAAAATTTATATCATTTGCAGGATTGGTTTAACTGTTCTATCACTGACTTCCAGAGTCGTGTCTCTGACAAAGCTAGGTTGTGTTTCCTTTGGCAGCACCTTCTGTAATTAATAATTGACACTGCTTTCTCAAATTTATTTACAAAGTGACCATTAGATGATACAGGCCTTAAGGACACTGATTGAATAATGCAGCAGCTGTGACCAAATGGGAGGTCGGATGATTTAATCTATGTTTTTCCTGTAATGACTGCCTCCGTCTTGATTTTCCATTGCTTATTTATCGGAACTCAGCCAATGGTTTTAAACTGGGATATAGCTACCTGTGAAAAATCAGACTAGGAGTATTGAAAGCAAATCAAATGGTTAGGGTGATATCTTGGGTGGAATTCTCTAACGACCCTGCCAGTGGGTTCAATGGCAGGCAGTGAGTGGGGCCTGGGATGGGGTTTTGGCAGGATTTAAAGATGTATTATGCTGGCCTGAATTTCCTGTGGGATCATCTGTTGGTGCCCGCCATAGTGGATCGGGAAACCTGCTGGAGGCTGGCATGAAAATCATTTGCATCCTGCTAATGGGATATAGGTGAAGGACTGTCAAGAAACTTCCACTCACACCCAATTCTCCACAACACTATAGAGTAGGGAGGGCATTTACAGGTGGATCTTCCGTGTCCTGAAGGAGTTCCATCTTCCAGCCTCAGGATGTTCCTGGAGGTCCATCTGCTTCCCCAATAGCTTCGTCTGGCCTCAGAGCTCTCTCATCGATGTATCATCATTTTCAGGAGGTTCAGCTTCTTTCTGCAATATTGGGTCAGCGATGCTGAGTGCCTTTCCAATATGGTGCCCAGATACAATGGTGGATTGCATACCATCAGGCCTCCCTGCTATGGAATACAGTATAAAATGCCCAGGGCTCTATTTTACTATTTTGAATCTAAGTCCTTCAAACTGGCATTGGTTCAGATCCGACTTTTACACCTGTTCTCAGGCGACTCCTTCCCCCCAAATACACTCTGCCTGAAGAAAAGCAGCGATTCTAAATTGTATTGCAGAAGCCTGTGGGCATGACTTATTGCGCCCCAAAACTGCAAATCCAATCGGTGCCTCCAACTGCACATGCATAGAAAGAAAAAATAGAGAAATGCTCCCCGACCACATTGCTCCCAGGCTGGATAATGCGTCCCCTCTGCCCCCCCATAGACATTGCCCCATCCCCACATAACTGACCACCTTATCCCCGCCACGTTGACTGATCACAGGCCCCTTCCCCTTCCCATCCACCATCACACGCAGAGTGGCAGTGGATCCCGTCTTCCCTCTTCACTGATCATACACAGAGTGGCAGCAGACATCTCCCTACCCTCACCTCCCTGCCTCATGCACCAGAGAGCTATCTGACCTGCTGCCCGCTCCCTCCCCCACCACCAATCTGAGTCAGAGAGCCACCGGAAGCTTGGAATTTACCTCCTCAGAAGCTGGAGCACCCGAATCGGATCTTTGCGGACCATGTCTGTCTTGTGCCGAATCTGGTTGGGGGAACGCAGTGGTAAAGGGGGAAGTGCTGGCCCAGATGACCATTTTCAGCCCTTGGTAAAGGGGGAACTGGCATGGAGGTGGGTGTGGATTGCGCTACTCGCCTCACGCCCGACTTTGTCAAGTTTTTGCGCCCGAAAACAGGAGCAACTTGATGGTAAAATTGGGCCCCCATTGCATAATGAATGAGGTCGGGGTGAGAAATTTGGTGTGGTTTCCTGCTGGCTGCCACAATAGTAAATGCTCCACATTCCCGCTTCGACCACAAGACTTTGTCCCAGAAAGGAGAATTTCTCCTCTTTTCCTCTCATTGCAATTTATGCAACTATCTCTGAACTCAGGTCATGTGGATGCTCAAGTGAGCTCCCAAATTGTTTACAAGTCAACTTCATGCCACCAAAGAATTTCAGATTCTCTACCTGACTCTATCATCTTGTTGATTCCTGTCCTCTGTTCATAACAAAAACATGCCTCTTCTAATATCATCCATGCCATGCTCCCTGATCTTGACTGTTGCTGAAGTTCAGACCAAAGATCTTTCTTTATATTGAATTTCTCTTGGTCTTAGGCTTTTCTCTTCTGTTTTCGCCTCTGCTTCCACTTAATCATATCATCTTAAATTTCTCTTCTCTTGAGTATTTTCCTCCCAATCCCTACCCAATACATTATGATCTCTCTGACTTCCTATTCTCCTTCTGTCTGCCAGAGTTTAAATCCACCTTAAATAACTTGATAATTAGCTTGACATTCTCCGAAAGGCCTACCAAGCCACCCATCACCACTGCCTGAATATGAGCAGCAACATCATTCACCCAGCTCCTCTCTTACTAACATTTCAACCCAGCATATCCACTGGGGACTAATCGCACCAACCTCTTTCCCATCCTATGAAACCCTCCATTCACTTTACCAGCAGATGACCAACCACAGCCCCTGTCTGCATTTCCCTCAACATTCACTCACATAAAAGGCTCCAGCCATTCACCTATTGCACCAATGAAAGGGTTAAAAACAGTTTTCCACAACCGGTGCCTTACATCTGCCATTGTTGCAGTTTTATCTCTGTAACCATGACTGTGTTTTCCATTGCTATGCTTAATTTTCTTTTAGTAGATAAACTTATTAATATTATAAGACTGTGGCTGAAATTCAGTGCTGACATGAGCTGGTGAAGATGCCTGACATTATGTAGCAATCTCTCTCGATTCTGACGCAATCTTCTCCATTATTGACTCTGTTCCAGAGGTCCGTAAAGAAACTGTTAAAGAGAGGCAAACTAGAACTGTGTGTATTTTCAAAAAGCATAGAAGAATTAATATAAGTTTACAAAGCTCAATTCTCTTGATATGTCATTAGGATTAAATCGCAATGTTTTGATCGTTAAAGAAATATCTTTTTTTATGTGTTCAGCGGTTGAAAACAAAGCTGTATCAGCCAAACATTACCTGCCAGAAATGAAAGGCCAGCCATTTGTTTACTAAGGTAGCTCAGTTTACTAAGGTCTCAGTTTGTTTACTGAGGTCTCAGCTTTACAATGGGATGAATCCCAACAGAATGGTGCATCGTCATATTATCACACTGGCAAACCAAAGAGGGTGAACCTGACGAAGACCCTTGTAGAACTACATAATTAAAATGCAAGCGTAAGATCTCAAATGAAATCCAGTAAATTAGAGGTATTACTCAGTAAATAAATTTTATTACATGTGGGCATTAAATCACTAATTCATTCATTTTAGCTTTAAAATATCATGCAGAGGTGGTCACATTGGGAAATTTGACAGGTTGAAGGCTCACAATACATTTATTATCAGTGAGTGAGCTAAAAGCATCATGTAGGAGTTAAAATTCCACTGAACAAATTAATTCATTTGTGAAAATGGAAATAGTTTTTCCTCCTATCTCTTTGGCAATAGTTACATTTTTCCCTGAAGGAAAAATGGCATGGTTCCAGCCACCAGAGGGCTCTCAGAACTGCTCCAAGAAATCACCTCTCACACATCCATTTTGAAGAGAGTTGATGTAAATTGCCAGACAGAACAATGGTAAAGAGTTAATACAGCAGCACGATAAATATTGTCCTTACTTACAAGGAGAGGGCAGACCACATGACATTGCATTGACTAGTATATATATTAAACCAGGCACTCCTTGGGGTAAAAGCAGAGAGACGAATGGATTATGCTGCTGAGAGGCAGAGTGAAAACATTTGATAATGGCTTATCATTTGCCACATTGGAACTCCAGTTTTGCAATGTGACTACATACAGTAATTTTAACAGCATCGTTAAATTGCAGAAAACTAATTTTGACGAAACAAAGAAGCAAGTGAAATTAATAACAAAGGTTCAATTTCCTCTGAACACAGTTATAGCTTAGTAATTGATGTATCAGCATAAAATCTTGCCTGTGCTACTTTAACACACTCATTAACCTGTTTATTTGAATAGCTGCTACCATTGATAAGAATTCATGTGAAGGCATCAAATAGCACAACAGAGGACATTGAATCATTAGCTTATATTTGAATTGTTCAGAACCTTAATTTGGTTTGGGATTTCCTGGCAAGCTTTGAACTTGAACAAATGCAGAAACTAGAAGATTGAAAAGTTGTGGCTGGTGACTCAAATGCACCAAGTAGCATTTTGATTTCTGGATCGGGAGTGTCACACTGGACTAAAACTGACAGCTAAGCCCTCCCAGTTCTGATTTGATGCTGGGGCCTGTACCCTTTGGTTTCCATTGCTTTTTTGGCTCTCAAATCCAATATTTATCCTCATCCCTCAACTCTTGGAGGAAGGCTCCCCTATTTTATTCAAATGGGGCTAGGAATTCCCCATAAGGCTTTCCCACTCACTCCTGCATCCTCATCCACTGCCAATCCATCAAGTTAAATTGGACTTCTATATGGATTCAAATATAAGAAATATGTCATAAAGGAAAACTTTCCCTGGATGCTTTAGGTGCTAATGGATGTCCTAGGTGATGAAAATGGAATCTTCAGGTGAAATGCTTGTTTTGCTATCTTAGTAAAAGAGTTCAAACTTACTTTGACCAGGTGATTGCCTGATTGCCACTTGAATTGTCTGCTATCATCCATTAAGGAATATAGACTAGCATTTGACCTAAACTAGTGATAACTTGACCTAAAATAGTAATAACTATCATTATCATGAAAGAGGTAGTGTTGGGAAAGCTAATGGGGCTAAAAGTAGAAAAGTCTCCTAGCCCTGATGGAATGCATCCCAGGGTATTAAAAGAGATGGCAGGGGAAATAGCAGATGTACTAGTGGTAATTTACCAAAATTTGCTGGTCTCTGGGGTGATTCCTGCAGATTGGAACACAGCAAATGTGATGCCACTGTTTAAAAAAGGAGGTAAACAAAAGGCGGGTAACCGTAGGCTGGTTAGCTTCTGTAGTATGGAAAATGCTTGAATCTATCAGCAAGGAAGAAATAGCGAGACATCTGGATATAAATTGTCACATTGGAAAGACACAGCATGGGTTCATGATGGGCAGGCCATGTTTGAGTAATTTAGTGGAATTCTTTGAGAACATTACACACACAGTAGACAATGGGGGATCTGTGGATGTGGTTTTTCTGGGTTTCCAGAAGGCATTTGACAAGGTGCTGCACCTAAAGCTCTGCGTGAGATAAAGGTGCACAGTGTTATGGGTAATGTATTAGCATGGATAGAGGATTGGTTAACTACAGAAAGCAAAGAGTGGAAGTAAATGGATGTTTTTCTGATTGGTGATCGGTCGTGGTATGCCTCAGGGATCAGAGTTGGGGCACAATTATTTACAATTTACATAGATGATTCAGAGTTGGGGACCAAGTATAGTGTATAAAAATTCACACATGGCACTAAGATGAGTGGCAGAGCAAAGTCTGCAAAGGGATATAGATAGTCTAAGTGAGTGGGCAAGGGTCTGGCAGATGGAGTACCATGTTGGTAAATGTGAGGTCATCCATTTTGGTGGGAATAACAGCAAAATGGACTATTATTTAAATGATAAAAAAATTGCAGCATGCTGCTGTGCAGAGGGACCTGGGTGTCCTTGTACATAAATCACAAAAAGTTGGTTTGCAGGTGCAGCAGGTAATGAAGAAGGCAAATGGAATTTTGTTTTTCATTGCTAAAGGGATGGAGTTTAAAAGCAATGAAGTTATGTTGCAGCTGTAAAAGATGCTGGTGAGGCCATACCTAAAGTACTGTGTACAGTGTTAGTTTCCTCATTTGAGAAAGGGTATACTGGCACTGGAGGGGGTGCAGAGGAGATTCACTAGGTTGATTCCAGAATTGAGAGGGTTGGCTTATGAGGAGAGACTGAGTAGACTGGGGATATACTCATTGGAATTCAGAAGAATGGAAGAGATCTCTTAGAAACATATACGATTAAGAAGGGAATAGATAAGATAGAAACAGGGAGGTTGTTTCCACTGGCAGGTGAAACTAGAACTAGGGGGCATAGCCTAAACTAAGGGAGAGCAGATTTAGAGCTGAGTTGAGGAGAAATTTCTTCACACAAAGGCCTGTGAATCTGTGGAATTCCCTGGCCTGTGAAGCAGTTAAGAATACCTCATTGAATGTTTTTAAGGCAAGGATAGATAAATTTTAAAGGAATTAAGGGTTATGATGAGCGGGCAGTTAAGTGGAGCTGAGTCCACAAAAGGATCAGCCATGATCTTAACAAATGGCGGAGCAGGTTCGAGGGACCAGATGGCTTACTCCTACTCCTAGTTCTTATGTTCTTATTAAAGTATTCCTTTAAGATTGACCAGCTAATTGGGAGTAAAATATAATTGCCAAGGATTTTGGATAGTATATTTAAATGTATGTCACATTTTACTGATCATTGGAGGTTTGAAGAGGACTTTCAAAACACATTTGGAGGTTTTCTGGGACACCTTTTCAAGGTTTCGTCAACACTCTATCAACATTTATTTTGGAAATGATCACTCCCACCCCCCACCCATCCACCCCCCCCTTCCCGCAGCTCCCCCCACCCCCCGTCTTGACACCCCCACCATATTACTCAACCTTATTGGACACCTTATAAGGGTCACCAGGAAGAAAGAGAATGTCTGGTCATTGGCATTTTGCGAGGGAGGTGTCTCCCTTGGTCTGCCTGGGAGAAAGACATGTGGTCAGGTATATCACTGGCTGCTACTACAGGAGAGAAGGAGGGGTGGATTCCGTCTTCCCTTGGATAGAGGACATTCCTACTCCCAAAGTCCCCTCCGCCATTTCCAGCATTATGTCCAAGAACCAATAGGCCTTCATACCCAGCTCTTGATCCAATCTGAAATAAGGCTTGTCAGCCTCAATGGAAATGGGTGTGTGGAACTTACATATACTGTTGTGCAAATATGTGTGATTAACCAGCACTTCAGCACTAAGCTTTCAGGTGTCTCTGTCTTTTAGAGCTTCAGGTAAGATTAAATTATGATCATCAGCAATTAACAAAATTGCATGCTTAAAACCAGATGTTCAAGCAGCCTTATAAATACCGTATTGGTTTTTACCCTTTGGCCAAAATAAATCCTGAAAGTTTCTTGTTGCTTAATGACTAATATCCAATGCTGTTTGTGTTGTGTATGTTGGGGGTACTTTACATTAAGTTGATTTATTAGTGTACAAGTAGGCTATTTTCACAGTAATTGCAATGCAGTTTCTGTGAAAATCCCCTAGTTGCCACACTCCGGTACCTGTTCAGGTACACTGAGGGAGAATTTAGCCAATGCACCTAACCAGCACATCTTTTGAACTGTGGGAGAAAACTGGAGCACCCAGAGGAAACCCATGCAGACACAAGGAGTATGTGCAGACTCTGCACGGACAGTGATCCAAACCAGGAGCTGAACCCTTGTCCCTGATGCGATGAGATAGCAGTGCTAACCACTGTGCTACCATGTCACGGTTTAAGTGCATCAGAGAGTATGTGTTGCATTGATCAGTGGAATGAACTGATTTTGTTTTAATTACGCTGTCAAGCACTTAAGAAATGATTGCTAGCTTTGCCATATTTCAAATACCGATTATTATTCTAAATGGACTTGCAGTTGTAGTTGTCAGACAATAAGCTGAAATAATAACAGGTTTTCTTTGCTGGCTACAGTGATCCAGCAGCAAAGTACTCCACAGTGTTTGCACTATTACCATTAGCATTATTATTCCGATAAATTGAGAAAAAAAATTAAAATAAGAAAATAAAAGAAGTGGAGTGAAAGAAGTTTCAAACATTTGAAAGAATAGTTGGCACTGATTTATCTGGCAAGTTTTTAGCATTTTTCTCTTTTCAACAGCAAGTTTTTTGTACAATAAAATTAGGTAAAGTATTCTGAACATATTAAACAAGCAACTTTGCCTGTTGAAGAACCAGAGGGGAGATGAGGAGAATGTATTTTTAAGCAGTGGGTTTCCATGATGTTAAACATCATTCAGTATCACAGGACACAGGCGGAGAAGTATCACCTCATTTTCTGCAGTGAGTTCTTTGACTGCTGAGACCCATTTTGGCTGGGAACGAGCAAATGCGGATTGAACAGTGGATTCTGAGGCACTGGATAGAGATTCTACATTTTTCAACTAAGACATACTCTGGTGATGTATACATTCAGCCAAATGGGGCTCATGATAGGAGCTAATTTCATGGATGGTTTTTGCCTAGGCTTTCCTTTTTGAGCAAATTGTTTAAATTATTTTGCACTGTTTCAGAGTTGTTTTAAGTGGTCTTCATATCACCTTTGCTATCCAGCACAAACATTAATATTTCAGTTGTAGTGTGCCAGAGAAGATTTTCTTTACTGTGTCACCTTAAAAAGGTAATGGAGGCAATCCAAAAATGACAAAAGGGAACCAGATATGTTCTTAAAAAGAAACACGTTGCGGGGCTAGTAGGAAAGAGTAAGAGGATAGAATTTGTTCTTTCAAATAGCTAGCAGAGGCACAATGGACCAAAATGGCTTCCATCAGTGCAGTATCATTCTATGATCCACACTGAATTCATACTCTTGGCAGAATTCCAGTCTTTTGGCCTATGTTACAGCCTCAAAGACTCAACTAAATATTTTCTGTTGTACAATTTCACACAAACCTCACATTTTGATTTCATTATGACAGTACACCCACATTAGTAACACAATACCATCTCCTTTGTCAAAATTACAGAGTATCATTTTGTTGGGGCTCAAACAGATTTGCTCAAGATGCAATTAGTTCAGAGTGCTCCTTAATGCATTTTTCATGCAATATTTTATACCGCATCGCCATCACAGGTCGTATCTTCAGAGTGAATCTGGTGTAGATTTAATATCTGGATGAAATCTGGTAGAGTAAACAATACTGGAATATGGGTAATTGCCTTCAGTTCCTTTAGGATCCTTACCCTATCAGGCTTTGCAATTGCTTGGCAACAAGAATGCCCCTGGGGTGGCATTAACTGAACCTGACATCACTTCATTGGCACCTTCTTTCTCTGAAAGCTGTATATGCAGAGAGTAATATATATATTCTATAGAGAATGGTTCAAGTGAGACACCACAGTCACAAGCATGAAGGCCTGCATGGTACTTATGGAAATAAAATTGGATGCAATGAAGATGTCACATGTATTTAATTTATTTTAAATAACCATACTTACAGCTATCACTTGTAATAAAGCAGCAATTAAAATTGGATTGCTTGGAAGTTATGTTTTGTTTGAACAGCCATTGCATATGTCTGACTGACTGCTTTAGTACCCTGCAGAACAACTAAAAGCTACAATACTGTATGATATACCTCTTGTGGGAGACTAAGAAGTGATAGTGGCAACTTGTTTCAGCAGGGAAATCCATATTACCAGCAAGCTCTGAGATTTGTGCTTTCTGAGCACTGGTCACTGGTGACCCAATATCTCTTTCGTGGGTAGAGTTCCTGACAGACCAAATAAATCAGTTTGAAACTGAACTGGTTCCACACTATGACTAATAGGTTCTTGAACCCTGCCCACCATATAGTCCTTAGTGAGTCAGCCTTGGAGCATAATGTTATAATTTTCCACCCCAAATACCATTAGGTAATGGAAATGTGAAAATACACAGCACTGGGATAGGCTGCACATTCTCTTCATTGTGATGGCAGCCAATCAATGCAACTACTACCTAGTGTTACATCAGTTGCTGGGTAGCTGGAGACAGATTTTTTTTCATTCAACAGAGGCTTTGTTTGTTCACAAGGTGCTCCATAGAGACATTCTAGCTCCAACTTCTGATTTCTGCCTTATTACCTACTCCATGCAAGCTTCCAGCATTCAACCTCCCTATTGAGTGGAACTTATAGTTTGGGAGCAGGGATTCTTGGAAAAGTGATTTTGGTTCTCAAAAACTCTCAGTGATCAAAATCACCTAAGTTGTCATCTACTGGAGCAAAAGACGCTGAGTCAAAGATGCAGCAGATTTAGCCACTGCTCCAAGTAGTGTTGGAGAGTAGAGTTGTCCTGTTTGACACTCCAGGACACTCTCTTCACAGCATAATGCTTTGAAAGTACACAGGTTCAAAGCTCAATCATCCAGACATGATCAGTCTAACAACTAATGCAAAAGATCTTTGTTAACATGTCATATTGCCAAGGTAAGATTACCAGCCAGGGAGCAATGCCA
This sequence comes from Carcharhinus amblyrhynchos, assembly GCF_965287045.1. Lineage (NCBI taxonomy): Eukaryota > Metazoa > Chordata > Chondrichthyes > Carcharhiniformes > Carcharhinidae > Carcharhinus > Carcharhinus amblyrhynchos. The sequence continues at coordinate 57,579,400 of NC_137334.1, forward strand.
AGTAGATGTGCAAAATTTGGATGCTCCAGTATTCCCTTGCAAGTTGTTACATGGTTATTGTTATCCATGCAAAGCACACAAATCACCTTACTGCATGCCCATATTGCAGCTGGGCATGGATTCAAGATGATGATCAATAATGAAAACCTTTGTTTGATCAGCATTTTAAAGGTGCAATATACTAAAAAAGAATCTGTGAACATGACAGGATTCAAGATGCATGTTTATTTACTCACATAAGTGAACTATAGGGTGGGCATTGTACATTATTTAATGTACTCCTGATAGCTCCAACAGTTCAAGGTTACTTTTCCACCTGCTTAATGAAGCAGCCTATAACAGGAGGAAGCTGACATGAATTGAGAAGGGTTCCAAAAGTAGAATGTCTTGATTTAATTTATAGACGTCACACTGAAATTTTTAAGTGATAGAATAAAGGAGTAGGGAGGTTAAAGACCATTGCAGTCTTGTTATTTTCTCTCCGTTCACTTGCTGTTTCAGACTTGAGCATGACACAATGGATAATTCACAATACATTGTTTTGCAATCACTATTTGAAAATGTCTCATGCCCTCAAAAATCCAACATAAATGTCCTTAAATTCCCATAGATGTGGTTACACAAAACAAACCCAAGCTCCAGACTGAAACAGTACTTCACAACATCTATCTATCATGGCACCCAACACGAGAAGGGCAAATTTGATGGTGAATGTAGAGGGAGTGCTGGATAAATCCTTGAAAGTATATGAGGAGGAGTAAATAATAATGTCAGTGAAGCAGCAGGAATTTGATGACAAGAAAACCGGCTTCCATCCTTCTTCAGCTGTAGAGTCTAGGGATTTGAACCTGTTGTAATCTGTGCACAAGAAGGCAAGAAAAATCCAGCACCTGGTCTCCCCACTGCCTACCACCTGCCCATGCACTCTCTGAAATTTTACTGGGAGGAGAGGGCAAGTGTTGGGTGACCCAGTTATCGTTGGGCAGACTGATGCCCTTAAGTGGCCAACTGATGATACTCAGAGGCCTTGTCTGCTTGCCGCCAGTATTTTACACATGGTAGGGAAAAGCCCATGCCTTGTGAGAAACTTTAATTGCACGAGCTTGTGTTAGGAAAGGGTTGAAGACCTTCTTTGGGACCCCATGGCCTATAGGAAGCCTGGCACCTCCTTTTTACCCTCTCACGGCCTCTTGAACCCAACCCCCACAACCACCATCCACTCGTTCCCGTTATCCCCACTCACCCTCTCTTATCTGACCTCCCCCCCAACATGGACCTACCAATCTATTTGGGCTTCTCAGTTTTGAGATCACCTGTAGTCCCAGCAGTACTTCTTGACGATGATGCTGGAATTACAAAGCTGCCAATCAGCTGCCAATGTCCAGCCGCTCTCTACGGCAGGCATTCCTTGTGAGAAACAGGCGTAAGACTTGCCTTTAAGTAATTAACATTGCTCCAAGTACTAAGTTGCATGAAGGCAGTCATCAGGAGCATGGGTGGGTTCTCCCCACCCAAACCTTTCCACAATTCACACAGCTACAATAAAGCCAATGGCCATTTCCTTTTCCTCCACTTCAGTACATTAGGGTTCACATGGAGAGCAATGTTTCAGTGATTTCCTTACAGATCAGCAGTCAGTGTAAGGAAATGGTCCAAAGCAGGTACAGGTATTGTCGTAAGAGGTGAATATAGTTGGTCATTCAGCACAAATGATAGCAGATATGCTAGAAAGTCATCCACTGCAGAAACAAATACGATTGAACTAACTGCAGTGTCAACTCACGGTATTAGAAAATACAGGGCTACTTCTATTCTCAAAGGCTTCTACTAACGACCAGCAGCCAGTCACCTCATTTTCTCTCCTCATCAGGAAAGCTTATAGGATGAGCACTGAGATTGGCACTGGAAGATCAAGAGAGGCTCTCGGCAAAATAATTATTAGCAGGGCAAACGTTTTATTGCTCTTTATTCAAACTTTGTTGGTATAGAATAAAGTTGTACTGATTAAAGAATATATATATATATCTGTTCTCCAGATATTGCAAGAATTAATTGCATATTGGGCACAGTACAGGCACGGATAGGAAAATTAACTAAATGAGATGCTTAAACTTGTTTATTTGAGCTTGATATTTCACTCTTCAAGATGCACAGTGGCAACCTTCTGAGGTTCATTGCCAGAGTCCCAATATGATTTGCTGTGCAGATAGATGACCGCTTCCATCATTAGGCATTCATTGATTGTGACATTGTGAGACAATTAAGCAGCAAAGAACTTGAGGCTGCCTCGCTAAATATTTTTAAGACGCGGGTTGATAGGTTTTTGATAGGCAAGGGGATTAAGGGTTATGGGGAGAGGGCAGGAATGTGGAACTGAGCCACGACAGATCAGCCATGATCTTATTGAATGGCGGGGCAGGCTCGAAGGGCTAGATGGCCTACTCCTGCTCCTATTTCTTATGTTCTTATAATCTGTTCAGACAGCTGAGGCAATGCTTCCAGATGCCAATGGTTGTTCTATTATCATCCTGGTAGTTACAAGGGCCTTGACATTTGTGCATTCATTAATGACTTCTGTTTCATAGAGATTTTATAGACAGTACGACAATACTAGCAGCCTTGATTTGCTGGAGTCATTCTTGAATTTTGTTTTATCATCCAAATAATACAAGCACAAAGGATGGTTTTGAAATATATATATATAAAAGACTCAGGTCTGGCAAATGGAGTTAACCTACACAACCATCTACTCCTGCTGAATGATAACCTGGGCTATGATGGAATGGAAGCTTTTATCGTTCATGGTAATTCTTAGTCATGGCAGTGATCTACAGATCGCATGACAGTACAACTTCATAATGCACCCCAGGTCTACCTCAAGCACCATTTCTCTCCACAGTATTTTACTTTCAGTTTGTCTGGTCGGCAGCCAATATTGGCTGAACAGAAACTTGCTCCAATTAAATATTAGGAAGATTGAATCGTTGGTGGGATTCTCCGGCTGTTCATGCCAGGAGGATCCTTTGGTTCCACTGCAGTGAGCAGAGACTTGGCTGAGTGCTGAATTATCTTTTCTTGCTGACAGCGTTGGCAATCCATGAATGGCCAGCAAATTCTGGCCATCATCAATGGTCCCCTCAAGACTATATTCTCTAGCCACCAACTGCATTTTGGTCACTGATTGAGGATGAACCTGACCAGACTGTTCACATCCTAGTTAGCCTATTTGATCCTGAGCTGCGTTTCTGACCCCATATTCTCTCCGTCACCTACGTCATCAACAATCATCTGCGTAACATTACCTGTATCTGTCACCTCCTCAGCTTATCTGAAAACCTCATCTGTGCCTTTGTAACTTCTAAATTCAACTATCCCTATGGTCTCTTGTTGCTCTTCTTGCATATTTCATGAACTTGAATGTATCCAACTTTCTTGCCCATTTCCTAATTCGCACCAAGACTGGTATTTTACTGGCCTGCCCACTATGGGAATCAGAGCGGGTGAGGGGCAGAGCATGGAAAGGTTCGTTGACCTCGGGTGGGATTTTATGGTTTTGGGACGAATGAAGCTGTAAATTCCTGCCCCAAGTCTCTATCATCCATTTCCCATATGTTCAAATTGGTTCTCAGTCCAGCATCTACTCTATTTTCAAATTTGCGTCCTTGTTTTCAATTCCTTCATGGCCTCACTCCCCACTCCTTATCTTTATAACCTCCTTCTGCTCTACAACCCTCTGAAACCTCTGTGTTTCTCTAATTCTTGATTCTTACACATTCCAAATTTTCATCAGCTGTTAGGCCCTGGAATTCTGGCATTTCTTCCCAAAATCTCTTCGCCTCTCTACCTTCTTTCAAGATATTCCTTAAAAGTTACTCATTTGGATTAATATTTCCATATGTGCTCCAATGAAGTACCTTGGGATATCTTGTGCATTAATGGCAGTCCATAAATGATAGTTATTGTTGTTATGAAGACCGTCTCCCTGACAATCTCAGGTAACTGACCCTCTCCCTGTAAAAATGGTGTGAGTGGACAGGCAAACATCCTTTCTTTCACCTACTTTCTCCAAAATAAAACTGAAGGAATAAGGATAGAATATAAAAGCAGGGAGGTCTTGCTGCAACTGTATAGGGCACTGGTGAGGCCATAGCTGGAGTACTGTGTGCAGTTTTGGTCGCCGCACTTACGCAAGGATATTTTGGCCTTGGAGGGAGTGCAGAGGAGGTTTACTAGGCTGATACTGGAGTTGAGGGGGTTGAACTATGAGAGGCTGAATAGACTGGGTTTATACTCGTTGGGAGTTCAGAAGGATGAGGGGGGATCTTATAGAGACGTATAAGATAATGAAGGGGATGGATAGGGTAGAGGTAGAGAGATTCTTCCCGCTCAGAAAGGACAGCAGGACTAGAGGGCACAGCCTCAAGATAAGGGGGGGGCAGCTTAGAACGGAGTTGAGGAGGAACTTCTTCACTCAAAGGGTGGTGAATCTCTGGAATTCTCTGCCCGTTGAAGTGGTGGAGGCTACCTCGCTAAATATATTTATGACACGGGTAGATAGGTTTTTGATAGGCAAGGGAATTAAGGGTTATGGGGAGAAAGCGGGAAAGTGGAACTGAGCCACTTCAGATCAGCCATGATCTTATTGAATGGCTGGGCAGGCTTGAAGGGCTAGATGGCCTACTCCTGCTCCTATTTCTTATGTTCTTATGTTCTTATGTTAGGTCTGTTCAATCCAATGAGCATGCTTAAAATTCTGGTCAATGTTATCAAAAGCTAAACAGTTCCCCTTTCGGGAATCATTTCCTGAAAGACCAGAACTTCAGCTGGCCTTTAATACCCATTACAGAGCTGAACACACAACATAATCCCTGCATGAAGAATGGGCTTTCATTAACATCCCATTAGCATTAAATTGCCTATTAAAATGTGCTTTTCATGTTCCACATGACAGTGATTAACAGCAGAGATTGACCACATGGGAAACTTAAGCAATAGATTTTTAGTGATGAGCTGATGACCGTTAAAATTACCCAAATTCCAAGTCGTGGACAGTCTGGCATGTTCTAGTATTTGTACTAGAATGGAAATGCCCACTAGTCAGAAATTCCACCCCAATACAATTAAACATCAATCGGCACAGTATCACAGTGATTAGCACTGCTGCCTCACAGCGCTAGGGGCCCAGCTTTGATTCCCGATTTGGGTACTTTCTCCCCGTGTCTGCGTGAGCTTCCTCCGGGTGCTCTGGTTTCCTCCCACAGTCCGAAAGACATGCTGGTTAAGTGCACTGGCTGTGTTAAATTCTCCCTCAGTGTATCCAAACAGGCCGGAGTGTGGTGACTAGGGGATTTTCACAGTAACTTCATTCCCTACTTGTGACACTAATAAATAAACTTTAAAATTCAAACTGTGATAAAAGAGTTTCCTATTACCTTTTGGTCTGCTAGAACACTACAGTCGCAGAAATAACTTTTATTTAAAGGATGCCTAAAACCCTTTTACTCTATTAGTTTTCTTTAACTCATTTGTCTAAGATATTTATGATAAAAAAATTAAACTCGAACCATTTGTAACTCAACTTATTTTACTGTGTACAACTTTGATTAGCCTTCTGTGCAATAACTACTGTTTTTGATATAGATTTTTAACATTTATGGGTATAATTATGGATCAGCTTTCAGTCTGGGACCTGAAGTAATGTGATGCCTATTTGGTCAACCCAAGTTTCACTGCTAACTGCTTCTTGTATTAAAGTAGTTGACAATGAAGCTTTGTGCATATTTGGACAAAGGCAGCTGTCTCTCCCATGATGACTAATAGTATTCTTTGCACTGAAGAATCAGACTAGGTTTGTGTCCAAGTCATACTTTTCAGAAAAGGCCAACTGGAATACAGATTAAACAATAATATTATCAGTAACTAATTTAATGAAACATGAAAATTGTTTTCAATACAACTTGCTTTGAAAGTTATTATAAGTGACTGATTAGCATAGTTTGCCACAAAGAATAATTTCTACGCCACAGTTCATTTCTCTAAGATGAATACCCTGGGTGATATCGACTTTATGTAATTCCTGTTACACAATGCATTGAGTTTTTGGAAGAGTGACAGTAACAATGTGCAGGCTGACATTCCTCTGCTTGTGCTGTTTGTTTTCTCATTGCAAATTGTCTACATGATTAATGTACAGCACTAAGCTTTAATTGAAACATTCTCATTGTTCCTTCGTTCATGTCAGAAATGATATATTTATGTTCAGTTGTACCTTTGCTCTAATTAGTCTGGGACTATGTGGCTACAGAAGAATTGTATTGCTGGGTCATAATAAAAGAACATGCTATATAAAAGGTGATTAAACTGTTTTAACAGATAGAAGATAGAGTGTCCTTATAGTTCTTTAGATGTGAAGAAGGATCAGACTCTGATTCACTCTCTCAAGCTGTACTAGGAAAATCTTTAAATCAGTCTTGCCACGAGGAAACAAATCAATGATATTGTTTTTCACTGAAATGAGGAGCCATGACCTCTAAATCCATACAACATGCTCTTGCACAACCTGGACATCTTTCCTGGACCACAAAAAACAACAGTGAATCAATTAAATGATCCAAGCCATAATTAGCTGAGGGGTCTTCAACAAGCTCTCTGCATTTACTGTTTTCAATGAAATCATGAGGAGAACATGCAGTCACTTTATATAATGCTCTAACTTGCCTTATAGAGACTAAACATATGCAAATTCTGCCATCTTGCCTCAGGGCAACGCCACATTACCTTAGCAGGAAACAAATTAGTTTCCATTTTACAGATTCCTATTTACAATCTCATTTTAATCTTATATAAATCTGATGCTAGAATGGAAAAGTGGTGACACAGTAATGGAGGCAGAGAGGTAGATCATTGTGAGATAGCATGAGAAGCTTGCAGACCATAGATGAGTAAGTGGATAGTTTGTGTGCATGTAGGTCTGACTGTGTACTATATTGATGTTCACGTACTTCCCCAGGTATATAGTCATAGAAGTTTGCAGCTTGGAAACGGGCCCTTTGGCCCAACTTGTCTATGCCACCCTTTTTTTTAAATGACTAAGCTAGTCCCAATTGTCCGCATCTGGCCTATACCCCTCGATAACCATCTTACCCATATACTGTTAAGAAAAACTACTTTACATCTCACATCAGTTTTTTTTTCATTTTCTGGATTACATTCAAAACACTTCTACTAATAAACATCATAGAATTGGCTCATGGATATAATGCCCATGATTTTTCTGTCACATTTGCAGTTAAAACAGACACAAATGCATGCTCATAATGCATACACACATATGATCACAAGTGAAGAATCAGAAGATGACTATAAAAGTTTCCAATTTTCATCATTCACATTGTGACCACCCAAGGTTAGCTTGGTAATAGGAGTGCCATTATAAGATTAATTTTTCTAAAAATAGCAATGTCAACCCATTGAGCTGAACGTTAGCAGTGGCCAATCAATTAGTAAACTGCCAAGGAATACTGATTGAGATTCAGTGCAGAACTGTGCTTGCAAACCTAACCAGTTTATTCTTTCTTTGGTTATGAGTTAGTTGTAAATCTTATGTCCTTTTTGTCTGAAAAGAAACTATCAAATGTATAAATAGTCATTAAATGGTTGTGATTCCATATGGTTCATACTCAAATATATTTTAATATATTGTTAAGGGTGCTTGAAGAGTGAGATGATAGTACACTGCAATAGGCCCATGAGGCTGCTGTGTTATTTGATGCACGGCAGTAGGCATTTGTTTACCGGAGGACTATGCATAGATTCATTAGTCAAATCACAGTTTGTCAAGGTGCTGTACTAGGATGTGGAGTAATCAGAGCAAACAGGCAAGGTTTAAATGACATGATATATGATCCCTTCCACCTGTGTTTACTTCACTGTAAAATTACCTTTATTGGCCACTGCTAATCCTTCAGTGCAATAATTTTGTTGGTGTTTGAACCATGTTAAAAACAGGGCTGTAAATTAATCTGAGTAAACAGAGGAGAAAGGGGAAGAAGGCAGGAGAGAGAAAGCTAAGGGTGGAGCGAGGATGGGAAGGGAGGTGAGAAAGGAAAAGCAGAGAGGAAAAAGAGAGAAACCGAAGGTGACCAGAAGGGAATAGGGAGAAAAGAGTGGACTGGAGGATAATGGTAGGGAAAGAGTACTTAGATGGGTAACAAAGAAAAGGATAATGTGAGAGAATGAAGCCTGGATAATCCTCAGTGAGATGGTGCTGGGGTGGAGGAGGTGTGGTGGTGGTGGAGGAGGATTACTGGGCATTGTACTGGCGTACAATGAGGTAAGAAGAGGAACCTATCTCAACTGGATGGGTAATAGGAACACTTTTTTAAAAGTATATTGATTAGTGTCACAAGTAGGCTTCCATTAACATTGCAATGAAGTCACTGTGAAAACCCCCTAGTCACCAACTCTGGCGCCTGTTTGAGTACACTGAGGGAGAATTTAGCATGGCCAAGCTGCTAACCAGCATGTCTTTCGGACTGTGGGAAGAAACCGGTGCACCCAGAAGAAACGCATGCAGATGCAGGAAGAATATGCAGACTCTGCACAAACAGTGACCCAAGCTGGGAATTGAATATGGGTCCCTTGCACTTTGAGGCAGCAGTGCTAACCACTGTGCCATCATGCCAATCTCAACTTGGGAACAAAAGAAACAGGAGCAGGAGTAGGCCATTTGGCCCATCAAGCCTATTCTGCCAAACAGATCATAGCTAATGATCTTCCTCTACACTATTTTTCCCACTCTTCCCAGATCTCTTGAGGCCATTAGTATCCAAAAATACATTAACTTATGTCTTGGACATACTCAATGACTGAGCTTCTGCAGCCTTCCGCAGTAGAGAATTCCAAAGATTCATCACTCTCTAAGTGTAGAAATTCCTCCTCAGCTCAGTCTTAAATGGCTCTTATTCTGAGGCTGTGCCTCCTGGATCTAGACTCTCCAGCCAGGGAAACAATGTGTCCACACTTACTCTGTCATGTCCTTTCTAACAATTTTGAAAATTTCAATGAGGTCATTTCTCATCGTTCAAAACTGTAGAGAATACATACCCAGTTTCCTCAATCTCTGCTCAAAAGACAATCCCATCACCTCAGGGATTAGTTTGTTAAACCTCTGTTGTAATCCCTCCATGGCAAGTGCATCCTTCCTTAAGTAAGGGAGCCAAAACTGCAAACAATACTCTATTGTGTTATCACCAAGGATGTATACAATTGCAGCAAGACTTCTTTATTCCTGTTCTCCTTGTGATGAAAGCACCATTCACCTTCCTAATTGCCCATTGTGCCTGCCTGCTACCTTTTAGTGACTCATGAACAAGACACCTAGGTTCCTTTGGACATCAACACCTCTTAACATCTCACCATTTCTGGTTTTTTCTAAAAAAAGTGGTTAACTTCACACTTATTCACATTGGCTGTGATTTTCCAGCTGCATTTTGCTTGGCACAGGTTGTGTTGGAGCAGCAGGGGGTCAGAGAATTGAGTTGGGGGGAGGTGGGGTCGAGTGCAATCTGGGCCAGGTCAAAACCCCAGGGCGATCCTCCCAGCCACCAGGCCTGAACATTATTTGGTTCCCACTCAGCAAATATGCTGAGTCTATTTGAGGCCAGATTCCCCCTGCTCCTGGGATTCTCCAATCCTTGGGCGTAGCAGGAACTTAGCGAGAGTCATTACTGTCCTCCATAAATGGAGACCATGAGTGATGGCCATTCTGAGGGAGGGGGCTTGGAGGACATTGATGCTCCTGGATGGTTCGGGATATAGCTAGGCAGTGCCCACCTGGCAGTGCCAACCTAGTAGTGAAAACTGGCATCCTGGCAATGCCCACCTGGCAGTGCCAACATGGCAGTGCCAACCTGGCATCCTGGCAGTGATCACCTGACAGTGCCAATTGGCACCCTGGCAGTTCCAGGTATGTATCGCCAGAATGGCATTGCCTGGGTTTCAGGATTAGTGCCAAATGGGTAGGGCCTGATGGGATCATGAAAGGGGAGGCATGTGGGGGATCATGCAAGGTGGAACGCAGGGGAGACCTTCAGGGGACATGCAGGAAGGTTAGTAAGGGGGTCCATTGTGAGGCCCCAAATGCCCCAATGTCAGCGATCTATGTGGGGCAGCGGGGTGGAGAAACATGCCTTCAATGAAGCGGGGGGGGGGGGGGTTAAGATTAGGGTTAGTCTGTGGGGAGAGGGCTGGGGGATTTCAAGTTCGCTTTGAGATCGGGGTGCCCTGATATGCATGAAGCTGGGCTTACTGGCGGGTTTAGGTCCTGTTCCTCTCAAAAGCCAGTGCAAAACTGGCCCCTCTCCCAAAAATTGACTGTGGGAGAATTGCAATCTGATTCGTAGTGGCACCCTGATTTTCTTAACCAAAATGACAATAATCATTTTTTGGAAATTTCCACCCATTATATTCCATCCACCATGTTCTTGCCCATTCACTTCAACTCTTCAAATCCTCTTGAAGACTCCTTGCATCCTTCTCACAATTGCCACCTAGTTTTGTGTCATCAGCAAATTTGGAAATATTACATTTGGCCTTAACATCCAAATTATTAATTTCAGCTGTGGCCCAAGCACTGACCCTTGTGATACCCCACGAGTCATAGCCTGCTATCCTGAGAATGGCCTGTTTATTTCTATTCTCTTCTGGTAACCAGTTCTCAATCCAGACTGGTATATTACCCCTAATCCTACCTGCTCTAATGTTGTTTATTAATCTCCTATGTGGGACCTTACCAAAATCCTTCTAAAAATCCAAATACACGTAATCCACTGGTTCTCCTTTATCTTGGAGTTTTTTGAGGTAACATCCTCAAATAACTCCAAGTTTATCAAACATGATTTCATTTTTTATAAATCCATCTTGACTCTGTCCAATCATATCATTATTTTCACAGTGTCCAGTTATTACATCCTTTGTAACAGATTCTAACATTTTCCCTGTTACTGGCGTCAAACTAACAGGTCTGTCATTCTCTGTTTTTGTTCTCACTCCCTTCTTAATTAGTTACATTTGCTAATTCCCAGTCTGTAGGGACCTTTGCAGCATCTATACAATCTTCAAAGGGAACCACCAATGCATCCATTATCTCTATAGCCACCTTTTTTCAGTGCTCTGGAAAGTAGCTCATTTGGTTCAGGGTATTCACTAACCTTCAATCCAATTCAATTTTTGAGTGACTAAATCTTTATTAGTATTAATTTCCCTTAATTCTTCAGTTTCACACGTCCTTTGGTTCCTTTGTATTTCCACTAAGTTGCTTGGTTCCTGCGGGAGATTTTCTGTACAATTCTCCATGAAGACAGTCACAAAGTAATTGTTTAATTTCTCTGCCATTTCCTTATTCTCCATTATGAATTCTCCTGTCGCCTGACCCACATTTGTCCTTGCTAATCTTTTCCTTTTTACCTACTGAATGAAGCTTGTAGAGTCCACCCCTATGTTACTCACTGGTTTACATTTATATTCTCTTCTTCCTTTCTTCATCAGTTTGCTGGTCATTCTTTACTTGATTCTGAATTTCTCTCAATCCTCGGGCTTACTGCTTCTTCTGGTATCTTTACAAGCCACTTCCTTTGATCTAATGCAATCTTTAATTTTGTTTTGTTATCCACGCCCTTGATTCACCTTTCCTATTGAGTTTTTTGTCTCTTAGAGGAATATATATTTTTGTTGTAGACCATGCTGCTGTCTACTGACAAACCTTTAATGTATTTTTCCAATCCACGACTTGTCTCATATACTTTCATAATTTTCTTTGTTCAAATTTAAGACACTAGTGTCACAATGAACCATATCGCTTTCAAACCATAATGTAAAACTTATCATATCATGATCAGTATTTCTTAATGACTCCATTACAGCAAGGTGGTCATTTAGCCCTTTCTCATTAGATAACATTAAATGTGAAAAAGCCTGATCTCAAGCTGGTTACTCAAAGTACTGCTCCAGGAACCCATCTCCTACACATGGCAGGAATTCATTAACCACAGCATTCATGGAAAAACATTTGGAGAAGGAGTCTCAAGGGGGATTTATGGCAGAATTTTGCCTCTGGGTCAGATCCCCAATGTTGTGGTCAAATAAGGATCATAACCTGTCAGTGATTTTCCATGAATTGAACGAATTAATGGACAGAGGGCAGACTCACAAACCAATTAAGGCTAACAGGTGATGCCACCCACCCCCCCCACCCCCCAACCCACCTCAAAGCTGGAGGACCATTAAGAGGACCTCTAGTTCAAAAGGAGATGAAACCAGTTATAAGGGGGGAGAGAAGGGGAGGGGAAGTGAGGAGGAGAGAGAAAAACAGAGAGAGTGTGTTAGCCATTGGGTGGGGGAGGAGGGGGCCTCCATTTTCCAGCACTTCTCTGCACGTTCAGAATTCAGAATTAGAAAAATCAGCAACTGGGACAATATTGTGCATGCAGCCAGCTGGATGAGACTGACAGTGACAGCTTCAGAGCCTGCCAGAAGTTCTGATCCACTGATCTGCTTCTAGAGGCTGCCTTCAGGCAGCTTGCCTGGTCCTCATTGCCTACAGATTGCTATAGATTGCCTACATGGGCCCTACAGATCCTCAGTTGTCTCTGACCAGTTAGGCCTTTGAGGGGACTAGGAGGAATATTCCTCAGACTATCTTTATTAGTGGCTGAGCTTCATTAACTTTCCAATAAAATCCAAGTTCTTGCCTGTGACATATTTATGTTTACTTTGCTCAACTGTTAAAATTCAAGTATCTTTTATCATTGTGCAAAATGGAATTTAATTAAGAAAAAGAATCATTATTGTGCAACCAGTCAACTGCTTTGAAGGACAATTAAATGTTGACCCACAGTTCTGTAACTCGTGTTACTGCAATATCTTGACATGCAGTTTTGTTACCCAATCATTTTTTAATAAAAGAAACAAACATTTTTACTGATTCTTTGGATTTAGATTGCAGTGGTTTGAAGCAGCTACACATGTTAAAGTGCAACTGCCTTCAAAAAAATCCAGTTTTCATAATTGGGATATCCGAGGCATTCTGGGCTTTAGACCTTTCGAAACAAAGTCTAAGGTTGCCGGAGTACTTTGGCGAGTAGCCTATCTTTTTGGATAGGTCAACTTTGGAAGAGGTCAGGTACCCTTTGGGGGAAGCCAAGTGGCCTTTGGGATTGTTGAAGTAGACATGTATGTGTGCAAAAAAGTATATTAATTCATTTAATGTGTCAAGCTGTTTGGATCTTTCAAGAGAATCAGTCTGTTGTCAAAGTAATTAAGTATCCTGGCCATTAAATTCAAAAAGGAAACATGCTTTAGTTTAAAAAAAACACTGCCAATACAATTTCAGTCTGTTGACATAAACTTGAGGACTATCATCATAGTATTTATGCTGCTGCATGACTGATTACACAACCTATCATTATCACAGTGAGATACCTGTCAGTTCACAGTTTGATTAACAGCTCTGAGTGGTTCCAAAGGATGGAGTTTGATTATGGTGGAATTTTAAGGTCATTCTGAAATTTATGGATTTTTGAGCAGTTAACCACTGGGAGAAGGCCATGAAATTCCACCCAAATTCTTTAATGTGGCACTATTAATACAAATGCTTGATTTATAAGGGATTAATACTTATCCAAGAGATTATATGGTTGAATTAATGTAAATGTAGTGAATGGGTTTTTAATGAATGGAAGTCTTTTTTAAAGTAAAGTTGGTAATAAACACATATTTCATTGCATCTCAGCATGGGCCCTGAAATCTACCCATTGCCAATAGAAGATTATTTGACATGGAGGGTGCAAGGGCAAAGGGTTGTAGATAAGGGGCATGTGTTGCCATGAGTTGGCACAAAGTTGGTGCGGAAGTTATAAAGGACCATGGGAATGGGCAGGGGGCATAGCTGGTATGAGGATCTATGATTAGGTGAGACAAGAAGTGGATGGTGCATGTTGATTATCAAAAACATTGATAAGCAAATGTCCTTAAAGGACACTAACAGACCAATTGGATTTTCATGAGAATTCAGTCAGTTCAAATCATTTCCAGAGTTACTTAATCTTTCAAAATGACGTCAAATTCAAAACTGACATAAGGGTTGAAATCTTACCAAAAAATAGCAAAAAATAGGTACTGGTGCAAAAAAGAGAATGGTTCCCACTGATAGCCCCAGTGTGTTTTCAGATGTCTCATTAGTGATTTTATTAATGCCCACAAGTATCTTGCCACTCCAGCAGCATGCTCCATCTGATTCGCCCACCCCCACAATGACTTAACTGCTCTCAGCAATTTGGGAGCTTCATATAAAAGGTTTCCCAGTACTTCTTTCACACTGGCTGCCGGGGACAGCAGCCGAAAAGACAGCAATGCGCTTTTTGGAAAGGGCCCTTGTCAGGATGCTGGATGGAGTGGATCAGAGGTGAGACACTCTCTACCGATGTTCTAGGAGATGGTCTTGCAACAGAGTAAACACACCCACCTGGGATGGAGTGGGAGCCTGGTGAGAACAAGCACACTCCAGAAAGGGCAGGACAGCAGTGTCAGAAGAAGACAAATGATCTTTGCTTAGCCAGGGTAAATGAACCACCCCCAGTCCCCCATTGGACATCCGTGCACACACTTTGCACACCATTTCCACATTTGAAGATTGTGGGTTCAAAACTGCCCCCCAGGCGTTAAAACCACATTCTCTGCATTATTAGTATATGCCTCCGGATCAATAGTCCAGTAATATATCCACTAGGTTACCTTGGCCTGCAATATTGAACTTGATAGTTAAAACATCAGCCTAGCTGTTCTAATTATAGTTTGACAGAACATAATTCCAATCCCATATATAATGTTAATTGTTTTCAATTAATAACTTAGGGTACTTGTGAGCAAATCCAAGAATTGTATAAATGTAAAGCATGTTTTCACAGCTAGGTAATTGGAATTATTTGCTGAGGTACTGGAAATGCTTTGCTGTTTAGTGGATCAGTTTACTCACCTGGCAACAGCTGCTGTTCAAATATAAGGTCACAGGTTTGTGTGATTCTTTTGACTTCATGAGTCATTATGAAAAAGATTAATTGCAATTTCCAATTTTCCATCAGTCAATGTATTTTAAATCTATACTTATTGCCTTGCTATATTGAATCAAATGTCAAGTGTGAATTTTACATCTATATGAATTATTTTGAATTATTTACTTCTATATAAATTCACATTTGGCTCATCTGATGAAAGGGCAGTGCTCCAAAAACTTCTGCTACCAAATAAACCTGTTGGACTTTAAGCTGATGTTGTGAGACTTCTTACAGTGTGTACCGCAGTCCAACGCCAGCAACTCCACATCATGTGAAGTCAAATAGTAATTTGGAAGCTATGCTTTACGTATTTGTAAAGCCATTGAATTTGAGATCCACTTTACTATTTAATGCTGTGGTCTTAATGACATTAAGAGTTTGAAGAAAAGGATGTATTGGACCTCAGGGTAATGCTCAACGTTAGTGCTGTTTCTGGAACAGGGAGAAACATGTTTTAAGTTTAGATCAGGGAAGGCGAATACATGGTTAACATATAATGGTAATACTTTGTGTAGAAGGTCATAAATGTATTTGGAATATCATTTCCAGAGAGGCAAAGGAAGCAATGATGTTATCATTTTCAAAAGGGCAATGGAGAGGCTTTTTAATAGACCAGAATATTGAGGAAAGTGGGGTAGGACATCTGTGATCCTTAGGATTGATCTAAGGAATGGAAATGTGTTTTTGCAATTCAGTACAGTCCTATGTCCCTATGTAAACAATACATTCCCATTTCCAATAACTATTGTGGAAATACAACTGCAAGTATTGCTGATTGACAGAATTTCATAACATAAACAAGTTCAATCAAAAAGAAAGACTGGTATTCATATACTTTCCATGTCCACCAAATTTTCCAAGTGCTTCATAGCCAAGGAAGTAATTTTGAAGTGTCAGTCACTGTTTTAATGTAATAGCAAGATAGATATGGGTGCAGTAATGAGGAGTGCTGCATTCTCCAGGATGCCATATTTTTGATGAGATGTTAAACTGAAGTCACAACTGTTTGCTCACATAGACATGAAAAGGCTGATTTTAACTTTTGGCAATAGCAAATAGAAGTAATTGGCATAAAAGCAAATGACTGCAGATGCAGGAATCTGAAACCAGTCTCCCATCCATTGCCTCAGTCTACAGTTCCCACTGCCTCGGCAAAACAGTCAGCATAATTAAGGACTCCATGCAACCCGAACATTCTCACTCCCACCTTCTTCCTTTGGGAAAAAGATACAAAAGTCTGAGGTCACGTACCAACCGACTCAAAAATAGCTTCTTCCCTGCTGCTGTCAGACTTTTGAATGGACTTGTCTTGCAATACGTTGATCTTTCTCTACACTCTAGCTATGACTGTAACACTACATTTTGCACTCTCTCGTTTCCTCCTTTATGAACGGTAGGTTTTGTCTATAGAGTGTGCAAGAAACAATACTTTTCACTGTATGTTAATATATGTGACAATAATAAATCAAATCAGTAACAGAATATGCTGGAAAATCTTAGCTGGTCTGACAGCAACTGTGGAGAGAGGACAGAGCTGTGGCCAAACACGCCATCTAAAATGGCGATTTGTAAAGCCCTCTGGGACAATTGGGCAAGAACTAAACCGACAGGCTGCAGTTTAAAGACAGAGACAAATAGGCTGCAACCCTGACGACTGAATAAACAGGTCATCTCCAGGATGAAAGGGACTTTATAGTCACAGTGGCTTGTTTCATCTCCAGGATGAAAGAGATTTTCTGGCCACACTGGGTTGTGTACCAGACATAAGGGCACCGTGAACCTTTATACAGGAGGGAGGTATGTGACGTATGTGCCTACAGACATGGCCGTTGGGGACACACCCAGAGATCGGTGTGGTAGCACCTGATTAGACTCTTATCCATCAGGGTGGTCAAGTCCTGATCAATTGATTGGCAATGGCCAAAAAGGGGCGTGAAACCAAACGGGGTATAAAGGGTGCTGTGCAACCAGGAATCTCTATCTCTGACCCCACGAACGAGTTACAACAATGGTGAACATCGCCAGCACAAGCAGAGCCACGACACCAGAGAAGGAAGGAAGATCAGAGCCAAAGTGCCACACCAGACCAAAGGACCAGACTATGCAGACGACTACCAAGACCAGTACACAGATAAAGGCCAATATCTGTTTGGGTACTTGCCAGTCACGCAAAGTTAAGTCAAGGTCTTGTATTGGACTTGAGTTCTAGTACTTTCCTGTAAGATAACTTATTGTTGGTCGGGTGGGTGATTATTGATTGTGTGGGTTTAAATAAATATTGGTTGTACTAACAAGACATCTACTCATAGTTATTTGTCCACCGTATAAGGGTTAAAACAGGCTGTGCAGCAAGCAACAGAGCCAATGTTTCAAGTCTGGATGACCCTTGGTCAGAGCTGAATAGTTGGCAGATCAGCCCACCTACCACACCTTTATACTTCTATGGACTTGAAAATTAACCTGAAGTATTCCATTCCAAAGGGGTGGTGGGGTGGGGGGGCATTTCCTCAACCAAGGTCACTGAAAAAATCATCTGGAGACTGATTCTTCTTCTGTTTGTGGAATTTTGTTGTGAACAAACTGGCCACTGTATTTGTCAAAGTAACAAGTCACTACACTTTTAAAAATGTTTCGAAAAACCCAAGGCTGGGAAAAATGCTGCATTAATACAATGAGTGGAATTTTATAATTTTTTGACATGTCAAAACAGGAGGAAAACGTGGTGTGTAGCCCATCAGCTGTACTGCTGGCTTTTCCCACCATAATGTTTGACACACAGTCAAAAGAAATCAAGGAGACAAGTCTCACAATATCATGGATGACATGGTGGCATAGTGGTTAGCACTGTTGCTTCACAGCTCCAGGAACTTGGGTTCAATTCCTGGTTTAGGTCACTGTCTGTTTGGAGTCTGCATGTTCTCCCTGTGTCTGTGTGGGTTTCCTCTGGGTGCTCTGGTTTCCTCCCACAGTCCAAAGATGTGTGGGTTAGGTTGATTGGCCATGCTATATCGCTCCTTAGTGTCCTGGGATGTGAGAGGGGTTATTCGGGATAAATGTGTGGGGTTGGGGGATAGGGCCTGGAGTGGGATTGTTGTCGGTGCACACTCAACGAGCAGAATGGCCTCCTCCTGCACTGTAGGGTTTCTATGATTCTACGAATGAGTCCACCCCACAGCAACTTTGGCCCCTGACAGATTGGGTTGTTCTTTTTAAAGGGCACCTGATCTGAAAGCAAAACCAGAGCAGACACAAATTTTGTGGCTGGAAGGAGATGAGTTGAGGTGATTAAATATAATGCATAGCTCAGACCCAAATGAATATACCAGATGCTTGATGTCTGGATCTTCTGAATATGAGTTAGAAGATGATAATGTTCACACTTTTTCAAGTTAATTGGCTCTGCTGGGGTTTTCTAGGCAGGTTGACTCAATTTCAATGGCTTCGCAATGTGTAAAGTACAGCAATGCAAATGTACAGTTATCTTAGACGTTGATGCATCAAGTCACTGAAATGTGGCTTCAGTCTGAGGTTTTCAGCCAGTAAATCCATACATTATTGATATAAGGCATGCCTTTATAGCAGTCCATTATTAAAAAGCAGGTTTCTGTCATATCTATATGACATAGTATTTATTTTTCATTGTTGTCACAAATGGTCTCTGACACCTTAGCCATTGACAGACAGCAGTGTTTTAGGTTCACTGTGACTAGGTGGGGATTTTACATGCCAATTCTTTGGAATTCCACTCTAAAACAAAGCAGTCCATTGTCAACTAGTTTTTGGAATTATTTGGACAAAGCCATCTATTAATCCAAAGCAAAGGTTTTTTGCAGTTATTGACTATGCTAAGTTATTAATGTGGGTTAGCGTCCAAGGCCATGTGTAGTTCCATGTACATTGACAAAAAAGAAAACGTCATCTGACCTCTCAATTCCATTTTGTTTGAAAAGAAGTGTCCAATCTCCATTTTATTTTAAGGTAAAATGTTCATTTTGAATAAATCCGTGAGACCATATTGTGTGAATATGACAAATTAGATTCTGTTAGTATGCAAATTGGGGAATCTATGATGTAAGAAGGAACACCAATTGCAATTTTGAGAAATAAGTAAGCAGATCATTTGATGTGTACATGTCATCCATTTATCCCCATCAATTATTTCAAAAGTTAATCACCTACCTTTATCAATTTCATTTATGTGAGGCCGAAAGGAGCAAGTGTTCCTCGGAGCTTTGGGCTCACATCCTTCTGTAATTGGTCCACATCCCAACAACAGGCCCAACTGTCTATTGACAACTGCAACAGTATAGCCAATTGGGACAAACTGCTCACCTTTGTCAATGAGGGTCAGGTTGTAAAATAGGAGACATCTGCACGGACCCAGTGATGGATGACCAGTTAGCTGCCTGGGTGAAACATTATCACACGGTATGAAATATGTTTCAAAGAATATTATGACGTGGAGTTGCCGGCGTTGGACTGGGATAGGCACAGTAGGTAGTCTCTCAACACCAGGTTAAAGTCCAACAGGTTTATTTGGTAGCACAAGCTTTCAGAGCATTGCCCCTTCATCAGGTGAGACTCACTTGATAAGAGACAACACTCCAAAAGCTCATGGTACCAAATAAACCTGTTGGATTTTAACCTGGTGTTGTCAAAAAACATTGTAATAGAACAGGCATAACTTCCTGAAGCAGAGCCATTAGAATATGGGATGCCATGATGATTACTTGTTTAACCTCTTCCCACAGTCTATATTCTCCAGGAAGTAACTCCTCACCTCTGAAAAGGGCAGTCTTTCTTTGGCTAATTTCTGAAAGGAGCAAGTTTAAAGCTGTATCCTTGAATGCTGCGGTCCTCTGAACTCTGTACAATTGCCTTCCAGACTTGCACACTTATGACTGTGATGCTTCTGCTGCCAACAGAACAATTTTTCTTAATAGTAACTGTTGCTCAGTTAAGCGTTGTAGTTGCACCTCAATTCTCCTCTCCATTCAACATGCTCTGACTGTCTGGCCTGATTCCAGCTGGAGGTTAGCAACAAATGTATATAGAGGCTGACTGCAGATTGTTCTTCCTGACCTGTGGGGACACAACGCTTGTAGCTCATCACTCCCACAGCCTCAATCCCTGGGCTGGAATATTTACCCTCGCATTTCATGTACCGACTGAAGTTTAATTTATGCAGACCCAGGAGCAATCCACAGTTGAGATGCTTCTCCAGAGTTTTATCCTCCTGATAGAAGATTGGTCATAGCAATCAAGCCTCAAGACTGCTTGCAGATGAATCTGTGGAACTTTGAATACTAATATCCTGGCATAGTACAAAGAAGAAACTGAAGTTTTTCCTGTGCTTCCAGAAGAGAAACTGGAGACGTGGTCTATCTTGACAACCATGCCCTGAGATTAGAAAACATTTTGCAATAAAGTGTTATGCATGTGGTCGAATCTGTGAATATAGTCCCTGCAACTTGGTCCAACTTGTGACTGGCCCCATGTTTTTTTCTCTCATGTGAGCTCTTGGAATGGAATAAGGGAGAACAAACCTTCGGAATGTGAGTTTATGATTCTCATCCCATGGTTACCGACTGCAGAATAGCAAAGTAAAGAGTTCCTGTTACCAAGACGTACTTTCAATTGAATACTTTAGTAATTCTTGGCTTTCAATGTCTTCTGCTTTGTTAATCCAAAGGATGTGAATTTGTAAGATGCTTATGAAAGCAGGTGTACAGTGGTTAGCACTGCTGCCTCACAGCGCCAGGGACCCAAGTTCGATTCCTGGTTTGGGTCACTGTCTGTGTGGAGTTTGCCCGTTCTCCACATGGGACTCCTCTGGGTGCTCTAGTTTCCTCCCACAGTCTGAAGCTTGTGCTGGTTAGGTGCATTGGCCACGCTAAATTCCCCCTCAGTGTATCTGAACAAGCGCTGGAGTGTGGTGACGAGGGGATTCTCAGAGTAAGTTCATTGCAATGTTAGTGTAAGCCTATGTGTGATTAATAAATAAACTTTACTTTATGATCATACTATACTTAAATCACAATACAGCTGCAAGAACTTTGATCAATATTAAAGTATTGAAATGCTTGAAATAATTGTAGCCCAATAACATTAGCATATGGCTGCAAGAACTTGGAAAAATATTAGACAACGCATATAAAACTAGAAGATGCTTGGCAGGACAGAACTTGAATATTACCGAAAAGAGACATACATTGCCAAAATTGCACTCATCAGGACAAATGCAAGAATGCTAAATTTCAAACAATCATAACAATTTAGACAACAGAAGAAAAGGATGCTGATTGGTTGGAAATCAACTCTGTTATGGAGAAAGCAATGGGAAACTATAGATTCTCCGAACCCCTGGGCAATCCAAAAATAATACAAGAATTGATTTACATTCACTTCCTTTCTAGAGAACAGATCCCTGCGTTTGAATGTATGTCACTTTTAGCAGACACATGCATTCAACTGATTATCTGAAACTGGTTATCAGTGCAGTTATTAGTACATTCTGGATTATTCAGCAAGTGCTGCCCAACTGAATAATGACATCTAACAACAAATGTTTTACTCTGGGTTTTAGTTTTATATTGACAGAAAGCAGCTGTCAGTCCAAAAAGATGTTCTGCCTCCAAAACAACTGCGCAACATTATGTATGAATTTCAGTGCTGGTATGATGCCAGGTGTATGGGTAATATATCCTAAAAATTGGCTGATCAAATCAAACAGCATGTTCTTTTGCTGGCTCATAATAGTCAGAGTACAAACTGTACTCAACCAGCCTGCGCTTGCAAAGCCCAAAACAAAACATCTAAATGTTTGGTGATAAACTGAGAAACATACTAGAAAACAACAGTTGAATTGTTTCCTTCAAATAGCCTGAAGTCTCTCACATTGGTCATTTCATCTTCTGCCTGAAGAATGCAAGTCTCCTTCCTCTATGCCAAGGTGATAGGTTGTTTGAACATATCAAACAAAGACTTAGATAATACAATAGAGAAATCTGAACAGTAGTACGTGTATTAATTATAAGTTGCATTGAAACAATTTTTCCAATGAGTGTATTGGGCTGAACTATCACCTAACAGAATGTAAAAATAATAATGAATGGCTGATCATTACGACTTATATCTCATTGACATACTATAGCTCAGTCAGGACTTTGAACTTCATGAATTGATTGATCCGGTTATGCATAGAATTTTCATGTCATTATTGCAGTCATTTTTTTATTATCCAGCATTCAAGCCAAAGCCTTGTATGATGCCATAGACTATGTTTGTTAAAAAAAACTATGTCTGCATTTATGTTATCATTTGCCTTGTCATCTTTTTGTTATATTTTTACTTAAACTGTTACATTTACAGAGTAATACAAAATGTAAATTGCAGCGCAATCTGGATGAAGCAGCAGCACAATGCTTGCAGAGCATTTTCTTCCCATCTATAAATAGGTTTTTGTCAGCGCAAGAATTAATTTTGCATCAAGGAACAGACTTCCATCTTATTCTAAATATAGCTGTGATGTTACTCGGGAGGTTAACTTAGAGGTCTAAGCTGATAGCGTTCGTTTGCTATTAGGCAACTCCAGTCCTGATCAAAGTGTCAAAAAGGATGAAGCATTAATGGTTGAAGCTAGAAGGATGAATTTCATGCTAGGTCAACAAGCTATGTTGAATATTGAGACCTGTGTGTCCAAATGAGGATTGTTCATATTAACTAGAATGAATGGCTTCAGATATATCTGCTCAGGATCATTATCAAGTTTTCAACTTGCTATAATTAAATGTGGTAGTAGTTCAATGCAGATGTCACCCAGAGAGCAATGGATAGCATAGTTTTTTTCACCATGTTGTATAGTATGTGATGTAATCAAGTGTAGCACGGTGGCACAGTGGTTAGCACTGCTGCCTCACAGCGCCAGGGACCCAGGTTCAATTCCTGGCCTCAGGTCACTGTCTTTATGGTGTTTGCACATTCTCCCTGTGTCTGCATGGGTTTTGTCCCACAGTCCAAAGATGTGTGGGTTAGGTGGATTAGCCATAATAAATCACCCCTTAGTGTCGGGGGTCGGGCTAAGTTAAAGTTTATTTATTAGTCACAAGTAGGCTTACTTTAACACTGCAATGAAGTTACTGTGAAAATCTAGCTAGCTAGGGTAATGGGGATAGGGCCTGGGTAGGATTGTGGTCAGTGCAGACTTGATGGGCCAAATGGCGTCCTTCTGCACTGTAGAATTCTATGTTCATTTCTAGGACGACTCTAAAATTGCTTCTATTTCAATTCCCTTTGTGTTTTGAGGGCTGGACTTTCATTGTATACTGACCTTAACCCCAATGAAATTGGCAAAAATAAATAAAGCTAGTGTAGACCTAGAAATAATAAAGTGCCCTTGTCTGAATTGAGAGGTTGGAGGAACCCTGGACATTGGCCCTGGTTAAGATAAAGATGGCACTGCTGAAGGAACCAAATGAAGAGAATCAGAATGATCAGCCCCTTGCTGGCACTGCAGCAGTCCTGAGGGCTGGGATATGTTTGGACAAGAATATATGTGTATGGGTCTTGAGGGTGGAATCATAGACCAGAGTGGAGAGGGAATACAGGCCACAGCAGGTGGGGATTCCTTCTCGTGACGAGGGACTGATCATGACCTTGGGCCACCGTGGGCCTCGGCTGGGAGATTGTTGGCCTCCTGGGAGGCGTTTCATCAGGGGCAGGACGAAAAATGGCCCATGGGTTCACAGTGTGGGCACCTGCAGTTAAATGGATCAGGGAATCTCAAATTCAGGAGACTGGGAGAAAGAGCATCAGGATAAGGAGCTAGAAAAGATAGGGATCAATAAAGTCCTTTAATGTAGGTTTTTGAGCTCTCATGCTCATTCCGGCTCCATACTCAGAAGTAACTTTCTTTATGTGGGCATTTTGTAGAGTTGGTTTCTCCAAATGTAAACAGTAATTGCACCAGCTGCTTCAGGGTGAACCAATCTTGCATAGGGTACCTCATGCAGGCATTAGGTCTCTTATTTACACACGTGAGAGCAAAACACCTGCTTCAGGGATTGGTCAAAGGACGACTCATGCTTCCCCAAAACAGCAACTGGCACATTTCTGCATGGAAACATGCATGTAATTCCTGCCTGCCATTTTGGAGATTATTCCGCATTATGCTTGTGTAGCTTTTTTTGATAGAACAGTCCATAATTAATTGCACTGCCTTGCTTTCTCCCGGGAGACCTGTTTCTTCTTCTCCGTCAAATTTTTTATCTATTTTTCTTGGAAACAATGCAAGTTCTTCTGCTTCAATTAGTCATTGAGACAAAGCAATCTATTCGCCAGAAATTCTCTGTACAAATCATTCTTCCTACTCCCCTAATATCAGATTGAAATTGATGACTTTTTATTGCAGAGTCCCCAAGCAGGAGTGGATCCTTACCGTTACAAACCCGTTCTTTTATGGATCAGTATCCTTATGGGTCTGCATCCCAGTTATAGCTACATGAAAAGGGCAAAAACAAAATTGACCAAGACTATTAAGAGGCTAATTTCAATATTCCTAAAACTCTTCTTGACTGTAATGCAAGCCGTATGCAAACATTGTGTTGTCTGCTGTAATATATGATCTCAGTGTCCATCCAGCAATAAACACAGGGGCCAGAACTCTATCACCTCACCCGCCACGGAATTGGCACTGGCAAGGGTCCAACAACAGAAATCTCCATTGACCTCAGGTGGGAATTTCTAGTTTCGCCCAAGCAAGGCAGGAAAATCCTGCGCAGGATGCCTGAGGATGGGGTTGGGATGGTCAATCACATGTGTAGCTGGTATCAATTAAAGCAAGTCTGCACTGTTTAAAGATGAAATGTATTCAGTTTGCAATGACTAGTGTCAGGTAACAGTTAATGGCAAACTGAGATATTGCAAATTTCTCCAATGGCACAATTTTCCCATCCTGCCTGCCATAGAAATCATAGCGGTCAGGACAGACCATTCAAAGATCTGTTGACCTCAGGTAGGATTTTCTGGTCTTGTGGTGAGTGTGGCTGGAAAATTCTATCCCCAACTCTGCCTCGAAGGAATGGAAGCAGTAAAGTCCATTACCCCACAGTCATTGGTAATGTGGTCATTGCCCTGTGCTGAAGGTGCAGTTGTGGCTGCAGAAACGGGCTGATTTCAGTGAGGATGTACTTCATGAAGCATTGACATCTCACACATTGTGCCTTGTTGAGTTTCCAATAGGAGAATAACTTCTTGGGTGAATATGGTCCCCTGTTGAGAGCCCTTCTTCTCCTCTTTCTCCTCCATCTTTCAGCAGCTTATGCTACTCTGTATGGCCTCAGTATATTCTCCAACTGTTGCTTCATTCCAATTAAGCAGTATGTTTACTCATTTACTCCTATCTAGGAGCAACTGATGTATACAAAATCCATGAAATCTCAAAAAACTTCTCAAGTACCTGCCATAACATTCCCACTAGAAACTTTAAATAACTGCAGAGACGACAAAACACTAATAAATCTTAAAACAGCCAGAAGAAATTTAATAATCAGTTGAGGGGACATACATTTAAGGTACATGGAGAAAAGTTGAGAGGAGATATGCGAGTCAATTTTTTTATACAGAGGGTGGTAAATGTCTGGAATGCACTGCTTGGGGAGGTGATGGGAGCAGGTACAATAGCAGCATTTAAGGGGCAACTAGACGAACATATGAATAGGATGAGAATGGAAGAATATAGACTCAAGTGCATATGGTTTTAGTTTAGGAAGGCATTATGATTGGCGCAGGCTTGGAGGGCTGAAGGACCTGTTCCTGTGCTGTACTTTTCTTTGTTCTTTGCATGTATTTGATGATCTCTTTAACCAACAATGTTGGGATACATTCCTGATGCTGAACATGTATTCAGCTGTGCAAGGTTGAGAGAGATCCTGAACAGAAATCTTGAACAAAATAGCATTCCTCTGTCAAATCAGTGCTGGATATTGATTAACGCCTGCTCTGCATTTTACGTGCACTGATATCTTCATAAATATGGTGTCCATTGTGACTTTCTGCACATCAGTTACCATTTTGGGCACCAAATTATGTTTGGGCATAGGCTCTATCGATCTGAAGTTTGCATTGGTAATCTTTTAACACAGCTCTTTGCTTTAAGCAAGAGAATACTGAGGGTGGTTGATGAGAAGATATTTCCACTTGTGAAAAACTTCATAAATAGCCACCAGAAATATTGGATAGTCACCAAGAAATCCAAAAGGAATTTAGGAAAATCTCTACACAGAAAATGAAGAGAATGTAGAACTTAGTACCAAATGAAGACGTTGAGGCAAATGGCACAAATATCTTTAAGGAGAATATACGTAAGTGTGTATTATAGAAAGAAATGGAAGGATATAGTGACAATGTGAAATGAAATTAGGTGGGAGGAGGATTATGTGAGGCATAAATACTGGCATACATTTGTTGGTTCAAGTGCTCTATTTCTGTACTGTACATTCTATGTAATGTAATTAACATCTTTAAAATCACAATCGTTGTTTCAAAGTGTAAGGCTTTCCAATAATGATCCAGACTCTAAATTTATGTCTAAGTACAGTGAAGAGTTGTTCTAGTACACGACAGGTTTATTTATATACCTTTTTAAAAAATTTTATTCCATACAAAACATCCAATTCAAATCAAATCCAACTCAATGGTCCCCACGAGAGGGACAAACAAGATCCAAGCTGACAGGATGAGGCATTGCACCCACCTCAGGCTTGGTGTAACGCTTCATCTTAGCCAAAAGGCCAAGATGGCTTTGAAAAAATATTGCATGAGGCAAAGTTTCGGTTTAACCTCACCGGCTACCCTGATCCTTTACTCTACTCTAGCCTGGATGAACCACCATTGTAGATACCAGCACACCCCAAGTGCAATGGGTTAGCCTTGTCACTTCTTCATCATGGTTTCACCCCCGTTAGGTTAGTACTTAGACAAATAATCAACAAGTCTTAAGTGGCTAAAGACCAACATGAGCCACATTTGAGAGTTTCTAATAGTTCATTTAAAATGGTCAGAGAATCCAGTCCTTTAGTTTCATTGGACAAATAAAGGTCAGTCCCGAGATTTAGTTCTCTGGTGCAAACAATTGGTTCAACTCTGGTTTAGAGACTGATGTTGGCTTTTAGCAGTCACAAGGAGGATTATTTTATTTACTTGCTTGTTTGGGTTCATTCTGTAATAACTGGCTCAGTTGTTGTTTTTAGTCCACTAGTGGTGAGGGTTTACAACTGAGTTAAACTTGTCACAGAGAGCACAACAAGGCATTCAGACTGTCAAAATAGGCTTCAAAGCCAAGAATGCAATTTTCAACTTGGCAACAATTTAGCAATTGAACTTACAGATGCTTAGGGCTAATTTTAACCTTACCACCCCATGGAAACTGTTAGCATTACATTGTTTGCTTGTTTTACAACCTGCTTGACTTATCTTATATTTGGAAAGTAAAATAAGAGGCCCGTGCTTGATGAGTGAACAACAGCAGGAGCTAAAAACCCACCCATCGTTCTAAAGATGAGCCCCAGGGAATTTTAATTCCAAGGCCATTTTCAAACCCTGTTGGACAACGTTCTCCCCTATCTGTCTAGGATGCTGGTGGGAAATGGCAGGAAATTGCATGACTGGGAGGCTGCCCACTGGCAGAAGGTAGGTAGAATCGCTGAACAATTCCAGTACAGAAGAGGGTATTCTGCCAATTATGTTTGCCCCGGTTTTCTGTGCATGAAATATTGCAGAGGCGAGCTTGATGGCTGTACCTGGAGGAAATTTAGACATGAGGGAGTCACGACAACAGCCTGACATGTTCCTGATTCCAGACAACTATGCTGGAAGAATTTGAATAATTAAGTGCCAACCTGGGACATGGGACATGGCCAGAACCCCTCGCTGCCTCCGGTTCAGAAGCAGCATGGATCAGTGTGGCAACAATAATCTTTCCCTCAATGTCAACAAAACGAAGGAGATTGTCATCGACTTCAGGAAGTGTAAAGGAGAATATGCCCCTGTTTACATAAATGGGGACAAAGTAGAAAGGGTCAAAGAACTTCAGGTTTTTAGGTGTCCAGATCACCAACAACCTGTCCTGGTTTCCTCCGCCACCCCCCCAATGCTGACACTATAGTTAAGAAAGCCCACCAATGCCTCTACTTTCTCAGAAGACTAAGGAAATTTGGCACGACAGCTACGGCTCTCACCAACTTTTACAGATACACCATGGAAAGCATTCTTTCTGGTTGTATCACAGCTTGGTATGGCTCCTGCTCTGCCCAAGACGACAAGAAACTACGAAAGGTCATGAATGTAGCCCAAACCATTATGCAAACAGGCCTCCCATTCATTGACTCTGTCTCCCCTTCCTGCTGCCTTGGTCAAGCAGCCAACATAATTAAGGACCCCACTCACCCTGGACATTCTCTCTTCCACTTTCTTCCTTCCGGAAAAAGATATAAAAGTCTAAGGTCACATATCAATCAACTCAAGAACAGTTTCTTCCCTGCTGCTGTCAGACGTTTGAATGGACTTACCTTGCATTAAGTTGATCTTTCACTACACACTAGCTACAACTGTAACACTACATTTTGCTCTTGTTTCCTTCTCTATGAATAATATGTTTTGTATAGCATGCAGGAAACAACACTTTTCACTGTATGTTACTACATGTGACAATAATAAATCAAATCAAATCAGTGCAGTTGCTGACCATTCCATGTACCATGTCCTCCAATAGGGTGGCCTCATATTTGTGGTCAGTTTATTTTTAAATATTCAAATCTCTGCAGAGGAGGCTTCGATATGGAGGCACCCTCATGGTCTCCTCCTGCACAGCCAGCACCCACATCTGCCCAGGGTTGCAAAGGCTGTGGGCTTTCTATTTAGGCCTGCAGCATCAGGAATCCATCTGCTATCCTTCATTGAATGGTAGATCCAGGAAAGGGCCAATGAATTTGCCATCCTTGCACAGTTCTTCCAGGTTGTCACATTGACAGCAACTGTGGTTCCAACCCATATTTTTAAAATGCTTAAGATACCACCTTGTAAGAGAAACTCAGCTAGCTCCACTCCATTGTTTTCCATGTAACCCTGCAATTTTTTTCCCTGTCAGATGGTTATCTAATTCCCTTCTGAAGCCATGATTGAATCTGCCTCCACCACATTCCCAGAGTGGGATTCCCCCCTCTCCACATCTCTCCCCATCCCAGCCACGGGATATTACGTGCTGAGGGGGCCTGTCATTGGCCAGTAGAGGAATCTTCCGGGCCCACCACTATCAGCGGAGTTTCCCGGTGCCCACACTCCCTGTCGCCGGGGAACCCACCACAGGAGCTCATTGTTAGTGTGAAGAAATTGCCACAGAAATGGCAGGAAAATCTCACCCTCAGTGTGCAGATTCGTAGCACTCACTGTATAGAAAGATCTCTGCTCATCATGGCTCTTTTGCCTTTATTTCTATTTAATTTATTTAGACCTACCACACTTTTGGACAGCTCTCAAACTTCCTCTATGTTTTCTTCTCTATGAAGAACAGGCCCTGCTTCTCCAACTTGCCCACATTGCCGAAGTTCCTTATCCCTGGACTCATTCTCAAAAATCTTTTCTGCCCCCTCTGTATATCATGCACATCCTTCCTAAAGTGTGGTGTCCAGAATTGGACACAATATTCCAGTTGAGGCAAACCAGAATTGTTTTAAAATTTCATCATCGATTCCTTACTTTTGTACTTCATGCATCTCCTTATAGAACATAGAACATTACAGCGCATAGGTTCCCTTCTGTCCTAAAACCTTTCTCAACCTGCAACCTTCAATGATTTGTCCAGATCACTCTGCCTCTGGCCCCTTTAGGCTTGTATCTTTTTGTTTGTATTGCTTCTCCCTGTACTTCCTACCAAAATGTATCACTTCCCACATTTCTGCATTAAATTTCAATTGTCACTTGTCAGTCCATTCCACCAGCTTGTCTATGTCCTCTTGAAGTCTATCACTATCCTCCTCACAGTTTGATCTGCAATTTTTGAAACTGTCCCTGAACTCAATTCTAAGTCAATAACACATGTCAAGGAAAGCAGTGGTCCTCATATCAACCCTTGGGGAACCCCACCTTCTCCAAATCTGAAAAATAATCGACTGAAAAACAACCCTACTGTCACTCAGCAATCTTCGTATCCATGCTGCCACTGTCTCCTTTATTCCCTGGGTTTTGACTTTGCTGACAAGTCGGTTTTATCAAACGCCTTTTGGAAGTTTATAACCTCTTCCAAATCCTCAATCAAGTTAGTTTAACGTGATTTACTTTTGATGGATGATGCTGACTTTCCTTCATCAATCTACACTTGCCTAAGTGGCTGTTAATTTAGTCCCAAATGATCATTTCCAAAAGCTTTTCCAGCACTGAAGCTAAACTGACTGGCCTACAGTTTTTGGGTTTATTCTCACACCCTTCTTGAAGCGAGGCAGGATCAGCTGCCAGTCTGTCCCGTGGAGCCCTGTCGTCAAGTGATAGGGGACTAAATGCTGGCAGGGGAGCCACAAGTTTTCCACTGGGGCCTCCAGAAGTACTCCTGGTCCCATAAAGAAAGGCACAAATACATTTGAAAAGTTTCTTTTTGGACCTCTTCTGTCCTTAATCTTGCAAGGTTGATCTGGCAGGGAATGCATTGCCATTTGCCATCAAGCTTCCCAATAAAAGTGCAGCTAGATTCCAATGACATCATTAGGACTTGACATGAATGTGCTTTAAAAAAAAGGACCTAGCTGTCTTTTGGTCGATATTCTTAGTGCCTATTCTATTAAACAGGTCAAAAGTCAACTCCTAATCACTCCAAGATACTTAAGTGACCTAGGTAATTTCAACTGTCCAGTTTTAACCCAACTGAGTAAAGTTAAAATCAACCCGGGACCAGAAGTACAAATTAATTCAGTTCCAGGTCGAACTTAATCCCATTTTGACCACAGATCCCAAATGCTGAAATATTATCATCTCTGGGCTCACACTGTAATCCAAAACCTGACACTAATTTATTCATATAGAAAATAATCTATGATCTACTATTTGACTCTTAGAGCTTCAAAATGGCAGGCTCAAATCGGTCAGTCCGGTTGAGAACAATTTAGCTTGGAATACCATTATCCAGGAACGTTTATTCATTCCCATGGCAAAGAGAAGTTTAACATTGGAATTTCCTTTTAGTACTGTTGGCTGTTAGATTTTAGACAGATCATACTCCAGGAATCCAATTTCAAACTCATCTGATTGACTATGATTGTCTTTTCATTACAATAAGTAAGATGTCCTTTAGCTGTAATCAACGCAAGTCAATTCTCTGCCAGTCGTGCAAACAGGAAATTGATCTTTGTCAGAAAGCCATTGTTCCAAATCTCCAATGAGACAAATTAGCTTAACATTTCTCTGCTGAGGAGAACTTGCATTTACATTAATTAAACAAAATCCTCCTCAGATACCAATGGCACTTAATCAAATGCATTAGGATTTGATTAGGAAGCATAGTTCCATTTTGTGCCTGTTGATTGAGTGAAAATTTCCTTGTCTTGCATGACATGTCATTCACAGTAATTGTGAAGTAGTTGAGATAAAAATAATAGTGCTACACATTGAATCCTTTTGAATAATATAGATAAAATACCAAGTCAGGTCTACTGTCTTATGATTTGCCACTATTCCTTTATTGGACAAAGTAGAATCATAGAATCATAGGATCCTATAATGTAGAAGGAGGCCATTCGGCCCATCAACATGGGGAGAATATGCAGACTGCACAGACAGTGACCCAAGCTGGGAATTGAACCCGATTAAAGTAAAACTTTCTGGCTTGTAAGTCTGTCAACTGCAATATGAATTTATATTAATTCTGCAATATTATCAATTTTTATATTTATTATAACTTTGAATTAAAGATTTTTTTATAACAGTAGTGACGATTACTTTTCTCAGGGCTATCTGTGGAAAAGCTGAGGACCATGGCTGAGGGCCCTGACAGCAAACAGAACAGGGTGACACCAATAATACCAATGGTCAGATGGGATCCTCCAGATCCAGATCCTCCAGAAGACACCTGCAAAGGGCACCACAAGCTAAAGGAAGCAGAGGGCTGCAAGCTTCCACATCTGATGTGTATCTTAGAGAGACATGTAGATGTACAGCTAGGCCACAAGATGAAGATTTTTGAGGAGCATAAGAGTGGACATGGGTGAAGTCAGATACCTTAGGGAGTGAATAAATGTCACTGTTAATACTCACCGTTAAAGAATGTCGCACCTCATAGCTGCCACACCTCTGCCTTTGAGTTCTTTCCCACAGAATCTGAACTTCGATTCTCCCACAGACCCTCCAGGTTAAACCAAAAGTGACAGCCCATGAGACCAGCAGTTCAGACATCCTGGAATGACAGCCTCATCACCGACTGACCCCCTAACCTTGCCTCTAACCTTGTCCCCCGCTTCCTCCACCCTTAATGTGACTGTCATGTCTTTTCTCTCTGAGTGACATCCAGGTAGCCCCTTGGGCTGACAACCTGTTGACTTTCTCCCAGCCAGATCGGGAGCCCTGATTCCCCCAGGGCCTTTGTCAGCAACATCAGAGAGATTGTGCTCAGCTCTCTGGGTCTGATGCAAAGATTTCATCAGTAGCTTCAAGAGAGTCCCATAGAGGAACCTCTGCATCTCAATGTCAGTGTAATGCCTGTCACTTGCATAGTGGAAAATCACCTCCGGTGTGGGCTTTCAGTCCTGGCAAACGAATAAATTGATTAAATTTATTCATGGAATAAATTTCCTCAAAAGTTGGGTCAGAGCGTGCATCTGCTCTTTTGGTTTGTGGGGTAGGATATGTGAATAGCGGGAGGCCACTGAATTTGACTTTAATCTCACTAATGAGCTTAATATCAATGCAAATTAATTCTGATCAGGTTTGCATCCTTTCTGGGCGAGAACTCGATCACGTCAACTGGAATGGGCCAGAAGCATTGTGATCTGTTTAATGCTCGGCGAGGATCTTGTTTGAGGCCTCTCGCCATATTCACTGGCCCAGCAAGATCTGATGTGATGTTAAATAAAGCAGCAGAGTAACAGACTCCAAATTCAAGAAAGAGCTGCAGGAAGCAGACTTTTTGTGAAGTGAGCCCGAGAGGAGATCTGAAGGCAGCTGAAAGTTGGCGACTCCACATTGTGGGCAGTGAGAGTAAAGGTACCCCTTTGGAGCAGTGCTATTCTTCTTGGCAGAGCCAAAGATCAGATATTGCATGTGGAAGGTGAAGATTGGATGTACTTGGAAATCCAGGGAAAAAGAATCTCGGAAGCTCAGATTGAAACCTAGCATGGTAGGTCATTGGTGATGGCACCCGAGTGGCAGCAACTTTTGGAGGGAATTCCAAGGCCAGATCTGCAAATATGGAGCTTGGAAATTCTTATGAGAAAGACAAACATTTGTCAATATGATAAACATCGGGGTGGATTGTTGAAAATCCATGAAATCAGCTTTTGTTGCATCTGTCATTTGTTGAGAAATGTGGTTTATCTAACAGTTTGCCTGTTAATTTACATGTTCCTCATGCTTGCCTGAATGTTTGAGTATAAGATTGATATTGTAAATTATTTTATCTTTCTGAACTTTTAATAAAATTTAATTTTGTTTGGTCAAAACCCATGGAATCTAACTGGATCTCCCCCGGGTCATGATCCTGGGTCTGACGAAGAATTAGAACAATACACACTATTGACACTGTGCACTGCTGGTGGAGGGAATGAATGTTTAAAATGGTGAATAATGTGCTGATCAAGCGGGCTGCTTTGACCTAGATGATATGGAGATTTCTGCATTTGTTGGAGCTGCACTCATCTAGGCATACGCTCCTGACATGTGACATGTAGATATGGACAGGCTTCGGGAGCCAGGAGGTGAGTTACTCAACACAAAATCCCCAACAGCAAACTGCTCTTGCGGCCACAGTATTTGTATGGTTGTTCCAATTAAATTTCTAGTCAGAGGTTATTTCCCAGGTTGTCGATACTAGGGAACTGCACAATGATAATGCCATTGAATATCTTTCCCTAACAGCACTGTGGGTGTATTTACATCACAAGGAACACAACAGTTCAAGAAGGTGGCTCACTGCCACCTTCTCAAGAGCAATTAAGGAAGCTCAATAAAGGTAAGCTTTGCTACTGACAGACACATCTTACAAGCTAATAAGAAAAGACTGCCACCAAAAATTCATGTTAGTAAAAACTACTTAGTTGAATGTGGAGGTGTGAGGATGAGTACTCCTCCTCCCTGGCTGCACATTAAAATTGTGGGCTGTTCCAAGTCACTGCTCACCTTCTGATCACTGTCTGGGTTCCTCACCCATAAATGTGGCCTTGACCTTCATCCCAGTCACTATCTGCAATGTTTCAATAATTCTCATATCCCAGTGCTGACTGTTTCCCACCACAGTAATCAGTCAATGTGAGTATATCTCTCGGCCTTAATCTTCAAACAAATACATTAAGAATAAACAATCAGATGACGTACCAGAAAATGGTTCACACCTGGAGACTAAAGTGAAGTTTATTTATTAGTCACAAGTATGCTTACATTAACACTGCAATGAAGTTACTATGAAATTCCCCTGGTTGCCATACTCCGGCACCTGTTCAGGTACAATGAGGGAGAATTTAGAATGCCCAATTCATCTAAGCTGCACATCTTTGGACTATGGGAGGAAACCGGAACACCCAGAGGAAACCCACGCAGACACAGGGAGAACGTGCAGACTCCATACAGACAGTGACCCAGTGGCTGGGATTCGAACCCGATCCCTGGTGCTGTGAGTCAGCAGTGCTAACCGTTGTACCACCGTGAGAAATGTCCACCTTCAGAAAGGGAGAAAAGGGTCAACATTTAAGGGGGATCAAAACAGAAAAAGTATTTGTGCTAAGTAACATTGAAAGGTAATGTTTAAATATGGCTTACAATGGCACTGATTTAAAAGAATTATGGGCTGACAATTATGCTATGGAATGAGCACTTAATGAGTTGGTATCAAATTTATAAATGTTCCATTTTAATTAAGGCAATAATCCATTTAAGATGAATGTGTTAACCCCTCCATTAAAATGTTTAGCAGCTGACTTTGGAAAGATGTACTTAAGCAATTGTACAACAATGTCAAATGCCATTTCAGGCTTATGTTTCATAGGCATGGGTTCAGAAAAGCACAGAAGCAAGAGACAATAACAAATCTGTCAATGAGGATGTCTATGCTTAGTGGGTTTGTAGTCAGTAAAAGGTTTAAGTTTCACTCTCATGAAATATTGGGAAGTTTAACACGTGAGTAATTATGCAAGCATAATGAGGCTCAGACAAGACTTAAGTTAAAGTTTACACCCTATTTTCTGCTTCACAGACACCATTCTGAACGGTTGGTTTTAATGGTTCTTGGTTAAATGCTGGGTTGTAATATTACAAAAGCAACAGTCTATTTCATTCATACTTACACCACTAACTGATGACCCTGTCAATCTCAGAACGCCTATAGAGGCAGAAGGAGGCCTTTTGACCCATCATGCCTGCACTGACAACAATTCCACCTAGGCCCTGTCCCCTTAACTCCAATATTTATGTTGCTAGTCCCCCTCACACTAAGGGGCAATTTAGCATGACTAGTGATCCTAAACCATACATCTTTGGGTTGTGGGAGGAAACCGGAGCAAACCCACACAGACATGGGAAAAATGTGTAAACTCCACACAGTCACCCAAGCAGTGAATCGAACTTGTGTCCCTGACACTGTGAGGCAGCAGTGCTAATCACTGTGCAACCTTAATGTTGATGAAGGCTTTTTTTAAAAAAATAGATGGCACAAATGAATTGATTTCCATAATCTGCTGCTTTTGTCAAATGAAGATGCAAGAAACACAAAGCACCTTACCAAACTGGACTTACTCTCTTTGTCACTGAATGCAAAATATGTGAGCTGTGGGTTAATGGTTTTAAGCCAACTAATTTAGGTCAGTGAATGTGCTTTTAATGATGTTGTCTCAGTGCAAACCATTGGA
This sequence comes from Carcharhinus amblyrhynchos, assembly GCF_965287045.1. NCBI lineage: Eukaryota > Metazoa > Chordata > Chondrichthyes > Carcharhiniformes > Carcharhinidae > Carcharhinus > Carcharhinus amblyrhynchos. Next base: position 57,615,602 of record NC_137334.1, read on the forward strand.
TAAGATTAAATATTGTGCTCTGAATTGAGATTGACCATTAACAGATTACCTTCAACTGCTACAACAAAATATTTGCACAGTTGTACAAGTGATTTTGAATTATTTATAGGGAAAAACAACATTTATTTTCTGTAAACAGCTGTAATATATTCATCTCCAACAACTATTTAAAACATCATTATTCCTGCAGCGAATAGATTAAAAATTAATAATGACTGATTTCCCATAATTTACCAGCATTCTAATGAATTTGATTTTAACCTAACTTTCTGGTGGGATTAAAGAGTCAATGCATTATTCAGAGCTAAGGACATTAAGAGGAAAACTATCAAGAAGGATCCATCCTAAAGTTTTGTTTTTAATTCTGCTGCATAAAGATATTGAGTTGTCATTTAAAACAAACATTCAGCTTTTGCCTTGGTAATCAGATCCAAACCATGATGGAAGAACATGTGGTGAAGATGGTTGTAAAAGCCTTCAGCTCTTCTTGCTACATTGATTATTTACTTTTCTGCCCAATTTCACACGCAGCTAGTGATGAAATGCAATAGAGTTATTGCATAAAATAAAAACAAACTACTATAGATGCTGGAAATTAGCAATAGAACACACAAAATGCTGGAAAAACATAAGAACATAAGAAATAGGAGCAGGACTAGGCCATCTAGCCCTTTGAGCCCATCCCACCATTCAATAAGATCATGGCTGATCTGAAGTGGATCAGTTCCACTTTCCCGCCTTCTCCCCATAACCCTTAATTCCCTTGTCTGTCAAAATCCTATCTACTCGTGACTTAAATATATTTAGCGAGGTAGCCTCCACCACTTCAACGGGCAGAGAATTCCAGAGATTCGCCACCCTTTGAGTGAAGAAGTTCCTCCACAACTCCGTTCTAAACTGCTGCCCCCCCCACCCCCCCCACCTTATCCTGAGGCTGTGCCAATCTGCAACATCTGTGAAACACAGCAGATCTGCAACATCTGTGGAGAAAGAAACAGAGTTAGCGCTCAGATTCTCCTACAGAACTGAAAGGTAGAAATGTGATGGCTTTTATACTGTTAAAAGAGGGAAGTAGAACAAAGGGGAAAAAACTCAAATAGGATAGAGGGCAGGAGAGATTAAATCAGAAAGATGTCATGGAATGAAAGGCAAAGGGAATGGTAATGGGTGTCGCAAAGGAAAAAAATACATTAGTCTTTTGTAGGTGTTAATGGCAGAGTAGTGAACAGCTCTGTCTGAAAGCAAAAACATGAAAGATACAGACTGGTCCTTGACTGAAAAAACTCAAAATAGAGGACAGAGTTCATGGTCCGAAGTTCAACTTAATATTGAGTCCAGAAGGCTGTAAAGTGCCTACTCTGAATATCTGTTGAGTATTTCTAACACATCTGTTTCCATGCAGGGAAAAACCATTTCTCTAGCTAGAGAGTCCTATGCAAGCCAAAATCATGCAAAGATTGATAAGGCTATCCCCATTCCCATGACATTGAAGAGTTGATGGTTGGCATCTGTATGATCAGCACTGCAAGAATGACTTGTAATCTCCAATTTGTTGTAGGCATTCTCAAGCTGCTAAAGAGCACTCAATGTTCTATAAGAATTCCCAGAGCCAAAACAGAATATCACCACTACCGTCTCAAATATTGCTACTCTTGATTGTAGAACTACTTTTAAGACACTGTTGTCATTTGAAACTGCCCTTTCTGGGCAGAAATTGGAAAGTAATGTTAAATAGTTTCTCAACTGGGCCTGTTGATTTCTCAAGCTACAGAAAATGTGTGATTTGCCTTCTGATGCCAAAAAAACAATTCTGCAATCCTGCACTCTGAGAAGTTTCAATGAAATTGGTGTAAGAATGGATTATTGCTTTTTTTCCCACGGGAATTTGCAATTAACCTATTGATGCCAATTTCGTGGCAAAACATTATGCACATGTGAATTTCATTGATTACTTTAGCCGCTCCTGAGTTAAAACTGTTGAAACGACATGCGGCAGTTTACAATACGTAAGCCCCTCATCAAATTTAATTCGACATAGCCTGCTGATGGAATTTTTGTAGCAGGAAAAATAGATGCATAAAAAAGAAGTATTCAATTATAATCAGTTTGCTGATCAGTAATTAATTGACAGGGAAGACAACCAGTTTATTTCAGAACTGTTTTCTTTTGGATCTTCCAATGATTTTTAAATAGTTTGTGAAATGCCAAACTACGCCTGTAATGTGTCCTATTAACATTAGCCTATTGTCACCTGAATTCCAGTTATTAGTATTCATACTTTCAAATCAAGATAAAAATAATTTTACAATATATTCCGATCTTGATAACATTTTCATTATTTTCCAACCAGCTTTTCACACCATCTTGAATTAGTCATATGTACAACTCACTGAGGTTATAAAACTGCACTTGCCTGCCTGTGAATACTGCTGACAAGAAAAGTTTCAGTAGCAATCTAATGGAAATACCATCAGCGTCAATTCAGTGCCCTTCATGACACACACTTTCTGTCTTTAATATATATTGCTAATCTTTCATTATCAGCAGATCAATACCAGGAATTCCCCCGCAGCACAGCTGCAGTTCAAGGGGAAGACCCACCATTGTATTTATTAGATCTTTAGGAATAAGGACTGGATAAATGTTTGCCTGTATTTCCCAAATTCAATGGCAAAAAATTCTCAGCAGCAGTTATGGCAAACAGTGTATATACCTGAAATCAGTAACCAGAAGTACAGAGAAGTATGGTCCACTCTCACTTCTGTTTTCCTTTGCGTGAGAAACTAAAGGATATATTGACATTGACAGGGTAAATGAAATGGAAGTCGACAATACAGATCTGTAAACTGGGTAACGAATTTAATAATATTTTGAACTTTGTTGTCATTCTATTTTTATCAAAAGTATGTTTCCAAATTATTTTTCATTCATTAACTTTAATAAGCGTTAATATAGGCAGGAGTGCACTTTCATTTTCTTATCATTTTAAAGAATTATACCCCATCCATCTCCCATCTATGTTCATGTCTGATTGGCTAGTATTTTAAGAATCACCAGGTTAGGGTAAGATTCAAAAGAATTCTTATCCCTGAATACTCACCTTTTAGTAGTAAACCACAGAGCTGGTATGTTTTTAAAAATCTTGGCTGGTATTTAATTGAGATGGGAAACATCTCACCTGTCAGCTGAAAAGCAGGCAAAAGGCTGTGTCACCCCTCTTAGAGAAGGCCTCAGGCACTTAACTGGGCAGCCATTCTCGGGATTAAAGACCTGGAGGGGGGTGTGGAAGTGTTGCCCACCAAGAGCAATCAGCCAATTAGAGACCAAGCTCTACTGAAAGGCAGCGCCACAAGTGAGGCAGTGGCTGCTGCCAGTACAACACTCACCCGAGGCTTACTATCATCTCTGGATCCCAGACCACAGGTGAGCGATGGTGGGAGGGAGATTCACAGGGTGGCAGTCGCAGGAAGGAGGGGATGGGGTCATCAGCAGTGGTATGGCTCTCAATGGACCTTCCCTTCCTGATGCTGGGTCCCTCAATCAGGCACTGAATGATTTTGAATGAGTGATCCCACCCAAAAGCCCCTTTCCTGATGCTGGGTTAATGCCAGTGGTGACAAAATGAAGCCCTTGATCACTTAAGGGCCTCAGCTGGTGACAGGGTGAGAAGGCCACACATAGGCCTTTCCACCATGGATTCAATTGAGTTGGAGGTGGGATGGCAGCAGAGTAGCCATCCACCACCCTCCCATCAAATGGACCACTGAGGGGAGCATTAAATTTCACCCCAGTGTTGATGTAAATATGAAGAATTATAATTTCTTACATCTATATAGAACTGCATTTGATTTAAACCTATGTTGTCTTTACAATGACTAACATATAAGTGTGCTCTGTTTTTGAAGTGGAGCGACTATTACATTTGCTTTACATGCAAAAGACCCCTGGTTCGAAACCAAACAGAAACAAGAGATTAAAATAAAATTAGATTCTATAGAAAATCTATCAGACGTGTTCTTACATGTTGAAACCTGAAAAATGTGTGTGAACTCCAAATTCAAAACTGCATGGAAGTGTTGAAACATGAATTATGTTCAACTCAATTTAAATTTAACTAATATATATATATATATTTAAATTAAGCATTAGCTGCTGTATGGAAATGAGACCTGAGTTTACCACTTCATTTTCATGTTATGTACGTGAGCAGCTTTTTCTTGATGCAGCTGCTGATAGTACAATTAATTATATATTTTTAAAAATGCATTGAGTCACATAATTTATGAAACCACACACTCGCCTTGCAGCTCACTGCTGGAACAAGTTATTTTTAGAACAAAGACGGCCCTATCTATTATGACTGCCAAATGGCACATGAGGGACCTTAGTTGTGGGGACTCAGTGGCAAGTAGGAAACCAGCTAGCAAATGAACCACAACTAATATAATATATTCTTGATGTGTAGCCAATTACAAAATACTACATTTTTAGTTAAGATTATGTATTAGCCTTAGTAAATATCTCAGTTTATCCCCAGACTAATTGGCTGGAATTTTGCATTCCAGCTTTGAGGATCAGTGGCGGGTACAGAAGGGGGAGTGAGTTCCATAGGGGCGGGACGGGGCAACTGAGAATGCTCAAACTCGCACTAGTTAGATCATTACATATGCATCTGCGAGGAGCTGACTGAATCTTGCAATGGGAACGGACAGGAAGTTGCCACCCCTATCATTAGCTCACAGAGTGGAAAGTCCGGGCACCATTCTTAAGGGCACCTGGAGACCCATTCATTCACTGCAAGTTAGGAGAGCTAGATTCTGCCAATAGCAGGATGTCATAGGCCAGACAACCTATGGCTGCATGGTTCAGTGATTCTTCAGGCCATGCAGAAAAGGTGGAAGGCGTTGTTTCCCAGGGTAGCAGGAGGAGGCCATCCGATCTGGCCGCAGCCTAGGTTGAGGTTGCAGCAGAAGTTAGCACATGTAGGCCCACCAAAGAACTGGCCAGCAGTGAACAAGGGGAATGAATGGTCTGCTGCACTCTGCCAGGGTAAGCAGCATTATTTACTCACTGCAGACTGACACTGATGAAGGTATCAAGCAGTCTAAATGTGTGAGTGCAGAGGGATGTCACACAGGACTCAGCAGCAGATGGGAATGTGCACTGAATGTGTGCCAGGTACGTCATTCTATCAGTTGTTTGTTAATCACTCACTGGGGAGAGCTCAGGAGCTGTCATAGGCATGCATGCTCCTAAACTGTTCATACACCCATTGGGAAAACAATCAATCTTTCTGTTTCTCTGCAAGACACAAACATTCACAATAAAAGGGAACAGGTCAATATCAGAGGCAGAACGCTGGACATTTGAGTCATCATTCCTTTTGAAGGGCAGGCCACTAAGAGAGCTGGTGGGGGGGGGCAGGGGGAGGGGGAGGGTGGACTGTGCCTGTGTTAAAGGTGAGATCAGACTCCCCCAGGAAGCCAGTGAGGATGCCTCCATTCTGCAATTATCAAATGCACCCACAGACTAACACATTGCTTTAATTAAGGAGCCAGCTTAGGTATCCACCAAATCTTTCTTTACTCTATTCCAGCTACCAGCAAGAAAAGGAAATGGCCCACAACAGAGAGCAGCCATGGCTCCATCCCCAACTTCACTTCTGAGGAAGACGTCTCAGAATCCTCAGACGATGCACCATCATGGTGGTCACTGCATCCTCCACCAGCACAGAGACATTCACCTCATTGGGTGCACCTTAAACTCGGCTCAGGGTCACAACCTGGGGAGCATCTCATCAATACGGGTCCACAGCTGATGGAGGCAGTGACAGCCGAGATTTCTGACACTCAGTGGATTGCTGGAGACCAGGTCCCTGCTCAGCCCTGTGCAGATGTATAGCCTCTGGGCTTGGCCACAAGAGGGTGCAGAGAAACATCAGGCAGAGATTACAGAGACCACATGCAGATGGGACTGAAGTCTGGAAGAGTGTGTTCACATTCTACCTGCAGTTGTGGTTCCAACACATGATTGGTTGCCTCCATAGAAAGGGTGGCAGCCACCTTGGAGACTCAAGTCCACAGTGGCTGTTGGATATGTATTCAGATCTCCACTATCAATCTAGCCATAGGCACAGTGCAGTAGTTGCTCGGCGAGGGGCAGACAGGGAACCTCCACCTCCCTCTAGGTTTCCCTTATCCTCAAGGAGGCTGGGAAGTGACATCCTGCACTCAGAGTGAGGGGAATCAGGCAGGTACCCTGGAGGCTTCATCACAGGGCATTCCAAGTGTGCCCTGCCCTCTACCAGTGAGTCCTTTGCCTCCAGCAGATCAGGTCCAGGATGGTGCACCTGAAGGTTGGGGACCTGGGCCTCGAGCCACCAGAAGATGCCCACCAAAATAATCACAATCAACAGGGCATAGCAATTAGTAGGCTGCTTCAACTTCCACTGCAGATGTCAGAGCTGTATTGATGTGTACTAATACAAAAAGAAAAGTAAAGAATTTCTAAAGCACTCAGGGGGTACAGGTGTACAATCATTGGATATAGTTTTCGCATTTGTAAATATTTGTTCACTTGCAGTTTGGAAATTTCCTGGATTCCATCTGCTGCTAGTTGCTTCAATAGTTGCAGACATTTAAGGGTGCAGAATTTGTGCCCCATTAGACTCTGATAGTGAAATCCTATAGATTCAATTCTCTCACATTATTAACAGTGTGGTTACTCAATAATCCCACATGTGTATGATTAAGTGCTGCCCATCAGTTGTAAGGATGCTGCCTGGGCATGCATCATACAAGTCATTACTTGCAACTCACTATGTTGCGACCTCTGAAAATGATGTCAGTGAGTTCATTGCATCTCCTGCTGCAGTTGCCCTGATGTGAGATGTGGGTCGATGCAGTGGGTGCTCGAGGAGAGTTACAGCTGCTTTGTGCGGCAAGGAGCACTTCAGCTGCAGTATCAGGGTAGAAAGGGTGAAACTCAACACTGTCTTCTCAACAATAGAAAACCAAACACTTCCCTACATGTTTGGAGAAAACTGTGGTGGGCACATCCAATCATTATTGGAGTCCCTTTGTGATTTGCTATCTGGAGCTAATATACAAGTATAGGTTGCAAATAAAGAGGCAACAGGCAATTCAGCCTTGACTGAAAGAGCAATTGAGCGTAGGATTAAAGAGGTGTGTGTGTATGAAGTTGACTGAAGCCTTTGTGAAATATCACATGGAAATTTGTTTGACTTACTCATCTCCTTATCAAGGGTTGCAGGGGACCTTGCGTAAAGGGTTTGCAAACAAAGGGCACCAGAACTCATTGAAAGATTGCAGTCTTTGTCTATGAGCTGAGGGAGAGTAGAATGGGCCTGGATTCTGGACCATGCCGAGGACTGTGAGGTTATCCAGGTGAAGCATCAGCAGCTCTAATAGGATTCCCAGGGCCCATGCATGAAAGATATTTACCTTGGCCGGGATGTCCAGAATGACAGATCAGACTCTCACACCGATGCTGAGGCTATCAAAACTGAGACTTATAGGAGTCTGTGTGATTGAAGGGTTTGGAGTGGTTGCTACTCAGCAACCCATGGAATCATAGAATCCTAACAGTGCAGAAAGAGGCCATTCAACCCATCGAGTATGTACCAACTCTCTGCTAGAGCATCCGACCCAAGCTGCTTAGCATCACTGTCTCACAGCACCAGGAACCCAGATTTGATTCTGGGCTTGAGTGACTGTCGGTGGGGAGTTTGCAAGTTCTCCCCTTATCTGCGTGGGTTTCCCCCCACAATCCAAAAATGTGCAGTTTAGATGGATTGACTATGCTAAATTGCCCTTTAGTGTCCCAAGATTTAAAGTTATTTTTATTAGTGTCACAAGTAAGCTTACGTTATCACTGCAGTGAAGGTACTGTGAAAAGCTCTTAGTCGCTACACTCTGGCACCTGTTCGGGTATAATGATGGGGAATTTAGCATGGCTAATGTACCGAACTAGCACAACTTTAGGACTGTAAGAGGAAACCAGAACACCTGGCAGTCATGAGGAGAAAATGCAGACTCCGCACAGACAGTCATCGAAGCTGGGAGTTAAATCTGGATCCCTGGTGCTGTGAGACAGAAGTGCTAACCATTGTGTCACCGTGCTGTGTGGGTTAGGGAGATTAGCGGAGTAAATGTATGAGGTTACAGGATAGAGCAGAGGGTTGGGCATGGATAAGTTGCTCTGTCAGAGAATCAGTGTAGACTCAAAGGGATGAATGGCCTCCTTCTGCACTGTAGAGATTCTAAATGGTGTTTGCATGCTAATTCTCTCCGTGGGCCCATATCTCTCGTTCCACCTGAAAGTGCTCTCTGCAATGTCTGCCACCGTGCACTCCCCTCTCCCCCCACCCTCCATTTGGAGTAGCTGTGAGGGTAATGTGAGTACATCCCAGCCAGGGTGAGATTTGATTTTGCTTCCAAGTTGCTATCATGTAGACTGTGTGAGGACATGGGGAAATCTAATTACAACATGTTGGTCCTGAGTTTGAAAGAGAATGGAATGTTTTGCAGGTTCTGATGAGCGCATTTAGCACAAGTCTCCATATATCAGCGCAGTCTGGCATATGCAAAGGCTCAAACCACCAGCAGGATACCTAATAAGTACTGCAATTTAATTCAGCTATCATAAATCAAGATACATTAGAGCAAAGTATAATATCTGCTACCAAAAAGGAGCTGCCAGCCAGCTAGGGATAGAAAACAAATAGTAAAGGAAATGTCCTGACAGCTTATTCTGAGTGGAATCTGTTATCTATGAGGTTGTCACAGGCCTCTCTGCCAAATTGTACACTTGCAATGGGCTCTGTATGTTCCTCTGTTACATCCTGGATCCCAATATAACCATTCTCTTCACCATCCTCATTGTCTGTGGAGACATCTTGATTCTCCATTGTTCCCTCAGCCAACACATCCTCTAGTGTAGTGCAATGTGGTGCAGGCTGCAGTGGACAATGTGTGACACTCTCAGTGGTGAGTGTTGAAGATATTAACGTGAACAATCCAAACATCTGAACCTCTTCTTTAGGAGAACTATTGTCTGCTCAGTTGTGGACATTGTGGAAGCATATGTGGCTTGTACCTCTCCTCAGTATTACACTGTGGATGGCAAACTGGCATTATCAGCCAACTTTTCCAGGGTTATATCTTGTTTCCAAGAAACTAGCTCTGCAATTGCTGAGGTCCTTAAAAAATACGTGGCACATGGGAGTTGGTCAGAATGTGGGTGTCATAAGAGCTCTGTGGGAACCAAACATAAATATATAGGATTTATCTTCTGTAATCACATTAAAACTGAAAGGGGAGGTGGTGGCCTAGTGGTATTATCACTAGACTTTTAATCCAGAAATTTAACTAATGTTCTGGGGTCCTGGGTTTGAATCTCACCACAGCAGATGGTGGAATTTGAATTCAATAAAAAAAATCTGGAATTAAGAATCTACCAATGACCATGAAACCATTGTCAGTTGTTGGAAAAACCCATCTGGGTCACTAATGTCCTTTAGGGAAGAAAATCTGCCGTCCTTACCTTGTCTAGCCTACATGTAACTCCAGAGCTACAGCAATGTGGTTGACTCTCAACTCCCCTCTGAACAAGGACAATTAGGGATGGGTAATAAATACTGGCCAGCCAGCAATGTCCATGTCCCACAAATGAATTTAAAAAAAGTTGAAAAAGCAGAAACCTTTGCAATTGATGAACATGACTGACCACTGCCTGGGAGTTCTCAAGGGCACATTCTTGCACTCAATAGCCATTTGCACTTGCAGGAAACCTGCAAGTGTATATAGATGGATAGCTGCAAAAACCACCACTCTTGCAGCCTGACTTCAGGATCCAGGCAGAATTGGACACATTGGCTCTTCTTAACAGGACATCTGTCACCTCCTGGATGCACCGGTGTGTCACTGATTGGGGTATGCTGCACAGGTTCCCAATGGAGTCCTGGAAGAAACCACTGGCAATTAAGTTTAAGGCAATGATGGCCATTAATGTCAGTGACATGGAATTTCCTCTAAGGCCTTGCAGCCTCAGGGCATCTTGTAGAAACTGACAGATGTGAGCAATTACATTCTGAGGTATCTCCACTATTGCCTTTTGCTCACCTGTAGCTGCACTGCCTGCAATATACCCTTGGTTGTTCCAATGCTTTGCTATTGCACTGGTCGCTGGATGTCAGTATCCTGATCTTCTTGAGGCCTGCTGCTTTTAATACTGAGGCCATTGGCTTTGTGCTAATCAGTAGAAATATAGGGTTGTCTGGAGCCTACAGCATCTAGGCCTCAGTAATTCTGTGAATGAAATGTGAATCAATCTAGTTTACATACCCTTTTCAGATATCCCTCAGTTTGTGAGCCACCGAACCAGTGCTAAGCCCTGTACTTGACCTCAGTCTAGCCATGGCATCCCCACTCCATCCCTTCAAGGAGAAGGGCATCCTGGGTGAACAAAGATGAGCGTTCCTCCTGTTTGTGCATGACTGTACATGGAAACATTGCTCTTTGAGTTGATTAAAGACAACCAAGTGCAAGAACCCTCCCTTAGACACTACTCAGCTCGCCTTCATTATCTTCAAGACTATAGAAAGACCATTGTCTTGGCCACATGGAAAGAATTATCACATGAGCCCTTCTCAGCCATGACCATTGACCCAGGAGGATGGATGTTTGGAGTTGTGAGTTTGCTGTCATACATCAAGCGCCCGTGGAAACATTCACTTCCCTCCCTCCCTCCGTCCATCTCCCTCTCTTCCTCCATCCATCTCCCTCACTCCCTCCATCCATCTCCCTCCCTCCATTCCTGCCACTGACAGCAGCATATGGTATATCACACAGAATGAATGGCAGTTCGAGACCTTGCTGGGATCTTGACGTTTTGAGACCCATGAATCAGGGAGCAAATTGCTGTAATGTAGCTTCACCATAGACAGCAGAAAACAATTGAACATGGTTTCCATCCTGTTGCCCCATGGTGCCTTTTAAATTGTGCTCACCATGAACTCCACCCTACTGAAAAGACCCTTCCTCACTTTGAGGTGTTGCAGTTTCAGAAAGACAGCATTGCATAGCAGCAAATACAACAATAGTGTGCATCACATTCCAACTTGCTCCAACAACTTCTATTCTCTCCTGTCACCCACCAATTTACCTCCATCATCTTGACCGATGCAATACAATCATTTAGAAACATAGAAACTCGAAGCAGGAGTAGAACATTCAGCCTTTGAATCTGCTCTGCCATTCATGTTGATCATAGCTGATCATCAAATTCAATATCCTGATTCCACCTACTCCCGATATCCTTTGATCCCTTAAACCCAAGAACTAGGTCTAATCTATTGAAATTTTGGCTCAACTACTTTCTGTGGTAGTAAATTGCACAGGTTCACCACTCTTCCTTATCCTCAAACTACAACCCATAGTTCTGGACTCCCCACCTTCAGGAACGTTCTTTATGAACTATCCTATTTAACCCTGTTTGAATTGTATCAGTTTCTATGGGATCCCCTCTGTCACTCTCAGACCTATCCCTATTAGCCTTGCATCTATAACCACATGCCTTCTCTCCCTTCAATGCCAATACCTGCTACTGTCCTCATTCCCACTTCCTCATTCCCACTCTGACTGCTGTTGTATTGGAGTCACCTATTTCATCCACTTCTGTGACCCCTCCCATGCAACATTCAGCTACCCAACTATTAGCCTGGGCCTCCACCCTCCTGCATCCCACTTCTTCCCTCACTGTAGCCATTCCATCCACTGTCCAGTACTCTGAGTTCAAACCCCAGGATCCCATCATGGAAAGCACTGAACTCTCGCTTTCGGAGCATTTCTCCACCATCTTCTCTGTGCTGAAACCTTATCCTCCAACCAACTACAGACCCATGAAGCAAGGTGCTTCCCTCCACATCCATGCAAGCTCGCAGCATCTCTCCCTGGTCTAAAAAGTCATTCTTCCTTCCGCAGACAGATTTCCTAACTTTCACTCTTAGCCTGCCTTCCATGGATAGCCTCTGCTCCAGCCTTCCATCTTTAACCTGCCTCCCTTTTGCCCTTAGCCTCAGCCTGCCTCCTGTGTCTAGTCTTCGTTCAGCCTTATACTATGAGTGCCTGATCTCGGGCAAGAGGCTGATATTTGTGAATGGTCCCCAAGAGGGCCAAAGCAGTATCTACTCACTTCAAAGTCATGGAAAAAGTCAGGTGTACACTACTTGTCTATAATCATAAATGTGAACTTTCTCATTTCTGACTGACATGAAACTTAATTTGGAGGGGAGCGTAATTCTGGCAAGGCAACCTTTTAAAGAGCATGCCTGAAATTCTAGTGCATGCAGAAGAGCTTCATAGAATCCCTACACTGCAGAAGGAGGCCATTCGGCCCATCGAGTCTGCACCAACGCTTACCCATGCTTACCACATATGTACCCTCTTAATCCCCCTAATTTATATATCTTGGGACACTAAGGGGCAACATTAGCATGACCAATATCACTTAACTTGCAAATCTTTGAACTGTGGGAGGAAACTGGGGCACCCAGAGGAAACCCACGCAGACACAGGGAGAACATGCAAACTCCACTCCACACAGATAGTGATCTGAGGCCGGAATTGAACCCAGTTCCCTGGCGCTGTGAGGCAGCAGTGCTAACCACTGTGCCAACGTGCCACCCACGTTATTAGTTGGGAAGATTGACCTGCCTTTAACCTACATTTAAAATCCTGACAACCTAATTGCTAACGTTCATCCCACATTTTTGGCCTCTTGAAAAATTAAGTTTCCCCACCTGCCAAGTCTTGGTTGTTGATGGAATCAGAAGATTCTGCCCAGTATCTCCTCAAAAATAATTGAAGAGAACGATATCTCAAAGACAATTGTCTCCCGATTTTCTGCGTCTCAATTTTAAAGACTCAAATATTAAAATCCCTACAAAACTCCTTTTGGCAATGATAGTGAGAAAGGAATTGAATGGGTGAGTTGTGATTGGGAAGGAGAAAATGGGGAAAAAAGTGGGTAACAAGGAAATTCAAATGAGGTGGCAGGCTTCCAGTTGGTATGGTGGTAAGGGCAGCATCAGTTGAATTGATGGATGGAAGGCTTTGAGAGAATGATGGCTGGCAATGGCCCACAGCTTCAATATTATGATAGAAGAAGCACAGATGTTATCACTTATCCCTGACTCCACATTCAAGTACATAATCTGTAAAAAGCTACCCTATTGCTGGCTATCTGGAGTGAGCTGCCTGTAGTATTGGATTTCTTGGCAAAACTAGTTTGGTAGCAGTTGCATTTAAGGACACACAGATTTGTACAGGTAGCCTCAAATAGGATTTAGGTTCCTTATTTGCACACACAAATATGGAACTTAACTTCTTTTTGAGGTTATATGCAAATAAGGCACTGAGGTCTGTTAAGGCATGTGCCCTGGACACTTATATTCTTTCCTATTCCAGCACATTTCACGCATAATGAGGGTGCATTTCCTGCCTGCCCAATAAGCACTCAGTCAGAACAAAAATGTGCAGAGCTATCAGCTTTCTAGGCCACAGACTTAATGGGTGAAAGGCCTGCTTCTCACTGTCGATGCTTTTCTTTACCTTAAGGCATAAAATAGAAAAGTTTCTAGCAGCACCCCATCTGATATCAGCACTGAGCCACTCAACTTGATATAACTTGACAACTATTTAATGCCCCCAGCATTATTTGTTCTGGGATAGAATGCTAGACAATTAACAGAGGGGTGGAGGCACCGCAAGGACTAACAGCACGATGAAACTAATGTTAGCAATAAAATTTATGATAGTTTTCTTTGAATCTGTTTCAAAATAAAATGTCTTCCTGCAAGTCATTAAAAATTGATTGAGATAATCAGTCTAAAGCTCTTATGGGGAATAATGGAATATTTTGCTCCATAGTGAACAAACAGCTCTCAAAAGCACAGGATGGAAATTCCTTTAGGCTCCTTTCTGGGCCTGAAAACTGTATCCTGCATGCAGTGTTCTCCCCAATAGGAACCCCAGGGCCAGTCAAAAATTGGATCTTGGCCATCATTAATATTACCTGGATGAGCTGCTGGCACCAGTTATATCTCCATAGGAGCGCTGTCATTGAAAAAAAGATGAATTTCAAGCTTCACTAACTGCAACCTTAAGATAATTGCCAGGATGAAGATAGAGATGCAAATGGATAAGATGATACTGAGTACTATGGAGGAAGGGGGCCATTCCTGCTCTTGCTGACTCCGCAGAAACTTTACTTGTTCTTGAAAAAAAAGTTAGTTTTTTTCCTTTTCCCCATCAGATTTCAGGTCATGAGAAAACTCCAAGGTGAATACAAGAAACAAAACTTCAGAGAGAATAAAAAGAGTATGATAAACTAAGTAAAAATCTAACAATGATAGAGATACAGGTTTTCTGATATAATTAACTGTAATTTATTTCTTAATATCAGGCTTTAGAAATAATAAAGAAAAAGGATCAATGATAGCAAACACAAATTATTAATATATTGACATTTCAGTACAAAGAGATACTTTATACTTTATTAAAATGACTCCAAAATGTCACAGGTAATTGTAATATATATAATTTCCAGTTTATATGGAGTTGGCATTGTGAAACAGTCTGTGCAGATGCCAAAGGTACATAGAGTTTTGGATCCATATTTTAGACTGACGTTCAGGCATAATCAATCCAGCGAGGGTCTGCTAGTAGATTGTTACTCAGAATGCAATGGTTGGTAGACACAGCACATGTCATTCTGCTTAAAACATTAAATAAAGCAGGATGAAATGCTTCACTTAGTCACTCTGCACCACTACGTAAATTGTCAAAACAAATCCTGAGGGATCAAGATTTTTAAGGGTTGGAGGAATGAAAGCCAGTAAGAGGGGGCTAGAATTTAGGGGATGTCCAATATGCCAACCTATTCTAAAATACACATTAAAAATGGTTGTGTCTGCTTAGTTGAAAATAGCGATAGTAAAAAAAATAGAATTGGGATGTACCCATAAAAATCTCACTTGCTCTGTGTTCCAATTTGAACCTCTCATCTGAATGTGCAGGAAGGATATCCTTTGGAAGCGAATGTGGTTCTTCTTCAAATACCATGCATGCAAATCCAGTTCCAAAGTTATTAGCACTCGACTGCAATTTTAAATGGAGGCCTGCAATGAGAAGGCCAATGTGGCTTCCCAGCTGGCCTACTCAGCAGCAAAAGGAGGCTTATTCAGGGGAGGCCCAAAGGGGTAAAGTGATATTCTTTAAATATATTTCTTTTTGGGGACTAGCAGGAGTAGGAATGCTCTTCCAACTACACAAAAAAAGTTTCAGTTTCCCTGCTTCAGATTTTTCTCTCTCCCTCAATTGTGTTTTTTTTCTTCCCCAAACTTGCTTGCACTCTTTTAATCATTTGCCAGGGACCATTCCTTCAGGTAGCCAGCAGCAGTATCCTGCCACCCCCTCTTCTGCTCCTACCACTCCTTCTCCCGCTCCTGCCCATCAGCCACCTGACCTTTACCGAACAGATTGAGGTTGGAGGCAAGACGGCTTCAGCAGCTAATGCCCAAGATTGAAGCATTGCCCACATCACCCCACTGTGATTCAAACAAGTTGCTCTCCACCTCAGGTCCCATCACATTACTGTTCCTGCTGAATTAAAATTGGGACTTCAATCTTGGTGGAACAGAATATTGGCGTAAGAGAATTGTCCAAATATTCTCTGTCCGTAAAAAAACCCAAACAAATCTAATCTGGCCAACAACCATCCCATCAGACTGACAAGCAGTAAGATGAGGCTACTTGGGTTCCAAGAATCTCCAATAATCCAACACGTCAAGCCACTCTAGTTTCCCTGGACTTCAGCTCTCACCTTGTCAGAGCACCAGAGCGTAGGTTTAAGAACACAAAAGGACACTGGATTGGCATGGTGGAAAAATAAAACACCTTCAGTAAATATATATGTGCACAGTATATCACCTTGTGATAGAAAGTCCCAGGCTCTAAAGTCTGTCTGTTCCTTGTTGGGTTTTATGTTTGAATTATGTTTGGAGGGTATTTTGCAATGCAACAATCTTTTTCCAGTCTTTAAATGCAGGAACATTATTCCTTTAAACAGATCTGTTCATCTCTGATAGCTCTAAACTTTAGGAAGCATTTTAGTAAAGTATAAAATGTGCCTTGATAACACAATGTCAGTATCTTGATAACATTGTCTGTATGATGCAAATCATAAAAGGGCAAATACTCATGAGATAACTTTGCAGTAAGAAATGTGCATTTTAAAAAAATCATTCTTGGGACATGGGTGTCACTGGCTGGCCAGCATTTATTGGCCATTCCTAGTTGCCCTTGGAGGGCAGTTGAGAGTCAACCACATTGCTGTAGCTCTGGAGTCACATGCAGTCCAGACCAGGTAAGGTCAACAGATTTCCTTCCATAAATGACTTTAATGAACCTGATGGGTTCTCATAATCAACTTACTACAGATAAATCACTTAGTTTCTACTTATATTCCAAGTAGCAATTATTCAGGTTTGATGCATGCTGAGGAGAAGTTAAAAAAAATCCAACTGTTTTGAATTCCAACATTAAGAACTTTAGGAAAAAAAATCATAGGGAGACAAAACAGAAAAACACTGAAACAGTGGGATTAATCTTTTGGTCCTCCTATGATTGAAGCAGTTACATAGAAAATTGTGTGTAACTTCTTTACCAAAGTGCACCCAAGTCATTGATTGGTGATACCCAAGGCCTGTACCTGAAAATAAATGACAGCAATCTTATTGATTTACTTTCTTCTCCATTGCTTTCTTTTTACTGTAATGGATCCCAAGGAGGAATAAGGCAATTTGAATAAATAAAACCTATCTCATTTTAAAGGTACTAGTTTGTTTTACAGTTTATTTAGCCAGTAATGTAGATATCCTGATGTGATATGATTCATGGACCATTATGTCATCAAGCATTATGTCACTTTGCTGAGAGGTTTCCAGTATAGTCATCAGTAACTACACTAACACCTGGCTGAGTATCCAATGCTATCTCCTCAGCACAGTTACTGAACTATTCATACAGAAGATAATGCATATTGTTCAAACACATCAGATATAACCTATGGGAAAGATTGTGCTCAACCATCATGAAGGGCTATCAAGTGGAAACACCACAACTGGTGCCTAAGCTGTTCTAAACTACTACACTCTTACGCCCTCCGTCTTTACTAAGCAGACTGATGGAGCCACTTAAATTTTGATTGTAGGGCCATTTTCAGAAACCAAGCTCACATTTTAGGACAATTTGTGTGAAAATAATTCTTATTCATGGCCAACAACATGTACAAAGATAAGTAATAGATAGACCTCAAGGTGTGAAGATAGATGACCGCGACATACAAAAGATCAGACACATGTGAAGTTGATTCACAGTGGGCTAACATATGGATTAAAAAGTTGCAAGTGTGTTATGGCTAGTGACACACGTAGGATATAAATTATGTGCCACAGGACTTTATATTTTCTAAAAGTTCTGTGAATAGATTGTTGTGGTGTTGCCTCAGGATAGTTAGGTATTTGGAATGCTGTTTCTAATGTTTTCCCTGGTTCTGTTGCAGCCTAACTGTAAGAGTAGTTAATTCATCCATCATCCTAACACAGAACATACATTGAAGAAATGTATCATATGAATGGTAATGTGATAATAGGACGGCATGGCAGCACAGTGGTTAGCACTGCTGCTTCACAGTGCCAGTGGCCTGGGTTCAATTCCTGGCTTGGGTCACTGTCTGTGCAGAGTCTGCATGTTCTTCCTGTGTCTGCGTGGGTTTCCTCTGGGTGCTCTGATTTCCTCCCATATTCTGAAAGACATGTTGGTTAGGTGCATTGACCTGAATAGGTGAATGACTTTGAGGACTAGGGGAATTTCACAGTAACCTCATTGCAGTGTTAATGTAAGCCTTACTTGTGACTAATAAATAAATTTAAAAAATACTTTTTATTAATAATATCTAAAGTAGAGGTCTCATCTATATCCTTTCAATCCTATAGTTCTGATAATGACTTGGAGATGTGCTGGGAGCAGGAGTTCCAAAGGTGTGTATGACTTGGAAATTAGTTTTTAATGCCTTAGTGACCATTTAAACATCTATCTTGTGATCATTTTATTTGTTCTGAATTTGCCATTTAATTAGCACCTGTGGAATGCAATCTCAACTCCAGCATATAAATGAAGATTTCAAAGATAGGATTTGGAGGAGTTGGGAATGAGAAGCAAGAGATGATGAACTTTGAGAATGGATTCAGGATGCCTACTTCAATAAGATCTTGCTGATGGGGACAATTGGAAGTCAGGTTGAGTTACTCCCCTACAGCAACAGAAAGAAGACATTGGCACAGCCAGAGATGACCCAGGAGGTCAGCAGCAGATGCACGGTCCAACTTTCCCACTTAATGATCTTAGTAGTTCTGGAAAGATTTGTTCAATTGCACATTCACCTACAATCTGCTGTCAGTATCATCTATCCCCTCACCCTGTCTTGTTAACACAATTTGGTCCCATCAACACTTCATATCCAGTTATTACGAGTGTGCCCATCATTCTTTTGCCATTTACTCCCTCACATCACCAACTGCCCATCTACCACTGCCTATTATCTTCATCTAAACAAAAGTTGTTTAAGTGATTTATACTTGTATTGGTAAATGTTAGAAATAATAAGTTGGTTTAATTTAATGTTTTTGTGCCTGGAAGAGTAAAACCTACAGTTAGATTCATGCTGGACAAAGATATTTGTATGTGTAGGAGTTGGGTAAGTCCCAACTGTGATTCTATCGTGCTTACAGAAGGCTACAACATGCAGAGTAAATAAACTAGCAGTGGTTGTTTAGCAACAGGGGGCCTTGTAAAGTATAAGATTTTTAAAGTTTTAGTTTTAGAACATAAGAACATAAGAACATAAGAAATAGGAGCAGGAGTAGGCCATCTAGCCCTTCGAGCCTGCCCCGCCATTCAATAAGATCATGGCTGATCTGTCGTGGCTCAGTTCCACTTTCCTGCCCTCTCCCCATAACCCTTAATCCCCTCTCTTATCAAAAACCCATCAACCAGCGTCTTAAAAATATTTAGCGAGGCAGCCTCCACCACTTCAACGGGCAGAGAATTCCTTGCAGTTGAGGACAGATATGAGGGAGTGAATGTCTTTCAACTCTGCCAGAAGAAAGATTGGACAGGATGGAAGGCTGCAAAGAGGTAGGTCTGCCAAGTTACTGTCCAGATAACCAGAGAATTGGGACAGAAAGAAAGAAATTAAGAAGACTTAAGTTAAGAGAACAGAGACCAAGGTGTTGTTCAGAATAATTCAAGTGCCCTGAGTTGCAGTCGATGTAACCAAATCTAAAATAAGAAAGTAGACTTCAGAAGTAAACCAAAAGGGGGTGGTATAAAACCTGGATACTGGATCTGCTGTTAAAAGAGGAGTGGAAGCTTTGTTTAAAAGAGTCATTTAGAAAACCTGGACTGGATTTGGAATGCAAATTGCTAATGGAAAGTATTATTGAGAGAGAAAATTTTAAAGCATGTTTTTGAGAGTGGAGTTTGGAAAATCTCAAGTGACAATCATCTGGGGGGATTCTGAGGAGAAATCCATAGAGTTGAGCGTGTCTATTTTACTACTGCCAAGCTGTGTGCTTAAAGGGACTTTGTGTTTACGAGATCATTGTAGTTTAAGATGTACTTTGTGTAATCTGTGTTACTCTTAAAATTTGTGTGTAATTGTTAAATTAAAATGTGAGTGAAGGAGTATTGTGTAATAATAATCCAATTTTTCATGTTTAATAGATTTTTTTTGTTACAAATAATTAGCAGTCTTGTGACTCTAATTCTCCACATTTACAAACAATGGAAAAGTTGCAGCCCTTTGAGGCAACTTTCCATTCTGGGATCTTCCCATCCAGTAATAACACCAACTGGCATTGTAACACATCCTTATAAAATTGAATATCACTATCTGAAAGTCTCCCTCACCAAATACATCTCATCCTGTGTGAACACATCCCATTAAAGTGACTCTTATGTCTGCTCTGTCCTCGTTGTAGAAGAAGCCAAAACCTATGGGGGAAGGAGAGAACATTAATCGATCCTTCATTGATTCACAGTGGATAAGCGCAGAAGAGGAAGCACTGAAGATCAGTGGCATTTCAATGATCCTATCCATCAGAGATGGGACCCCATGGCCATCTGGTGACAGAATCAAATGCAGACACATATTGTTTTAAGAACATAAGAACATAAGAACATAAGAAATAGGAGCAGGAGTAGGCCATCTAGCCCTTCGAGCCTGCCCCGCCATTCAATAAGATCATGGCTGATCTGTCGTGGCTCAGTTCCACTTTCCCGCCCTCTCCCCATAACCCTTAATCCCCTCTCTTATCAAGAACCCATCAACCTGCTTCTTAAAAATATTTAGCGAGGCAGCCTCCACCACTTCAACGGGCAGAGAATTCCAGAGATTCACCACCCTTTGAGTGAAGAAGTTCCTCCTCAACTCCGTTCTAAACCGCCTCCCCTTTATCTTGAGGCTGTGCCCCCTAGTCCTACTGTCTTTTTTGAGCGGGAAGAGTCTCTCCACCTCTATCCTATCCATCCCATTCATCATCTTATACGTCTCAATGAGATCTCCCCTCATTCTTCTAAACTCTAACGAGTACAAGCCTAGTTTATTCAGCCTCTCCTCATAGCTCAATCCCCTCAACTCCGGTATCAGCCTAGTAAACCTCCTCTGCACTCCCTCCAGGGCCAAAATATCCTTGCGCAGGTGCGGCGCCCAGAACTGCACACAGTACTCCAGCTGCGGCCTCACCAATACCCTATACAGCTGCAGCAAGACCTCCCTACTTTTATATTCAATCCCCCTCGCTATGAAGGCCAGCATCCCATTCGCCTTCCTGACCACCTGCTGCACCTGCAAGCTGGGTTTTTGCGACTCATGCACAAGGACCCCGAGGTCCCTCTGCACCGTCGCCTGCTGCAGTTTTTCGCCACGTAAGTAATAGTCCTTCCTACCATTCTTCCTACCAAAGTGGACCACCTCACACTTGCCAACATTAAATTCCATTTGCCATTTCCTGGCCCATTCGCCCAGCCTATCTAGATCCTTCTGCAGACTCTCCACACCCTCCGCACAATTTGCCTTTCCCCCAATCTTGGTGTCATCAGCAAATTTCGACACCCTGCACTCGGTTCCCTCCTCCAGATCATCTATATAAATGGTAAATAGCTGAGGCCCCAGCACCGACCCCTGGGGCACCCCACTAGTCACCAACCGCCAATCCGAATAGCACCCATTGACCCCCACTCTCTGCCTCCTATTTGACAACCAATCCTCTATCCACGCTAACACCCTACCCCCAACTCCATGTCCCCTGACCTTCTGCAATAACCTCTTGTGAGGTACCTTGTCAAACGCCTTCTGAAAATCCAGAAAGACCACATCCACCGGCTCTCCTCTATCCACTGCCCTAGACACATCCTCATAGAACTCCAGTAAATTTGTCAGACACGACTTCCCTTTAATGAAACCGTGTTGCGTCTGCCCTATCAAGCAATTCCCTTCAAGATGCCTCGCAATTTCCTCCTTAATGACGGATTCCAACATTTTACCTACCACAGACGTTAAACTAACCGGCCTATAATTCCCCGCCTTTTGCCTGGCACCCTTCTTAAACAACGGCGTAACATTAGCCGTTTTCCAATCTTCCGGCACTTCCCCGGAATCCAGCGACGTCTGGAAAATAACCACCAAGGCATCCACTATCACCTCCGCCATTTCTTTCAGAACCCTCGGATGCATTCCATCCGGTCCTGGGGACTTGTCCACAATCAGCCCCTCCAGTCTGTCGAGCTTGATTTTAACAGCAAGTGAAATAGGATCATCTTTATAATGAAGTGTTTTTTTTCATTTTGCCCTTGTTATTTCAGATTTTTTATCTCCCATAGGGTCTTCATATATGCAGCACTAGTCCATGAACCTTGTCAATGACAAATCTTCGGAGGAGCTGATTTGCTTTGAGATGGCACCATCATACAATTCATTTATTATGCAGGTTAACTACACATACCTTGATGGGACTAGTTAAACAGATAGTTTTTTTTTTATATATGTGCTGACTCACAGCTCAGAAATGAGCAAGAATTGAAAGCAGTGGCAGGGACAGCAGTGGAGAGTCTGCATCAAAGGCCACAGTTCTTGCCAAGCTCTGCACAATTGGGCAAAAATTACCAGAGCTGGTGCTGAAAAGGATCATCATTAAGGAGTAGAAGGGAAGAAAGCTATTTAGTGGCATATCTCCTAAACACGCTGAGCACAACAGCAGAGTGCCTGCCTCCAGCAATGTCACACAGATAGGGTAGCTGACTCCGTGGAACATCAAAAGTGGAAATCAGATGAGTCCTTGATCATGACTGCTCACACTCTAGATGCCAACATATCTGGCACCTTTAATAGGATTCACAATTCCACATTTATTTGCACCAAGCTGCACTCCAGCACAGTGGTAACGAGGTGTGGCTGGTCTCTGAGAAGAAATCTGGTGACAAGTGAAATGGAAGTGAGAATTTTCATGTTTCCCGAAGCTTTCAGACAATACCCAGTATGCAGTCTGTTATCCTGCTGCAGAGGTGTAGGTGGAATAGTCCATGTCAGGGCTGTCAATGACTCCAAAACTGAGAGTGGCATCAGGAAAGAACATAACAGCAGAGATGGGCCAAATGGCCTCCTTCTGCACTGTTGGATTATTTACTATAAATCTGAGTAATTTGCCTGAATCATGGGGTTTGCACCATGTAGTGGTTGTAGGTGGAAGAACAATATTGCTTTACAGTTGGACAATGAAATGATATATTGTTGTTAATTATGAGAGGAATAGGATATAAAAGTACAGAGATTTTCCTGCACTTGTACAGGGCATTAGTGAGCACAAGGATGTGCACACAGGTGTAAGAGAAAATGCTATGGTGTGAAGTTTTTGGTTTTAGTTGAGCCATATAAATGTTTTTAGCTTGCACTAATTTCCCACCTTCAAATTCTTATTGAAAGGGTAATAAGTCACCTTTTAACTTGTTTGATAATGAAATGGGAGACATGAATTGATGGGATCCAAGGAGAGGATATGCTTTACAGCATGTGGATGTCACTATCAAGGTTAGCATTTGTTGTCCATTCCTAAACAAAGAGCAGGAAACTACAAAACAGTTAGCTTAACATCTATTAGAAGGTAAATGATGGGTATCTATTATTAGGGAAGTTACAGCAGGGCACTTTAAAAGTGCTAATGCAATCAGGCAGAGTCAGCAAATTGTTAAAGCCTTTTGAGGAAGGCAGCACGGTGGCACAGTAGTTAGCACTGCTGCCTCACAGTGCCATGGACCCGGGTTTGATTCCTGGCTTGGGTCACTGTGTGGAGTTTGTACATTTTCCCTGTGTCTGTGTGGGTTTCCTCCCACAGTTCAAAGATGTGTGGGTTAGGTGGATTCTCCATGCTAAATTGCCCCTTATTGTCAGCAGGATTAGCTAGGGTAAATGCATAGGGTTATGGGGATAGGGCCTGGGTGGGATTGTGGTTTGTGTAGACTCAAGGGACCAAATGGTCTCCTTCTGCACTGTAGATTCTAAGTAACAAGCAATGATGATGAAAGGATGTGGTATACTTGGATTTCCAGAAGACATTTAAAGGGAACTACATCAAAGGATCAAAATGTGAAAAAAAGCACATGGTACAGGGGACAATACATTAACATAGGTAGAGGTTTTGTTAATAGAGTGTAGGCTTAAACAGGTCACTTTCAGGCAAGATTTAAAAGTGGACTGTCACAGGGATCAGTGCTGGGACCTCAACTATCCACAATCTAGATCAATAACTAACAATCTAGATAAAGCGACTGAATATATTGTTGCTAATTTTGCTAAGTGTGAAGAGGACATGAGGAATCTGCCAAGGGTCAAAAACAAGTTATGTGAGTGGGCAAAAATTTGGCAGGTTGAGTTTAATGTTGGAAAAGAATAGATTAGAATAGAAAAGCAACATATTATTTAAATGGGGACAGAGTGCAGAACTCTGAGGTACAAAGGGATCTGAGTGTCACTTGGTACATGAAATATAAAAGATTAGCATGCAGATACAGCAAGTATGAGGAAGGAAAATTAAATATTGTTGTTTATTACCATGAAAATGGAATATAAAAGTACAGAGGTTTTGCTTCAGTTGTATAGGACACTGGTAAGACCACACCTTAAGCGCTTTGTACAGTTTTGGCCTCCTTATTTAAGGAGGGACATACTTTCATTGGAATCAGTTCAGAGAAGACTCATTAGGCTGAGTTCTGCGAGGGGGAGTTAGTTTTAAGTGGAAAGGTTGGATGGGTTGAGCCTGTATCCTTTGGAGTTTAGAAGAATGAGAGGTGATCTTATTGAAATATATAAGATCCAGAACGATCTCAATACAATGGATGTTCTTTCTCCTTGCGGGAGAGACTAGAACAAGAGGACTCGGCTTAAAAATAAGAAATCTCCCATTTTAAACAAAGGTTAAAGATTTTTCAGAGGGTTGTGCATCTGTGGAATACTCTTCCCTAGAGAGGAGTGAGTTTTGGATCATTGAATATGTTCAAGACTGAGGTAGATAAATTCTTAACTCACAAGGAAGTCAAAAGGGAGATGAGATCGGCAGGAAAGTGGAGTTGAAGTAAGAATCTGATCAGCCATAATCTTATCAAATAGTGGTGCAGATTTGAAAGACCAAATGGCCTTCTCCTGCTCCTAATTTGTATGTTCTTAGATAAGAAAACAGCTGTGAGTACAAGAGAATTTGTCATAGGATTTCCATATGTTTTAATCAGTCCCCTCCATCGCCATTCTGTGCTTAGTTTACTTTCAATAGCAGGTTTCAGGAAGCCTAACAATCCCATGGATACAACGTTAAATTGAAAAATGTTTTAAAACATCACTCCAGCTCATGTCCATAGGCAACCCATCTTGCCCAAATAGGGGTACACACAACAATCTAACGCACCAACTTCCTAATGAGCTTGTTATTTTTGTCTGAATTAGTCCCAGTAAACCCGTCCACCTCAGATCCTCAGCTCTTGTATATGTTAACATCTCAGCCCCATTGTATTCAGCATTTTATAAAATTTGCTTAAGATACAATACCCTCCTTTCCACAAACTTTTCCTGTACTTACTTAGACAATAAAATATTGTTGCACCCTCTTCTTAGGTCAACTTGTAGGACTTTGTCAAGATGCAACTATTTTACCCAATTGTTGATTCTTCTTCCACTCACCCTGACAATTATCGCCTTTCCTCTTTGATTTATGTGATTCTAAAATATAATTTTCCTTGTCTTTATTTCCCATTGCAGCATCCTAGGAGACTTTCCCATTTTTGATTCTCCAGTGACTAATTATTCATGGTCTAATCTTGGCTAACTAACTGATCCTTACGCACTATCAGGAGTTGGGATCAAAGTACCGTATGAACACTCCCACTGATACATTAGTCCCTCAGAACATAGAAATTACAACTACTTAATCAATTCGCTAGTAGAGCTATCTGCTTTATTCCCATTTCTCATACATTTTTCCTCCGCATTTTATATACTGCCTCTTAGAGTACTTATCCCGTCGTGGCACATAAAATCTTCCACCTCAAATAGAAACACTCTGCTAGAATTTATTGTTAATGGCTTAAACCCTATGAAACATTGGACAAATTATTTTTCACAATTTTTCCATTATGTGCTTCAGGGTTGCAATTGGAAAGTTTCCCACTGGGTTGTTAGTATACATTGAGTCTTGTCCTTTGATGGAAACAGCTCACATGACTCATCTCTCACTTACCCAAACAGAATTCATCACAAGAACTATCAATCCTTGTTCTATCAAGTTTCCACGTGTCATAGGTTGTCATGGTGCTCTCTTGGTGTTGTATTTGAACAGAAGGTGGTTGAAAACAGCAACTCCAATAATTTTATTTGTTCGATGTACACAGAACTTATCTATAGTAGCTGTAAATCTCTACAACACAAAGTCCAGATGAAACATTCAACACAAACCCCATTTGCAGCCACAGGTGTGGATGTCCATGAAAGAAATTTCTTGTGGACATTTCTTAAAAACAAATCGTCAATTCATGGGCATCATAATGCTTCCAGGAACTGGGGATTGCGATGAGATGGAGTTCTCTCAGTTCAATAACTCATAGCAGGCCAGATAAAAAATGAACATTTACTTATAGACACTCAAACACTCACCAAAACAAAAAAGGGAATAAATACCTAGCTCATTCTTTACATTCGCGGCCAGGTGTCCCTGGAGAGGGAGCATGCGGTGTCCACGGACGCAGTTGATGCCTTCCACGCCCACTGGGCACCGCAGGGGCTGGGGTGCATTATAGACCCCGACAATTACATTTTGATTTAATGTTTTAAGTTTCCTTTAGACTTTGGTTTTGTTTGGGCCGTCCCCCTTCCTTTTTGGGGGGTTGCCCCTTTTAATTTGTCCCTAAGTTAATTTGAGTTTGTTTACTTGTTTGGTGCCTTAAAAGAGCCCCCCTACCTCATTCTAATGTCTAACTTCACACACAGTAAATTCTTGTCTCTCCAGGACAACCTCCTCCCATTCACAAATAGGATTCTTCCCTTGTCAGGGCTCAGTGCCCTGCTTGCATTGTCTGATAAGGCTTCACAGCTGACTCATGTTTCACCGATTCCTCAGTTCACCAGGTGACTTCCCGTTGCTATCTTGAAAAGAGAAATCTCTTCTGGAGAAACTGGGGGATATTTGGAGGGAAAGACCACTTTTCCAGCACACACACCCCTGGTAACACCACAACATATTTAATGTTTTTCTTTCAGTAATGTGTTCACATTTTATGTACTCATTACATGAAAAATGCATTTTTGAAGCACACCATGAGTGGCCATAGTAATAAACAAAACTGGTAGCTAAAAAACAGTGTAACAAAATTATTTGAGCAGTTTGATTACTGAGTTTAATGCTGTTTGCTAGTAGCTTTGAAATAAGGGGCTGCATTTTACAAGGGGCATTGCCACTCTGATATCAGGTCGAAAAATAAGAGCCTGAGGTAGCAACTGTTGGCATAAGAGACCTCCTAATGGACAACCTGTGGACCGGCTGTCCAATTAAGGGCAACGGTTGGCTCCTGTTGCTGCAGCCCTGTGATTCGGCAGCAGTTCTGAAGCCTTAGCAGTGTCAGTGGGGTCACAGCTGAGGAGCGCAGGAAACCTATGGCCATTCTACGCACTTTCCCCACCCCCCGCTCGGATGTAACCTGAAAAAGTTTGGCCGATAGTCTGGGGGGAGGGGTGGCTGATCCCATCTGGGTGGCCATAGGGAGCCGGGATACCACCTGCAGGGCCTTTTTTGGTCAATGGAGTCTTTCCTCCATGGCAGGGAAGCCATCCCTCTTTAGTTGGTGGACTTTCCAAAAGGTAAAATGCCAACAGCATTGGATTGGGTCTTCAATTATATAAATAGGCTTCTTGCCTCTTTGTAAAATACCCCAAGGGTGGAATTGATCAGGGAGCTGATCCAATCTAGGTTCCCATGACTTTTAAAATCTGAATAGAACACAACCCAACTAATGGGGTTAGAGGCTTACAATGTGTTTTGTTTCTAGTGTATCTGGAGGAAGTTAAGAATTTGCTGTTTAATGATATGGGTTTTAAAGGTTTATGCTTTGATTATTCCTTTCAAGCAACTGACCAAAGGCAAAATTGAAAGTTACAGTTATCCACAAAATATTCAAATATGGCTATTAATACCATTCCTGAATATGAAACATATTGGAACATTGTCCTCATAACAACAGACAAGTCTTAGACATACAGATATGATTAAAATTTAGAAACTGCATATAATGACCATGCAATCTTCATTACTGTGGCATTAGCTACTATTTCTAGGTCAGTGGGATCTTTAACAGAATGATCAATAGAATGATTAATATTCTGTTCGCTTACACACAAATCTGTACAATTGTCTTTTTACATGGCAGTTTGAAATGATTACATCGGAAGTCAATTTACTGGAACTAAATAGTTCTGTAATAAATAATTCACCATTCATGATAGTTGTATGGCTACTTTCATATTTCTTCAAAGCTCAACATTCTCTAGTGTTTAATACTGAAGAAATATGTGAACAACATTACTGTACATCATGTAGAAGTGCTGGGTTCCCAGACACTGATAACAAGCAACACTTTATTCATTAGTCGAGCAACCACTCCCTGCTTCTGCTCTGCTCACACTCCCGGAGAGGACTCCAGATACATGATCATTTTTGTAAGCACATTGTCATGCCATCATGTGATCACTTGGGCTACATCTTTCTCGTTTCAGCTGCCACAATTGGTGGTATTGCGACATAACAGTGTTCATGTATGGAAACTGTGCACAAATCATTTCATAACATACAGATTGAACATGTGGCACAGTTGCGCACATAATGTGCACCATCTGATGCTACCACATAACTATTTGATTGCGGGGCATGACTGTGTACCACTGCCAACTTGTGTGGTCTGAATCCTGACATTTGGCTAGATGACAAAGTCCTGAGTCTGTGGATGTTTCAATCATACTGCGGTTTGCTTCTCAATTGGTATGGCATGAGGGTATCATTCACACTGATTTCAAGTTTGGGCTGCAGCAGAGTCTTAGCAGTAGGAATTGTGTCTGAAAAAGAGTCATAGTGCTGACAAGGGCAAGCCCTGTCATGCAAGTTTCACAGGCTGAGGAAGGCAACACAGTAATCGGTGTGATCCTGTGCTCATTTCTCTAGAAGATACTTAACTGAGCATACTGTCTGTTCTATCAGGCCATTGGATTAGAGGGTATAGGGAGCTGTGTATAATACGCTCAATGTCTCATGTGTGTGCAAAGTTTTGAAATTCAGTGGAGGTGAATTGGCGAGCATTATCTGTCATGAGTCTCTGTGGGGTACTATGCGTGGCAAAGTGTCCCTTGAGTTTGATGATGACTGTGTTACTCGCCATGTTTGGCAGGTAGTCAAATTCAAACCACCTGGAATATGAATCAACTAAGACTACATGTTGTTTGTCATTCTATGTGAAGATATCAGCTGCTGTGAATGATTGTGGGAGGTCCACTGTTATGGCCCAGGCCAGAAGCTCCAAGGTGTTTTATGAAGTCAGCCTAGACCATAGGTTTTGCACTTTGAATTTGGCATGAGTGAGCATAAGATGTTTCACTCTAGGTATGATTCAAGAGATCCACTAGGGAGCTTTTATCGAGCAAAGTTTATTAAAGAATACAGTTAACATATGAGAAAATTAGTATAACTTTTACTAATTACAAAAAAAGAACAATTATGATATTTTACAAACCCTAACAGCTAAGTATACTGTTTCAAATCAAACAGTTTCCCACAAACATACACCTCTTTCTAGGCTTGGCACAGAAAGCAACTATGCTCACATGATGCTGGATTTTGCAACTTCTTATCACCTACTGTGAATTAGCCCTTTGAATGTTAAATTAAAGTGCTGAGGCCTTTATAGTCCTGGAATTTTCGGCACATCTCAAGATAGGGATAGAAACACTTCTTCCCTCTAGCTTCTAGCTAGCAACCACAGACAGCGGAATTTTCACTCCAGAGAGACAAGGAACATTGCTTCCAGCCTGCAGTCCAAACATTTTCTCACAAAATGAAACTAAAACCTTGGATTTTCCTTCTTGGGGAAAAAAAAACCTGTTCTAAGCTAGAACTTGATCTGTCAGTCATGCTCCACCCAACAATTCCAAAAGGGTCATAAAAGTCCAGATCACTGTATCAGCACAGATGAAAAAAAATGTCTATTATATTGCTGCCATAGCAATTAGAGGGTATTGGCTCAGACATCATGGCAACAATACAGAAAAGGCCAGGCCTGCTTGAAAAGACCTTCATAGAAACATGAATAAATACATTTCTTAAAGACATAGTAGCATCTCACCATTTCCTGTGAATTGTATATTGGTCTATGGTTGAATACCTTGCTGACACTGGAAGATGAAACATCAAACCTCAGAGGCAGTGTTTGAGGGGAGAACGAGAAAAATAAAATTGACTGAAGGCTCTGGGATAATTCTCAGGGGCAGGATGTGATTGGTCAATTTCCCAGCCCTGCTTGGTCCAGTTTAATGAGATTTGGCTTTCCAAGCTCTCGGTGATGCTCTATTCTCTGATTTAATCAAACTGTTCTCATGGTGACCTGGTTACCTACGTATAACCCGCCCCCTTGTTACCATCTAGCTAGCAACTTCTAGTAACTAGCATTAAACTAGCTAGTTACTTCTGTGATTTTCCTGCAAGATGGCTGCTCAATTTTTTGCTTATTGTAGCTTGAGTGCATTGCATGGTGCACAAGGTTAATTTCCTTTCCATGTGCACATATAGTTACTGGCCCATGTCTCCTTGGCCCAGTATCTGGTTGCTTCCAACCCAAGGTACCCGTGTGAAGTTGTTGGTTATGATATTTTTGAACAGAATTAGGGATGACAAATCGCTGACTACACAGTATCAGTCCATTCTGTATGATTAATTCATATCTGATGGGCAAAAATGTGCAGCGGTCCTGGGGAAACTCCCTTGAGGACTCTGGCCATACCCTGATGATGATGTCGTGCAATTATCTGCATGTGATGTCTGCCTGTACGGCATCTTTGAGTTCCCAGATTCTACGAGAAGGTAGCATCTCTATTGTCATAATGTCTATATCTTCCTCATGATCCGTCTGGCCTATTGTGGGTAAGAAGGCTTTGGCAAGGCATCGGCCAAGTATAGCTCCTTACCACATTTACAGACAATGCCTAGGTTGTCAAGGTTCTTGTATACGATTATATTGAAAGAACTGCTCTTTAACTTGTTGAATTATAAGCATCTTTGTCGAGGATGATATTTTTTACTGGAAGACAAATGTCCTCAAATTGTTTAGAATTATTTTGGGGTCCTCTTTCTCCTCCTACATTTGGAAAGCAGAAGGCTCAAATTTCTTGATGGCTTCAGGGTCCGCTAAGTTTAGTATGGTGCATGCTTGAAATTTTTTGACTCGTCAGATAATGCAGTCTTGAAGCAAATACACCAGTCCTTCTCAAACTTATCTCAACTGTCTGAAATGTTTTCATCAAAGACAAGCGGGTCCATAAGACCACAAGACATGGGAGCGGATGTAGGCCATTCAATGAGATCATGACTAGTCCGATTTGATAATCCTCAACTCCACTTTCCCACCTTATTCTCGTAACCCTTGATTCCTTTACTGATTAATAAGCTTTCTATTATATCCTTGAATGCACTCAATTACCCAAACTCTATACAGTCCTCTGCAGTAAAGAATTCCACAGGTTCACCGTCCTTTGAAAGAAGAAATTCCTCCTCATCACTGTCTTAAATGGGCAACCCCCTACTTTGCAATTATGCCCTTTGGTCCTAGAGTCTCCCACAGGAGGAAACAACTTCTCAGCATTTGCCTTGTCAAGCCCCCTGAGAATCCTATATGTCTCAATAAGGTTACCTTTCATTTTTCTAAACTCCAATGAGTACAGGCCCAATCTACTCAACCTCTCCTCATAAAAAAATCCCTCCATTCCCAGGGTCAACTTAGTGAACTTTCGCTCGATTGCCACCAATGCTAGCATATTTTTCTTTAGATAAGGGGACCAATACTGTTTACAGTATTCCAGGTGTGGTCTAACTAGTGCCTTATATAGTTTTAGCAGGACTTCACTATTTTGGACTCCATTCCCTTTGAATTGAAGGCCAACATTCCATTTGCTTTCCCCATTGCCTGCTGAACTTGTGATTTATGCATGGAAACCCCCAAATCCCTCTAAGCTTCAGTTTTCTGCAGTCTTTCTCCATTTAAGTAATATTCAGCTCCTTTATTCTTCTTACCAAAGTGCACAATATCACATTTTCCGACATTATCTTCCATCTGCCATCATTTTGCCCATTGACTGAACCTCTTTTTGTGTCATCCTCACCTGTTACCTTTCCACCTATCTTTGTGTCATCGCAAACTTGGCAATAGTATACTCACTTCCTTCATCGAAATCATTAATATATATTGTATATAATTGTGGCTCTAGCACTGATCCCTGGGGCATCCTGCTGGTTACAGATTACCATCCTGAAAATGCCCCTCTTACCACAATTCTGTCTTTTATTATCCTCTATCCATGCTAATATACTACTCCCAACACCATGGGTTCTTGTCTTATTAAGTAGCCTTTTGCACAGTACCTTATCAAATGCTTTTTGGAAATCCAAGTTTATTACACTATTGGTTCTACTTTATCTATCCTGCTTGTTACCACCTCAAAGAATTCTCATAAATTTGTCAGGCATGATTTCCCCTTCATGAAGTCATACTGACTCTGGTTGATTATATTATGCATTTCTAAATGTTCGGCCATTACATCCTTTATAATGGATTCTAACTATCAATGAGGGGAAGTCCTTGTGCCATATTGCCAACTCCTGAACCATGTAGTTTTGCTGGGTTCCCAAATACTGACAAGGACTTGTAATAGTACTTTTAATAGTACTTGATTCACTAGTTAAGCAGTTACTCAATGCTTCTACTCTGTCCACGCTACTGGGAATAATGATCACGCTTCTGACTCTAGACCCTTCTTTGTAGTTGTGTCATCACGTCATCATGTGTTTATTTGGTCCACACATCAAGTTACAACTAAACAGGAATTTGGTATTTTTCATATCAAAATATTTTGAGGGGATTTATCTTCTTTGTATTACAGTTATAAACTTTAGAGACAACCTAGTCATTAAAATTGCTTGAGAACTGAATAGCTAACCAATTTTGACAGCATCTGTGGAGAGAGAACAGACCTGGTCAGTTCTGACGATGAGTCATCTTGACTCAAAACATCAACTCTATTCTCTCTCAAATAGGAGGCAGAGAGTGGGGGTCAATGGGTGCTATTCAGATTGGCGGGTGGTGACTAGTGGAGTGCCCCAGGGGTCGGCGCTGGGGCCTCAGCTATTTACCATTTATATAGATGATCTGGAGGAGGGAACCGAGTGTAGGGCGTCGAAATTTGCTGATGACACCAAGATTGGTGGAACGGCAAATTGTGCGGAGGGTGTGGAGAGTCTACAGAAGGATCTAGATAGGCTGGACGAATGGGCCAGGAAATGGCAAATGGAATTTAATGTTGGCAAGCGTGAGGTCGTCCACTTCGGTAGGAATAATGGTAGGAAGGATTATTACTTACGTGGAGAAAAACTGCAGCAGGCGACGGTGCAGAGTGACCTCGGGGTCCTTGTGCATGAGTTGCAAAAACCCAGCTTGCAGGTACAGCAGGTGGTCAGGAAGGTGAATGGGATGCTGGCCTTCATAGCGAGGGGGATTGAATATAAAAGTAGGGAGGTCTTGCTGCGGCTGTATAGGGCATTGGAGAGGCCGCAGCTGGAGTACTGTGTGCAGTTTTGGGCACCGTACTTACACAAGGATATTTTGGCCTTGGAGGGAGTGCAGAGGAGGTTTACTAGGCTGATACCGGAGTTGAGGGGGTTGAGCTATGAGGAGAGGCTGAATAAACTAGGCTTGTACTTGTTAGAGTTTAGAAGAATGAGGGGAGATCTCATTGAGACGTATAAGATGATGAATGGGATGGATAGGATAGAGGTGGAGAGACTCTTCCCGCTCAGAAAGGATAGTAGGACTAGGGGGCACAGCCTCAAGATAAAGGGGGGGCGGTTTAGAACAGAGTTGAGGAGGAACTTCTTCACTCAAAGGGTGGTGAATCTCTGGAATTCTCTGCCCGTTGAAGTGGTGGAGGCTACCTCGCTAAATATTTTTAAGACGCGGGTTGATGGGTTTTTGATAAGAGAGGGGATTAAGGGTTATGGGGAGAGGGCGGGAATGTGGAACTGAGCCACGACAGATCAGCCATGATCTTATTGAATGGCGGGGCAGGCTCGAAGGGCTAGATGGCCTACTCCTGCTCCTATTTCTTACGTTCTTATGTTCTCTCCACAGGTGCTGCCAAATTTGTTGAAATTTTCCAGCATTTTCTGCTTTTGTTTCAAATTTCAGCATCCGCAGTAATTTGCTTTTAAGTTAACCAACCAACTGATACATACAGAATATAAACACGCACAATTTCTAAAAATCAACACAATTCTAAGTACTTGGAACATGTGGACAGCCGGAGTTTAGCAGAAATGCAAACTGATTCCTTTCTCCAACCATGCTGCAGGTTGGATTCTCCAGTCCTGCTGAAGTAAATGGAGTTTTGGTTGAGTGCCAAATTCTCCCTTCTCACTGGAAGCAGTGGCAGGGCATGAATGGCCAGAGAATTCTGGTCCTTACAAAAAGCTAACAAAATTCCCACTACTCATGGCAAAATTCTACTGAAGGAGATCACGGAGATTTTTATTTATCCTGTACCCAGTACATTATGGATAATCCCATAACATGCAAAACAATTTTCACTCAGGTTCGCTGGCTTTCACACTGTTTGTCACCTGAAGTTCTCCCATCACATTTAATATATTCTTTATATTAGTTAAAAGAAAACATATCTAACACATTCAGCTACAAAACAAGCATGATTTCTTTTCTAATTATTGCAATTTTGATGGGACTGAGAAAACAGCCACACAACGTTGTTAGTACTTGGGGACAAAGAGGGGTTAGCAGTTCCAAGCTGTATCATTGATTCTGTGCGATTTTCCAGTCAGGGACATTAAATGGCAATTAAACTTTAATGTCAACAAAGAGTCAGCCCTTAGCAAACATTATGAAGGTTAAACTATATCTGGTACAGAGCTGTGGTAGTACCAGACTATTCCCAAACATTGCTTACATAAATTTAGTATAAGCTTCAGTGCCAAATTTGCAGTAAAAGTTTTAAAACCCTATTGGTACAAATAAAATGGATCCATATCATAGCAGCTACATTTAGAGCACTACAGGATTGGGTTTATCAATAAACAATTCAAATACAAGATTTCACTTTTATAAGGAATAAAGTGCATTGAGTTAACATCAATGTACAATGAAGAATGGTGCCA
This sequence comes from Carcharhinus amblyrhynchos, assembly GCF_965287045.1. Lineage (NCBI taxonomy): Eukaryota > Metazoa > Chordata > Chondrichthyes > Carcharhiniformes > Carcharhinidae > Carcharhinus > Carcharhinus amblyrhynchos. The sequence goes on from NC_137334.1 coordinate 57,650,751, forward strand.
CAAAAAAGAAGCTGAGGGTGGAGTGGGAGTTTAGAATCATAGAATCCCTACAGTGCAGCAGGAGCCCATTCGGCCCATCAAGGCTGCACAGACAACAATCCCACTCAGGCCTTATATATCCCCATAATCTCATGAAATTACCCTGCTATTCCCCATGACACCAAGGGGCAACTTAGCATGGCCAATCAACCTAACCCGCACATCTTCAGACTGTGGGAGGAAACCGGAGCACCCGGAGGGAACCCACACAGATACGGGGAGAATGTGCAAACTCTACAAAGACAGTGACCCAAGGCTGGAATTGAACCCAGGCCCCTGGGGCTGTGAGACAGCAGTTCTAACTATTGTGTCACTGTACCAACCGAGTTGGTGGGGGAATTCTCCTAAAGGTCTGAAAGCCTCTTTGGAGGCAGCTGGCTGGCAAATTTTTGCCAGAGGGTGGTTTGCTAGCTGCCGACGTGTTGTCATTTCCTCATAGTGTTTCCAGAGGAGGTTTTGTGAGAATAATGGTTTCCTGCCCAGTAGTGGTGGGAATACAATCAACCTAATGCTAATAATGGTGCTAATTGAAGTAGAACTGCAATTTTGCCAGCGTCACATAGGTCGCCAGCTGTGTCTGCACCTCGGGAGGTAGAGGCTACTTTACAAATGAAGGATACTGGCAGAAAATGATAATGCTGATGTCTTCCCATTACCATGATGAAAGGTCAATGACCTGAAATACTTCTCTCTCCACTGATGCTGCCAGATTTTCATGTGCTGTCTTTATTTCAGATTTCAAGCATCTGCGGTATTACGTTGTTGAAAAAAACAGGTTCAGGTAACAGAAACAGCAGCTAGTTTTAGGCCTTAGCTATGATATAAAACATTATCATTGTGCACTTTATTCAACATGTTCTGAGGATTTTCAATTAAATAACACAAAATCCTCGAATTTTGTTAAGTATATTGTGCTCATTGAGGTGGGGATATCAGTCCTGAGGACACACAGCTATTTTGCATTTCAGCACTCCCAGACGGCATCAAGTTAACCCAGGTTAGCTAAAGCATCTGCTGACTCTGTTTTAACAACGTGCTGTGCTCCAACCTCACGAACAAAATTACACCAGTGTAAATGTTTCCAGGTTCCACATTATACACCCTATCAAATTCAATTAGTGATATTGTCAGCTCATATGTGACAAATCGTTAACAGCTGAGGGTTGTAGGCCTGTGTCCATGAAGAGCTTAGCTTCACACTCCTTAAATTCATTTACCTGAACCTAAACAGACAGCAGACAAAGAGATAAGACTAATTTGGATGCAACAACCTGGGCCCCTCCATTGAAAAGACTCACGTACTAACCCACTATGCTCTTAATGTTTCTTAGGGGTGGCCTGGTGACACAGTGGTTAGCATGTGACACCAATTTGCCTCACAGTGCAAGGGACCTAGGTTCAATTTCGGCCTCGGGTGACTGTGTGGAGTTTGCACATTCTCCCTGTGTCTGCGTGGTTTTCCTCCGGGTGCTCTGGTTTCCTGCCACATGCCAAAGACGTGCAGGTTAGGTGGATTGGCCATGCTAAGTTGCCTCTTAGTGTCCCTAGAATAAAATCACATATGTGGGAGTCTTCTCAAAGGCAAAGTTCCCATATTTGTTGGCACTCATCTAACAGAACGAGCTTTGTTGGATCTGGTATGTCGCCAGATCGAAGATAGTTGCATACCCAAGGGCCTTCTGTCTGGTGAGGTAGCTGGAGCCAGATGACCAATAGGATGTCCAAAGCTCCCCTTCATGGAGACTTGATATGACAATGCTAGATACGAATTATCACAACTAGGAGTCATAAGCTGATACCAGAGGAAAATGGCAGCACATACTGTGGGCTAGCATGCACCGCCATGATGACCAATGGCTTGGCAACAGATGCCAATGCTGGAAACAACAGCCCACAATGACACTTGGTAGCTTTATGTATGGCACTTGTGGCAAAACCTGCCTCTCATGAATTGACCACTTCAGCCCTCAGCAGTGATGTGCATTATGAAGACAGTCCAGCTGAAATGAACTGTTTGCTGCATGTACACCATCTTTTGCAGACAGAAGGATTCTGGATAGTATACTGGTAGAAGCATTAATGAACACTGTCTCAAAAAAGAAATCTTGGGGAGACAACAGATTGTTCTTAATTTTTAATTGATTTAATTTAATTTTCAGTCCGAAAGATGTGCAGGCTAGGTTGATTGGCCATGGTAAATTTCCCCTTAGTGTCAGGGGGACTAGCAGGGTAAATAAGTGGGGTTATAGGGATAGGGCCGAGGTGGGATTGTGATTGAATGCAGACTCAATGGGTCAAATGGCCTTTTTCTGCACTGTAGGGACTCTATGAATAAGATAGTTATGATCTAGTGTCAGGAAAATGTCACTTAAGAAGCCAAAAGAAGTTAAAGTGTTGTTGGCTGCAAAATTTGAACACTAATCAGTATTTTCCAACTTAAAAGAATTAACTGTGCATGAAAGTAAATTATTTCTCTTGGATGCATTTAATTGCCATAAATAATATAGAAAATATATTTTAAGACAACAAAAATATACATGATTAATGCTGATGTTTCAATATGCAATGGTGTAGCATGAAATCAAAGCTTACAATTTTGCACCTGCAAAGTTAACTCTTTCTCTCTCCACAGGTACTGTTGGATCTGCTGAATATTGTGAGCATTTTCTGCTTTTGTTTTATACTCTACTTGCAATGCTTGGATTCTGTTACCCAGGAGAGAACTCTGGGTATGTGTCCAACACCAAGACTGTATCCATAGCCTCTGAATATTTAAATTTATTTATTTATTTATTAGTATCACAAGTAAGCTTACATTAACACTGCAATGAAATTACTGTGAATATCCTCTAGTCGCCACACTGTTCAGGTACACTGAGGGAGAATTTAACATTGGCAATGCATGTAGCCAGTATGTCTCTCAGACTATGGAAGGAAATCGGAGCACTCAGTGGAAACCCAGGCAGACATAGGGAAAAATGAAAACTCTGTACAGACAGTGGCCCAAGCCAGGAATCAAACCGGGTTTCTGATGTTGTGAGGCAGCAGTGTTAACCACTGTACCCCTGCGCCACCCATGTTAACTGCAGGGTGACGTTGGAAGTCCCTCCTCCTTATATCAGATTGTTGACCTCAATGGATTTACACTCTGTGTGATGTCAATTTCCAGGCAGTCTCACTCTGCTTCATTCCAGAGCTAATTTAGGCCCTGACTCCAAATTTAAACAAAAGCTTCCATATTGAAATACGTTGATTTTCCCTTTCCAAAGTCTACCAGAATAAAATTGTCATTGCAAATACTTCTTTCCTCCAAAAAAATCAGATCATTGAATTTGCCACCAGATGAATTGTACTTCATCAAGATAGAAGCACTTTCGATTGAAATTTGATTGAATTTTTCAAGGAGGTGACAAGATGTACAGATGAGGGAAGTGCAGTTAATGGAGTCTACATGGACTTCAGTAAGGTCCCACATGGGATACTGACCAAGAAGGTAAGAGTCCATAGGATCCAGGGCAATCTGGCAAATTGGATCCAAAATTGGCTTCGTGGCAAGAGGCAGAGGGTGATAGTTGAAGGTTGTTTTTGTGACTGGAAGCCTGATTCCAGTGGTGTATCGTAAGGATCAATGCTAGGTGTCTTACTGTTTGTAGTACATTAATGATCTAGACGGCAATGTGGGGGGGTATAATTATTAAGTTTGAAGATGACATGAAAATTGATGGTATGGACAATACAGGATGATACAGACATATTTGATAGATAGGCAGAACAGTGGCTAATGGCAAAAAGTCTGAGGTGATGCACTTTGGGAGGACTAACAGAGCAAGGGAGTACACAATGAAACGCAGGACACTAGTATAGAAGACCAGAGGGGTCTTCGGGTGCATGTCCAAAGATCCTTGAAGGCAACAGGACAGGTAGATAAGGTGGCTAAGAAGGCATATGGGATACTTGCCTTTATTAGTCAAGGCATAGAAAATAAGAGCTGAGAGGTAATGATGGAGCTGCTATAGGTGGAATACTGTGTGCTGTTCTGGTCACCATACTATACGAAGGATGTGATTGCACTAGGAAGGATGCAGGGGAGATTCACCTGGATGTTGCCTGGGCTGGAGCATTTCAGCTATGAAGAGAGGCTGGGTAGGCTGGGATTATTTTCTTTGGAACAGAAAATGCTGAGGAAGAACCCATCAAGGTATACAGAATTATGTGGGACATATTTAGGGTACATGGGAATGAACCTTTCCCCTTAGGAGTGGACTCAACAACCATGGGGCATAGACTTAAAGTTAGGGGCAGGAGACTTAGGGGGAATTTGATGAAAGACTTTTTCACCCTGAGGGAGGTCGAAATCTGGAACTCACAAAAGGATGGTAGAGGCTGGAACCCTCACAACATTTAAGAAGTATTTAGATGAGCTCTTGAAATGACATATCATACAAAGTTACAGACCAAGCACTTGAAAATGGGTTTAGAATAGATAGTTGCTTGATGGCTATTGCAGACACAGTGGGTTGAAGGACCTCTCTCTCTGTACTGTGAAACTCTAGGACACTGGTAACTCTGCTTCTCTCTCCACACATGCTGCCTGACCTGCTGAGTTGTAGCATTGTCTGTTTTTACAATGGAATTCTTAAACCTTTTATATTTTACCTGATGGGCAAGAACTATACCATGAAAATATTCTCCATCACACTCATTCCCCTCTTTTGATTTATATAAGTTGTTAATTTCACTGTATTGCAATGTTCTCTGTTTTGTTTATATAATGACCACCAACCCTTCTCTCATTAGAAAAGTGAGCAAATGGAATACAGAACACTCCATAACATCAGGCAATAATGTTGCTGTTTTGCTAGACAGAGTTGGGAACCACAACTAAACATGTTGGCAGCATGATTTTTCGTATGCGTAGCGCATACTTTTGCTGCTATTAGTTATTTTGAAAGACAAATTAGTAACTCTGAAAATATGGTTGTAAATAAATACAACATGAAATAAGTTTTGATTCACCGCACATTTTAACTTCAGAATTTTACAAATCTATGTATTTCTGGTTACAGAAGACTTCACTTTTAGCCATTTATTTGGACGATTGTGAACCATTGTCAGAGAATCTTCCATTCTCAGAGCTGTGCGGTGGAAGCTCATTCAGATTATCCAGCCCACTGTAATATGACAAATTCCAAACATCTGTTTCTTTAAGTCTCCAGCAAAGGAGATTTGAGTGATGTTGGTTCTTATACTGTAAAGCAAATATATATTCACTGGGTAGCCAAACATTTACAAACAAAAGACATTTTAGGCAAGGTTGAATGCAAACAAAACAACATTGATGCTTTCATTCTTTCAGCAAAGAGGCAGAGAATATTTGGAACAGTTCACATTTCTGGAAGATGGAAATTTCATTAGAGTTTATTTCCATTATTAATTATTAAAAGAAGTGCATTTGACTGAGTCACTCTCAGACAGTCCCTCCAGTACAAACACATTCCTTAAGGAAGTAATTTACCTTCAGTGACATGCATGAGCAGAGTCTGAGCTGGAAGAGGGTTGCTATGTTACACTCTCCAATTTACTGCAGCCAGCAACCTTTTGTTTAAATAGGTCTTATATCAAAAATTCAGGATTACAAAGTACACTGGAAACTTATGAGGATGAACTGGGGTAACATTTTGCCATTAAAGTCAAAACTAGAAAGTTTTCTCAAGTTTTGGTTTATTTAGGGAAGTTTGCAAATGTAAAAAAAATTCTGAATGTCGTTTTTACATCCTTTCCATTTAAAGATCCCACCCTGATCTACATTCTGGTAAAGGTTTAGAGGCTTTAGAAAGCCACAGCTGGCATGAGTTCAGCTGAAGTTCTTAAAGGGTGTTTAGGGAGGAAATTCCTGGGGAAGCCCCTCTGATACAGTCTCTTGATGTGATGCAGATGATTCATCCATCTTTGCCCACTCAGAAAATAAAGGCCTGGGTTAAACATGATGAGATTCGCATATGCTAGTTCCTGATCTATTCTGGGCTCCCTCCAGGTGAAAATTGCGCCCTCTTCCAACCCAGGAACTTTGAGGCCACCAATCACACTTTGGGGAAATAATGCCTGACTGGTAATCTAGGAAAATAAAGGAATTGAGAAACAAGCTGGACAGTGTCCATTCACAGTGGGGCTAATTGTTAAGTTAATTATGTCATAAATTCCCTGTTTTTATTCTGCATGTTACTTTGAACACAGTTCAGACCGTCACTGAATGGCAATCAGAGAGTGCAACATTACTAGACTGTTGGTGTGAGATAGATTTTGCCACACACAAAGATGGACAAGTATGTTGTACTGGAGATGTGTTTTATGCTTCACTGAACCCAGCAAGGAAAACGCATTTCATTTTTTTTTGTGGTGGTTACTGATATATTTGGCTGCCAAATCAAATTATATTTTCACCAGGTAACCCTTGTGGAAAAACAAACCAGTATTATTTTGCAAAGGAAAGCCTGCACAATTATCAGGCTAAAGTAATAAACATGCCATTTGAAAGAATGATTATAATTTATGTCCTGTTCATTTCTAGTTGGGTCTTTCCTGGAGTCATTACTTCGAACATCTGGAACAGTTCCAAATGGATCTTTATTTCTAATTCCCACATGCCACATGATGTGGAAAGCAAGGTACAAGTCAAGTTTAGTGCTTTCTGCACAGGCTGACATACAGTTTATTAACTAATGCAACAATTACTGGTACAAGTTTATACCAGGTGCAATTTTAGCATGTTTTTAAATTCCTGTGAAGAATAGATTCTATCAAATTTATTTTCACTGTTACGTGTTACATAAACACACTAGATGGGGTAAACACATTTAAAATAGATTATACCCATGGCTGCTGGTGTGAGAATAAGAGAACAGATCATTTAACGCACAAGTGTTGAAGTCACAGATATATGTTTATCCATAATAAGCTGTATCAATCTTCTGTGACAGTGGTAGTCATGCTATGAATTGTATAATAAAAAAGGCTAAAAATAGTAACCAGGTGGATCTTCAGCCCAGTATAGCACAGTGTGGAACTACGCTGTATAGACTAGAAAATTCCAATCATAACAGAAGAAGAACTTGGATAACATCAGCAGGAGTAAGATAGACAGGGCTTCAGCAAAGGATCCATCACCCAAAACACCACCTCCTCTTTTCTCTTTGCAGATAAGGTCATAAAATACAGGAGCAGAATTAGGCCATTCAGCCCATCAAATCTAGTCCACCATTCAATCATGGCTGATTTGTTTCTTAATCCCATTCTCCCACCTCTTCCCCTTTGATCCCCTTACTAGTGAAGAGCCTATGTATCTCTGTCTTAATTACACTCAATCACTTGGCCTCCATAGCTTTCTTTGACAATGAATTCCACAGATTCACCACCCTCTGGCTGAAGAAATTCCACCTCATCCTGGTTCTGAAGGGTCGTCCCTTTACTTTGAGGCTGTGCTCTCGGATCTTGGTCTCCCCTACCAAAGGAAGCATCTTCTCCACATCCACTCTATTGAGGCCCATGGTCCGTTCCAGTAAGTTGGTCTTTGGTTCAAATTCCCTGCAACTACTTTTTCACCCTTTGAGAGATTAGAATTAACTAGGGTCCACACTCCTGATCTCTAACCAATAAGCTCAACTGAAGGGTTTGTGTATGTGAACATCTGGTAGGGACAGAATAGTAGCGGTCTGCATAATCAGGTCAGCTGCCAACAGCTACTGCCTCAACTCAGACTTGAAGAGGAATCATTTGAATGAGGAAGCTAATGTCTGTAAAACTCGCCTCCAGCATGAGTCAGTGTCTTCAGAGGCCGGGAGCAGTGGGTGAAAAAGTGCAGTGAGATACCTAACACTTTCGGTAAGCTGAGCAGTTGCTTCAATTTTAAATGTGAAAACTCACTTCTGCAGTGTAGATGAAATTAGGCTGGCATTCACCACAGCCCCCAAACCCCCAATAGGCTTGCCAACTGAAATAAAATAAAACATGTGGTTGCGAGGAGGAAGGCACGGGGGCAAGACAACTTGTTCCAGCCAGAAGTGTACTGGCATCCTGACTACAATTACAATCCAAGTCCCATTGAATCCAAAGGGGCAATAAGTCCTGGCTAAAGGCGTCCGCGTGCCTTTAACGTGGATGAAAGCTCTACACCACTGAAGGCACTGTACTGGGGCCCACAAGAAGGATCGTCGCTGAAGTCCCTGACCAAGTTGAGTGGAACAGAATCACTGCAGCTAATCAGGAAGGCTCCAACACGGATGGGGGAGGAAGGTCATTATCAAGGGCAGTTGGGTGGCTTCCCGGAGTCCCCTGTTTGTGCGGTGGGTCCCATTCTTTGGGCACAGGATACCAGAGATGACGCCACCCCCACCGACCCCCCCACCGCCCCCAACTCCCCCACCGCCCCCCAGGTTGCAGATGTACAGAGTTTATCTGGTGATTTGCCAACATGGCATCACCACAGCCTGCTGCCAGTTAAATACAAATGATGACAGGATGAGGTCCTTAAGTGGCAGCTTAATGCCATCAATTGGGTGGAAAGGGAATCCTTGACTCATTCCACTCTGTCAGTTAACCAACCACCAGCCTCCCAGCCCTCCTATGAGGTAAGCATTATTTCTGCCCTATGTATATATAAATGGGCTATATCAAATTGGGGAAAATAATCATGAAAAGGATAAATAATTATTACATAGAATATCAAAAATAAGCTGCAGTGATTGTCCTGGTATGCTACAATTGGCTGCAATCCTCCCCAGGCACACAAAACGTTTCTCATAATTTTCAATACAGCATTATCATTTTGCATTTGCGTTGAGTGTAAGTGATGCTCATGAACTCATACCTGGGTGAACGGGATTGAGTGGCAAGCAATCTGACTCCACAGCATTCTGTCAAGGGTAAGTTTCAATCAAACTTAATGTTTGAGGCTTTGGTATTTAGAAAGCTGATCAATTTCACCTATAAGCGGATTCCTATTTTCAGTATATGGAATGGTCAGATAATGTTGCTTTGATTACACCATTTGCAAATGACAGAAGAATAATAGAAGTGCATGGATAAAGTTTAATTTATATGACTTTATTCAACAGTACGTCCTCCATAACTGAACATGTGCTGTATGCCAGATAATTGAGAGCATGGTTTTATTTCAAAGCATGTCAGCTGATGTTATTTCAGTTTACTTTCAACCTTCTGCCTTGTATTCCGGTATTATGTACATTGATGACTGTAGATGTTACAGAGCTGAATACAAAGCTGTTCAGATTATTGTTTATTTATAAATGGGGTTTGAAAGTTCCAGACAAATAATGAATCATTATAAATTTTGCATCAGAATTTCTGATTCAAAACTGGTGTATGAGTAACCCATTGTATAATATTTGAAAAATGAAACTTTAGACAAAATATAATTAAAATGATTCAAATAAAACTGATCCTGTAATTATAAAGGATTCAGGAATTGACGTTTCTTTTTTTTTAATTTGGGCTATTCTGCTTCTATTTATATCCAAAATATTCAGCAATCCACAATTTTTGGAATTACTCCAAATGCAATTTCTAATTTAATTCAAATGCTATGGCATGTTAATCAGAAATAACAAGCATTTGCTCTTCTTGGCAATTTGGGTAATAAAATTGCTCACTGATGGTTTAGTACTATTCCCAAGTTTAAAACTACACAATTGTTCTTTCCCCCTTAATGCTTGCATGGAAAATGATTTTCTGTACATCTCAATTGACAACTGTTCAGTCATTATTTTTATGATTTGATCATCATTATCAAAATAAACTGAAGCAGTGAATATATCATAGTGAACATACGTGGTACGGTGGCACAGTGGTTAGCACTGCTGCCTCACAGTGTCAGAGATCCAGGTTCAATTCCAGGCCTTGGGTAACTGTCTGCATGTTCTCCTCACATCTGTGTGGGTTTCCACCAAGTGCTCAGGTTTCCTCCCACAGTCCAAATGACATGCTGGTTAGATGCATTGGCCATGCCAAATTCTCCCTCAGTGTACCTGACAAGGAGCTAGAGCATGGCAGCTGGCAGATTTTCACAGTAACTGCATTGCAGTATTAATGTTAGCCTACCTGTGATACTATTAAATAAACTTCAATATCTTAAGAGCATGAGTTCAGTAAGAACACACTGATAAACCACTAAAATATTTTAATATGACTGTCCTTTGACATCATGTCAGCTCTCCTCACTCGCTGCCTCTGAAGGCACTGACTCATGCTTTTTCTTAAAATGAGCATTATCATCAGACATGACATGCATCTTTCTTCTTTCTTTCACATGATAACCATAGAGAATGCCAGGCAACACGACTAAAACAATAAGTTGTGATTTTCATTGCAATTTATGGAGCCATACATGACTGAATTGACTGAAGTCTCCAGGAATTAATTTAATTTGATTTGATTTAATATTTTGTCATAGGTTGTATCACAGCTTGGTATGGCTCCTGCTCTACCCAAGACTGCAAGGAACTACAAAAGGTCGTGAATGTAGCCGAATCTATCACACAAACCAGTCTCCCATCCATTGACTTTGTCTACTCTTCCCACTGCCTCGGCAAAGCAGCCAGCAGAATTAAGGATCCCACGCATCCCAGACATTCTCTCTTCCACCTTCTTCCATCGGGAAAAAGATACAAAAGTCTGAAGTCTCGTACCAATCGACTCAAGAACAGATTCTTCCCTGCTGCTGTCAAACTTTTGAATGGACTTATCTTGCATTAAGTTGGCCTTTCTCTACACCCTAGCTGTGACTGTAACATTGCATTCTGCACTCTCTCGTTTCCTTCTGTATGACTGGTACGCTTTGTCTTTATAGCGCACAAGAAACAATACTTTTCACTGTATGCTAATACATGTGACAATAATAAATCAAATCAAATCAAATGCATTGTGATACAGGCAAAAGTATTGTTTCTTGCACTCTATACAGACAAAACATACCATTCATAGAATACGTAAGGAAGAAGGAAAGGAGAGGGTGCAGAGGGGTGTTGCACTTACAGATTGAGTGTAGAGAAAGAATTAAATATTAATATCCAAGACTTTGCAGCAACCGAAAAGTCATACGTTGTGTGTTTTTTCCAATACCTTCATGTATTAGTTATAATGAGTATTGGGGCGGGATCAAATGTTGTTTAATTGTTTTGTTCCTGTTTCCTACCCAGCAGCTGATCAAATGGTTTATGCAGTTCGTGACCAGGAAGGAACACCAGTCCAACCAGGAGGTTAACAGCTTGGAGTTGGTCCCAAGCAAATGGGGGCAGAAGAGGTTGAGGGGCTGGCGAGTGGACAGGATGAAAGAGTGGGGAATAGGCCTGCAGGAGGATATGCTGATTATGGTGTGATCATGAGGACACTGGGGCTGAGGGTGGGGTGAGGAGCTTAGGAAATGTGGCAGAGGGGAAAAGAGAGGCTTTTCAATTAAAATTGGATGGGGTGTGCCTGGGCTCTGGGCCAATGGGTAGAATGTAATGGCAGAGTGGTTCAAAGCAGGGAGCAATTAGTGGAGGATGGGTGGGTTCTGCTACTGCACTGCCATTGGGATTGGTCGAATCGGGGGGAGGTCAGCAATTGGAGCGGGCTGGGTGGAGGGCAAGGTGTCAGCCAGGGTAGAGGGCCTGCTGGGGTGGGGGAGGGTGGTGTCAGCCAATGGCGGGGGGGTGGGGGGGGTCTTGCACTGTGGGGGGTGATGGGAAGGATCATAACTGTTGGGGGGGATGGGGGTAACTGTTGCTGGAGGGGTCGTGGCTGGCCTGTGATCGGGCTGTCAGGGGAGGGGTTTAGAGGGGCAGCATAGTGGAGGTTGTGTGGCAGGCCAGCAATTGAGCTGGCTAGTGAACAGGAGGCTGAGAGTGCGGGGCCACTGCGCATGCTCAGAGTTCTGGAACATCAGATTCTGGCATGAATAGGCCCTGCCCACTGATCTATAATGATATTCACGCTGGTGACAGTGCACGCTGGTGTACAGACGCTGGTTTACAGTGCACAGAGTGTGGGAGGTTTTAGTCTGAACTCCCACTGAAAGAAAAAGCAGTGCAAGTTACTCCAGTTTTCCCACAAATTCAATACTTAGAATGTTTTGGGAGAATTTAGCGCCTACTTCTTAGTTTCTAATTGGCCCCATCCTTACTCTGATTACCAGCTTACAATTTATTTGTTTATAAAAGGCTTTTAGATTCCCCTTTATATTATTGTTTATGTATTGTCATCTGCTCTTTGGCCCTCATTCCCTTTTCAGTTATTTTCATTATCAGCTTGGCATTTATTATGAGCCTCCTTGACTTGTTCCATTTTGACCCGCGTTTTTAGTCATCAATTGCCTTCCTTTCCCATTATGGGAATATGTGTAATCTGTACTTGAGCTCCCTCCTCTTTGAATGTTTGATGCAGTTGACCTGGGCCCAGATCCCCTTTCAACTCACTGAAATTAGCCTTTTGCAATAAGCACTTTTATTTTTGATTGTTCCTTTACCTCTGCTATAATTACCCCAATCTTAATGATATCATGATTACTCTTTCCCAAATCCTTACCCAGACAAACATGTTTCACTTCAGTCCCCAGAACCAGATGCAGCAGAACTTCCTTCCTCATTGTCTGGAAGCATACTGATCTATATGCAAATATTGCTGTAGTTCTCAGAAGATTAATATAATCTTCAAATTTGTGTGCCATATGATTTAAAAAGATATGCTCTATGGTGAACTTGTTATTGGCATGTGATTAAGAGATTGACCATGACTGCAATGCAAGGATGTCAGCAAACAAGATTTCAAGTTGACCGGAATCGGATTACTTGCTGCTGATCAGAGTGCAAGGAGACAAGCAGTCAGGAAGGACTTTTTTAAATTCATTTGTGAGGCATGTGTGTCGACTGGCCAGCATTTATTGCCCATCCTTAGTTGCCTTTGAGAAGGTGGTTCGGAGGTGCCTTCTTCAACCACTCGTATAACTGAATGGCTTGCTAGGCTATTTCAGAGGGCAGTTAAAGAGTTGACCACATTGCTGTGGCACATATAAGCTAGACCAGATAAGGGTGGCAGATTTTCTTCCCTAAAGGACATTAGTGAACCAGATAGGTTTTTCTGTCAATCAACAATGGTTTCATGGTCATAAGTCGATTGTTAACTCCAGATTTTTTTTATATTGAATTCAAATTCCACCAATTGCCATGATAGGATTCAAACTTAGGTTCCCAGAACATTAGCTGAGTTTCTGGATTACTAATCTAGTGATAATACTACTAGGCCATCACCTTCCTTAGGGGACAGAAAGCAGAGAAAAGATATGACCAGATGTCGGAAATAAAAACCAGAAGGAAAAAAAATTCAGTCGACCTTGTGCCAGCAGCAAAAGGAACTGCCATTCACAAATTAGTCTGTACAGGCACAACAGACAATGTTCAATACAGATGTGACATACACCCAGGGAGCAGTCCATTGTCTACTGAGATGGATGGATGCAATCATCGTACAGTTCAAAACTCTATTGCTGATTGCAATTAGGGATGGACAATTAAATGTTGGCCTAGCCAGCAACTTCCCCAAACATAAATAACATTTTAAAAATTGCTGAACGATGTTAATGTCAACAATCAACAAGAGATCGGCAAAGATTTTTGTTTGCTCTGACCCTGCAGCAGTGATTCAAAGCCAAACTTTGCTGCAAGACTCAAAATTATAAGGTACAGCAATGACAATGAAGATCTGAGGATTTTGAACTTTGCTCTGAAATGGGCCAGCTGTTTATACAGCTTTAGTTCAGTTGGAGGCAGTGGTACTGGCTGCTCAATGGGGACCCAGTTGTATTTATAAAATGGAAATCAAACAGCCTTTTATAGGTTATTGAAAAGTACCTTTGCAGTTATCTCTAGGATGTTATTGATAATTCACAAGCTCTTAGTAATCATAAACAAATCACAAGTGTAATTAGAATTTAACTGTATTTTTCTATTATTGGTACAACATCACTATTGGCAAATGTAAGATTAATTCTGAAACTTGAGCAGTGATCAGTAGTAAAGCCTACTGCTTTTAATGACTTGCTTAGCTAGTGCATGAATAAAGTAATTTGTCACCTTTAAAAATAGCTCACAGAGAGTGCATAATAATTGTGCTTTTACATTATATATACACACACTATATTGCCATTGCAAAAAGCAGTGTTTCTTCCAGCACTCAGAGTCTTTTGGCTCCCGTTGCTATTCTGATTAGAAATGACAATAATTCTCTCCAGGATCTATTAACTTTCTCTAGTAAAAGTCTGGAGCCTTCATAAGGAAATTATGCCAGGTTTCAACTGCATAAGTTTGCCTGAGTCTTCCAAAGTTGTTCAGAATGTTATGTTTTCCTGAGAAGACTGGAAATAACTCCAGATCACTTATTCCGCCACACCCCCACTCCCCCTCCCACCTTGAAAAAGAGAGTGAGGAATGGGTGGAGGAGCCTCTCAGTGGCACCCTGATCCTCATCTAAATTGTGAAGAACCCTGGTCTCCAGATCACAGTTTACTCCCATCTCCACTCACCCTCTACAGGAGGAAGAGGAACACATGTTCTCTCCATCACCAGGAGTTTCAGGGTTCTGTTAATTCAAGTAGCATTTTTTGGACTAGAAACATAAAGTTAAATCATCACAATGTTCCTTGTAAGTTAAAATGACAAAGAATAAACTGATCGCAGCTCATGGACTATCTGCAAAATCAGTAGCAATGTTTTCAGTATCAAGTCACAAGCCGATATTCCATTTCAGTGCAAAGTTCATTCTCAAATTATGCCCATGTACAGCTGACACCAAATCCTTGAAATATCTTCTTTCATGGAAATGCTTAAAGCCTCCATGAATTGTCTTTATTATTTATTTCATTTTATTCATATTGCAGATCAACTGATGTTATTGAGAGCACTAACTTAACATAAAAGGTGAAAATAAATGTGGCAGTAATTAAAATTCGCCATAAGAGTATTCACAATCAGTACTATTAATGCAGTTATCATTAATATATTGCATTATTTAGTACAAGTATCAAGTACAAAAACTTAGTTCAGGAATTGAAGATGAATGAGGACGAAAGATGAATAACATTATAATTACAATACCTCTTCTTATTTTATGTTTTGGCAGGTGTTCAGTTCTCAACAAAAGGAATATTTATATAGACCATAAAGTGACATTTTAGGAGTTTTTTGAAGTCTCCAGGTCCGCTACAATGGCACTCTTGCAGAAGCTCTCATTTCCTGACATTGGCTCAGTCAATGTATTATTTGTGAACAAAGAAATCACAGATTATATTTATGTGCATTTACTAATAAATCTACAATTTCATTTCAACTACTTTGGCCAAACAATTTTCTTTCTCTGTTCACTCCACAGATGCTGCCAGACCTCAGTGTTTCGAGCATTTCCCATTTATCTTTTAGATTTCCAGCATCCGTGGTATTTCAGGTTTGTATTAGCGTTTAATTCACTGCCACTTCTTTTTCAGGAATGCCTGCCTGCCTCCAATGGGATTTCCATTTGTTTCTTCATGTTCCCCTTCATTGCTTTCTATTACTTGACTCGTGTTTGATCGGGTATTTACAAAAACTCACTTTCGCAGCCACATCTCATTCCTTAGCAATTGTCTCCAGCTCTGACTTAGTCTTTGTGGATTCCAGCTGAAATACCACATTTCCTGTTTCAGATTCTCTCATTTGTTAGATGTATCTCCTGGGTTTTTGGAGTACCTCAAACTCACTTGTCCTTACCTCGTCCTGATTTGTACTCTCAAATCCATGTGTTGTCACGTACACACTCCTGCCATCTCTCTTTCAGCAGTGCTGATTCTTTCCTTTTCACAGCTCACAGCTATCTGGCTTCACTGTTTCAATTCATCGTTCACCTCATTTGACACATGAACAAAAAGAACATTTGTTTCTTCTTTTCATGTATTAAGGATTGCAAGCTTCAACATCTTCAAGGGTACCAAAACCACTCTGGATCCTTCTTCTCCTTCACTTCCCGATGACTCCATCCCTTCTTCTAATCTCACCCCTTGTGATGTACTCACAATACCTGCTGACCTTCGCCTCTCTGATCCTGGATGATCTGTCCTCAGCAAAGATCTTTGCTTCATCCTCTTACACCTCCTCCTCAATGAATTTCAAACTTGACATGATACTTCTACCCATCACCCACCAGCTGAATGCCTCTCTCTGATCTCTTACCTCTCGATCTTTTAATTGAGAACTGCTGGTGTAACATCAGCAGTCTCAATTTCTCTGTATTTCTCATTCACTCTAAACTATCTCCTGTGTTCTGTGCTCTCAGGTCTAACCCTATAATTTTCATCAAACCTGCTAATATCTGGTGCACAGACCTATGTCTAGCAGGGGCTCCCTCTCTCTTCGCCCTATTCCCCTTGGACCATGACCATTGAACATCAAGCCATTGTTTCCAGGATTATCATTGACCTCATCTCCTCTGCAAACCTTCCCTCCATGACCTCCATATTCACAGCTGCCCCCCCACCCCCAACTGCACTGCTCTGATTTCTTCTTATCTTAACTCTATATTTTATCTTAGTTGGTCTCTTCCCACCTACTTCCATCTAACAGTTTCCTGATCCTGACCATCTCCCCTCCAATACTAACACCCTCTAAATCTCTATCGTGAGATGAAGACTCTGCAATTCCTCTTTGGAAGGAGACCCCACCAGTAATGCTACTCCACCTGCCTCATTGTCTTCTCACATTGAACAACTTCTATTTGAATTCCACTCACTTCCTCCAAATAAAAGATGATGCTATGGGTGCTCACATGGATCCTGGCCATACCTACCTTTTTGTGGAATACTTAAAACATTCTTTGTTCCAGTGCCAATTAGATCCCCTCTATCCGGGCGGGATGGGGTTGGTCTGAACCGTGCTGGGACCAGAGTGCTGGCGAATCGAGTAAAGAGGACTGTAGGCAGGGCTTTAAACTAATTGGGGGGGGGGAGGGTGCGAGGGTAGGTGATGTTACGAGGTCTAAAGTTAAGGAGAGGGTACAGGTAAGGGAAGAGGCCGAGGATGTCCCAATAATAGAGGGAGTAGGGGGCGTGAGTATGGTTGGTGGCGTTATGGCAAATAGGGTCCAGGTGAAGGCTGGGATGAAAGCGCTTTATCTGAATGCATGAAGCATTCGGAATAAAGTGGATGAGCTGGTGGCGCAGATCAACACAAATGGATATGATCTGGTGGCCATTACAGAGACGTGGCTGCAGGGTGACAGGGACTGGGAGCTGAATGTACAGGGCTATCAAGTGTTTAGGAAGGATAGGCAGGAGGGAAAAGGGGGGGGCGTAGCTCTGCTGATTAAGGATAGCATCACGGTGGTAACAAGGGATGATATTGGAGCCAAGGAGCAGAACGTGGAATCGTTGTGGGTAGAGATTAGGAACAGCAAAGGGAGGAAGACGCTGGTGGGTGTCGTCTATAGGCCCCCGAATAATGATCTGGAGGTGGGGCGGGCTGTTAACGCGCAAATAAGTGCGGCGTGCAGGAATGGGACGGCCGTAGTTATGGGGGATTTCAATCTGCATATTGATTGGTCGACCCATGTTGGACGCGGTGGGCTCGAGGAGGAGTTCTTGGAATGCTGCCAGGATAGTTTCCTGGAACAGTGTGTGTTGGAGCCGACGAGGGAGCGAGCTATCTTGGATCTGGTGCTATGTAATGAGGCGGGTAGAATTAGGGACCTTGCGGTGAAGGATCCTCTTGGGGAGAGTGATCATTGTATGGTGGAGTTTCTGGTGCAGATGGAGGAGGAGAAAGTGGGTTCCCGGACACGCGTACTTTGTTTGAATAGAGGGGAGTACGGTAGAATGAGAGAAGAATTGGCGAATGTGGACTGGGGGAGCGCGTTGGAGGGAGGGTCTGCTGAGGAGCAGTGGAGGATCTTTAAGGAGATCTTTCTTGGTGCTCAGCGGAAATTTATTCCGATGGTCAAAAAGGACCGTAGGAGGAGAGGTAATAAGCCGTGGATAACGAAGGAGGTGAAGGAAAGTGTTAAATTAAAAGCGGAGGAATTTAGAGTAGCTAAGAGTAGTGGGCGAGAAGAGGATTGGGAGAGGTTTAAATGTCAACAAAGATTGACAAAGAAGTTGATAAAGGAGGGTAGGAGAAACTATGAAGCTGGGCTAGCGCTTAATATAAAAAAGGATAGCAAGAGTTTTTATAAATATATAAAAAGGAAGAGGCTGGCTAGGGTGAACGTTGGTCCTTTAGAGGATGAGGAAGGGGACCTAGTGGTAGGGGATGGGGATATGGCTAAGGTATTGAATAACTTTTTTGTGTCTGTCTTCACGGAGGAGGACGTGAATAATTTGCTGGGTGTTAGTGATGGAAAGGTGGTAGGACTGGAGGGTCTTAATGACATTACTGTTACTAGAGAGGCGGTGCTCGACAGACTGGAGGGGCTGATTGTGGACAAGTCCCCAGGACCGGATGGAATGCATCCGAGGGTTCTGAAAGAAATGGCGGAGGTGATAGTGGATGCCTTGGTGGTTATTTTCCAGACGTCGCTGGATTCCGGGGAAGTGCCGGAGGATTGGAAAACGGCTAATGTTACGCCGTTGTTTAAGAAGGGTGCCAGGCAAAAGGTGGGGAATTATAGGCCGGTTAGTTTAATGTTTGTGGTAGGTAAAATGTTAGAATCTGTCATTAAGGAGGAAATTGCGAGGCATCTTGAAGGGAATTGCTTGATAGAGCAGACGCAGCACGGTTTCATTATAGGGAAGTCATGTCTGACAAATTTACTGGAGTTCTATGAGGATGTGTCTAGGGCAGTGGATAGAGGAGAGCCGGTGGATGTGGTCTTTCTAGATTTTCAGAAGGCGTTTGACAAAGTACCTCACAAGAGGTTATTGCAGAAGGTCGAGGGACATGGAGTTGGGGGTAGGGTGTTAGCGTGGATAGAGGATTGGTTGTCAAATAGGAGGCAGAGAGTGGGGGTCAACGGGTGCTATTCGGATTGGCGGATGGTGACTAGTGGAGTGCCCCAGGGGTCGGTGCTGGGGCCTCAGCTTTTTACCATTTATATAGATGATCTGGAGGAGGGAACCGAGTGTAGGGTGTCGAAATTTGCTGATGACACCAAGATTGGGGGAACGGCAAATTGTGCAGAGGGTGTGGAGAGTCTGCAGAAGGATCTAGATAGGCTGGGCGAATGGGCCAGGAAATGGCAAATGGAATTTAATGTTGGCAAGTGTGAGGTGGTCCACTTTGGTAGGAATAATGGTAGGAAGGATTATTACTTACGTGGCGAAAAACTGCAGCAGGCGATGGTGCAGAGGGACCTCGGGGTCCTTGTGCATGAGTCGTAAAAACCCAGCTTGCAGGTGCAGCAGGTGGTCAGGAAGGCGAATGGGATGCTGGCCTTCATAGCGAGGGGGATTGAATATAAAAGTAGGGAGGTCTTGCTGCAGCTGTATAGGGCATTGGTGAGGCCGCAGTTGGAGTACTGTGTGCAGTTTTGGGCGCCGCACCTGCGCAAAGATATTTTGGCCTTGGAGGGAGTGCAGAGGAGGTTTACTAGGCTGATACCGGAGTTGAGGGGGTTGAGCTATGAGGAGAGGCTGAATAAACTAGGCTTGTACTCGTTAGAGTTTAGAAGAATGAGGGGAGATCTCATTGAGACGTATAAGATGATGAATGGGATGGATAGGATAGAGGTGGAGAGACTCTTCCCGCTCAAAAAAGACAGTAGGACTAGGGGGCACAGCCTCAAGATAAAGGGGGGGCGGTTTAGAACAGAGTTGAGGAGGAACTTCTTCACTCAAAGGGTGGTGAATCTCTGGAATTCTCTGCCCGTTGAAGTGGTGGAGGCTGCCTCGCTAAATATTTTTAAGATGCGGGTTGATGGGTTTTTGATAAGAGAGGGGATTAAGGGTTATGGGGAGAGGGCGGGAAAGTGGAACTGAGCCACGACAGATCAGCCATGATCTTATTGAATGGCGGGGCAGGCTCGAAGGGCTAGATGGCCTACTCCTGCTCCTATTTCTTATGTTCTTATGTTCTTATGTTCCTGTTCTCGCCGTGAACTGGAAAATATCATTGACTTTGCTTGTAGCTTTTGCCTTTCTCTTGCTTTCATATTGTCTATCGCTGACTCTTTCCTTCCCTTTCTTCACTTGTCCTTCTGTATTTCTAGACTATAGGCTATAAACCAATATTAATTACAAGATCCTTACAGCAATCTGAACTACATTTCATCTCTCCCTACTTCGTTTGAGGACTCTATGCTATTCTTCCAGATTCTCAATCTCCATCACATCTGCAGAGGTGATACAATTCTCATACTAGCATTTTAGATATATCTCCCTTTTTCCTCAACTGGGGTTCCTCTTCATTGTGGTTGACAGAGCTCTTGACTATATCTGACTCATTTACTGCACTTCTGTTCTCACCCTTTTCCCTCCCATTCAGAACAATGGTAGGATTTCCCTTTCAATTCCTTCATCATGATAAAGGAGCAGTGCTCTGAAAGCTCGTGCTACCAAATAAACCTGTTGGACTTTAACCTGGTGTTGTGAGACTTCTTATTGTGTCTAGCCCAGTCCAACACCGGTAACTCCACATCAGGATTTCCCTTTGTCATTGCCTTTCACTCCACTAGCTTCCACATTCAACAGATCATCCTCCACCATTTCTGCCATCTCCAGCATGACGCTACCACCAAACACATCTTCCCCTGCTCTTTCTTTGCAGTATCCAAAGAGACCATTCCTACCACAATGCCCTAGTCTACTTAACAATCATCTCCTCCTGTTCCAACAGCACCTTTCCATGCCAGAATAGGAGATGAAACATCTGCCCTTTTAGCACCTTTCTTATTACCATCCAAGGCCTGAATACTCTTCTCAGGTGAAGCAATAATTATCTTGCACTTCTTTCAATTGAGTATACTGTATTCACTGCTCATGTTGAGGTCTCCTCAACATAGAGGAGACCAAAATCAGTTTGGTTTACTCTTCTGTGGGAAACCTCTGTTCAGTTCCCAAGCATGGTCCTGAGCATTTGGTAGCCTGTCATTTCAGTCTGTCACCTTACTCCCACGGTGCTTTTTCTATTCTCAGTCCCCCTGAGTGTTCCAGTGAAGTTCAATGCAAGTTTGAGGAAGATCACCTCATCTTTTGACAAAGCACGTTACAGGCTTTTGGACTTAATATTGAGTTCAACAAATATAGATCATAACCTCTGTTCCTAATTTGCTTAGCTTTTCTCAACTGGTTGAGGTTTCTTCCTTCTTGTGTTTTACTCTCTGCTTTCGGACAGCAGTTATTCAGGATTCTGTCATTCACACCTCCTTCAGACATATGTTTTGTTTCTTTCCTTGTCCCACTACCACTCCTTTTGACCTTGCATCATGAAACCTTTTGTCATTTAATCTCTCCTGCCCTCAGTCCTATCACAGACTTTCCCTTTTGTCCTTTTCCTCCGACCTTTCCCTTTCCCTTTCTCAAGATCGATCACAATTCTGACTTTTTCCAGTTCTGAAGAAAGGTGACAGTCCTCTGTCTCTCTCTTCACCGACGCTAATGGACCTGCTGAGTATTTTCAGCATTCTGTTTTTAGTTCAGATTTCCAACTTCTTGTTTTGCTGTTGTTCTTTTTCTATCACACAAATCCAGCTTGGCCAATCATAAAATCAGAAATGTAAAATCATGGTTCTTTGAAAGTCAAACCTAAAGCACTCTTTAAGTAAACATCTTGTCAGTCAGCTGAACATAATGTTGCCTTATTCATATATTTAATGTTAATGTTAATGACATCCACTTAAATTGTACCAATCTGCTTATATGAACTTAAAATCTCATACTCAAATTGGAACATCATTTTATTGTATGACATCGTAACTGTAAGCAGGAAATCTCCAATCTTCCTTTTCTGGTGATTCCAACTATCTGTATTCTTAAGTAAGTCTATATTGTTCCTGAGGCACACACAACAGCACATATCCACAAATTATGTGTGTCTAACTCAATTAAGTGTGTATTTATTAATTGCAACATGTTTCATTGGATTTGCAGGTAACAACAGATGTACATAATGGGAGAAAAACACATTGCCTAAATGCACCAAGCAATTCAACATTCAATTTATTTTGGAAATCTTATAAGAAGTACCAGATGTTTGAATGAAATATGTAAATTTTAATTCTGTATGACACTGAAGAAATAAAATCAGGTTTGGTGTAAACATGCAAAACCCAAACTACTGTTGCCAATACAGGGAGGAATGAGATATATTTCAATCTGCCTGGCAGTAAATGCGAAGGTGCCATTTTCCCCCTCCATACCTTGAAATCTTTTTGGTGCTTTCTCCAATAAAGTCTTCATATTTAAGGCTAAACAATATTTATGTACCATCTCAAAAATGGAATGCAGACTACCAATTTTGAAAAGGTATCTCAACAGATGCCTTTTCTTGGCATATTTTCTATAATTTTCAATCACCTGCTGGAGGATATGTATACAACTGGAGTGATTTGGCTAAGAACACACACAAGAAATAGAAGCAGGTGAAGGCCACCAAGCCCTTCAAGACTTCCCCACTATTCAGTACGATCACAGCTGATCTAAGCCAGCCTCAACTCCTTTTCTGTGCCATATCCTCACAGCCCTCTATTTCTTTTCTATCAAATATTTATCCACCTCCACATTGAATAATGATCTATCACCCTTTGGGCCAGAGAAGCCCACAGATTCACCATCCCTTGTGAGAAGACATTTCTACACACTTCAGTTTTAATTGATTTTTTAAATGACCAGCCCTTTATCTTAAGAAGGCTGCATTTGTACTTGTGTTGTATCTCAATGGCTCCTGCCCACTGAAACATTCCCCGACAATTTATGGCATAGAAGTTGCCAATTATTATGCATTCCATTACTGTGCGCGACAATTTCAGCTTCACTAAGTGCAACAAGATCAAAACCTGCAGCAGCGGGGCCTAATGGACCTCCTTTAGGATGGGTGCTGCATGATGTATCCTTAGAGGTTTGGTCACACATTCCATTAGTGCCCATTCCTTGGGATTTGTTACAGGGTCTACACCTTTTATATGGACCCTCAATGTTCTGCAAGCAATGTGGGGCAATTGGAATTTCAGGATAAAGTTTTTTTTAAGAATTACATAATGAACAATATCTGCTGATAGCTCATTTTTTACTTGACACTGCTTCATTGAGAGGACAGAAGAAAGAAATTGGGGAAGATGCTGAATGAGTGAATTAATTTTCTTGAATGAAAAGTGAATTAATCCGAGTCAGTCAGATATCACTGGCTCCAGTCCAGCTTATTAAATTTCATGCTTGTACTTCCAAAGTTCGCAAGCAGTGTATCAGCATCCTGGGGCAAAGCAATCAACCTAGCCCTCATAGTTTTTTCAACTATGGTGGCATATGGCTGGGTCATTGAATCCTCAGCCAAAGGTCATGGGTTCCCCTAACATAACACAAAGCCCTCCCTTCATAAAAGTTCAGTGTAAAACCCTCTGGCATATTGTAGCAAGAGAAATGACTTTTTTTTCAAATTGGTGTGAGATAGCATTCATGAGCAACCACAGTAGACACTAGGGAAAATGTGGTGACTGTGAAAATTCAATCCCCTCCATGATGAGTTCATGAGACAAGATGAAAGAATGGTTTATCAGCTACAATAAATATGATTGCCAACGTATTTAATATCAAAATTTATTAAAACCAGGAGCTGATCAAACTAGGTTTTGACCTGGCTGAATATATCCAGCCAAATTCAGATTAGTTTGGATTGCTGACCTGAATTTGCACTCATTTCTATCTAAAACATCACACATGATTAGAAGTGATTATCTGTAACAGAAGCTGGTTCTTTCAAGAAGAAAGGCAAGATCACCATCTGGAAAGATTCTATTATTTAGGTACGACTATAGGAACAAGAAATGTATAATTACCAAAGGGCTTTGACAATGATAAATAAATGTGTGACACGTAATTCATTATTATCGCTGCTTTTGCATTACCACAGTGCAGTTAGCTTCAATCCTACTGACAACATAGAGGCACAAGCTTCCACAAAATGCAACTAAAGTTGAGAATTGGTGTGAATGTGTGGAGAGATTTGAAATGGCAGAGCATGTTTTGACTATATATTTCTTCTCACCTCATTGGCCAAATAGGTCAAGTTAGATTTGCTGCTGTTACACAGAGTATGATACACAGTGAAAAGGATTACTGTACCTGCAAATTCAATTTCAGACAAAGCTGATTTTAACAACATGAGCTTATGAAAATAAATCTCAGCAGATGCTTCCATGACACAAATTCCAGCTTTATAATAAAAAAAATTGGATGATTTAGGATGGATGATGAATGATATTTGTACACTTTGGGTACGCAACTTCCTTTTAGATTGCACACGATAGGACAAAAACGTCTTGGAAGCGAACGTCCTAATCTTCCTAAAAGAGTTACCTTGCAGTTGTCATTAGGCGTGTGGACATAGGCCTTCTTAAAGAGCTACACAGAAAAGAATGTGCATCCAATTTGGGGGGTATACTGTCTCTCTGTTCTGCCAATCATGGTCAGTCATAATAGAGCTATGTTTTTTTTTACAGTCATCAGCTTTATTATTTGGGATAGATCAATATTATTCACATGATGTACTTTATAGAGGCAATTGCAGCTAACCCTTGTATCACGACCACCATTCTGTATTTTATCTTAATTATTGGCAGCAATACTATTGTTTCTGTAACGAAACTGCCAGCTTGTCTATCAGTCATCACATCTTTCTTGTATAAGTAAAGTTCTTCAAGTCCAGTCTTCTTTACAGCAGGTATCTATAATTCCCAAATGCCAGCCTTCTAGGACCAATTAACCTGCCCCTTCCCACACATAAAGGATGCTACTTCATCAAGGCCCAGAGGCAACATGATTTTCTCTCCTGGATAACTGACATTGTCTGGGGTATTTCTGGTGTGGGCCTGCCCCCCGACATACCCTAGCACTGGCAGATGAGGCAGGAAATTTAAGTCCAGTTGCAGGATTCTGCTTTGGGGCTTTTGAGATCAAGGCTGCTGACTTTAATAGATGTATCAGGAATGAATAATGCAAGCAGTAGGAACGAATTTGCACGTTATTCAATCTTTGTAAGATCCACATTTCAGCTTTTTGCAGAGGCCACAGCCAAGGTCAGCATTAGACCACCAAGGATTGCACCCATACACACCTTTAGGTGGAGAGGAAAGTCAACAGCATTAACCCACATCAGATCACATTGGATACCTAGTTACCGCTAGCCATCAGGAAGCACAGATGAATGATTAACGAAGCTTGTATGTAATCCTTCTACTAATTCTCTACCACTAAGGCTGTCAGAACCGGGATGTACACTTCCTGCCATTAGACTTAATGGGATCACATCCCCCACACTAAATGGACAGAGATCAAATGGAGATTAAAATTAAAATATCATTACTTTTTAAAATCAGCCTTTCATGCTGCGGCCACAGTCTGCTATGATGGCCAAGGGAGAATAAATGTACATCAGCAGAATGACATTTTGTTTCTTTACGCATGGGTGATGCTATGACAGAACAGCAGGAGTGGAGTCACATGTACACATTGGAATGTTCAGTTATATGATTTCCTAAAGTTTCAGTTCTGTCTCAGGGATCATTTTAGCAAGTGGCAATTTTTGACCCATTACAGTTCTATGATTATTAATTAATTCATATAGCTAACTGATTAGTCTAACCGTAACAACAGGATTTACCACACTATGGTTTATATTTTAACTGTAAATTGGGAGGAGGGAATCAGAATAGTGTCAACAGAACAGGGTTTAAAGGGTTTAATTCTTGTTCCTGCTGGGATGGATTTGGGACTTGCCTGCTTGCCTTAACTCTAATGGTGATCACAGTACTGAGGGTCAAACCTGCTTTCAGGCAGAGATCTGAAGAAGAAAGGTGTCACATCAGTCACTCCATTTGTGTTTATTCTTCTGGATCAAACTTTTTTTTGCAGACTGAGAGCGTGAGAGGAAGAGCCAGGGATACATGCACCATGGTCAAATGATGGTGGACTGTTATAAACTGACAAGCAACAGCCTTGTTGAACAATTTATCAGTTTGAAATTTAATCATTTTGTGGGGATTATCAGCAAACAACAAGGTTAGTATCTCACAATTTAAGTATTGCCAGATTTCCTATGGCATTGATCATGGTAATCTGGGTTGGTTGTTTTGTATCAATAGAGATATCTATATAATATATGGGATAATATCTGGGCTACTTGTTTGTGGTAACTAAATGGGTAGGATTTTAACCCCTCTGGAGGCTAGGAACAAATGATGAGGGCAGGGGTATGACAGTGTAGAAGGAAGGAGACATCCTTCAGGCAGGCTTTGAGGTCTTCTATGCTTGCTGGGATGCAACAGCAGCCACAGGCCATGCTATAGAAGTGTTTTCTTTCCCACCACCATGATGGCCTGGCTGTAAATCAAAGCCATTTTAAGTTTGAGAACATTGGAGAGAAGGAGCACTTCCATTTTGCACTCTCACTCACTCACTCCCTCTCACGTTCCATAGATTCCATAGAAATACAGCTCAGAAGGAGGCCATTTGGCCCATCGTGTCTGCTACTCTCCGAACAAACATCTTACCCAGGACTACACATCCCACCTAATCCCGTAAGACCATGCATTTATCGGTGCTAATCCACCTGACGTACACATCTTTGGACACCAAAGGGCGAATAAGCATGTCCAAACCACCTAACCTGCACATCTTTAAACTATGGGAGGCAACCGGAGCGCCCAGAGGTAACTCACACAGACATGGGAGCATGTGAAAACTCCAAAATGGTAATCCCATTGAACGTCAAGGGACAATGGTTAAATCCTCCCTTGTTGAAGATAGTCACTGCCTGGTACTTGTGTTGTATGAATATTACTTGTCACTTGTCACCCCGTGACTGGATATTGTCCAGTTTGTGTCGCATTTGGAAACGGACAGCTTCAGTATCTGAGAAGTCATGAATAATGCAGGATATCTTCTGACCTTGTGATGGAAGGAAGATCATTGATGAAGCAGTTGAAGATGGTTGGGCCTAGGGAGACTACCCTGAGGAATTCAGATCTGAGGTTCATACCAGCTCTCAAGCTCATGGTCAAGCCATGGCCATGTCATTGCCATTAGATTTCACCACTGACAACATGAAGCTGTGGCCTCTACCAACGGGAGGCAGATAGTGACGAATGCCACTCGCGTAGCCACTGCATAGTGGCAGGGTGAAATGGCTTGCTTAACACGTTGTTCACATTCTTTTGAGATTATAAATATGATTAGTTTATTCTGGCGTTTTCTCGTGACAGCATCACTCCAGAGATTTCAGCACCCTTTAACACGAGAATGAAAAATGGAATCCGAAGCAGCTTCACTGACCCAGAACCACTTCTGTCCTCAGAGAAGTTCTGGATTTCAGAAATTTTCATATTCATTAGCACTGTGGTTTACATCTTGACCATTTGGTGATGGTTGGAGTTTGAGGATGGCTTCTGATGTACTCTTATATGTAAAGGAAATCCACTCCAATCACGTAAATGACCTTGAGCTAACATTTGAGATGGGTCTGCAGCCTCTCATTTGGGCTATCACCAAGGCCAATGTATTTCAGCCCATTGCAATTATCATGAATTTTATGGATACAGTGAAAAAATGAACTTTGGACATTCCTATTAATGGTTTTTAAAAAGAAAAATTGTGTCCATTAAGTACTGCACTCAATCCTTGTCAGAAAAATCTTTCATTGGTTAAGTGTCCTTTATCAAAATAGGTTTTAAAATATCTTCAAAGTCTGAGAAATTTCCATTAATAAATACTAATTAGATAAACATAGAAATTTATTCTGAGCACATTATATCACTAGATAGCAGTTTTTTTTTGCCATTTTGCTAATAATTGACACTGATAAGCTACTACTAGTCCTAGCTCTGCTCTGAATTTGAACCGATGCAACATAGCTTTTTCGTTCATTAAAGCAAAATGTGGTGGGCTGATTTTTTTAGGATGATGGAACACATCCCCACCAATTCCTGCAGTCCCAATGCCATTCTATGCACAAATGAGTGTTGATTAGCATAAGGTGGGACTTCCACCCCTCATTCAGGAGGAAGTCCTTGTGGAGTTGCTGTCGAATCAGATTGGCCAGTACTCTCCAGTCCCTCCAGGAACAGCGCTGCAGTGGCTGGAAGATGCACTGCACAAAGCTTACTGAGCCTAAGTCTTGGGAACGGGGGAAAAATTGTGTCAGGTATTTGGCTGCAAAGATGTGCAGGATAGGTGGATTGGCCATGCTAAATTGTCCCTTAATGTCAGAGGGATTATCAGGGTAAATATAGAGGGTTACGGGGATAGGGCCTCAGTGGGATTGTTGTTGGTACAGGTTCGATGGGCCGAATGGCCTCCTTCTGCACTGTACGGATTCTATGGTTTCTATGGGTGGGGAGGGTTGAGAAGGCATGGACGGCTGTGAGGGGTGTGATTGGGGTCTTAGGGAGTAGGCTGGAAGGTAAGCGGGGGGTCAAGAGGGGAAGCCTGGAGGTCACTGGGCTTTAAGGAGACAGTGACCACCAGTCAGAAGTGGACCTCTGATGGATGCATTCCTCCCCCAATTTCCAAACTCTCGTTTTCAGATTTCCCCACTCCTGAGCTGTCATCCCCTGCTAGCCTGTAAATTGGGGCTGGATAATGCCACTTAAGGGCCTTAACTGACAAAGGGTGGGTTTCCCGTCTGAGGTTCTTCTCACCCCAGCGTAACATCGCTACAAGTCAGGGCAGGTGGGAACCCAGAGGGAATCTCATCTGTGCAATTTCATGCTCTCCCCTACCTCAGAACTTACTGGGATGGGGATTGCGGGGAGTGTAAAATTCTGGCCCTGAAATTGAAACAGGAGGTGCTGGAAATACTCAGCAAGATGGGCATTATTTGTGGAGGGAGAAAAACATAGTTGACGTCATGTTTGACTGGAAACATTAACTTTGTTTCTAGATGCTGTCAGACATGCTAAGCATTTTCAGCACTTGCAGTTCTTTGTTCATACTGTTTAAACTAATTGGTAGAAAAATGAGAATATTCTGCTCCTAAAAACTGTGTATTGTGCAGCGTTTCTTGTGTGTGATATGGTTTGGCATTAAAATGTCAGTTCTGATCCAGGAGTAAATGAAGATAAGGAACCTTACTACTTTTTTACTTATAATCTCAATCAATTAAGGATTGCCTCATTCCTAGTACGCCATGGACTGCAGCCAGCTGCCTGCTTTCCTCTGTGTATATTCACTCTATGTGATATCCCATTGGTTGGCGGTTTAGTTCTACCGAACAACTGCTTTGCAAATTAAATGAAAGTTATAGCAAAATTATAATTATAAGCAGATTCATGGTAAGAAAAGAATTCCATTTTCTATGTGGATGGGAACTATATGCATAAGGGAGAGATATCATTTACCCAATAGTCTGAACACATGCAATACCTTCCTCAATATTGAGAAGACAGCTACACAATGCTGTTGACATTTGATAGTCCATTGGGATTGCCAATGATCAAAACATAAAAATGTATTTCATTTTTTTCTCTGAAACAGCAGCTTGATAGCAATGTACCGCCAGAGTAGGGCAACCAAGATGGGGGAGGAGAGAGGAAGAGAAGGCATTTATGCGATTGCTGTTATTATCAGGATGATTTTATATACTCATCTTGGAAAAGTCAAATAAATGCCTTTTCCACTTGAGTCTGACTGAGACAATTGCCGGTGTTGCAATATTGATGGTTATCCCCTAACGTTTTGCACACATTCATCCAGCTCAATTCCACTTTTCATTCAGAATTTGCCATTTTGTCTACCTCACACATTCTCAGGCAACCACTTTAGTTTTATACCTGGCAGGATTTTCCAACCATTGACTACAGATGGGTGAAAGTCTTCCTAAAATTTATGAGCTGAAATGTTAATGTCTTGTTACACTAACTCTGTTTTAAAGATTAGAATTGTAAAATGCTATAGTATAATAAGTGATTATTAAGTCCCATCGTGCCTGTTTTTTTTATTTATTTGTGAGACATGGGCGTCGCAGCCTGGCCAGCATTTATTGCCCATCTCTAATTGCCCTTGCTAGTTGAGAATCAACTGCATTGTTGTGGCTCTGGAGTCAAATGTAGGCCAGACCAGGTAAGGAAAGCAGATTTCCTTCCTTAAAGGACATTTAGTGACCCAGATGGGTTTTCCCGACAATTGATAATGGTTTTATGATCACTAGGAGATTCTTAATTCCAGATTTTTTTTATTGAATTCAAAATCCACCATCTGCCATGGCAGAATTCAAAACCGGGTCCCCAGAGCATTAGCTGAGCTTCTGTATTAATAGTGTCGCAATAATACACTGGGCCATCGCCTCTTCCTGAAAGGCTTTTCCATCCAACTCTTTCCATGTACCTTGTATCTATTTTTCTTTTCAGAACATTTACCCATTTCTTCTTACAAAACCTTTTAATGTTATCGGCTTCCATCGTAATTTCTGGTTGGACATTCTAGGTTAAAACATTATCCGCACAGTGCCTATTTTCAGGTGGTAATCAGGCCATTACACTTCAATGTGGTGGGCATCCATCGGGAAGTGTACCACCCATTATATTCAACAGGACAAAATAGACACCTTTAACCTATACCTGAAACAAGAGTTGGACTCTTTGCGTATACACATAAGGATCTTTGAAATATAGTGGTTGGAGCCTCTGCAATTTCTTTTCTGACCATCTTCAGCATTCTGGGATGCATGTTATTGGGACCCAGTGTCTTTTCCACTTTGTATTAGTGGTTTATATCCCAAATATGCAATTTTAAAAAAAATCAAGTTACTCTCCATGGGTGGGATTTCTCATGCCTTCCCGCCACATGCTTCACGGTAGTAGAGAGGGCCCACCACCATTAATGGGAGGCGGGACCTCCTGGGAGATCCAGTTAGTGGGGACGGATGGAAAATTCCAGTCCAGAAAACAAATATTCAAATCTGGTTATCCACCTAACAGATGCCAGCTTTTGGCTGGAACTGTGCAGCCCTCTGGAAAGTTGGTAGACATACAGCATGGGCAGTAAAATCAGTTGGTGGTGGTTCTGTGCCCATCACCAACTATCTCTGCAGGGATTTTACAAGTAGCAGGGTATGTGTGGGGCAATTAGCCCCTTTGGCTAATTGAGTCCTTCTAATGGCCACTTAATGGCCTCCTCAATCCCCACTGGTACTTTACCAGCAGTAGGAGGTCACCACACCATTTGGTGAAGCTGCCAGGTCAAACTTCACAGCCTTTTTGTGGAGTGGGGTGCCCTTCTGTCTGGACACCCTGTGCCCAAAGGAGGCCCCTGCCCAAGGCCATCTCCCACAACATGCACACCCTGCCCCAATGACAAATATGCTTCCTTACCCTTTTGTTGCAGAGCTTGCCAGCCTGGCCTGGGTGAAACCGTAGACTTCCCCGGGTCTTTGGCTTTGTGACTTTTTGCTTGGGATGACGTGCAATCTCGATGCTACTCCTGGGGTAAGAAAGATGCAGGCCATTTGATTGGCCAGCAACTCTCAGATGCAGGACCTCCTCTCAAGTAGGAGCAGAAATCATGCTCTGAGCTGTTTTACTGGCCCGACAGCCATTACATTTCTGTGGGGCAACCAACCGTGCAGAGAAGGGCCTGCACCATTGGATCACTTTGTCTGAATAAAATTCCAGCCACTTGTGGTTTAAGCCCTCCTTCAGCAACAGGATCACAAATTCTAGACTGACGCTCCAATGCAGTATTGAGGTAACGCTGCTGCAAAGTTCTAGATGAAGCATTAAATCAAGGCACTGTCTGTCTTCCGAGATGACATTAAAATATCAAGGCACAATTTCAAAGAAGATCAAGATAGATCTCCCTGACGTTTTGACCAATGATTATCCCCTTTCCCACATTGCAATGGTGAGCACATTTCACTGGCTGTTAATCACTTTGGGACCTGAAGTGACAAAGACCTTATATAAATGTAAATCTTTCTTTATAAAGTGACAAATGTGTTTCGCACAGTAATGTACAAAGTATCATTACTCCATTGACTGTAACTGTAAAATATATTTGTACTTTTAGTGGGTATACCTTTTCTATCTTTATCTGCGCCTACTAACTTAATACCTATTATTCAGAAAGTAAGATGATAACTTGGCAATTTCCCAACTTAATGGCATCTCCTTACTTTCTAAGTTATAGGGAGACCTTTATGTGCTGCTGACTCATTAGGTAATAGCTGATAGGGATACCTTCACTAAACTCGAACAAGGTCTAAAGATCCTATTTCAAACTTTGGCTGACTTTCAAGTAAACAAAATAGCCTTGGTTGATTTGCATTAGTAGCTCATGTTGGCAGATTCAGTCAGGGTCAGTTTCCTTTTCCTATTAGTGTTTGGGCTGGGGAGGTGATGGGGGCTAAAAGAAAACTCAGCTGAAGCCTGGAATGGGACATTATCTTATGGAGAAAGGTTGGACAGGCTGGACTTGTATCCTTTGCACTTTAGAAGAATTAGAGATATCTGATTGTCTGTGTGGAGTTTGCACATTTGCCATGTGTCTGCTTGGGTTGCCTCCAGGTGCTCTAGTTCCCTCCCACAGTCCAAAGTTATGCGAGTTAGGTTGATTGGCCATGATAATTGTCCATGGTGTCCTGGGACATGTAGGTTAGAGGGATTAGCGGGGAAAATGTGTGGGGTTGTGGGATAGGGCCTGGGATGGGATTGTTGTTGGTGCAGACTCAATGGGTCAAATGGCCTCCTTCTGCACTGTTGGGATCCTATGATTTTTATGAAACATATGCAATCCTGAGGGGACTTAACAGGGTGGATGCTGAATGGGGAGTGACTAGAAATAAGGGGAACAGTTTAAAAATAGGGGGTCACCCATTCAAGAAGGTAATGAGTAAACGTCTTCACCTCAGGGGTCATAAATTCATGGAAATCTCTTCCACAGAGACTGCTGATGGCAGGTCATTGAATATTTTTAAGGCGGGGGGGGGGGGGGGGGGGGGGCACGGGTCGATAAATTCTTGACCAAAAGGGAGATTAAGGTTCCCAGGGATAGGTGAAATGAGGTGTTGGAGCCAAAACAGATTAACCATACGCTTATTGAATGGTTGATGGGCAAAATGGCCTATTCCTGCTCCTAATTCAAATATTTGTATGTTCATATATATGTTTGTGTGGAGTGAGATATCATCAGAGCTGCAACAGGGAGAGGTTGTAGAATTATATTCCTAAGAGATAATACATATTAGACTTGTTCATAGCTCAGTACCCACTGAGTTACAGACATTAATAAGGTGCTAAGCGTGTTCTGAGTTTGCTAAACCAGGAGAGTCTAGGAGAGAGCATTAAAAGAAAATCCCAGGTTTCTGCTCCTGCTTATTATCCAATCATTTCTGCCAGAGAGGGCACATATTGCATTATCAGTGAAGGAAGAACTGTGTTTGACTTTGATGGCCCTGTGAAAAATAGTCTGCTGGCAATCATTGCCGTATTTCATAGAAATGATAGAATCATAGAAACCCTGCAGT
This sequence comes from Carcharhinus amblyrhynchos, assembly GCF_965287045.1. Lineage (NCBI taxonomy): Eukaryota > Metazoa > Chordata > Chondrichthyes > Carcharhiniformes > Carcharhinidae > Carcharhinus > Carcharhinus amblyrhynchos. The sequence goes on from NC_137334.1 coordinate 57,684,458, forward strand.
GCAGAAAGAGGCCATCTGGCCCATCGAGTCTGCACCGATCACAATCCCACCCAGGCCCTATTCCCCTATCCCCACACTTACCCGCTAATTCCCCACAACTCAGGACACTAAAGGGCAATTTTAGTATGGCCAGTCAACCTAACCTGAAAAGCTTTGGACTGTGGGAGCAAACCGGAGCAACCGGAGGAAACCCACGCAGACACGAGAAGAATGTACAAACTCCACACAGACAGTGACCCAAGCCAGGAATCGAAGCCAGGTCACTGGAGCTATGAAGCAGGAGTGCTAACCACTGTGCTACCATGCTGCCCCATGTTTGAAGAATGACTATTTGGTGAAGTCTGGCACGGATTCTGGCATACTTTGAACTCTGCTTTAGTCTCTGGCTCCAAATTTCTTTTGGTGGGCTTTTGGATTCAATTCAGAGATAAACAGGAGTTCTGCCTACCTTTGGATGGACCATAAGGCCATAAGATTTGGAACAAAATTAGGCTATTTGGCACACTGAGCCTGCTCTGCCATTCGATCATGGTTGATATGTTTCTCGACACTATTCTCCCTTCTTTTCTCCGTAATCTTTGAGCCCCTTACCAATCGAGAACCTATCCAATCTTTGATCCCCTTATTAATCGAAAAGCTATGTATCTCTGTCTTAAATACACTCAATGACCTTGCTTCCACAACCTTTCGTGACAATGAATTCCACAAATTCACCACCCTCTGGCAGAAGAAATTCCTCCTCATCCCAGTTCTAAAGGGTCATCCCTTTATTCTGAGGCCATGTCTTCAGATCCTAGTCTCCCTGTCCATGCTCACCCCCTCACCCTCCTTCTCAAATTCTAGGATTTGAGGCATTGGCATATATTGGGTTGTTACCCACACCATTTTTGACACATAGGTTGCCCACTCTGCCCCTTTTCTGACCCAGATTACTTTTACAGCCCATTTGACCGTATTGTTGTCAGTAGAAAATTACTACAAAAAGAAACAATTAATTTGAAATGATACGAGTAATTTAACCACTGGCATGGTACCATCAAATCTCAAGTTTAAAAAGTTTGCATTTCCGATCACTCAAAAATAAAATAATCAAAATGTAGAGTTCAAAGATTTGACAGATTACAAGCAAGAAAGCTTGATATTTTTATTGCACTATAGCTTAGGAATTTGGAATAGATGCACTTTGAACGCACTGTAGGTTCCCTGTAATGTTTATAATTTTATCTGTAGGAATATGTGTTTGGTGCAATTGAAGATGCAATGCACATTTCAAATCAAATAAAAAACCTTTTAAATATTATCATGATGAATAAAGATAGGCAATAATGTCGCTTATCCAAATATTTAATAAAAACATTATGGCATACTGCTCATATAGGAAATGAATGTGTGCAGTCCAAACCCGAATGCAAGCCTTTGTTTACTAATTGCCATGGATCAATTATGTATATAATTGGATTTTCAAAGTCAGAGCAATGGGGATCACATAACATGAGAACTACTATCAAGGGATAGCATGGCAGATGATTTTGCTATTACAATGTACAGCAGCGAAGCTTTTATTGCTCATAGTGTAAAGGTTGAGAGCACTTGAGGAGGAAACGCTTTTCCACTTTTTGCATCTAGCCACAATTTAAAGCACATTTAGATCAAATTTCCTCTGGTAGAAGGCACGAACAGAAACTATCATCCCAGTCACCAATTCTAAGAGCCAAAAGGAATTAAACGACAGAAAGATGAAATATGCATTTTAATAAGAGTGCTTATTGGTGCCACACTGAAATATTAAAATACTATTTTGCGGGGATAAACATAATGCAATTTAATGAAATAGCTCTGTGAAGGGAAAGAAAGTACTGGTGCTGCATATATAAGAAAGTTCATGTAAATTGAAATAACAATACACCAAGGCCCTTGCCCCTCCCTACTTCTGTAACTTCTTCCACATATAATGGGTGGAATTTTCCGATATTTATTCAAAGTGTGAGAAAATTGAGGAGAATCTTGCCGACACCATTGGTGAGGAAACCTACTATATATTCAGCCTCTTTAACAACATTTTTTTTTAAGTGTTTCACATTGCACTCGCACCAGTAAGATTTAAACTCTGCAGTCAGCAAGGCAAGCCTCCGCTTGCAATCCCCAGTACTTACTCCAAGTCTAGTCAGGGACTGGCTGGCTGGCAGGAAGATAGTGCCAGATTTTGCAGAGGGAGCCCTCATCAAGTCTCTGGATGGTGTTGAGCAAAGGCGTGACTTCCAGCAAGCACATTCACCAACGCTGCCTGGGAGGCTGTTGCTGCAATAGCCAGTGCCAGCTCATTCCATAAGGGGACAGGGCTGAATTGCTGAAAGAAGATGATGATCTTCTTCACGCAGCCAGGGTAAGTCTGCCTACTCATGTCTCTCACTGCATGCCTTCTATCTAGAAAGCAAGGGCAACAGATACATGGGAACATCACTACCTGCAAGATCCCCTCCAAGCCACTCACCATCCTGACTTGGAAATATATCACCGTTCCTTCACAATTGTTGGGTCAAAATCCTGGAATTCCCTTCCTCCCAACATGGTTGGTCAATCCACAGCACGTGGACTGCAGTGTTTCAAGAAGGCAGCTCACCATCACCTTCTGAAGGGCAACTAGGGATGGTCAATAAATGTTGGCCCAACCAGCGATGCCCACATTTCATGATTGAATCTAAAAAAAACCCTTAACACACTCATCACATCTCCATGGTGATCTCCCTCCCAGCCACCTCATGGGGTCCCAAAACTTGTCATGGTGCCCTCCGCCTCCTACCCCCATGGTCATTCTGCTCCCACTCACCTCCCATGCATGGTAGACTTCATCACCATCTGACCTGGCAGGACTCCCACCTACAGTCTCCCCATCTGTCTCATCGCAGGACAAACTCGAGTACAACCGGCCTGAGCGCACACAGCCAGCCGGAGTTGTGCCCGAGCTGTGAACCCTAACCCAATTTGAGGAAAGTGCCCTTTAGCTAGCCAGTGAGAAGCAGGACCACACCTGTGCAGGGATCAAGATGGGGGTCACAATATAAAAGTGAGAACCTGCAACACATCTAGTCATGGTGCAAGCGTCTCATGTGTTAACTTTTTTCCGTCAGTCTGGCCTTTGTGATGCACTAATGTCATCTCACTTCCCTTGCAGGTCAATCAGTCAACCAGCTGGGACTAACCTGGTGCCCTCTGATGACCACAGAGCCGAGTTGCTCTCAGGGAGACATCTCGGAGACCAGCATCGAAGCGGCATCATAGCTGTCATCCCACATCCATTTGATACACAAACCTCAGTGGGTTCACTAAGTCGGCAGCTTTCTGGGTCACTCACTGGTGAGCACCTCACAGCTAACAACCCATAGCAGGTGGGGGAAGGAACATCCCAGGGATCTGACACTTGCAGGGATGCTTTTAGTGCAGTCAAAAAAAACTCACAGCACTTCACAGGAATGTCATCAACCCAAATTTAACACTGAGTCATAGAAAGAGATATCAAGATAAGTGACAGATGCAGGCTTTTAAGAGCACTTTGAAGGAAAGATGGAAACTTATAGGATATGGAGGAGTACAGGTCAGAGGCAACTGAAGTCAAGACAGCCAATGGTGGAATAATTGGGGATGTGCAAAAGGCCAGAATTGGATAACCACAGAGGCCTTGTAACGGAAAGGGGAAGACAGGCCATGGAGCAACTAGAAAAAAGGAACTAGTTTTTGTTAATTGATTCATTGCCTGATCAGGAACTAATGTAGGTCAGCAAGCACAGGTGTGATGAGTAAATGGAACTCGATGCGAGTTAAAATAGGGGCAACAGAGGAGTTTTCAATGAAATCAATTTTATGGAGATTGGAAGATGGAAGGAAGGATAGCCAAGAGAGCTATTGAATAGTCAAGCCTAGCGGTAAGGTATGGGTAGAGATGAGCAGTGTTACAGAGGTGCACGCACAGGTGAAAGTAAGTGCATGTTTGGAATCTCATGTCAGTATCAAATAGGATGCTATGGCTGTGAGTGGTCTGCTCTAACCTCAGGGAGAGCGATTAGTTGGTGGTCATGGAATGGACTTTGGGACAGGGATCAAAGACCAAATTTCAGTCTTTCTTACACTTAGTTGCAGAATTTTTTGCCCTTCCAGTTCTGCATGTTAAAAAAACAGCATGACAAATACAGACAGTGAAGGGTTCAAGACAGGTGGGACATAATGAATGGAATAATGGAATAATGGGTGGGATTCTCCCAAAAATATTCAAAGTGCTGAATTTGAATAAAAAGTGGAGCAAATTCTGCTGGTTTTTCAGCCGAATTTTCAAAATGAATCTCCCATATTCTGTGCATCACAGAATGCCCTAGCGTGAATCCCATTAGAAATCATTGGGCGGTGCCTATTCCCTCTGGAAAGGCCAGCAGCATTGTGCTGAGTGGAGCATTGTGCGTGCATCAATCTCTCTGTGCCAAGATTGGTGCATGCACAGTAGCCCCATACTGCCAGCCTCCCCATCGTTAGTCAGCATTATTGCAGTCCTTCTGATCTCCAATCGCTGGCCTTCTTGATGTGTGTGGGCTAGCCCTGATCCCCCAGAGGTCCAGGCTGGCACTGCCAAGCTGGAAATGCACAGCGGCAGCCCCCCTCACCCTTACATCCGACCCTTTGGAGGGCCTCCATGGCCCCCCTTCACTCCAGCGGTGTCGGGCCACCAGGTCCCCGCTAGTAGAGAGCTGTTGTAAATCCTGCTGGTGTGAAAAATTCCTGGCAAGGCTAGCAGAGCAGGGTTCTTCCATCCAGGGCCTGCTAATTATATGTAAATTATATTGAAATGACAATTACCATAATTTATTCAGCACCGCGCCCATTTCTGGCACGCAGCTGGTGACACCGGAAATCTGGCAGCTGGAGAATGCATAGAGGTCATGGCGCCAAGCAGGAAGCCCACTAAATGACCTCTGCCTGAATCTCCCGGCTTGCTGCATTGCTACAGAGAATTGTTCCCAATATGCCTCATCCACACTTGAAATGGTATGTTTGGATGATCATGCAGAGGGACAGTGCGTAGAAGAGGAATATGAGGGACCAAGGATCATGAGGACATCAAAGCTGAAAGTGATTGAGCAGATTGTTAGCTATAGAAATATCATGGAAAATAAGGGCCAACAGCTGGATGGTTGGGAATTTGAAAGTGCTGTAAGTCGGTGAAGTATGGGCAAATCCAGAGATGGACACAGATGCAAATTGGGTTGGGAAGAGATGTGCAGAATTGAGTGGAGAGGAATACAAGGAAGTGATTAGAGATGTGCACTACATAGACAACTTACTGAAAAGTACTTGTATTGGGATTATAATGTAAGAGAAGATTGGGCTTCATTGTGTAGCTTCCTATGGTTACTGTCTTGTCAACGCTTTCTGTCACCATCCACACAAAGAATGAGTACTTGGGTGACGCCAGCAGCTGTCTGTGGAACTGTATCTGAGAATGAGTGCCTGTTTTCAAAGATCAAGTGGAGGGAAGAATAAAATATAAAGAAGAGTAATGAACTGAAATGTCCATTTCCATAGGACGTAATGTAAATATGTTGCAATACAAAACAGCGGCTGAAGGGATGGAATAAAAACATTTTAAATAAAATGAAATGAGTATAAAGAGGAAACGCTTCAAAAATCAAGTCCCAAAGTGATAGTGTAGCATCCTGAGATATGAATGGTTATTCGTCCAGAATTTAGTGGGCTTTTGACAGTGAAATGTCAGAATTTGTCAACATGATCCTCTGGAAATTACTACAGCTTCAAAATCTGGTGCAAGTGCAGATTAGTGAGGGAATTCTGACGTGGTGATCTGTCACCCTTTGCTCTGTCACTGAGCTGGCAGGCAGTCAAATCAATCGATCTGGCAACAGCATTCCCTTTTCTATTTTCTCAATGCTGTTGTAAACCTTGTAAAAAGTTAAGCTTTGTTCAATGAGGCATAACTACATTTCTAATGATTTTTTGAGTTATAAATACTGCTGAACAACAGATATGGTCCAGACACAGTAAATTTCTATCGGTGGAATGTTGTTAAATGTTTTACCTCCAACCATTCTTTCCTGGACATGCTGTTACCTCCCAAAAATGGTCTCATCTTTCCCAGAAATCCATTTTTGAATCTCCAATCGTATTTCCGCTTCTGTCACATTAAGAAAATGGCAATGTCACAAATGACATCTGGTGTGACTTGGACAAAGGGAAACTTTCCCTCTTCTTTCTTCCCGACCTGCCTATGGTCTTTTACACCTGGATGGGACTGCTCTCAGCTGCTTCCACACTTTTCTATCTAATCATAGCCAGAGATTCAAACGAAATGGCTTTTCTTGCTACTGCTGTACTGTTATTTTCTGTGCGCGCGCGCGTGTGTGTGTGTGTGTGTGTGTGTGTGTCATCATGTCTTCATTATTTATTCTTGGGTTTAGTAAGTCATAAATTTACTCTTTCTTTGACTCAAGAAAACTTGGCTTCTCATTAACAAATGAAAGTTTAAAAACCTTTGTTGAGACCAACTGAAGGGTTAAATAAAACCTTCTCACATGACTGTAAAAGGGGTAGTTGGTTTTGTGATCACCATAAATTTATTATACATGAATATGCGAGTTGGATGATCAGGGAATAGTCAGAATAGATGGAAGTGGTCGAGCCTGATTAATTACCAGATTTTTAAAATTTGTAATTTTTACTTCCACCCTTATTGTATGTGCCAATCTTTGCTTAAATATTTTACAAATAGAAAAATAGTTATTTGATTATTCACATTTTCCATTCCTGTTGACTATCTGTAAAATTTTTGAATGTGATTAGTTGCAAGGAAAGCTTGATTAAATCATTGAGCTTGGTGCTGAGAATAACTCAACAACTTACAAGACTCTCTAAAAAAGTGAATGGCGTGCACCCTTGTTTCAGTGCTAATCCCAGAATCTGGCCATTGTTTTCAGTTTAAATCTCTCTCTCCACTATTTTACTGAAAGTATGAACCCAAGTGTGTTAAAATTTCAACAAAATAGTGGAAGTGCTTATAGCTAAAAGGGTGGTGAATCACTCAAAGGGTGGTGAATCACTCAAAGGGTGGTGAATCTCTGGAATTCTCTGCCCGTTGAAGTGGTGGAGGCTGCCTCGCTAAATATATTTAAGACGCGGGTTGATAGGTTTTTGATAGGCAAGGGGATTAAGGGTTATGGGGAGAGGGCGGGAATGTGGAACTGAGACACGACAGATCAGCCATGATCTTATTGAATGGCGGGGCAGGCTTGAGGGGCTAGATGGCCTACTCCTGCTCCTATTTCTTATGTTCTTATGTTCTTAGCTAAGAGCATTTCCCTGCAGTCCAAGGAAATTTCTCAGAAGAGAGAAAAATGAAAGAATTGAAAAGAAGCCAGATAAGGACTGCATTGTTTGTCTTTACTGGCAAAGCAAAATCTATTTGTGGTGACAGAGCTATATTATTGCAACCCTTATTCCTGTATATCTTGACAATAATATGCTGCCCTGATACGTGTAGGTCTACCAGTGAAGGTGCAACTGATACAACACCAATAATTCAATGTGCATTCTTACGTCTTTACATTCTTTAAAAAAAGAAAAATATCATAAGATTGGCAATGGTGACTTGATATATGTCATAATTTTATGGATGTTTTGACTTAGGGTGGCATCATATGGTGGCATAATCAAGAACCCCCCATGCACTCCAGACATACTCTCTTCCACCTTCTTCTGTTGGGAAAAAGATACAAAAGTCTAAGATCACGAAACAATCAACTCAAGAACAGCTTCTTCTCTGGTGCCATCAAACTTTTGAATGGACCTGCCTCACATTAAGTTGATCTTTCTCTGCACCCTGGCTATGACTGTAACACTACATTCGGTCCCCTCTCCTTTCCTCCTCTATGTACGTTATGTTTTCTATATAACGTGCAAGAAACAATACTTTTCACTGTATACTAATACACGTGACAATAATAAATCAAATCAAATTGAAATGGTGGCACAGCGGTTAGCGCTGCTGCCTCACAACACCAGTGACCCAGGTTCGATTCCAGCCTTGGGTGATTGTAGAGTTTGCAAGCTCTCCATGTGTTTGTGTGAGTTTCTTCTGGGTGCTACGGTTTCCTCCCACAATCCAAAGGTGTGCACGTTACATAAATTGGCCATGTTAAAGTGTCCAAAGATATAGGTTAGTGGATTAGGCATGGTAAATGTGTGGGGTTGTGGGGATAAGGTGGAGAGAAGGGCCTGGAGGGATCCTCTTTTGGAGAGTAGGTGCTGACGTGATGGGCTGGATGGCCTTTATCTGCACTGCAGGGATTCTATGACTCTATTGTTCTAACTCAGAACTTCAAATGAACATCTGCAAGTATGTAAATAGAATACGCAAATACCAGCTTATGTGCTGAAAAGCATAGTGTTCAACCAATGCAAATCAACTATATAGGTGCAGCAATGTTATTTGGAATGTGTTCAGGCAGTTTATTACAGCAATGATCTTTAATCTCTCACTGCATTAGTGAGACATCTCACTCCTCTAATGCTCTGTTTTCATATCATATCACTAGTGCCAGTTCAAGATCAAGCCCAATCTAAAATTATATAACCTTTGATCTGCACTTTGTTTGGATCAAAGAATAGGTAAATTTGAATGCAAATGTTTTCAGTATCAACTCTCCCCTCAGGTAGATGCTGGAAAGAATAATGGAGGTAAACCACCAGTTCGACCACTGTAGAAATGCAATGTAAACCACATTTATGTATGTAAATGTTTCTAGGTGTTCAGATCACCAACAATCTGTCCTGGACTCTCCACATTGGTGACATAATTAAAAGAGCTCACCAATGCCTCTACTTTCTCAGAAGGCTAAGGAAATTTGGCATATTCACTATGACTCTCACCAATTTTTACAAATGCACCTTAGGAGGCATTCTATCCGGTTATGTCACAGCTTGGTATGGCTCCTGCTCTGACCAAGACCGCAAGAAAATACAAAGGGTTTTGAATGTAACCCTGTCCATCAAGCAAACCAGCCTCACATCCACAGACTCCATCTATACTTCCTACTGCTTTGGGAAAGTAGCCAGCATAATTAAGGACCTCACGCACCCTGGATATACTTGCTTTCACCCTCCTCTATCAGAAAAAAGATACAAAAGCCTGAAAACATGTGCCAACAGACTCAAAAACAATATCTTCCCTGCTCTCATCAGACTTTTAAATTGTTGTATCGGATATTAAACTGATCTTTCTCTTCATCCTATCTGTAACTGCAACACTATATTCTGCACCCTTTTCCCTTATGAATGGTATGTTTTGTCTGTATAGCATGCAAGAAACAATACTTTTCACTTCATTCTGGTATGTGACAATAAATCAAATTAATTTGATTTGATTTAAATCAAATGGTATCCACAAGCATTACAGTGAGAAAGCAGGAGAAAGGCAGAAGAAATTCACCCCCATTCAGGAAAACATCCAAGTCCTTTGAGATAGTCTGAACCTGTGTTCTCTCCCTCGCTCACAGAGAACTGCTATTTTGGTCTCCTCTCCGCAGGGAGCTGTGTCATGAGTTTCACTGAGGAAACCTGCAAGTGAGCAGCTCTATTAGAAATCTTACTGCGCAATATATTCACTGTTTCTGGATGCTAATCAGAAACTGGTGAAAATCATTACCAGCCCATACTGCTGTACTCTTAATTTGAAAAGGACAAGGAAGTCGCAAATAAAGATGTCTGGGTGAAATCGGTCTTCAGCAAAAATGGGAAATGGTCAATAGCAAATTGACAGCTCCTTTCATACCATGCTGAATATTCATTTCCACTTACTTCAGTGGAAAACAATTTCACTCCAGTCTGTTCTTTTCCCAATGCCTGCTTCACATTTTTACCAAAGACCATTTTCATTTTCAATATGTCTCCACACTAACAGCATCATGTAACTGAACCACAAACACCAGAAGATCTCAGATTGAATTTTCTGTCTGAGATGAATTATCTGTTCTCATCAAGGACAGGAATAGGTTAGTACAAATTAGTTCTTAATGTTCCTGGGCTAGGATGGGAAAATCGAATTATAGATTCATACAGAAGGAGGCCATTTTGGCCATAATGCCTGCCTTTTGAAAGAACTATCCAATTAGTTCCACGCCCCTCCTCTTTCCCCACAGCCCTGCCAATGTGTCTTTTTCAAGGGTTAATCCAAAAATGAATTCTACATCACAACAACTCGTGGTGGAGAAAAGAAAACTCTCAACACACCTTTGTCTTTTGCTAAATTTCTTAAACCTGTGTTTTTTGATAACTGACACCTTCACACTCATCAGTAGAAATAGGTTTTTAATTTGTTGCACCATCAAAACTTCTAATAACTGTCAACACCTGTATTAAATTTCCCTTTAACCTCCTTTGGTCCTAGGAGAACAACTTCTCTAGGCTTTCCTTTCTTTATCACCAACTGTACATACTGGAGCATTGAATGAGGGTAGATTTGGGCTTGACACTATTGCTCCCATCTGCCAAAACCTTACCGCCTTGCTCACACAAGGTTGAACACTTAGATGATATATAGTGTGCCAGCAATCAATCAATCCCTTCAAGAAAGGAGGAGAAGAGGAAAAAACATGTCATAAAAGATAAATTTACCCCAAAAAAGTAGGAAGGTTGGGAGTGGGTGGATAATCACTTTAATTTTTTTTACAGCCGTAGCACAACCCAGCTCCAAGGTGCCCACTTCCAGGTTGAATGGAGGTGAATTTGGATGCTGGTGACAGACATGGCTTAGTCATGGCCTGCATTAACTCAATTAAAAACCTTATTTTTAACTCTATGATGTGAATTCTTTCTCCATGGCAGACATGCTCACAATTCTCTGTACTATCAATTCACAATTGATTGTGTTCCCTCCTCCAACTGTTATTGAGACAGTGTGTGGCACATTTGTTAATGACTGGCTGAGTTGCAACTTCACCATTCCTCTACCAACAAATCACCCAGAGTTCGGGTTAAGTTTCCAACTTACTACAGTTTGCCTGGCTTGCACCCTCTGATGCAGACAATCTGCAGCTATCCATGCCTGCAGTTTCTGCTCACTTGTGAATTGTTAATGAACTGAAAACCCAACTAATTCCCTAAACGGATCCACTGAAATGTGTGTATCAGCGTCGGTGCATAGCCATTGTTCCTATGACAGTGCACTCTCAGAATGACTGAAGTCCTCTGAGGAATCATCCTCATGGATGCCCTCTAACACATATGTTGTATGTTAGAAGGCTGTAGAGGTAAAGACAAAGAATTTGATTTAGTTGTGGCAAAGTCACAACCAACGTATTCTGTTTTTTCATCTTTCAGTCATTGATGAAGTCAGCATATGGGTGTCAGAGCTATTCGTAACTCTTTTCACCAGCTATCTATAGGCTCCCTATCTCTCCATTTCTGACTAAGAGAGATGCATGTGTGCACTTATAACCACACCATCTTCCTCTGCATTTGTGAGCTTCACTATTTATGGCAGTCTACCACCCAGTCCTGTCTCCTTCTTTGCATTTTGTATTCTCTTCCTCTGTAAGGAATGGAAAAACAGACCTGTTATTGAATGAAGTTGAGATATTAACTAATGGATGCAGTACATTCGGCAAAGGAGACTATGAGACACATGCATCACATGCTCAAAATTTGTGGTATTAATGATGGATGGATAAGTGGGAGGTGAAGTGAAGTGAAAGTGAAAACTACTACAAGTTGAGAAAATAAGATGTGATGTGATGGAGAAGTCACAGCAAGACGGAGTGAGAAATGGGGATAGGTACTTAAAGCACAGGATGTAGTTAAAATCAATAAATGTACTTACTTTTCCTAACTGTGTGGGTCATTAAATCTCTTCCTACACTGCACATGTGACCTAGCCATAATGGTCCTGTGTTCATCTCCTTAGCTGCCTCCAGCCACGGCTGCTTGTTGAGAGCAGCAACTTTCTTCCTCTTGTTGCTGGGGAAAATTATGTTCTTCCTCCTTTTCCTTCTGAATACACCCAGCAATAATTCCAGAGAGGTATCGTTTAATCTGGATCCTGCCCTTGTTCTATGCCCAGCTCCATCCTGAACTGTTACAATTTTCATTTTGTCCCTTTAAATACAGCTGCAACCACATCATCGTGTTTTGTGTTCTTTGAGAAGTAAAAACCAGAAGTCAAAATGAATTAGCAACGTTAAGCAGAGATCACATATTCTGCTCCCAAGGCTTTCCCCATATAATTCCACTACCCCCACATAGAAAGTAGCCTTCAGGTTAATAATGAGGCCATTATTTCTAACTTTTCTTTTTTATTGTTATGCCCAGTAAAGGCATGTCATATTCAGAACTATAACTATAATAAATGTGCTTATATAGGAGCTTCTGGAACTGTCTTTTGTTTAAAATGGACACTGAGGAACTGTAAGTAGTCTCACAACACCAGGTTAAAGTCCAACAGGATTATTTGGCCAAATAAACCTGTTGGACTTTAACCTAGTGTTGTGAGACTACTTACTGTGCTGACCCCAGTCCAACGCCAGCAACTTCACATTATGACTGAGGAATTGTTAAGATATCTGCCAAGTGTCAGATGACCTTTGCAACTTCAACAGACTACCTCAAGCTTCTGGAAAGTCTTAATGAAATCACTCTGGGGGGGAGGATAGGTAGGGTGCATATAACAGGAAACCCTGTTGACAGGGGCAGGACCAGAAGGTCCCACCACTGGCCAATGGTGGACTGCCTCCACAGAAACATGTCACAGGGGGCATGAAAAATCCTGCCCAGTAGGACCAATTATAAAACATCATCACCCATATCCTGACACCATCTGGCTGGCTTGAATACTTCTTTTCAGAAATAAAGGCAACAATAATCTCACGCTCTCGGGGCAGATGACTTGAAACAATAGCCCAGGATGTGGACATTTAATTAGAGCTGTAAGTAGCCACATGGGGAGGCAGACCTGATTTTGGGTTGCCCCTTTTTCATTCAAGAGACAGCAGCCACAGCAAAATGTTTGCCTATAAGGACCTATAGACCTCTTCATCAAGAAACTCCTTCAGCCTGATTTCAAAACTCCAACTTCATCTGTAGAAAGATTTGGCCTGATATAAAAACCATAAATGCCGAGCTTCATGACTTGCTAAATATTAATCTCTTTAAGGAATCCTACAACAATATGGATATCTGACTTTAGCTATTCAAATCTATTTGAACCGGAATTCAAGAGTGGGAAAAGATTTTTTTTTATTGGGCCAACAGTGAATGTTCCACCACAGACCCAACGTATGAATTGTTAACTGTTATTTTAGTTTAACATTTGTAGAAATGCACTATCTTCTTTAATTGTATCTTTCTTGAGTGTGTGGTGGATGACACTGAGACTCTCAGGCCGAGCGTGTAAAAAGAAATAGTCATCTTTATTTAAACTCATGAAAGCTTGCCGCTGTTATTTCTAATTTGGCCACACACTCTGGAGGCTACAAGCAACACATACCTTCCTCTTCAAAATGACACTGATTATGAACAGCAAGAGAATGGAATTGGGAGTTTCAATATATGCGATTGTTTATAATGAATATTTTTTCAGGATGTCTTTTTGAGATTATATTGGGAGCTTCCATATTGGAAAATGCCATGCTTTATATTTTCTATCCAGTTTGCACATCAAAATCATCTAAATATGATATGATAACCTCTGTCAGTGATAACTTAAATATAATAATCTAAATATGATCAAGATGATATCCTATGGCAAACTCCTACTTATTGACTACAGCTCAACCTTCAACACCATTATTCCCACAAAACTCATCTCCAAGCTCCGTGGCCTGGGCCTTGGCACCTCCTTCTGCGACTGGATCCTGAATTTCCTAACTCACAGACCACAATCAGCAAGGATAAGCAACAACACCTCCTCCACGATCATCTTCAACACCGGTGCCGCACAAGGTTGTGTTCTCAGCCCCCGAAGATACTTCTTATATGCCTATGACTGTGTGGCTAAATTCCCCTCCAATTCAATTTTCAAGTTTGCCGACGACATCACCGTAGTGGGCCGGATCTCAAACAATGATGAGACAGAGTACGGGAATGAGATAAAGAATCGGGTGAACTGGTGTGGTAACAATAGTCTCTCCCTCAATGTCAACAAAACAAAGGAGATTATCATTGACTTCAGGAAGCATAAAGGAGAACGTGCCCCTGTCTACATCAATGGGGACGAAGTAGAAAGGGTCGAGAGCTTCAAGTATTTAGGTGTCCAGATCACCAACAACCTGTCCTGGTCCCCCTGTGCCGACACTATAGTTAAGAAAGCCCACCAACACCTCTACTTTCTCAGAAGACTAAGGAAATTTGCCATGTTAGCTACAACTCTTACCAACTTTTACAGATGCATCATAGAAAGCGTTCTTTCTGGTTGTATCAAAGCTTGATACAGCTCTTGCTCTGCCCAAGACTGCAAGAACCTACAAAAGTCATAAATGTAGCCCAATCCATCATGCAAACCAGCGTCCCATCCTTTGACTCTGTCTACACTTTCCACAGCCTCGGCAAAGCAGCCAGCATAATTAAGGACCCCATGCACCCCAGACATTCTCTCTTCCGCCTTTTTCTGTTGGGAAAAAGATATACAAGTCTGAGGTCACGTGCCAACTGACTCAAGAACAGCTTCTTCCCTGCTGCTGTCAAACTTTTGAATGGACTTACCTTGCATTAAGTTGATCTTTCTCTACACCCTAGCCATGATTGTAACACTACATTTTGCACTCCCTCATTTCCTTCTCTATGTACAGTATGTTTTGTCTGTATAGTGCACAAGAAACAATATTTTCCACTGTATGTTAATACATGTGACAATAATAAATCAAATCAAATAAATAAGGCATGACACAGACAGATGCAGAGTAAGGTCTCCAATCCAATGCAGTTTCAAACCAACCTCAGAATAACACTTAACCACATCATATCTTTAATTTTGACTTGTGGTCTTGCTTATGGCTTTCTGAGTCAGATTATCCATTAATTGGTGATTTGTACCATGAACTCAACTGGGACTTTTTTTGGGGTTGTGCCTATCTGTCTCCATAACTTCAGTAAAACATTTGGCAGAAACCATAGATGAAAGTAAACCTCAGGTTTCTGATGCTCTTTTGCCAAGATTACTGTGAGGACGACAACCTCCTTTCTGATCTGAAAAAAAAATTGCTATTTTAAGATACGGGCGGGCTACCCAAACTGAATTTACTTTGGACCTTCCAGAAGCTGAGAGGTCTTATTCCCTTGCTAGCCTGCATGCCTAAGGAACAAATGCTATAACCACAATCTATTATTATCAATATCATTACATGTAGTAAGGATAAAAGCCAAATTTATTGATAAATATATTATCTAGCCTATGTAAATTATTAGAATGATATATTTCCATGATAATGAAAACCTTAATCATTAATATATTAATCTTTCGACACAGTAGATAAAATAAAGTAATTTCACAGCAAATCTGCTCATTTTAAATGTTTTGGGGTCATTAAAATGTAATTTTTGCTTGTATTGTATTTATGGAATTATGGTACTTTTCACAAATAAAGTTATTAAGCTATTAGAGTGGATGATTTCATGAAGTACCATTTCTCATCCGTCCAGTGATTTCTACTCGAGTACAATCTGTGGTGATTTCAACAGCGTATCATAGAGTGAAGCGCAGACAGCAACTTCAGGTTTTCAGTGCTTAACCGCACATGTGGATTCCAGAATTTAGTGGCAGTTTCCGTGGAGTAATAACAGCTGAAATTGCCAGTTTCTGCTGTTGTTACTGCTGAAAAATTCGAATCATTATCTTCTGTCTATCAAATTCCATCAAACTGCAACTGCAGCACCATATTACATATTCATTTCAGTCTTAAATATGGAACGTGATTTCATTGCATTAGGAATAGCTAGCTGCAGTGGGTGTCGGGAAGTTGAATCTTTTATTCATAAGTAAGTATTATGTGGAATCTTACTTCTTCATTGAATTGGATAAAGTCTTGCACTGTCAAGAATAGAATCTTTCCGAAAATGAACTGCATTTTTCTGCATGAACAAACTGAGCTCTGCATTGGCAGAGCTTGCGGTAGCGATGAGACATACATCTAAATGGGAGCAGCCCCAAGCATTTCAGATAACTTTCTGAACACATTTGTTTTGTTTCTAGAGACATGAATATTTGAGAAAACAAATTACAGTACTGACTATAGACTATCCACTATCAGGACATTCCATCCTCAAATAAATAAAACTATCTGGAAAACAAATGAGGATTACTAGAAGGTAACCACAATACCATCGATAATATATATTATTATGAGAGTCTTAATATAGCCTACACACTTCCCCAACTTTCCTCAATCTCTTGTATCTTTCCAGCTTTTTTACAGGATTATTTTCTTGCTTTTGTAAATCATTTTTTCTCGCATTACCTTTCTTTCTTGGATGAACTATGATTCTCTGTTTAAGAAAACTTTTTTCAATTATTTATTTTTATTTATTTTAATATTTTACATTATTTATTCCTCCTGTTGCATGTTACAGTATATTCCTAGGCTAGTTCCTGCACCCATTTATATTAACCAGAAATGCATTCAGCTCCTAATCTCTCTTTTTGTTTAGCTTTCTGTTAATATTTTACATTCATTGCTTTTTAAATTTATCCTTTCAGTTTCATAGCTCACGCAGAACCATTAATTGTATTTCCATTTGGATGAAAGAATGTTGAAGTAACCTCTGAGTTGGTAACCAAAGCAACTTTCCACATTTCTGGTGCTCTGAGAAATTAATCTTGGACAGAAATTTATGCTTCTCCCAATGTGGGTTTTGAGGCCATGGGGTGGTTGGGGTGGGGGGGTGGGGGGGGGGGTGGTGGGGTGGGGGGGATAGTGTAAAAGTGCAAGGATTGTATTCCCCAAGGAATCCTCCCAACCCAGACATAATTTCACAATTGCTGGGCAGATCCTCTGGAGGAAACCCATCCTTTTATCTATCGTGGCCTGTAAGTGACCTTTTCCTGCCCAGCCTTAATTTTTAGGGAGGTATGAGTAGAGTGGGTAACAGAGAAATAAACTTTTCTCCATCTAGAGCAGAAAGTGGAGGGTTGCCTTAATCTGAAAGGTCCTTTGGATTTGAAATGCCCTCCTACCCAGGACCTTGGAGCTCCAACCCTCTGACCACATCTGGTCTACCTCACAATGCTGCGAACATTCCCCCCACCTTCCTAACCTCCCAAGGAATCCCCTGCACTCCTGCCCCCAGGATCCCCAGGACTTAGTTCCAGGTAGAATACTACACTACTTTTTCTGGCTACTGAAGCAGTCTGGGCGGGTTGGAGAGAAGTTAGCCGACCTAGTTATCATGGGCAGGGCTTTCTTCCAAGGGCAGACAGAAGTTCCACCAAGTGTCAATCAGCACTCAAGTGAGTGTTACATGGCAGCGGGCATTCACAAGCCAATGATTGCACATCCTTTCAGGATGGTAAGTGCCAACAGCTCACAAACCTTAAAATTCTAGCCTAAGAGCTTTTTTTCTTAAATGGCTAATATTTTCTTTTAAAGGTTATTTTGTTAGCTATGAAAAGGATACAAGTTTATTTTTATTCTTATGGATATGTACTTATCTATGTCAGAAACATAAAATGTCTTTGAGACACTGCCTGGTTAAGGTTGGATCAAAGCCAAGCATTAGTACTGATCTGCATTTGGACCAATAAGATATATTTTCCAAACAAATTCCCTTGAGAGAACAGTCTAGTCATGAGGACACACATTAGTGGCATAGCTAGTACTTGGAGATCTGACCAAACATTGGAACCTTTGTCTATTGTACCATAGTTGGTAGGGTAGTTTGGAATTGTTGGGCATTTAGATAGTCAAAACAACGATGAGTCTTGGTTCTAATCCTAAGATTCACAAGCTTGACCAAGTTTGGTAGGGTAAAAACTCAATCAATAAGGCTTGGTTATTTCATCCATCTATCTCACATGGTTTTTATAACAAATCCTTGGACAACTGATTGATTTCATAGAATCAACAGCACAGAGACAGAACCTTGGGCCCAAACTAGTCCATGCCAACCAAAATGCCCATCTAAGCTAATCCCATTTGCCTGCATTTGGCCTATATCCCTCCAAACCTTTCCCATCCATGTATCTGTCCAAATGCCTTTTAAATGTCAATGTTCCCACCTCAGCCACTTCCTCTGGCAGCTCCTTCCACATACATACCACCATCTGTGTAAATAAGTTGCTCCTCAGGCTCCCATTAATTCTTTTCCCTCTTAACTTAAACCTATGCGCTCTAGTTCTTGATTCCCCAACTCTGGAAAAATACTGAGTGCATTCAACCTATCCAAACCTCTCAAGATCACCCTCAGTCTTCAATGCTCCAAAGAAAGAAGTCCTAGCCTGTCCAATTTCACCCTCTAATTTAGTCCCTCAGATGTGGGGGAACTCTATTCTTTTGAAACTTTCTGGATGATTATAACTCGCTGCAAAAGACCTTGTTGTTATTCAGCTTCAATTTTAGATGTGATATATTGAAAACAGTATGAGATTTGGGGTGGCATGGTGGCACAGTAGTTAACACTGCTGCCTCACAGCACCAGAGACCTGTGTTCAATTCAGGCCTTCGGTCACTGTGTGGAGTTTGCATGTTCTCCCCATGTCTGTGTGGGTTTCCTCCAGGTATTCCTGTATCCTCCCACAGTCCAAAGATGTGCGGATTAGGTAGGTTGGTCATGCTAAATTGACTCTTAGTGTCAGGGGGATTAGCTGGAAAAATATAGGAGTTACAGGAATATGGCTTGGGTGGGATTGTTGTTGGTGCAGACTCAATGGGCCAAATGGCCTCTTTCTGCACTGTAGGGATTCTATGGCCGGAATTTTATTGATACACCCACAATGGGAATCGGAGCAGATGAGGGGCAGACCATGAAAAGGATTTTATGGTTTTGGGACGAGCGAGGCTGTAAAATCCCACCCTACAATTCTATGATTTCACCAAACCATTATATGGATCTGTTTTAAATGTTTTCTTTTAAGGCAATAGTTTTCAAAATATAACTTCCACTTTTATTAGCTGCCAGTGTATTAATATCATTTACATGAAGTACATCCAGGCTACAAAACGACTTTTTTTACAGTCTAATATTTCAGGAGAGTGAAGATTGTGTTTCAGTTTGAACCTTAAGCTGAATCATTTTAATCCTGTAAGTGTCACAGGTGAGTTTAGTTTTCCAGACATTCACAGTTTGTGAGGCTGTTGATAAGTATATTTGTCAGCAATAACCTTCCTGGGTTTTGAAATGACTAGATTTTTTATATGTGGTATACAGCTTTTTGATGGAATGGCAGATGTTTTATCCAGGCAAATCCACAGCCCAACATAGAACCTAGAAAACAGACAGGTAGAAAGTTTAAAAAAGAAAAGCTTAAGATGTCTTGAAATTGAGGTTCATTCCCTTTTCCTGCCCCCCCCCCCAAACACTTCTAGTTTATCATCCATATGTTGCGATCCATTCATGGTATTCCCCTCTTCACATCTCTAGATTCTCCATTAGGCTTACCAGCTACTTCCATATTCCCTAATTCTTTACCTCTGGCACTTCGCTTGGCAAACAGAAACAAACGGAAAATATCAAATAATTAAGTAGGACAGTTAGAGAATGTGAAAGAGAATGGGGGAAATAAGAAGGAGTGAATTTATCTACATAAGTGCCTAGCCTCTAACCTGAGTATGCAATCTTGATTTTAACCAGGAGCAGAATCCTGGAGGCTGGGATACGGGTGTAGCCCACATTCACACTGGTGAGAAAACAGCTTTACTGCTGAATTACTCAGGTTGGAATATTTAACTATTTGACGCTCCTGGCACATGCTAAGATTTAAGCATAGATTATTGGGAAAGGAATTCCAGAAACTGAGAGCATAAATTGAGGATGGGCAAAAACATCTGCAGCTGAATTTATTTTATTTCCATTTTGCAGAGGTTGCGTGAGGTAGGGGTACGGGGAGGCAGAAGTAACAGGGAAAACTAAAAAACGTGGAGGATTGAAATAGATTATATTCATCAATGGTAGAATGGTACAGCTACAGATTTCTTTTTTAATGATGGGTGAGGTTAGCTTGCTGATGAAACAAAGGGAGATACAACAAAACTTAAAGTCATAGGGTCATACAGTACAGAAGAAGCCCTCTGGCCCATCAAAACTTGTAAGTGTCCTTACTGGCATCCAGGAATGAAACAAATTATGCCTGAAAAGTCATGGTGACCATAGAGTCACAGGATTCACCCATTTTCAACCTAAGTGCTCCAACTGGCATGAAAAGGGGAGTGAGTTGAACCGCTGTTGGGAGCGCCTGTTGAATGGGATTTATCCAGTCGATGGATGCAAATATATGCATCCCTTGATTCACGCTGGCCAACCTGGCTGTTCAGAGATTGCCCTTTTAAAGGACATCCTGAGCTCCACATTCAGTGACAGGTTCCCTTCCCCCACAAAAACTGAAATGGTGATACCCCACCTCCCTCCCCCACCCCTGCTGACCAAGGGAGCACCACCAATCGCCCTGCAAAGAGAGGTCAACCTCACCTCACCCAACACTCAACTAAAGGGTCACAGTCCCATACCACATAGGCATGAGAGTGATCTGACCTAATAGATTCAACCTCCCTCAGATTGGCCTCCATCAGGGCCTCTCAGAGGGAGGTTGAATCTATTGGCCTCCATCAGGGCCTCTCACTCACTCCACTCATTCTCCCCTTCAGTCTCCTCCCACCTCAGACCCCCACTCAGGTCCACCATTCAGGCCACACTCCTTAGCAGTGCCAACAGATTATTGACATTGACAATTTGGCCAGGTGCCTTAGGCCCTGAGTGGGGGATCAAGGATATAAATCTAATCACCAGTTGCCCCTCTACCACTGCCAAGCTGAAGAGGAAGGGTCCCCCAAGGGCCCTGGCAGTTGGATGGGCTTGGGTTGCGGCCAAGGGCTTGACATCACAATTATTCCCTTGTTCAGAGCAACACTCCATCTGCAGCACGGATTTCCGATTCTATCTGACAGAAGTTGCAGGTGTGAGCAGATCCCTTTGAAGTCCTCTGACAAAGAGGAGGTATCATTTTCATTTGGAGGATGTTTCCCTCTTCCCAACTATTCACTCAGCTCCAGTGTATTCACATAGCTTTGATTTATCTCTGAGCCTTCCTAGAAAGCTAAAACCTTTGAAACCCTCTCCATTACATGACAATCTTTTAATTACTTTCAATTTCATAACGCATGTTTTAAAATAAGTTTTGATTGATAACTCAATAGATTTCTATTCAGTTTCCAGTCAGCTGTTTTTACTTACCTTCCCCTTCAGTCTTGAATGCATCTCAGGTACCCCCATTGTTCCAAATTACAATATTTACAAAGATTCTAAATCTGACTGACAGCTGTGGTTTTGTCAAAGGGAAGGTTTCACTTCCTCTTTTGTAGACCACTTTTTCTCTTTAAAAAAATCACAGCTGCCAATCAGACTTCAAATCAGAGTAAATGGGCTGCGTTATATGGAAGATAGAGTATATTGCTTGGCTGGCAGCTGGCATGCTGCAAAGAAACTTGCCATGTTGCTATAACATATCCAGGACAGGCTAAGACGTGAGTGGGACTTCTACCCCACATTGCCAGGAACTCCTGCCCTCGCGAGCTGCCGGTCACTCTGATTGGCAGATTAAATGAGTGGCAGAAAATTGGCAAATGGAATGCAATGTGAGGTTGTTCATTTTGGAAGAATGAGAAGGCACATTATTATTTAAATGGAGAGAGGGACTTGGGGGTCCTGGTTCATAAGTTTTCGAAAGCCAACATATAAATGCAGAAGGTAATAAGAAAGGCAAATGAAATATCAGCTTTTATTTCAAGAAGTAAAAAGGTATTGCTGCAACTGTACAAAGTAGTGGTACGGCCATATTTAAAATACCATTTATAGTTTTGGTCCCATTATTTAAGGAAAGATGTATATATTATCACTGGAGACAGTTTAGAGGAAATTTACTAGAATGATCCTGGATATGGAGGGACTGCCATATAAGAAAAGAGACAGCTGGGTCTATACTCCTTGGAGTTCAGAAGAATGAGGGGTGAATGAGAGGTGATATGATTGAAACATTTAGGATTCTTCAGGGGTTAGACAGGGTAAATGTTGGGAGGATGTTTCCACTCATAGGAGACCGTAGGAACAGAGGTCATCGTCACAGTATAAGGGAGTGCTCATTCAAGATAGATTTGAGAAAGAGTTTCTTCTCTCAAAGAATGGTGAATCTTTGGAATTGTTGACCCAGGAAGCCACAGAGGCCGAGTCCTTAAATATTTTCAAGGCTGAAATTGATAGGTTTTTAATCAGTAGGGGAATTAAGGGTTACAGATAATGTAGGAAAATGGACTTAATGAGTGTTAGATCATTATTATCATCCAAAGATGTGCATTAAGGTTGATTGGCCATGCTTAAATTGCCCATTAGCATCAAGGGGGACCAGCAGGGTAAATATATGGGGATACAGCCTGGGTGGGATTGTTGTTAGTACAGTTTCCATGGGCCAAATGGACCCCTACTGCACTGAAGGGATTCTTTGATTCTAGATCAGCCATGATTTTATCAAATGGTGGAGCAGGCTTGAAATGCCAAGTGGCCTTCTCCTCTTCCTGTTTCTCATGTTCTTATTGTTGGACCGGACAGCACCATATGTCAACAGTGGCCATTGTCAAAACTGCAAGAGGAGCAGACAGAAGATGGATGACTGCTTGAACCAGATAAGTTCAGAGCTTTTAGGGCAGGGGAACATCCAAGGGATGTGAGGGGAGAGAGAGGTAGTGGGCCAGGTTTTGGAGGACAGGTAGCAAGGAAGGAAGAGGGACTACATTAGGAGGGGAAGACTCCCAATGCACACATGGAAACTTTGCCAATTGACCTGCCCTCTTCGTTCCCAACTTTTTACATCCAGCCTATCCATCTCCTCCTGCTTGTCCATGCCAACTGTACTATGGAGTGGGCAACATATTATCCTGGTTACTAGGCTGCATAACAAACCTAACTGACCTTCAATGTTTTATTTACATACAACTTCACCGAGTGTATTATAAGGTCAGCTTTGGGACAGATTTTATGTACATGTCCTCCCACTCCATCCCCAGTATGCCATAAATGCACCTGGGAGGGGCAAAAATGTCTGCAACCTTTCATAAGAACAGTTCTGAAATATTAACTCTGTTTTTCTCTGCAAATGTCACCTGACCTGCTGAAAATTTCCAGCATGGTCTGTTCTTATTTCACTATCAGACAGTAGCTGATGGAAGTGAACGTGGGACAAGAGTGGCTGAGCTGTGACCAACTCTGATTCTGGTGAATTTCCCGATTGCTTCCCAATTGTGAGATACCTTGCCCGTGAACATAATTCAGAAAAGTGTGCTGAATGTTTGTGATAGACTATGTATCAGCTTGTGTGAAAGGATTTGGACAATTGTCCTGTTGTTAAGATTCAAATTGTAAATCATCAGCACTTAGGGAAGGTTCTGGGGAGGTGAAGAGTTCCCATAAAATCATATACCACCTAGGAATCAATGTTTTCAGGAGAGGATTACTGAAAGATTGGTGGAATATATTAATAAGAGGAAATGAAGGTTCTTGCTGTAAAACTGTGGGACAATAGAGAACATTTTCAGCAATTTGAGTACAAAAAACAGAAAACAGATGGTTGTTATTTGAAGCTAAGCAGTGATGAAAGCGCAGAACAGGATCAGCAACAATAGTATTATTCACTGAGTTGCTCTTTCCTGATTGCACCAAGGGATTTATAAGTTAATGCATAATTGTAGCTGCTTTTACTGTCATTGAACTGATGTGTGATAGTAAGATAGTGCAGCATCATTAGATTCTAGATTTTCACCAAGAAAAGGACTACTATATCCTATGAATTCATGGGAACTCCTTTGTTTTCAGAAAATGGCAGAATAACATTGTAATAGAAGCAATTCTAACTCTCCACGTTAGACCGGCATGGGGCAGAAGGGCAGGTAAAATAAACTAATTCCATTTCCTTGTCTGCAGCCCCCCCCACCCCCCCAACCCCCCATCTCTCCCCGCCTCCTCCCCCTGCTCCCCCCCACCCCCCAACCTCCTAAATAAACTTTTCATGGTTTGTGAGGCCTTTGCCAGGAACTTGATTATTAAATGTAAATTGGGGTCTCAGGACTTACTGAAGCAAAGTGCTTGTGCATGGCTGCTCCACCAGCTAAACCTTGCAAAATGAGACCCACTAAGTGAAAAAAAAATTCTCTTCAATAGCTCTCTGAGCCCTGCAGGGAATTTCTGCTGTCCCAGGGAACCTTCCCCTCTGGACTTGCGAAACGCTGGGACTAATCTCTTTCCTTGCTGCCTGCAGCCTTCTTCTAATGCCCCCACATTGACCTTTGGCCCCTTTGTAAAGACTTTGATCCTTCCTCTATGGCTTTGTATTGCTTTCCATGAGAATTGGCTGAACAGTTAACATAGGCCTTCAAATAAAGTCCAGCATTTAAAATCTGCTTCTGACTGCCTCTCCTGTGCAGGCTTGCCATCTGCTCCCACCAGCTTCCCACCAGGAATTATAATCATTCATTTTGTCTTAGGTGAATAAATGCTTAACTTCTGAATAAATTTATCAAACGGAACAAAAACAATAAACGAATAACAACAACTATCCAATAAGTACTTTCATCACAGTTGTTGGACTGAACTTGCACCTTCATTGTAGAAATTAAGTGCTAAACTAGGCTACAAGCAATATTCTCATAGAGTTACTATAGCATAGACCGGGCCAGTTAGTCCATCGAGCCTGCACCGACAATTCCACCCAGGCCCTATCCCCGTAACCCCACGTATAGTGCCCCTGGCACTAAGGGGCAATTTAGCATGACCAATCAACCAAACCTGCACATCTTTGAAGCATGTGAGGAAACCAGAGCCCCCACGCAGACACGGGGAGAATGTGCAAATTCCATACAGTCATCCGAGGCTGGAATTGAACTTGGATCTCTGGTGTGTGAGGCAGCAGTGCTAGCACTGTCTCACCATGCCACCATGAAGTGGCTTTTTTCATTTTCTTTGCGCATAATGAATTGTCTTGACCAGATCATCTAGTGGCTTTAAAATGACAGTTTAATGAATAACTATGCACCTTTGACCAAGGCAAAACAGAATTTAAATGGTTATTCAAACACACGCATGAAGCTTGCATAAATCATAAGAAATATTTATATTTGAATTAAGTGGCCTGCCCCAACTTCCTCAAATGAAATGATGTGCCGGAATTATAGCTTTCATTTTAAAGGCAGACAGAATGATTACTCTCTGCAAAGTTTAATTAAATTCAATAACTCTCATTAGACAAACTAACTAAGTGTTACAACAATGTAACAAGTTAGGTTGTGCTACATTTCACTGAGTGAAGCTGGATGGAATTCACTCGGATTCAATTAGGTTCTATTAGACATTTCCACAAAGTACAGAACCTGATATTAAACTTGAATTGTTGGGAATGAAATGGAACCCTGTATTTTGAAATGATTTTGTCAAGAATTGAGGCACATTCTATTTGTGGCCCCTTCAGAATGGATTCCGAAAAAAGTATTTTTCACAAAATTTTCCGCCGCTTAAATTTCTCCGTATTTAAGGAAATCCATTTCACTGCCTCATGTGGAGCTTGTCACTTCCAAAATGGATAGGGCACCTCCACTGGCTGGACTGCTTAATTAGTACAAAACACAAAGTTCACTTAGGCGTTAGAAACAGTTATAATAAGATCAGCCAAATTTGACAGTCCCTAAAAATGAGGTCAGGAATCGTGATGCATGATTGATGCATTCATTGCTACTGATACAAGAATCATGCTAACTTCATGTTGCCAACTAATGCAGCCAGCGTTAAACACATTGTGGAGTGGTTGTACACCTCAACAGAGGCCAACTTTGAATGAGACAAGTACCACAGTTAGCCTGCACCACTTAAAGCAGCTGCAGCTTTTAAAGGGGAGGTGTATTCTGGCTGGAGCCATTGCTGGAACAGTTAGTGGAAGAGAATCTGAACAGCAAAATGAGTGAATTATGGGGCAACAGGTCACAAACTACTAGACAACTGGGTGGAGGAGTTGTGGGGCGGGGGAGGGGAGATGTGATTTGTTCATAGGCCTAGGAAGCTCCTCACATCAACTTTGCAGAGGCAGTGGGAGTAAATATCCATGATGGTCAATATCAGGTGGCAAACCTCAAGAACCTGGATATAGTGCTCCAAATGGTACAATGACAAAGTGCAGCTCACTGCAATTCAGGGGGGAGAACTTCTTCCTCCGTCTCTTGCTGAGAACCCTTCTTCTCCCTCTCTTCCTCTTTCTTTCAGCAGCATATCCTGCTCTGTGCTGCCTCTATCCATTCTCCTTGTCATGCTGTAATTCAAGGGGAATGCACACTACTTAACCTCGATTCAGGAGAATGAGGTCTGTGCTGAATTCTTGAAGTCAGGACAATTTCTTCCTCATGTCCAGCATCACTCTCTTTAACAATTCTAGAAAATACCAATCACTTCTCGGTATTGTTGGATCTGGTTGTTGGGACTACGGGAAGTGGCAGTTGTGTAGTGGTATTTTTGCTGGTGGTATTATTAGTAATCCAGAGATTCAGGCTAATGCTCTGGTGATCTGGGTTCAAATCTCACCTTGGTAGATAGTGAAATTTGATAATGATCTGGAATTAAAAGTCGAATGATGACCCTGAAATCATTGCCAATTATTGTGAAAACCCATCTTGTTCATTAATGAAGGAAATCTGCCATCCTTGCCTGGTTTAGTCTACATAGGGTTCGAGATCCACAGCAATGTTCTCTCCTATAGGAATGGACAATTAATGCTAGCCCAGCCAGTGATGCCCACATCCAATGAATAAAAAAGATGGGTCAAATAAATCAAGGTCAGTCGAGCAATGTTTAGGGAGGAGTGATCATTGTATTATTAGCTATGGAAAAGGGTTGGGAACAATCCAGAGTTAAAATAATTAATTGGGAGAGGGGCCAACTTCAGTTGGATGAGAACAGGCCTAGCCCAGGTAAACTGGAATCAAAGATTAGCAGGCAGAACTGCAATAAACTGTCTTTAAAGAGATGTTTCAGGTAAATTTGAGATATATTGTCAAGAGGAAGACACACGGGTTAAGCAAAGACAGAGGTTCTTGGTGAGGAAAATGATAGGGAATAAGATGAAGCAGATGTCAGGGTCAGATGTCAGGTTAAAAATACAAGTGAGAAATAGGTTTAATATAGAAAGTTGAGAGTAGAAGTGGAAGTGGCAAAGTAATAAGAGAGATCCAAAAATCGTTTGTAGGCATTTAAATAGAACCAGGATCAGAAGAGGAAGGTAGAGCCAAATATAGGCCAAAAAGAGGATCTACTTTTGGAGGCAGAGGGCACAGCTATGGTACTTTGCATCTGATTCGCCAAAGGAAAGGATGTTGCCAAAGTCATAGTGAAAGATGAGATAGTTGATACACTGGATGGGGTAAAGTTGATAAAAATCAGATATTAGAAAGGCTGGCTTAAGTTAATAAATTACCAAGCATGGATGGGGATGCATCCAAGGATACTTGAGGGTAACCAATACATCTTTAAAGAATTTGCTTAAAGACCAATTCGTTTTAAGGTCTAATTTCAGTTGAAAATGATATCATTGCATTTCTAATTGGCAGTATGATACCAGTGTTGTTATAACACTTGATTTGTACTGGATTGTCCACCAGCAGCAATTTGCATCTTTACACCTTTGTTTGTTACCTTTTACAAAATTATCACATAAGAGAACTTATTACAACACATATTTTGATAAGTTATTCCATATTACAACATATAGTTCAGTAAGTTACTTCTTATATATGAAGACAGAATGATTATGTACAATGGAAAAATTTCATTGATGTTCAAGTGGCCTTTCCGTAATGATCAAGGCGATTGAACAAATAACAAAGAACAGTACAGCACAAGAACAGGCCCTTCGGCCCATCAAGTCTGTGCCGATACAGATGACTTTCTAATCTAATATTTTCTTGCCTCTACATGGTCCATATCCCTCTATTCCCTGCCTACTCATGTATCTATCCAGATACATCTTGAACATTGTTATAGAATCTGCTTCCTCTGGTTGCACATTCCAGGCTTCTGTATGAAAAAGGTGCCCCTTACATTTCTTTTAGAATTTTCCCCTCTCATTTTCAACCTATGCTCCCTGAGTTATTGACACTTCAACCCTGGGAAAAAGACTCTGACTATCCATTCTATCCAAGCCTGTCATAATCTTGTAAACCTCTATCAGTTCCCCTCCTCACCCTCCGGCCCTCCAATGAAAACAATCCAAGTTTGTTCAACCTTTCCTCGTAGCCCATATCCTCCAAAACATCCTGGTAAATCTCTTCTGCATCCTTTCCAATGCATCAACATCCTTCCGGTAGTGTAGCGACCAGAATTGTACACAATACTCCCAATGCAACCTAACAAAAATCTTTTACAGTTCTAATATAATTTTCCAACTCCTATACACAATACCCCGACTGATGAAGGCCAGCATGCCATGTGCCTTCTTGACCACCTTGTCCACCTGAGTTGCCACCTTCAGGGAATAATGAACCTGTATGTCTAGATCCCTCTATATGCTAATATTTCTAATGGCTCTACCATTTACTGTATTTTGTTATTATTGACTTATGGCTTCACAGAAATTTGATTCCTAAAACATAATTAAAGATCCAGGGATCCTGGATAATAAATAAAACAAACTTGATTTAGTCAGACAGTGTTGAACAATTGCCTAATTATTAACAGATGGAATTATGGAATGCAATCTTGAAAACAATATTCTGAAATCCAAAATGTTTGAAAAATATCTTTTTACCTATCCCTACAAATAAATATAAGTGTACACAAATCAGAGAGAGAGGAATATCCTTATTTCATTGTACTTATATCCTCACTGTAAATAAGAATTGTTGGTATAATTTCCCTGTTTTAAATCTGTATTTGCAAATCTGTGTTTGGAACTTAGTCATACAAAGGACAATAGTTCATATAAAAGCACAATACTGTGGATGCTGGAAATCGAAAATGAGAACAGAAAATGCTGAATAAACTCAGCAGGTCAGGCAGCATCTGTGGAGAAAATCAAAGTTAACATTTTGGGTGTAAGTAACCTTCTGCCTTTCATGTATTTCTGTACAACTACCAATATAATTATGAGATCAGTAATGCAAGAAATGTGTAAAGAATAGTGCCTCTTCCAGTTTATTGGAGTTTAATATCATTTAATTGCAGATTGAGTTCAGTAGGTATGGCATGGAATAGATTTGATGGATGCTTGAGTATATTTTTAAGGTTAATTATGTACATTGAAATAATTCAGCTGGGCAGATGGTGAAAATGCAAAAAGCCAGAGGAGTAAGGTTACCCTTTGTAATGTAATACACCTTTCCAACCAAATCATTTCTGAGGAATAAATGGAGAGGTATAAAGGAAAACATCACAGCTTGCTTTGATATGATTCATTGTGACAACAACTGGATGCCGTTTTATAGAAAACAGATCTTGTTGTTTCAAAAATGCTAAAATAAAGTTCCTTTTGTCTTCAGTTTGTAGTCATCATAATTTAAAATTTCCAGGTGTAATACTTCACTCATAAAACCTTAAAAGGAAAGAAATGGCATTTGGATCTTAAAACTGTTCCAATTTTGTTGTGTTATTTCTACAAAACATAATAAAAGTCATGATTTGTATGTTCTTCCACAAGATATTTATACATTTTTAGTTAGACCCAAGCTTGATCATTTTATATCCTTATTATTTCTTCATAACTTTTATTAAATGAGACCTGTATGTCAAAGTTTCCTGTTTAATAATCATCACAGATGTTCATATAATATTTATCCTGAGTTTTTCTCTGTAGCTATTTAAAGAAATGAATCTCTGTGAGCTTGGCAATAGATCCAGAACTGCCTTCTGTTCCTCTCAGGTATTTTGAGTTTTAATGCCTTCCAAATCACATAATTGTGAATCCAATCCAAATTACTGCCACTGTAAGGGATAAAGGAAATGCAAAAAAAAAAGCAGACTCAATAAGCATTCTTCTAGGAAAACTCTGAATGTATGTTCAACCCATTTTACATCATCATCGTTCATTATGGAGCTAACTGCTTCCTCGCAATGTCAAATTACCTTCATAGCGAAGAGTAGAAAACTGGTTTTAGCTTTCCACACATTAGTATTTGAGTGTTTAGGAGATGCGATGCACACTGCGTGAACACAGCGACCACAGACTGAGGTACTAATTAGTGCACAAGAGCTATTTTGTGCTATATATCTCTTAGTTTATTGATACAATATTTCATTATCATGGAGAAGGAGAGGGAAGATTTTTAAAGAAAGAATCCAGAACTAAAAATGAAAACCAGAAAGGCAACTTGGACTAGATTCTAGAGTTGTAGTAAACTGTGATTTTAACATTCCTAAAGGAATCACTGGGATACAAAAATAGAAAGCTAATCTTGAATGCTCCAGAGATCCCTGTCATGTGATGAGTTCAGCCCTTGGTATAAAAGCTTCCCTTTACTGATTCTTTGACAGTTAATTTTTGAGCCACCAATTTCCTGGCAAGTGACTTGGCAAAGTCTTGAGTATCTGTGGAGAATCCCTCAAGGCTTTGAATAGCAAAAATTGCATTGGTAAGTAAGGCTGAGAATAGTATAGTTTTCAATGCTGAAGGCTTGAATGCTAACAAAGAGTTCACGTGCAAAACAAAGGGCCCAAACTGAAAATTACCCTCACTGAGTTGACATTAGGATTGATCTTGACTTGTGCGATAGTCTTACATCATTTCTGATTGTTATTGCCATTTATTTCTACATAGGCACATGGCAATCATTAAATCTCAAATTGCCTAATAACTTTCAAAATATGTGTCAACTTGTCAGCATTTCACCAGAAAAGTCAATTTTCTCCCTAAGATTAGAAATTATTCTTATAAGCCAATCAGGTCAGTTGGAAGGCACAATTCAGGCTTGTCACAACTAATCAGATCGGTTGGAAGGTGGAAATGAAAACTACATAATATTATTTTTCTCCTGTTGGATTTGATCCAGCAAAGTTTTAATGATTGTTCTGAATATATTTAATATAACAAACAACTAAAATTAGTGGCTAAAAATTATAATGTTCTGAAGAAGATTTTCATGAGCATGTCCTACTGTTGCTTTCTCTGAACTTCATTTTCTTCAAGATCAGTGCAGGGGCTCTTACCAAAAAATGGCAAGAAAAACAGCACGTCTGGCTGCAACAACACCTGGCTGCACTCAGCTCGAGGTGCCGTATTTAAAGGATGTCCCAATCAGACCAAACAATGACCTCTCCCCACCCCTCCCTACCACACCATGGAGGTTTCACCACTTGGAGCCAGCATTCACCAACCCTCCCATGCTCCGATCAGAGTGGCATTTACCCCCCCTCGCCCTCTGATCAGAGCCGGCATCCTCCCCTCCTGCCTACAACCTCCCAGCCGTCAGTGCTGACACCAACGACTCTCTTCCCCCAAACATCAGGCCCATTTTACCCCCACCCAACAGTTAAGTTCCCCGCCCTCCCCTGAAACATTGGACCCTTTCCCCATGAACAATTAGTGCTGGCGCCTCCTCCCAAACATTGGACCCTTCCCCCCATCAATAGTCGATGCTGGCGCCTCCCCCCAATCCGTGAATCATCGGACCCTTCCCCCCATCATCACATTAAACGCCAGCACACTACCACCACACCTCCCACCTCCCCACAAGCAACAATCGCCTGCATCCTATCTCCCATATCTGCTCCCCCCCACCACCACAAATAAATTAATCACATCCCCCATTCCCAATGTTGCTATCGCCTGTCACTAATTTCTCTTGAAATGGCATCATGATAGTGGGCCACCTTTCTGAATTGTTTCTGCCTACGTGAGGAAGGTGCTCTCACATTGATGTTAGGCACAGAATTCTTGAATCTCAACCCAACAACGTTGAAGAAATGTTGATATACATCCAAGTCAGTGTGGTGTGAAACATGGAGGAGAATTTGGAGGGCATGCCAATGGTTGAGGGCCACTGGATGAGGTGGCAATCAAGTGGACTGCTTTGCCATGGATGTAATTGAACTTCTTGAATTCTGTTACAGGAAACATGTGGAAATCTTTCTGCCATACCCTCAGCTGAAGTTTTATGAATGGTGGGCAGGCTTTCGAGAGCCAGAGGGTGAACAACTCCATGCAGAATACCCAGTCTCTGACCTGATCCAGCAGCAATAGCATTTATATAGCTGATCTAGTTTAGTTTTGTTTCAATAGTGATACCTAAGACACTAATAGTGGGAGATATGGTGATGGTAATGCCATTGGATGTCGGGGAGGTGGATAGATTTTTGATAATGATGGCCATTGCACACATATTACTTCTCAATCTAAGCCTGAAGAGTGTCTTGCTCTTCCTGGTGGGTACTGGACTGCTGCATTGTCTGAAGAATTGTGAATTCAGATGAGTCTCTTGCAGTTATCAGTAAACAAATTCACTTCTGATATTTGAAAGGAGGTAAAATCATTGATGAAGCAACTGAGGAAGTTGGGTTGAGATTGATGGACTCAGGAACATCTGCAGAGATATCCTGGGCCTGAGATGATTGCCCTCCAGCAATCACCATCTAACTCTGAACAGGCATGACTTTGGAGAATTTCTGCAGCATATTAAATAAAGGGCCTGCTGTCAGTGCATTGCTTCTTATAGGCCTGAAAAGTGGAGTAGAAACAGTGATGAGTTTTAATGATGGGGCAACACGGTGGCACAATGGTTAACACTGTTGTCTCACAGCGCAAGGGATCCAGGTTCAATTGCAGCCTTGGGTGACTGCGTGGAATTTGCACAGTCTCACTGTGTCTACATGGGTTTCCTCCTAGTGCTTCAGTTTCCTCCCACAATCCAAAGATGTGCAGGTTAGGTGGATTCTCCATACTAAGTTCTCCCTTAGTGTCCCAAGATGTGTAGGTTAGGTAGATTAACCATGGTAAATGCCTATGTTTATTGGGGTAGGGTGTGGAGTGGACCTGGGTATGATGCTCTTTCGGAGAGTGGGTGCAGACTCGATGGGCCAAATGGCCTCCTTCTGTACTGGAGGTGTTCTATGATTCTATGAATATGAAGGATTTCATTCCTGTGTATTGCGATAATGCATGATATCTTCCTTGGGTTCATGGTTATGTCTTGTAATGTAATTGTAATCAGTTTATGCTCACCTTTATTTTGCATCATGGGGCAACCAGAAAAAACAGCTCACCCCATTCACGCTGTTGCTATGAACATCTACAGAGAACTATGAGAAATAATTATAGTCAGTAACATTATAATAGATTCCTTCCTTCAGATTGAAGATAAACGGTCAGGTGCACTGGGAAGCACAAAATTTAGCTTCCCACACATATTGCGGGAGATCTTTGCACCTCCTTTTTTTAATGATTGTAGTGTGTATTGATTTTCATTTTTAGAAGAAATTAAACATTTTGATAGCATCAAAAGAGCCACAGATCAGAAATCACAGTTGCCAATAATGATTTTTTTTTATTTTTCTCTCTGTTATTTGAATGGAGGGTGTCCACAAATATTTTCAACTTTACCCTGTGATCTATTTAAGCATGCACAAGTAACTCACATTCTAAATTTAAAATAACTCTGATCCTTTTAGAAAACTATTTTGGTCTCAGCCCAGGATTACAGTAGGTTCCAAAACGACCGTAAATGCACAAAAATCTGGCATGAATTAAAACCTACTTAGAAGAAGATGTACTCCAATAAGTGATAAATCTTGAGTCTTCAACATTCACACCCCCTTTCTAAAATTCACCACTGCCGCATGCTCCATTTTTGTGTACCTTATGATTGAACGCTATAAAAATGATCAAATGTTGTGCACACCTAATAAGATCATAAAATCTTCCAGAAAATGGAGTAGATTTTCCAATCCCACCTGCTGCAGAAAACGGCACGGGTGGGACGGAAAGCGTGACAGACTTCAGATGTGAATTTCTGGTTTCAGGGTGAGTAGGACCAGAGAATCCTGCCCATAAGACCAGGATTAGGCTAATCAATCCATTGATACTGCTTCATCATTAAGTACCATCATGGCTAATCTGACTGTGATCTTAACTCCACATTCCTACTTGTCCCCCATAACCCTTGACTCCCTCGCAGACCAAAAATCTGCCTATCTCAGCCTTGAACATATTCAATGACTGGCCTCCACTGCTGTTTTAAGTTGGAGGTTCCTTATGTTTAAACTGCCTGCTAGATTCCAGCAAAAGGAGAAGTATCCTCTCAGCAGCACCCTTGTAATGTATTCCCTCAGAATATTAAATGTTTCAATAAGATCACGTCTCATTCTTCTATACTCCAATGACTATAGGCCCAGCTACCAGCTTACACTGTGACCCGCTCCTGTCCCATTGTCCTTTCGATACAACTTCCAGTACAATTAGATACATATAATCAGCAATAAAAGTTAAATACTGCGGATGCTGGAAATCCAAAGTAAAAACATAAAGTGCCGGAAAAACTCAACAGATCTGGCAGCATCTGCGGCAAGAGAATGTTTCGAATCCAAATGCTGGAATTTTATCGCCACAATTGCCCCGGAATCGGGGCAGGCGAGGCTCACAGAATGGAATTCTCGGTTGGCCTCGGGCGAGGTTTTAAGAGCCTCGCCCAACTGCGGTCATAAAATCCCAGTCATAGCGAATCAAATGAGATTGGACTACTCTGTTTCTCTCTCCACAGATGCTGCCAGAGCTACTGAGAGTTTGCAGCACTTTCTGCTTTGATTTCACATGTAATCAGGACTGTTTTTGAGCTATTACATTTGCTGGAGCTGTGCCAGCATTAATGAAGCTGTTGGTCAGCTTTTGCTAGCTGACACATATATATTTGTAATCACTTTTCTAAAATGCCATCTGTCTCTAACACTCCAACAAACAGCAAATACGTCAATAAGAAATAGCAGTGCTCATTTGTGTACTTTGCATGGCTGCAAATCACCCCTGCCATTTTGTATAATAACCTTTGAATTGCAAAACTCTTAGGGCACAGAAATAGATAGAGGAGTACACATGCCAGTTCTATAAATAGTTGACAACCCAAGAACAGCCTTGACATGTGAAAACAATTAACTAAATAAGCCTTGTAACATAATAAGTTGAAGGTACCAAGGACGCTCCTTTCCTTGCATTGAAAGGATAAACAATATTCCTGCATGAGAGCCTGAAGGGATAATCCAAACAGTGGTAACTTCTAGATCATAAGACCATAAGACCATAAGACACAGGAGCAGAATTAGGTCACTCGGCCAATTGCATCTGCTCCACCATTCAATCATGGCTGATATTTTTCTCATCCCCATTCTCCTGTCTTTTCCCCATAACCCCTTGTTAATCAAGAACCTGCATATCTCTGCCTTAAGGACACTTAATGACCTGGCCTTCACAGCCTTCTGCGGCAAAGAGTTCCACAGATTCATCAGTCACTGGCTGAAGGAATTCCCACTCATCTCTATTTTAAAGGATCGTCTCTTTAGCCTGAGGTTGTGCCCTCTGGTTCTAGTTTTTCCTACTAGTGGAAACATCATCTCTGCATCCACTCTATCCAGGCCTCGCAGTATCCTGTAAGTTTCAATAAGATCCCCTCTCACCCTTCTAAACTCCAACAAGTACAGACCCCAATGTCCTCAACCGTTCCTCATACAACAAATTCTTCATTCCAGGGATCATTCTCCTCTGGACCCGTTTCCAAGGCCAGCACATCCTTCCTTAGATATGTGGCCCAAAACTGCTCATGATACTCCAAATGGGGTCTGACCAGAGCCTTATACAGCCTTGAAAGTGCATCTCTGCTCTTGTATTCCAGCCCTCTCGACATGAATGCTAACATTGCATTGGCCTTCCTAACAGCCGACTGAACCTACACGTTAACCTTAAGAAAATCTTGAACAATGACTCCCAAGTTCCTTTATATTTCTGATTTCCTAAGCATTTTCTCATTTAGAAAATAGTCTATGCCTCCATTCCTCCTTCCAAAGTGCATAACCTGACACTTTTCCTTATTGTATTCCATCTGCCACTTCTTTGTCCACTCTTCTAACCTGTCCAAGTCCTTCTGCAACCCCCTTGATTCCCAGGTAATGATCACCACAAAAATTTTAAAATTTTGGTTACATTTAAGGACTTTTGCAATTCATTATGTTTAAAGTTTTATTAATAGCAAAGGAAACTTTCAGGTGACAGACACACTGCACTCCATCCAATTCTCCACCTTTTCACAGAGACATTCTTTTCTCCATTCCTTCAAGTTCATACACTTTTCTTTACTTATTTCCCCCATCAATTCAGTCTGGGTTCCTCTCTCCCTTCATCTTATCTACTGGCACTAAACTTTCAATCACCTTCAGTGTTCACCAGCTCAACATCCTCCACTTCCCACCTCTCCCAACAAAGTTCATCCTCCCTGCTCCTTCCCTCTCAATTAACTCTGGTGGATTCCTTCTTCTTCTACTCCAAGTATTTCTATTTGCTTTTTCCCCTCCAAGAACCACCAACAGTTTCTTAATTCTGTCTTTCCAAGGAAGCACTCATAGCTTCTGCTCGGTCCTTCATTACTTTCCACTATGGCCTCTTCTTTGTCACGTACACCCTTCTTTAACTACATCCAATTCCTTCCCTACCATTTTCTCTCAACCTCCTGCATTCCCCCATGTAACTTATCACTTCTTTCTTTCTTAGGCCTTCTGCTTTCTTTCTTTCCCTTTTGAATTATGACCTTCTTCTGCTCCCTTCTTCTCTACTTCCTTGATCTTCCCACTTTGCATCTTCCTTTGCATTCCCTCCACCTTTTCCTTCTTTTGTGTACTCTTTCCTTCTCTCATTGTCCTTTGTATCACTCTGTATTTTCTTCCCTTTTTCTTGGCTCTTGAAATTTTTCACATTTGCTCTTCCCTTATGTTCCCTCCCATTTACCCTTGTTTTGCATTCATTCTCCTCTGTACATAAGAACATAAGAAATAGGAGCAGGAGTAGGCCATCTAGCCCTTTGAGCCTGCCTCGCCATTCAATAAGGTCATGGCTGATCTGTGCCTTTTGTTTTTCCATGTTGCACTGATTCAAGTCCAATGATTAATGCACACAACAGGCCCCACCACTTCTCGTCATATGCTCTCTATAATAATGGTTGCAATTTCTACACCTGTAAATTCAAGAAAGGAATTTCAATTTTTGTGGGTCACTACCTCTAATATATAGAGTGTCTGTGGCCATTAACCCATGCAGTACAAATAGAGAAGTGAGGCATAGTGTTTTCCACTTTACTCAGGTGAAATGGATGAGAGAGCAGGGGTGGTGGCAGGAAATGGCTGAAATGATTTGTGTCAGCAAATACTAACACACAGAGCAGGGCCACATATCACTGACTATCTGCATCCATCAGCAACAAGGTAATTCAAAGAGCAAATTATCACTGCAGCTTGGTTGAGCTCCTTGATAGCTAAGCATTAGCTTGCATTAAAACAGTGACCTCTAACTTTATCTGTACCGCAAATGGTCTCTGGTAATGAAATCAGATCATAATGCATGCAGAATCATTCATCACTGATAATGTCATCAAAGGCCTTGGAAAATCACTACACAGGAACATGAAAAAAATCTGTGCTCAAATTTAAGAATTGTAGCATCCCTACAGTGCAGAAGAGGCCATTTGGCCCATCCTGTATGCACCGACTCTCTGAGAGTGTATCTTAACTGGGCCTTCTTCCCCGCCCTATACCCATTACCTCATACATTTCCTATGGCCAATCCATTCAAATTATGCATCTTTGGAACGTGGGAGGAAACTGGAGGACCCGGAGGAAACACAAGCAGAAAGTATAAACTCCATACAGTTACCCAAGGCTGGAATTGAACCAGGATCCCTGGAGCTGTGAGGCAACACTGCTAACCACTGTGCCACTATGCTGCCCTCTAATTATACGTATACATTTTTAGAAAATCCGAAAACAAATAAGTCATAGATTCCTATCCACAAGCAGGTGATACTTCTGAGAATTAGAGATGGCAGCAGAATTGAGTTCGCTCCATTTTAGAAAGTGTAGAAAGTCCTTTTGGAATGCACACAAACCCTTTTCACAAGGACAGCACTTTTGAAACTGTCTACAAATGCATTTTCTCCAACCTTTAGTTCTAAGCCTACTGATTTTAACAAAAGTACAGTCCTGTGAGAAATTACACACCAGAATATCGATTAAGTTTTGCATGTGTTTTTCTGTAAAATAAAGCCAACAGTTTTATACCAACTCCATTCACATTACAATGTTAATCCCACTAGAGAAATTGTGTACCGAATTTTGAGTGTTACAGATTGCTGTAAAATATAAATTTGGTAATAATTCCTTCCGTGATCTGTTTAAAAGACAGAAAAATGTATTCCTCAATAATATTTTTATAATTCTTGTCACTGTGAAATAAACTTATTCCATATTTTATTAAAAGTACCACTTTGTCTAATGCAACCAGATCCTAGCATCCCAAGCTACTATAAGAGGTTGGGATAGGAATAATATTAGCTGCGACCATCAATTTCTAATCTTCTGTAACTATAGATGTCAGCTGGAATTCTCCGGCCATTCACACCTCACCACTGCTGCCAGCGAGGACAGACAATTGGCGCTCAGCCAAATCTCCATTCACTGTAATGGGACCAGAAAATCCCACTGGTGTGAACGGCTGGGGAATCCCACTCATTGTGAATTTACTTGGCTGACCTAGGTAAATTTCTGGTCATCGTTAAGCCTTAGGACACTTATGGTGGGAGTTCCAGTGATAGTAGTGCCATTGAATGCAAAGGGCAAATTCCTTTTTGTTGGAGATCGTCACTACCTAATGCTTGTTTGGTGTTTATCAGCTTATTCATCAGCCCAAGCCTGAGTGTTGCCAAGTCTTGCTGCATGATTGTACAGAATGTTTCATTATCATTGGTATTCACCAATGATGGCAGTATAAAGAACAGCCTCAAAGTCTATCTTCTGGGCAATGCTGAAAAGATGTTATGTGTTGGCTTAGACTCTCCTAGGAATTTCTTGCAATCTGTTCACTATTTTCATTAACGATCTAATCAAAGAGATATAACAGTAGACACTCCCATGTGGAGAAGGTGGTCTTCTATGCCTCCACAGATGATCCTTAGGGTATTTTTTGGGAAATTACAATATTCATCTGTTCTAATCAATTCATTTTAATATATGGGAAGCATAGACATTCTTTTGTGACAAGAATTGAGAAAGGACAATGGCTTCTTTGGTCTGACTCATCTGGCGAGATTTTACAACCTTGCTTGAGCAAGACCAGAAATTCCTACCCGAGGGCAATGGATATTTCCATTGTCTGCGCCTCACCCACTCTAATTCTGTGGCAAGTGAGGCAATAGAATTCTGGCAATCGTTCTTCATTGCCACCAAAGTCCCTATCAGGATTAGGCATATAGGTTTTTATGACATCATAGAATTCCTACTGTGCCGTAAGAGGCCATTCAGCCCAACTATGTTGGACTGACTCTCTGACAGACTATCTCACTCAGGCTCTCTCCCCTGCCCTATCTGTACAACCTCATACATTTACCAGGGCTGTCCCATCTAATGGACACATCTTGGGACACTGAGGGGCAATGTACCATGGCCAATCCATCTAACCTGCACCTCTTACGACATAAATAAAAATAAATTTCATAAAATGAAAGTTTCCTCTGGCTAATGTATGAAATCAAGGATCAAATAGTGATGTGGATTCATTATTAAATAGGGGAGTGAGTGCCTGACAGATTTGCTAAACCTCATAAAACTGCATAAAGTAGTTTAGGGTGAGTAACCCAGCTTTGATTCAGGGTTTGAACAACATTAAGATTACAACCTTCATAGATCCTTTCACCATGCTGTTCATTAGTTGGGAGGGAAATGTTGACTTTGGATGGAAGTTGCTGGAAAATCTTACCTGCAGTCCAATCAGGAGAAGATACGTGGTTTGGTGTCTACCATGACACTGAAAAATGCAAGCAGAACTGTCAGAGGTTCTGCACCTTTAACAAGCAGAATCACTGCTGGATGTTGTGTGTCATTGCTTTTGTTTTCTATTATCAACTCAGAATGACATTTCCTTGGGGTGGTTAGATGGACAGAATAGTTTAATTTGCTGTTATTTGTTTGATTATTCTCAAACAGGTAATCCTCAACTTTGGGTGGAACCTTATGAGAACCAGGCAGCATTAGTTCTGGTGAGAAAACTGGCATGGAGCTGTCCACTTCACTGGCTTATTTTCTCTCCAGCTCTTGTCCTTTTAACTGCAGAAAAAGTGTGGGCATTGTTTACACTGTCAGCCTGGCGAGGCAGGGACTCTTAGAGCAGGGAACCTGCTCCACTGAGATTGGGGCATTAATCAGTCCCAGTCGTCCTCCACCTCAGAGCTATTCTTGGCCTCTCCACACCCAGCCTCCACCCCCCCACATCATCCCCACATGCCCCTCCTTCCCCTTCCATCACACATCATCCCTGACACCTTCCCCCCAACTTCACCCCACCATCCCAATCATCCTCAGCATCCCCATTGCTCTCTGTATTTGCTTCCCCCCCCACCCGCTCCCACTACGAATAGATAAGTCCCCACACATTGGGCTCCCCTTAGGGCCAACCCTTGGCACTGCCTGGCTATGTCCCTCTCCCCCAGGGTCTATACTAACCTATGTGTCCCCAGAGGAATCCCCTCAGCAGGTTCACAAATGGGTGAACTTGTTTAAACCATGACACCATGTTGTAAAATCTGGTGAGGCGGGGATAATGGGCATCGCAACAGCAGACAGCGAAAATTGGACATCACAATCTTGCCAGAGAGGTTCTCGTTTTTCAGATATTGTGGATCTTGGGACCCTGCCAGCGATCTCGCGGATGGAGAGTGCACACTCAAGATCCCACCCTTTAATTGATAATTGATTTCTTTACTTTCTAGATAAAATTTGTGGATCTATAATGCCCCAGTTTAGATGTTGCCCCTTTCTCACCATGGACGGAATTTTACTGCCTCCTGCAGGGCATGTAAAATAAGACAGGTGGCGAGCCCACCACCTACCTACAATCCCCAACCTGTACCCCATAACATTGTCAGTGGGTAAAGCATCAGCTTGCCCACCCATCTTAGGCCTATTGAGTCCCTTAGCTGGCCAACTGGCCGTTGTCAGATTATCACGGGCGGGGGAAAAGTGAAGGAAAAAGTCCAATGCATCTTTTTACCACCTGAGGGAAGGAAGGGGTGTCTCCTTCAGAGAGTGCACTATGTGCATTGGGAGCATACCTCTATCCCCAAGATATTACCTCGCTCTGTGCCATCTCCACAGCCTCCAAAACCCAACTCCCCCCCTCCCCCACCACCCCTCCACCCACTGTCTCCCTGCCCAAAAGGTCCAGACATACCTTAATCAGGCATTCATGACACCCATCAGAGGGACTCTGCTGCAGACCTGGCAACAGCTGCTATTTGCTTCTGGCACTGCTGAGATTATGCGACTTCCAGCCGAACAAATTAGCCAGTAGCTCCCGAGTATGGGACCTACTCTCTCTGAACTCACTAAGGCCACCTTCTGTGTATTATTGCTGTGGAGCAGCCTTTTTTTAAATTGGTGGGTTGATGATCAACTTTTCCACTGGGGTGGGGGTCAGCAATATGCCCATCCCCCTCCTCCCCATCCCGCTCCTCCCCATCCCCATAAAACCCAACTCTGCCCTCTTCCCAATGTAAGTCACATTAGGATCTGACATTATGAAAATAGAGAAACATTCAGAGATCCACTATGATTGAAAAGACCTTTGAATATCAGTGAAGCAGTTGTCCTGAATGTGCTATCTGGAACTGACTCAGAAATAACCATAATATAAATGAGTAAGGCCTTCGTAGTTATAAAACTATTTCCTATTCCTTGTTTACTTCTGCCTATCTATTTTAGAATGGAAGTAATATTTGTTGCAGCGATGCAAGAAGAAAATCAATGGCTTCTTCTTCCCAATATTTCATAACTACATACGCAGGTCTACTTTAATCATTGAGGTAAGTGAACAGAGAACAACATGCCCCAAAAGAAGAGGTGGTTGGGGATAAGTCAAATAATTCAGTGAGAAGAGGATTACACATAAAAAGAATATGCTGCTGTTACCCATACAGAAACAAATTCAAATAAGAATTGTACAAAGTTTCAGGAACATTTGCAAATGAGTTGGTGCTTCCGAAAGTTCTTTAATCTGGTGCGAACTTAATCAGTAAATAAGTCTCTTATAATAGAAATTCAAAATAAATTAGATTGGTAAAGGATAAGCAGGGTGTAAAACAATAAGATGAATAGAGAACACGTGGAAATATTGTTGAATGCAATATCTATAGAATACTTTTAAAAAGAAACAAATAAGTGTGTAGTGGTGGCATAGTGGGTGGCACGGTGGTTAGCACTGCTGCCTCACAACACCAGAGACCCAGGTTCGATTCCCGGCACTGACTGTGTGGAGTTTGCATGTTCTCCCCGTGTCTGCATGGGTTTCCTCTGGGTGTTCCAGTTTCCTCCCACAGTCCAAAGATACGTGGGTTAGGTGGATTGGCAATGGTGAATTGCCCGTTAGTGTCCCAGGATGTGTAGATTAGTGGGATAATGCTTGGGGTTGGGGGGATAGGGCCAAGTGTGGGATTGGTGTCAGTGCAGACTTGATTGGCCGAATGGGCTCCTTCTGCACTGTAGGATTTCTATAATCCAGGTCCGACATAAGTATCATATTTAATTGTATATCTGCACCTGTTCTGTTCACTCAATAGCAAAAATGATTCTATCATAAAGTAACATAGAAAAAACATATTTAAGAGAACAATTGAACAATGTGTGCAGCTAATCTTTAGAGGAGGGGTAGCAGCTGACATAGAAGCAATTTGAATAATTAGAGATGTCTGCAGTTTGATCTTGTGAAGTGAATGTCAAGCTAATAAGTTGATAAGATAGAAGCTGAAAGAGGCAGTTACTGGCCTTGAAAAAGAGCACATGCAAAGTAGCTGTCAAAGATACAAAAGGATCCTAAATCTTGAAGAATCCTTCCTGTGGAGACATGACTAGAGAGTTTCTGATGCTCAGGAACATAAAGTTAGGCATTATTTAGGTTCGGTTTTATGACTGAGAAGATCTTATTACATCTGTGCAATGAGTCAGTCTGTTTTATTGATATTTTGGTGGTGTTTTAGGTTTAATAACTTTAGGGCCAATCTTGTGGCTAGGAGTCAAGATGAGTGGAACGGTCTGAGGTGACTTGAGGCTATAATCATGACATTAGTCATACTGCAGAACTGTAGCTGTAACTGTTGATTGGACGCATGCTTATTGCCAAGGTGATAGCTGGAGGAAGTCCTATGTACGACAAGACTGATTTGAACATCTCACGGGGACTATTAGCCAGTCTGTCAGTTTCACAGCAGTGGTTTCCATATTTGCTTTGTGCAGTGCTGCAAAAAAAAACCATACCCACAAGATATTATCAGTGTCAAGGATCAGATGATTGTTCAAATAAACATGCTTACTATATGACAAATGTGTGAATGCAAAGGATAGAAAACTGCTACAAAAACTGTACAAGAGAAATTGGATTGTTTTTGTTTTCATTTGATTCCACTTTTCTATGTTTGGTTGCCTTCGTTGTTTATAAAAATCATAGAAACTCTATAATGCAGAAGGAGGCCATTTGGCCCATCGAGCCTGCACCAACAACAATCCCACCGAGGCC
This sequence comes from Carcharhinus amblyrhynchos, assembly GCF_965287045.1. Lineage (NCBI taxonomy): Eukaryota > Metazoa > Chordata > Chondrichthyes > Carcharhiniformes > Carcharhinidae > Carcharhinus > Carcharhinus amblyrhynchos. The sequence continues at coordinate 57,728,466 of NC_137334.1, forward strand.
CTATCCCTGTAATCCCACTTATTTACTCCACTAATCCCTCCAATCAATGTATCCCGGGACACTTAAGGGCAATTTAGCATGGAGAAAGCACCTCGCCCACACGCCTTTGGATTGTGGGGGGAAACCAGAGCACCCGGAGGAAACTCACGCAGACACGGGGAGAATGTGCAAACTCCACACAGACATTGACCCAAGCTGGGAATCGAAGTCCCTGGAACTGTGAGGCAGTAGTGCTAACCAGTGTGCCGCCCCTTGATGTCATCCCCGAATTGGATTTTATGGCTGTGCTCACCGCAAAACTGGGCATTTACCCGCCTGAGGTCAATGATCTTTGCATGGTCTACCCCCTCACCATCCCCCGTCCCACCCAATATGATTCATGTGACGGACAGGATGGGAAAATTTCCCCCCGCCCCACTTGTCTCATCTTTGGTCTCAAGCTGATTCATATTTTCTCTCAGATGTGCATTCTATCATTGATCGAGTATACATTTAACTTGAATTTGCCATGATCCAGTATTCTTCACAAATAACACAAGAAATTTTAAATTTAGGAATTCAACCATACAACTCTGCTTTTATTTTGTATTGTTCTCTTCACTAAAACAAATTCCTTCCTTTTTTTGGAGAGAGAAGGAAGATTTTTTGGTGCATCATTTAATCTACAAAATTTGGAGTTGTGTTCCTGACAATACAATTGTGTTGCGTGTCTGTTTGTACAGTGGGAAATGTCCACAATCTATGCAGACTTGTATGTTTGTCAGTCAGATCAGGATCTGTTGTACAATTACCTTTAAAGCTTTAGATGACAAATAATGACAGATGTCTCAAGAGACAAATAATAAAAAGATGAAATGCTATTACTTAATGGAAATAAAAATAATTTTAAACACATCTGTTGGACAAAGGTTATGATGCACAGGTTTTAAGCAACCTAAACAGTAAGGTTCTATTTGGGCATGTTGGCAATGATTATAATTGAGACCTAAATGCCACCATGTGTAATTGTTTTCTGTGCTGCTTGAACCATGTGTATTATGCAGTTTATTTCTCTGCTGAATAATATACACCAAATTATGGGAAGCCGGACTTAAAAGATGCATTGACTATATATTACAATAAATTGTTTTTTGAGAAATTATCGCACCACTAACACTGCCAGGTATCATCCCACTAGGCTACCTACAAAATTGGTGCACAAAGTCATTCGGGAGAATCATTTCTCCATCACTCAGCTGAATTGAAACAGAAGTAAATGGGGTGGAAACAGAAGCTTGGTGGACTACTTCCACTGGAAAATGCGGGAGGAAGAAGGACAGATTTTGTGGGACTATACCTCATGTCCAAAAGATGCCTGAAATCCTTCAAAACTCATATTGGATCTGTGATTTTTTTTCACATATCCCTGCAGTGTCTTTGCATATGTTAACTCGGGGGCTAATTCTTTTCCTGAAAATGGGACTGCATTGTGCTGAGCAGCCATTGTGATTGCTCCACTTTGGTTTTCTTCCCAGGGACGCAGCTTAACAGGGCAAGAAAGAGGGTAAATTTTCTCTGCAAAACAAAATTTCATGCAGACTCAGGGGGTAGCAGAAATGTTCCTTCAGGCTCCAATGAAAAAAAAATGCATAGGCTTTCCTTTACAGTTCACCTCTCCTCAACCCAAGTTGTGTCTGCAGGTCATTTTGAGCGAGAGAGTGGAAATTGCTAAAGCCTATGTCCATAGCTGTGTTAGGACACTTAAATAGCATCTGTGGCTTGGTGTCTTTATGCTAATGATGTCTAAGGTACAATTTCAATCAAGCCAGTGCTTTCAGCTGTTTGTTGCACACTTGTTTTGCCCCAGAAAGTGATGCAAGTCTTCTTCAAACTGCTTATGTAAAATCTTATTTCAAAAATCAATTGCCAAAACTGTGATCAGTTTGCATTTTTACTTCCAGCCTTCTGGAATACAAGTTGGGCAGAGTGAGAGTGAGGTTTCAGAAAGTATCATCCAAACCTGCAAAATGGAAGGTATTATAAAGTATTTTTCCAAAGCATTGGGAGAATTAAAGTCCCATGAATCGTAAAAGTAATGGAACTTTCTTCATTTTCATGGCTGAGGTGGTTAATGGCTTTGTTAAGTGGAACTATATATTTGTCAGGTTTATATATACAGCCTGCAGATGTGTTTGTTGTTAAACAGGAACCTGTTTCCATAGAGTTTTAACTGGACGTCTCTAATGGGCTGTGATTAGTTAGTGTGCTTCTTACCTTCTCGTAAACAAAACCCCAAGGGGCAAATGAAACTTTGTATATTCACAACAGAAAACAAAGGAAGCTAACCTAACGGCTCCCTTCCATATATTGCCACAATAATAATTAATGGTCAAATTTCTTCCAAAACAGGTCATTTGCTTTCCCCATTGGGGTGGAATCTAACAAGCCAAACTGATGCTGCTAATTTTAATCATCCTTTCACTTTAACCCCTTGAGGAGAACAGCTAGTAAACCTACTAACTGGGCTGCAGCAATGTTTTTCAGGCTTGACTACAGGGAGAACCCTCAGAAAATGTCTTTAACCGCTTTGCAAATAGTGCATATTCATGAATGACTCCTTCGCAAGCTTCTGAAAAATTGTAGAAACTTTCCCCAAAAAAGTATTTAGCAGCTAAAATGTTGGTATAGGTCAACAAATACATAAAGTGCATAACTTGTATGAAAGGAAAATACAGAAATATGATAACATATGGACATTTGGGATCATCTCGTGGATGTCATATGAGTTGGGGGTCTGAATTTTGAAAACATATTTTAGCTCTATACTTTTGAAAATTACAAACACTTTTGAAAATTACAAATAATTTTGCTCTATTACACTTTTCCATATTTCACTTTCCATAAAAAAGAGGTTATATAAAGCCAGTAGAGTAGAAGTTATTGTTGCTATTCGTGGCAAAAGGATATCTACTAATACCATCAAGCTTAATTTTCAACTTGATGCAGACATGTTGTAAACTTGTGATAGCTTTACTTATTGTTGCAACACCTGCCTGATCATTCATTTCTTTTAACACACAGCTACTGCCAAACAATTATTAAATGTTCTTAAAAAATTTAACTAAAACTATCCAGTATCCCTAATACTGAGCACTTAATATAGACTGATCCTTCAATGCATCGTTGAGTGCTATAGAGAGGAAGTACTCTCTATTGGCTGCAGTGCTAAACTGAATCCTCTTCTTCCTATTCAGTGGGACAGCAAATATTCCCTGGCACTATTTAAAGAAGAACAAGGAAGTTCTACAAATATCATGATGTGGCGATGCTGGCGTTGGACTGGGGTGGGCACAGTAAGAAGTCTCACAACATCAGGTTAAAGTCCACCAGGTTTATTTGGAATCATGAACTTTCAGAGCACCACCCCTTCATCAGATGAGAGGAATGGTGCTCCGAAAGCTTCGTCACTCACCTGACGAAGAAGCAGCACTGCAAAAGTTTGTGACTCCACATAAACCTGTTGGACTTTAGCCTGGTGTTGTGAGACTTCTTACTCTACAAATATCACAGCATATCACCAACATTTATTTCTAGATTGATATAGGGTTAGACCTCAGGCACAAGGACCATATAAAGGAACAAATGGCCTATGTGCTTATTGATGTCTGGCATATTTGAGCTCCTCTTGTTTCAATAATGCCAAAAGTGAGTTTTAAGGTAACCCACTGTACATGTTCACCTCTGGCTGAGAGGTGGCTGAGGAGATAAGACACCCCACACTTTACATACAAGCAAGGAGCAGGAGTAGGCCATTCAGTCAGTCGAGTCATTTAATAAGATCATGGCTGACATGATAGTAATCTCAAATTTGCATCTTGCCTACTCCCGATAACCTGTTGCCCTCTTGCCTACCAAGAATCTATCCACCTCTGCCTTAAAAATATTTAAAGAATTTGCTTTCACCACCTTTGAAAGTGAGTTCCAAAGACTCATGACCCTCTGAGTGAAATAGGTTTGCCTTGTCTGCGTTTTAAATGGGTGACCCCTAGATCCAGATTCCCTTACATTTTGCAATGAAAGCCCTTATCCCTCAGCTGGAAAGGCTACAGACACATGAAAAGTTTATCAAAAGAGCGTGAAATTCAACTGGAATTGAAGTTCAGCAGGACAGCAACTCTTCAAAGAGTTATACCTTGGCAGGAATATTCCCAAAAATTGGCAGTGTTGTTTCGATGAGAAAAGCGGTGTGTTTCCCTCCACAGAAACACAACAGTTTTCCCTCCAGATCCTACAACACTGCCCAAAAAAGAAAACAAGGAGGTATGTTTCATGCTGCCATGCAAGGAAGTGCAACCTCAGCTTGCCAGCAAAACCCAGATGCACTGAGATCAGGGCAGCCTTTAAAGATGGTGCTCCGATCATAATAGGAATAAACTCGTCCGCCTCAGTCCACCAGGGAGGTCTCAGAGGCTCCCCACTGCTAATCAGAGTCGGCACTTCTCTCGCTTTCCCACCGCCCTCCCCGCCCCCACCAATCATCTGTTCTTTCCCACACCACCAACCCACACAGTTGGAGTTGGCACGCCTCTACTACTCAAGAACCATTGCATCCCCGCTCCTCCATCCACTCTTGGCACTCAACCAGATCTGAATGAGTTCTCCCCTTCTCAATAAGACTCTCGCTAGGGCCCACCTCTTGGCACAGATTAACACTGCCAGGTTGGCATGGGCATGGTGCCAATGGGCAGTACCGGGGGCATTGCCAGACCACTGCCTGGCCATGGTCTCCTCCTCTGGGTGCTATACTCACCTTTACCCCTCATGACCCCCCCACCCTGGGGAGACCCCTACAACAGCTTCACTTCTCGATCAACCTGTTGTAAATGGCACTGGCATGACGTCACACTGAATATCCAGTAAGGGGGGAGGAAGCCCAGGAGAGATTGCTCATGAATGACTTGCTGGTGTATTAAAATTAGCTTCCTGGAGTCCTGTGGCATGTTTCACACCACTCGAGGGCCTGGCAGATCGGAACATGGAAACTCACCGGCATGAATCACTCTTTCTGGATTTCGAGCACACACTGGCCATCGTTTTTACAGACAAAGAGCATGGGCTCAATATCACACTCCGCAGTCACTAACAGGAAAATGATGGTGTTAACAAGCACATGCTCTGACTGATCACAATGGCACAGTGAGTATGCATGAGCGACCCTGTTCCATTCCTGTACAGGAACTGCAGAAGCTTCTGCAGGATTGGTGGATCCGAGTTGGAGCTGAAGGCCATTTTTATAATATAGACACAGCTGGTGCAAGCTGCACAATGCAAAATCCGTGCATTCACTTACGCTGATTGTACCTAACTGAAATTGGGAAGCTTGTTGCAGATTTCAGAAGCCAAGTTCCTCATTATTACACACATTTCTAGCAAGGCTGATCAAGCATAGCACAAACCTAACTGAAAACTACTGCACCCTCTCAAATAGAAGTTATTTGCTTTGCATGTGGTGGATACCATGGAATAACAATCAGGTGCTCAGGATTTCAGTCTACTCTTCAGGTACTTCTTAGTGGGTCAGTGATCATGGGAGCAGAAGTTAGCCCTGATCTTCTAAGGACTATCTCATAGAATCATAAGAACATAAGAAATAGGAGCAGGAGTAGGCCATCTAGCCCTTCGAGCCTGCCCCGCCATTCAATAAGATCATGGCTGATCTGTCGCTGCTCAGTTCCACTTTCCCGCCCTCTCCCCATAACCCTTAATCCCCTCTCTTATCAAAAACCCATCAACCTGCGTCTTAAAAATATTTAGCGAGGCAGCTTCCACCACTTCAACGGGCAGAGAATTCCAGAGATTCACCACCCTTTGAGTGAAGAAGTTCCTCCTCAACTCCGTTCTAAGGCTCCGTTCTAAGGAATCATAGAATCTCTACTGTGCAGACAGAAGCTATTCAGCCCATCGAGCCTGCACCGGCAACAATCCCACCCAGGCCCTATCCCTGTAACCCCATATATTTATCCTGTTAATCCCCCTGACACTGAGGGACAATTTATCATGGCTAATCCACTTGCACATCTTTGGACTGTGGGACGAAACCAGAGCACCCACAGAGGAAACCCACGCAGACACGGGGAGAATGTGAAAATTCCACACAGTGACCCAAGCCAGAAATTGAACCTGGGTCCCTGGCATTGTGAGGAAGCAGTGCTAACCACTGTGCCACCATGCTGCCTCTTCAAATCATGTCATCACTTTGTACTGTTGCATAATGAAAGCACGATGGTTATTTCTTGGATACTAACCACTGGTGTTCATAATGTAATCTTTGGTCAGATATTACATTGAATGCAAATGGGCTCTGAGGCTGTGTAAAGCTGTGATAGGTGATAAATGCCCTATGAGATGCCTTGCACTCAGAATTCTTTTATCCATTAAAAGCACTACACCCTGCTTGCTGACCACCAGCAAACGCTGAAGATGTTTTCAAAAGAGAAAATGCTGGAAAATCTCTGGCAGCATCACTAAGGAGAGAAAAGAGCTAACTTTTTGAGTCCAGATGACCCTTTGTCAAAGCTAAAAGGCATAGAAAGTGGGAGATGTTTATACTGTAGGGCAAGGGAATGAAAGATGACTCAGAATGAAAGATAGCACAGAAACAAGGGGAAAGGATCCTAATGGCAGTCCATTGAGAGGTGGCAGCAGGTGGTCAGGAAGGCTAATGGGATGCTGGCCTTCATAGCGAGGGGGATTGAATATAAAAATAGGGAGGTCTTGCTGCAGCTGTATAGGGCATTGGTGAGGCCGCAGCTGGAGTACTGTGTGCAGTTTTGGTCGCCGTACTTACGCAAGGATATTTTGGCCTTGGAGGGAGTGCAGAGGAGGTTTACTAGGCTGATACCAGAGTTGAGGGGGTTGAGCTATGAGGAGAGGCTGAATAAACTAGGCTTGTACTTGTTAGAGTTTAGAAGCATGAGGGGAGATCTCATTGAGACATATAAGATGATGAATGGGATGGATAGGATAGAGGTGGAGAGACTCTTCCCGCTCAGAAAGGACAGTAGGACTAGGGGTCACAGCCTCAAGATAAAGGGGGTGCGGTTTAGAACGGAGTTGAGGAGGAACTTCTTCACTCAAAGGGTGGTGAATCTCTGGAATTCTCTGCCCGTTGAAGTGGTGGAAGCTGCCTCGCTAAATATTTTTAAGACGCAGGTTGATGGGTTTTTGATAAGCGAGGGGATTAAGGGTTATGGGGAGAGGGCGGGAAAGTGGAACTGAGCCACGACAGATCAGCCATGATCTTATTGAATGGCGGGTCAGGCTCGAAGGGCTATATGGCCTACTCCTGCTCCTATTTCTTATGTTCTTATGTTATGTTCTTATGAGAGAATAGAAATTGTGAATGGCCAAACTGCAGAGAAGCTGAAATCAGAGGATAACCTGTGACAGATGAAGATGTGGAGAGAGGGGGGAGATGGGTGGGAGAGAGGTAAAATTGAAAAAAGGGGAAATGGGAAGCAAATGGAGAGAAAGGGTAATGAAAAGTGGATAAAATAAGGGGAAAGAGTGGGAGGGAACAAAGAAAGGCAATAAAGAAATAAAAGGCAGAGGACAATTAAAAGTTAAATAAAATGAAAACAAAGGAGTAGAAGTTGAGGTAGAGCTCATCATCTGAAGTTGTTGAATTCGATGTTGAGACGGGAAGGCGGTAATGTGCCTAGCTGGAAGATGAGATGCTGTTCCTCCAGTTTGCGTTGAGCTTCACTGGAACATTGCAGCAGGCCAAGGGCGGACATGTGGGCGTGGGAGCAGGATCATGTGTTAAAATGACAAGAAACAGGAGGGTCAGGGTCCTGATTGCACACAGACCAAAGGTGCTCAGCAAAGCAATCACCCAGTCTATGCTTGGTCTCTTCAATATCGAGGGGATTACATTGGGAGCAGCGAATGCAATAGACCAAATTGAAACAGGTTTTCCCTTGTAAACATTAAACTTGTTGTTTGCTCAACATGTATGCACTATAGGCTGCCTGATGTGACAGATGGTTCATGGGCTAGTTAGCTTCAGAACTTCATGCTGTGACAATGGTCATTTTTATTGGACAGAGATGGCTCTGGTAGATCTCTATGACAACCTGCTATGTGAAGCAGAGGCAGAACCAGGTGTCACCCACCATTTTCAGTTCTGCATAGAGCAGTCTGTGAATGTGGATCCAAGGTAATGATGTTTTTGGATAAAATGGTCTAGATGTAATTGCACTTGCATCTGTTGGCACATTATAAACTTGTCTTCTATATCTCAATTACACAAAGCTCCCAAAGGAATATCTACTCTCACCAATTTAATATAACTTGAAAGGCAGCAGCGGTTAAAAATCATGAAGGAAGCAGAACAAAAAAAAATCAATTAATGGTGGACATCCCATCAAAATAAACTAATACACAGAACAAAATGCAAAATAATTAAATTGCCAAAATGGTTAAATTTCATCTCTGAATTAGACAGGTCCAAGTTCAATAATAGCAAAATACTATGAATGCTGGAAATCTGAAATAAAAGCTGGAAATGCTGGAAAATCTCAGCAGGCCCGGCAGCATCTGTGGAGAGAGGAACAGAGTTAACATTTTGAGTCCCTTTGACAACTTCTTCAGAGCTCAAGTTCAAGCCTCACTCCAAGCTTTGAACACATTGTCTAGGCTGATACATCACTGTAAGTGCTACATTGTTAGAGGTGCTGGGTCTGCAGTTAGTTGACGGTAGCAGTTTTGTATGGGCTCGCAGCAAATCGGCAGCCAAGTTTTTACTATGCCAACTTTTTTTTCATTGACTTTGGAAAATACTGCCAAGATTTTTACTTTCAAACCAAGTTAAGGCAACAGTGTGAGTAAAAAAAAGTCTCAAAAAAGAACTTGGACCTTGGGTCAATGATCTCCAGCAGGAAGAAGGTTAGGTACCGTGAAAAATTGGCTGCCAATTCACTGTGAACTCATTTCAGCTGCTGGCATAGACGAATTTCACCCTTGCTGTCTTTTAGATTATCTATGATCGTGTCATAATTCAGGTACTTGAGAAAGGTTCAAACCACCTTTTCAAAGAAAACCAACAGATTCTCCTAGTGTTCTGGCTAAATAGTCATTCCCCAATCAATACCATAAAACAAATACACTCAGTTGGATATATATCCCATTTTCTGTTTGTGAGAAATGGTATGTAAATTGTCTGCTGCATCTGTTAAAAAGCAACGATATTCGATATTCCATGTAATTCACTGACTCTGAAGCATTCTGGGACATTTTGAGCATGTGAAAGATTCTGCAAAATACAGGACAAAATATTTTTGCCAGCTATTGTAAGTTTCAAAAGCTTATTTAGACAGACCAGCTCACAGAACTCTGCATGCAACTCATTTTGTATGGGTAAGAATCATGCTGTCGAATCTCAGAATGGCTAAAGGATTGTATGAGACCTTTGGCCCACTGTGTCTGTTTTCACCTGCTGAAAGAGCAATTAACTTAATTTTTCCCCAAAGCCCTGCAATTCTTTTCTTTTCATATAATCATCCAATTCCTTTTTGAAAGCCTCAATTTATCCAGCCTTCCCCCACACTTTCAAGCAATGCATTCCAGACCCAAGCCATTCGTGTTGCCATTGCTTTTTTGTCAATTATCTTAAATCAGTTGTGACAACCAGAGAAAAATTTGTATTTTCTTTAAAGTCCATGGAATCTGTAATAGTTTTTAAGAATGTTTGGAAATTACTTTGAAGAGGTTGCATAAATTGTAAAAGAATCAATTATAATGTTCTTGCATAATAAAAAGTATATTGGCCCATATGACCTGGCAACCCTTGACCAGGACACAGTACCAATAGGAAGGAAGTTCAGAATTAAGTATTGTGAGTAGCAGACACAAATGAGAGCTGCAGAGAAAAAGGAGAGCTATAAGCAGATGAGCTGAGGGTGAATGCAATCTGTACACAAATTCAGTTCACAAAAACAAAACAGATAGAGAATTCTGGTGAGTTGAAGAAGCAAATCACTCTCAGGGAGAGTTCAATTTTTCTGTTTGGCAGAAAAAGAAACAGGAATTCTTGGACGCATTGTGCAAGCTGGCTAAAACCTGGAAATCTGTGTGAATAGCTCGGAGCTGAGAAAGAGCTGGGTGTTTTCCCAGAAGTGGCCAAACTGTGAAGCAGGGTTATCAGTTGGTCAATTGAATAGGATTTCTAGAAGGTCACACCATCCGGACAGTTGTGATTTGAGGGAGAGGGCATTCATAGAAATGTAATAAGTGTACCCCTGAAACTGGAAGGTGAAAGCTGTTGATGGATAGGATGTTGGACCTACCCTATGTGAATAAAGACCAGCATATTGTGAAACGGTGTAGCTATGTGGTGTCACATTTTTGCAGGGATTGATACAAATGTTTGCTGTTGCTTAAGACACGTCTATTTTGAATTGACTATTCAAAGTGAAATTTACCTTTTCATTTGAAGTATCATTTGCCTGATAATTCACATTTAATTAGGGTTGATTCAGATTAAAGTAAAAGCTTCAAAAAGTGAAATCTTGTTGGTAATTAGGATGAATAGGGTGTAATATATTAAGAATGACAAAATAATGGCACATTAGAACTAATCACCATTATAGTGACATGGCTAGAAGGCACACATTACATTCAGGAAGGCAGAGAGAATGTGAATGGAGGAGGGATACCCTGGATAGTAAAAGATGATTTACGGACATTAATGGGAAAGGATCTAGGCCCATCAAGTTGACTTAGTATGGTTGGAAATTAGGAATAGCAAGATTCAGAAAACACTGGTGGGATTGGATTTTACGCCCGCCAACAATCGCTCCACTGCTGGGCTGTACATTAAACAATAATTTTATAGGAGATTCTAACAAAAGCAAAATATTTGCCATCAACAAATTTGTGCTGATTTTCCTTAACAAACCTGCACTTGCCCAAGCGACTTTTGTCCCAAATGATCATTTCTAACATTTTCCCTAACCTAACAAGATGAAATTGGCTGGCCTGTAATTGTTGGGTTTAATTTTATTTATTTGTTAGTGCCACAAGTACGCTTACATTAACACTGCAATGAAATTATTGTGAAAATCCCCCAGCTGCCACACTCCGGCACTGGTTCAAATACACTGAGGGAGAATTTAGCATGGCCAATGCACCTAACTAGCACATCATTTAGCCTGTGGGAGGATACCAGAGCACTCAGAGGAAACCCACACAGACACAGAGAGAACATGCAGACTCCACACAGACAGTGACTCAAGCCTATAATCGAACCTGGGTCCCTCTTGCTGTGAGGCAGCAGTGCTAACCATTGTGCCACCACATCTTTTTTGAATAACATTTGCAAATCTCCAAATCTCTGGAACCATCCTACAGTTTGATGAAGACTGGAAAATTATGGTCAGTGCCTCTGAAATTTCAAATCTTATTTCCTTCAGTGTCCTCGAATGCAGCTCATCTAGCCTTGATGCCTTATCAACCACCAGTGCAGACAGCCTATCTAACACAACCTATTTGCTAATTTACAACCCTTCAAGTGTTAAGCTTTGTCTAAGATTGTAAGATTTGGCATGGGACCTGTTTGAAGTAATTATTCAGTTTAATATGAAACTCATGCAAGTCTGTAGTGTGGCCTAATTTTCACCGCAAAATAGATGGTATAAAATGCAAGCATGCGAGGTCATGCACTTGAGTTTACAATTCAAACTATCATCACCAAAGAGTCTTGCACCACTGCCACTTTGTTGGATTAATTAGTCCTCTGATCTACTATGGTTGCAATGGGAGTTTTTGATCTTTCAATATTGGCCAGAATTCTCCAGCAGTGGTGAGTTTCCTGGTGATGTAGTGTGGCTGCAAATTACAATGACAGTGGCAGGACTAGAAGGTCCCACCACCAGCCAATGGTGGGCTGCCTCTATCTGTCCAGACATCCACTGCTGGGAGGCAGGAGAATTCTGGCCATTGTGCTAAAATTCGATTGCTCAGGTTACGTATGGCAGTATCATTAGTGGGAAATAACTAATCATGGACAAATGATGCCTTGAACCTCATCTTAGAACTCGGCACTATTGCTTTCAGCAAGAAGAAATCTCAAACTTGTATTTTGCTGGAGGATTTACCTGCAATTGGTTGACTCAGAATACTGGAATGGTGATGTCTTGTTTATGATAAAATATAGCATTTAGTCTGTGCGAAGAATTTAACTGGGTGGACTGGATTCCCTTTCCTTATTCAGTATTTATGCGCTATTTGGCAAGCCTATAAATTTATAATTGATCCTAAGATAAGGGAATATGGTTTGGGCTTTCCAATGGCAGAATTTTTACTGCTAAGGGGCAAAACAAGGGCTGGTTAAAGCCCCAAAAAGTGAGGTCAGGTCAGAAAGCCGACATGTTGCTTTCTATCTTCAGATTTAACACATGCAGGTTTGCAGATGAGCATGAAATCCCTGTGGAATCCTCAAATAACTAATTGAAATATTGACAGAAGCAATTAACTCAGCAGTTAAACCCCCATCCTGGCTTTACCAGCCAGCAGACAGGTTTCTTGAACTCACCAGGGTTAACCAGATAAAGACACAGTGGTATGTGGTGCTTCAGTGAAACTGACAGCGAAGCCTTCACACAGTGAAACTGAGGAATCCAGTCATGCCCATTTGAAAGACACTTCTTCTCAGCAAGCTCTTTCACTCTTTGAGAGGTGATTTCCAACTTCTTGAAAGTCAATTCTGAAGTTCTGCTCTGAACTTCTCTCACTTTGAGCTGCTCTTCACTGCAGCATGGGAGCTGCAAATGCGGCTCTTTCTTGGCGCCTCTGGTGAAGAACAGAAGGAGCTGCACCACCAACGTCAACAGCACCAGAAACAGTGAGTGCAACATCAGCAGCAGTATCATCCCTTTCCTCAGCCAATGTCACTCCACAGGACAAAGGAGGTTTAGTTTGAAAGAGATGTCGCCCCCAACACAGGTCGACAGACAGAGAGGATCAGCTCCCTTGATATATATGAACACCAAAGCCTCATAAGGTGATAAGTCATTGCTCATTTTTTCAGCCTCCTCAGACAAGGCCTCCTTCACAGTGGACTAGACGGGCATGCATTACTAAGGTGGCTATCACCAGCAGCCATACTCTCTGTTGCCACTGCGCCCCCTCCTCCCACTCCAGCTTTCTGCTCCTTCCTGGAGTTCTGGACTCTCATCACATGCATGGAGAGAATAGTGAGAGTGTGAGAAATGGATCATGTTGAGAGGATGGAATGGCAGCATTTTTGCAGAGTGACTCTAAGGCATGAGTATAATTGTGTGAGTGTTGGCTGTTCAGGTAGGGGTATGGGGAGGTTTCTGAAGTGAGAGGCAGTAGCATGAAGCAGGAAGATGTGTCTAAGGACTGTTGTGCAGGCAAATGCTGAGAAATTAAGAGTTTGGGGCTTGGCACCTGAAAGTATTATGTCACTCATTTTTTGCACCCTCGTGAGGTTGAGACATTTGCTTTTAACAAATGGACACTCCTTCTATTGCCGGAGCCATGCCTTAAGCAGGACTGTGGCAATAGACCTCGTATGCAGCATTGCTGAAGATTAAAATACACTTGCCCAAATTTTTGCGTATACTCTACATCACCTATCGCTTGTGACTGGGGGAGCAAGCCTCGTAACATTCTGTACCCTGACTCCAACAGACAACCTAGGGTTCATTGTTCCGTTTTATATGTGAAGAATGGGCATTCATATGTTGTAGCAGAAGGTTGCTATAGAATTATGGAATTATACATTAGTGTGGGATACTATCCTTGTAATGGGTAAGGACAGGCAGTGGCACAGTGGTATTGTCATTGGATTGGTAATCCAGACCCAGGGTACTGCTCTGGTGACCTAGGCTCAAATCCCACCACCTCAGATGGTGAAACTCAAATTCAATAAAAATCTGGAATTAAAGGCCTAAAAATGACCATGAAATCATTGTCAATTGTTGTAAAAATCCACCTGGTTCACTAACTGCCTTTAGGGAAGTAAATTTGCTATCCTTACCCAGTCTGGCCTCCATGTGACCCTAGGTCTATTGCAATGTGGTTCAATCTTAAATGCCCCTTCAAGGGGAATTAGGGATGGATAATAAATGCTGACCCAGCCAGCGATGCCCACATCCCATGGACAAATGGTTGCAAATTGATAGATAATTTAGGTCTATGGGACACAAAACATGGTAGTGTCCCAGCCTGGACTGATTGAAAAACAATTCTTCCTGTGAAATAACAGATATTCTAACATGCCTTTTCCAGTGCAAATATATGAGCCATGTTTATACACCTTCAAAAAAGATTCCTGTCAATCTAATGATCAATAACAATCTGAGAGAAGGGGGGAAATCCATCTTTCTTGTGAATTAGAAGTGATCCTTCGATAATGTTACATTGGGTGATGGAAATGATTAATAGTCTTGACACTTCTCAACAATATTATCTAAACAACACTTTGAGAAGAGAGAATTCCTAATTACAAGTGACAGCTTTCTGCATTAGGATTCACCTTTGCACAAGGATAGCGTGTGACTCGATTGACAGCAGCTAATTTCATGCATGAACTTAATATGAGGCTAATGCTAGCAACTTCATTTTGCGCTATTATTGATTCAGAATCCCGAGGTGTAAGGTGGTAAGTCGACAACTTATCCTGCAGCAATAAATATTAATTCCCTTTTGATTTATATTTCCACTTGCTTGCCAACTTCTGTTTTGGAAATGTATTTCCAACATGGTCATTAACATCTGCTCATAGTACAAAATGCTTCATGTGCTAGCTGCTTACTATAAGAAATTCTAGCATGCAATGACCTTTGGTAGTGGGTGGAATCCTTCTTGTTCAAATAAAGAGAAAAACAAGCTTAGGCAAAAAAAAAACACAAGCTTTTATCCTGGATGTTCTGCAGCAAATTATACTCGAACAAACAACTGGAAGGGCAAGCTAGGTCCAAACCATTATCTTACTCTTGCATGGCTGAATAACAGGTAAAAAAAAGAGTAGGATGGGATTTAAATCTACTAGAGTGGAAGGCAGAACAGTAAGAGATGAATAAGATTTCCTGTGCGCAGTCTTCCTTTCTGGCTGACTTTTGTATTTTTACTGAGTTATGTTTTTAACCTGTAGCAGATTTTAAATATATCTTTGCACATACTTTGTATTCAGTACAAAAATGCCACCGTATGTTGTTTTGTTGCTGTGGTAAGTTAAAGGTTTACATGATCCTTAATTGGAATGAAAGGTATAAAGCAAGAAAAAGATTGAACTAGAGCAAGAGGGAAGCACAGATGAAAGAAGAAACTGAATAATGCAGTGAATGAGAAAATTATTAGAGGAAGCAAAGCTGGTAAGCAAAGAGTATTGATAAAACTGATGACCAAGAAATGATAGAATGAAAATTCAGAAGAGAAAGGAGCAATGAGGGGAAGTAATAGGGGAAATGACAGTGCCATGGAATTGTCATTGGACGAGTAATCTAGCTATCCAGGGTAATGCTCTGGGGGCCCATGTTGTAATCCCACCATGACAGATGGTGAAATTTAAAATCAATAAAAATCTGGAATTAAAAGTTGATAAATGACCATGAAATCATTAGTAATTGTTATAAAAATTCATCTGGTTCACTACTATCCTTGAGGGAGGAAATCTGCTGTCCTTACCCAGTTTGGCTGACATGTGACTCCAGATTTTCAGCAGTGTGGTTGACTGTTAAATACATTAAGGGATGGGCAATAAATGTTGGCCCAGTCAGCGATGTTACATCCCATGAACGAATGTAAACAAAAACTGAAGCGCAGTGAAAAAGGAAAAAATGTTGATTTTTTAAAAATGTAACAGAAAAGACCGGAAGATTGCTATACAGGGAAACAATTGATAAGCAGATAAGAGGAAAACATAAGATGACATGAAATAAAAACATAGAAACTAGAAGAAGGAGTAGGCCATTCGGCCCTTTGAGCCTGCTCCGCCATTCATTTTGATCATGGCTGATCATCAAATTCAATATTCCGATTCCCCCTTCCCCCCATATCCCTTGATCCCTTTGGCCTCAACAGCTATATCTAATTTCTTCTTGAAATCAGACAACTTTTAACCTCAACTACTTTCTATGGTAGTGAAATTTCTCCTCACCTGAGTTCTAAAAGGTTATTCCTTTATCCCTTATTCGTAAACAATGACCTCCTAGTTTTGGACTCCCCCACCATTGGGAACATTCTTTTTGAATCTACCCTGTTAGAATTTTATAAGTTTCTATAATAGAGGGAAAAAAATTACTTTAAAGGGATCTACAAATTAAAGCAGTTTATTTCATTTGTTTGAGTTGGGGGTGGGGAGGGGGGGTGGGACGGGGTCGTGGGTGGTACATCCTTGGGTCACAGTATTATCAGTTTTATATCAAAATGATATGGTTGATGATACAGAACAATATCAAACTGGCATAATAACTAGGCAGTTAAGTCAGTGAGCTCACTCCCTTGTGCACTGAAATGCACATTTTATTTAATGCTTTTGAAGTTCATGAGAGATTGATGAACGTGTGCTGGCTCCCAGTGTTTACACTGCTAAATTTAGCTCATTTACCTAGCAGTAGAAATGTATGCATTTTGCCTAGATGTACAACTCTACCACCAGGATACAAAATATAATTTAGCAATGTAGACACATGGAATGAACACATGGATATTGGCCCTTATCAACCAAAAACACACAAGTACTAAATATAAAAAAGGTTTAAAGTAAGAGATGCAAAACAAATACTCACACAGTCTGAAGATACACCAGACATATTATAAATCCTATATACCAAACCACATTTTAAACACGGACTACTTGGGACATTGTGGGCTACATTTAATAGGGCACTGGAGTCCCCTCCCCATCACCCCATCCCCCCACTCCTACCCTAAGTGAATAACTCAGAGGCAAGCCGACCCCCACTCTGACAGCTCAACCCACATGCATTTAATTGATTTTGGAGGAGTGTTAATTTGTTTAGGGTGTGACTTCTGCCCCTGCAGGATGCAGGACAGCTATCAGCCAATCAATTGGCTGGCAACCCCTTAGTTCCAGTAGTGCCATTGGGACAGTGGCCATAACCAATGCCGAGGAGCTGAAGCTGAAGTGAAAGGTGTGTGTGAGTATGTGTAAGGGGGCTTGGAGAAGTGGGATAGGGATGATGAAAGAATATTGCTGGAGCCAGGCTGGCAGGCACCAGCAAAGGGCAAAAGGTGAGGTGGGAAATAGGGTCGATTTGTCCGAGTGGGTGGGCAGTCAGGGATATGCAAGAGCTGTCTAAGGGGTCCAGGGTCCTGGTTAAGGAGGCACCCAGCATCCACCCCCACCACTTGACTGCCCAGCACATGCATTGGGAGCTGCCAGGCTGGACACTTGACATGGGCCTCCCCAGCAATGGTTAAATCACATTGGTAGCTGGAAGCGATCCTTAATTGACCACCTTGCTTAATGATAGAGGAAAGAAGATGATCCTGTCCATTCTCTCATGCATTAAAAATTAGCCACTAGAATCCAGTGCTCTGGATATGCATCCAAGTTACACACCTAGCTCTTCTTTAGTGTGAACCTTAGTGTGAGGTACAGTTACTTGTATTATTTTCACTTTAGATAGATAGAAATCTGAGGCCAGTGCCTGTAGAATATCTGCATTTTGGTTTCATACCCTTAAATTCTCAAAGTCCTTTATAATGCTGTTCCAAGTTATTAACCTGAGAACAAATTCAAACCCTAGACTTGGTTTTGGGCAAAAGCAACCTTGAAAATCTATGGTTGACCCAATCTGGTCGAGATTTAACAGATGGTCACTGGTAAAGAATGACAGTTTTATAATGGAGAAAACCAGCACATGACATTTTAATTTTAAATATAAACATGCATCACAGAAATTTAAATTTTCCTTCTCTCGGTACTGCCACCTCACAGTAGTGGTAAGGGGTAGTCTCAGACATGCTCATAATTAAAAAAATCTTGATCTTGAATATTTTAAAGGAATGTATGATCTGGAATTATATTAAATACCAGAGACAATCACAGTTCTCATATGTTTAGCCCATTTATCATTTAATTTTCTGATAGGTATTGTAAACTACAGATGTAGTAACAAGGGGTACCCAAGGAAATCACCATTTATCATTTCCTTATTGAAAAGACTAACCCTGCCCAAAACAAATATACTACCATCAAAAAAAATACACAGAGTAATTCATATATCTATCCAGGTGACTACTCAGATCATTCTATTTACCAACGGTGGAAATTCATTGTTAATGCTTTCAAAGAATTTAGTTTTTATATTTCATATAATTTCAGAATAAAATCTCAATTCTTGTTACTCAGCCATTGATGCAGGCTACATTGCCAGCTATGCTTTGTACAATACCATTAAGGAGAGCTGTGCTCATCACAGTTGTGGGTGTTAGGAAGGTGTAGGTCGGTGTGTGAACTTGCTCCCACATTCAAAAATGTACTTATAAAGTGCCCAAGTGAACCAAAAGACCACCTCAGAGTATGTAAAGGTGACTTTACACCAGCCCGGACTTATACCTGGTACACTGGTCAGATCAGCACCTGGAAGTGAACTTACAATTCTTAGCTTTAATGTGGTCAGGAAGCAAATCATCAAACTGACACCCAAGGTGAGATTTTCCAGTCCTGCCCATGGTGGGAGCCAGCACAGGGGGAAACCATAAAATTTGGAGAGCAGCCAAAAGTTTGTTGACTTTGGGTGGGAATTTCCGACTGGCAGGACTGGAAAATCCCATCCCTGCACATTTGATGAGCAACCAAAACAATTTTCTATCAGAGCCACAAGTTGTGTTTCTATTTTGTGTATTAACATTGTTAAAAAAAGAATGAGGTCCTTCACAGGAGTATTATGAAGCAAAGTCTGACACCAAGCTACATAAGGTGATGTTATGGCAGCTGACTAAATGATTAATTAAACAGCTAGGTTTTAAAGGAGGGTTTATATGATCAGACATACATGTGTTATTATTATCAGTAGCAGCACTGAGGGCCTTGGCACTGAAAACACAACCATCAACAGTAGAGTGATTAAAATCTGGGATGTGCAAGAAATGAGAATTGAAGGAGTGCAGAGATCTTGGAAAGTTGTAGGGCTGCAAGAGATCATAGGGAATGCTGATGGTGGGGACAATTTCTTTGAACCCATGACAACTGGATTCAAAGAAATATCTGCCTGCCTCATACAGTGGAATTTCCCATCGCCGTGTATTTATACAATAATTGCAAAGGTTCATCAAAAGGTTACCCTCCTATAAAAGAAAGAGATAACTTTTTGTACTTTCAGAGAGCATTTTTCTTACTGATTTCTACTTGGATGGTTTGGCTGAGTGCCAGCCACTTCAATGATCTGAACATCAGACACAATCCAAATAATAATCATTAAATACTGAAAATCATATAAGGCACTAGAAAGTGTTTATTGCCCTTTGCTCACGGTAATCGAAGTAGAATTTGTGTGCCTTCATTAAATAAACATATAGATTATTCAGCTTTTTTTATTATGGGAGTGGAGCACAACGTAAAAAAAAGGAAATGTGTCACGTAAATGCTTAATTTATTAGTATTGTTTATGGCAGATAACACATAACTATGTTAATGGGAGACCCATAATAGCACTTGCATATAATAGTTCCCAATTTTACTGTCCAGTTTAGTTGCTCATGGAGTGCTGGTGCTATGCCCTATCATATATATAACGAAACATTGTTTAGAGAAATAGATTTTAGTTTCCTATAAAGACACAACCCATTAATAGTAAGCAAAAATCCAAAGTTGACTCTTGTCTCACTAGCAAAATATGACCCCAGAAGTAATTTTTTG
This sequence comes from Carcharhinus amblyrhynchos, assembly GCF_965287045.1. Taxonomy (NCBI): domain Eukaryota; kingdom Metazoa; phylum Chordata; class Chondrichthyes; order Carcharhiniformes; family Carcharhinidae; genus Carcharhinus; species Carcharhinus amblyrhynchos. The sequence continues at coordinate 57,748,357 of NC_137334.1, forward strand.
AAAGCATCAATTGACTTTAACAAAATGAATAGAGGATTATGTTTACCATGAGCAGTCACTTTTCATTTATTCCTCATAAATGAGCAAAAAAACTGCCGAAGTACATTTCATCTGCATTATTAGTTCAGCATTGACTTCTGATTAACAATGGTATATACACGTACAGTGCACTTTGCATTGTTTTTGTACTGACACTGGGACTGACATTAAACTTGTGGAAAATTGCACTAGATACATCAACAGAGGAAAATCAAATCAACTTTTTAATATCAATAAATGACAATTCACATTTCATGCTACAGCAGTTAGTTCATGTGATAACTTATCTTCAACTAAATGATTCTCTTGTATATGCATGTACTGGTCCTGATGTTATTTTTAGGATATTAACCTGCACATTCTCAATGCATTTGCTTGAGATGTCTCTCCGTGATACTTTAACTGCGTTGTTTACTTTAAATAGGGTAACACCCTGACTAAAATAGTGGGAAAAAAAACTTTCACATGAAAACATTAAACATTTAAAAATTGGTATGTTAGGGCCAATGTTTAAGCTCCAACAGCTGTCTTCCCTTCACCCACGTACCAGAGAAAATTACATGTTAAACAATAAAGGCTCCCTGAGCAACCACATTGTCAGCAGAAAAGAAGCAACCAATAAAAATAGGTCTCATACTCACAATCAAGAAAGCAACAGCACAATGGAGCTTCCATTGTTTTGAAAAGACATCACACCTTTTATGGCATAATGCTGCATCACTTTACTCCCTAATAAGGATACATGCAAAATGAATTGGTTTGTTAGCCTATTTTAAAATTATTACGGTAACTACATGAGTTGCTACTTTGTAAATGAGTTGCATGCCCCAATATGTGTGATTCAGCTTTTGGCTTGATCAAGCTATGGCAATCCCATTGAGTGTCACAATGAACTACAAGCCATAAATAATTCATTTGTACTCTCAAATCTATTCCTAACTAATATAACACTTTTGGCTCTGTGGTTCAGCATTATATATCTACTTCAATCTAACAAATTGTCTATAAAGAAATGCTTTTTAATGTTCTTTTCAAAATTCTTGCATATCTTAGAAGGTTATTACAATAATGAAAATTAACTGATAATTTTCAGGAACAAGAAAATACACTTGCATTGTGTTAAAAATATTTAATTGGTAAATAAAATGTTTGATCACTATGAATCTACATCACTGTTGATGTAGATCTGCTATCATTTTTTCCTTGAATCTTTCCCCTTCATTGAATCATAAAAAGAAGCAAAGATTCACTACTGGAAGCCTACTTATTATAACAATTTACAAGAGGCCACATTGTAACAAATTACAAAGTGTAGGGTTGGAAACATTTTATATTGATCAGTAATTACAGTTTATTCCTAATCGGATTTATAGGCCCTCTCTCTTAACCTCCTCCTCATTTTCAGTAACCTAACTTCCGATGGTCATCAATATTACCACAATACTTTGTCCCATATAATAGGTATTGCTCTATATAGTCTGCTTATGACAAATGTCACAATTCTTTGTGTGATGACATCCCTGAAATAATGATTTGCATTTTTAAATCACACTTGATTGATAACTTTTATCAAGAAATCCCATTAAATCTCCTGATGTTCATGGTGACCCACTAAAATGTGCTGATATTGGCAATCCACAGTATCTCAAAAATGACTTTGTAACATATTTCAAAACCTCACAACAGTAAGGTTTTGAATAAAACTTCTGGAAAGGCATTTCTCTTAACACTGGTTTGCAACACTGCAGCATTTACTAGACACACTCACTTAGCAATTGGGTTTGAAAACTTTAATATAAAACATTGGACAATTAGATAATTAATATTCTGAGTCCATAAAGGCTATACGCATGTAAATAAATTTCGATTAGATTTAAATTGTTTTAAATCCTTATCGGTAAATGTCCTATTTATATTGGAAGTTCTCTGACTTTGGTCTACTTAAACACTAGAATCTTACAAATAATCTTCAAAGCAACCTGGAACTAAATCTATCTGATTACATCTAACTAGCTATATGAAAGGTGAATTGATTTAAATATATTAATACAGAACAGCTATTAATTTAATGAATGAAAAATGAAGTTAAAGTGAAATTACTTGCTAGTTTAAAAAATGCAGTTCAGAGTTTACTTCAGCCAAAGTGACAATCTAACTGCACCATACATCATCATGGTAATAATACTTGACTTTTCCACTGCTGGGTAAATGTATTTGTGAATGACAAGACTGTGGGAAAACTGATGTTATCACAGTTCATGTAAAGCAGTTATTAGCTTTTACTTGGTATTTTTCTTTGAATAAACTGTCTTTAAACTGAACATTAGTGCAAGATTAAGTAGCTAAATATACTCCTGCATGAGTCCTCAAATGGTAGGTTTCAAAATCAGACCTACCATTCAATATCCATTTCATGAGGAATGGAGGATGCACAAACTTCTTTTCCCTTTTGCAATCTGCAAGTTTAAATTCAGACTTGACTGACGAAATAAAACCCTACTCTCTGCCAGCCATAATGTAGAAGGGTTTATGCTTTCTTAACTCATTTCTATCGGATTCAGCTTCACAGTATATCTAACATGAATTGAAATCAATTTGGCAACCTGACTCAAGAAAGTTGGGAAGTTGCTTCTTGAAGGAATTTAAAACCATTATATTAGCACAGGAGAGATATCTTTATCGTATCGCAGAATGAGAATAGAGGAGTTTCATTCTGCTTTTGGCTTCTGATACATCTGAACTCAGAATTCATGACATTGGCAATGCAATTCCAAAGGTGTAAATTATTTCAGTTCTCAGTACTTAAACCCATCACAAAATAAAACACTCTCCACAAATGTAAATTTCACAAACTAACAACAGATCATGTTGAAGGTGTCAAGCTTGGAAATGTACATTTTCTCTAGAATTATCAATATGTGCACCTATTGATGTTTGACTGGAGGGTTTCCATTTAATATGCTTCTTAGTGTTCAGCTTAATTAAAATATGTCTTGGCCTATTACTGGAAATTGTCTTTGTTACTGGAAGAGGACGAGGCAGGTGAGGTTGGTGAGCAAACTGCACACGGTACAGTGATGCAGCAGGACATAGGCAAAGAGAAGGGGAAAAGGAACGTAGTAGTGATTGGGGATAGTGGGGTGAAGGGTATTGACACTGTCCTTTGTCACAATGACAAAGTGCACAGAAGGGTGTGTTGTCTGCCTGGTACTCAGGTACAGGATGTCGCAGCTGGGCTGCAGAGGAATCTGGAGTGGGAGGGTGAGAACCCGGTCGTTGTAGTACATGTGGGTGCCGGCGACGTAGGCAAAGTGCGGACTGAGGATCTGGGGAGGGAGTATGAGAAGCTGGGAATGGAATTAAAAAGTAGAACCGACAAGGTGGTCGTCTCTGGGCTACTGCCTGAACCGAGTGCAGACGGGCGTAGGGTTGACAGGATAAAGGAAGTGAATGGGTGGCTCAGGGATTGGTGTGGGAGGAATGGGTTTGAATTTATGGGGCATTGGCACCAGTATTGGGGTAGGTGGGACTTGTTCGGGCGGGATGGGGTTGGTCTGAACTGTGCTGGGACCAGAGTGCTGGCGAATCGAGTAAAGAGGACTGTAGACAGGGCTTTAAACTAATTGGGGGGGGGGAGGGTGCGAAGGTAGGTGACGTTACGAGGTCTAAAGTTAAGGATAGGGTACAGGTAAGGGAAGAGGCCGAGGATGTCGCAATTGGTGGCGTTACGGTAAATAGGGTCCAGGTGAAGGCTGGGATGAAAGCGCTTTATCTGAATGCACGAAGCATTTGGAATAAAGTGGATGAGCTGGTGGCGCAGATCGACACAAATGGATACGATCTGGTGGCCATTACAGAGACGTGGCTGCAAGGTGACAGGGACTGGGAGATGAATGTACAGGGCTATCAAGTGTTTAGGAAGGATAGGCAGGAGGAAAGAGGGGGGGGGCGTAGCTCTGCTGATTAAGGATAGTGTCAAGGTGGTAGCAAGGGATGATATCGGAGCCAAAGAGCAGAAAGTGGAATCGTTGTGGGTGGAGATTAGAAACAGCAAAGGGAGGAAGACGCTGGTGGGTGTCGTCTATAGGCCCCCGAATAATGATCTGGAGGTGGGGCGGGCTGTTAACGCGCAAATAAGTGCGGCGTGCAGGAATGGGACGGCAGTAGTTATGGGGGATTTCAATCTGCATATTGATTGGTCGACCCATGTTGGACGAGGTGGGCTCGAGGAGGAGTTCTTGGAATGCTGCCGGGATAATTTCCTTGAACAGTGTGTGTTGGAGCCGACGAGGGAGCGAGCTATCTTGGATCTGGTGCTATGTAATGAGGCGGGTAGAATTAGGGACCTTGCGGTGAAGGATCCTCTTGGAGAGAGTGATCATTGTATGGTGGAGTTTCTGTTGCAGATGGAGGAGGAGAAAGTGGGTTCCCGGACACGCGTCCTTTGTTTGAATAGAGGAGAGTATGGTAGGATGAGAGAAGAATTGGCGAATGTGGACTGGGGGAGCGCGTTGGAAGGTAGGTCTGCTGAGGAGCAGTGGAGGATCTTTAAGGAGATCTTTCTTGGTGCTCAGCAGAAATTTATTCCGATGGTCAAAAAGGACTGTAGGAGGAGAGGTAATAAGCCGTGCATAACGAAGGAGGTGAAGGAAAGTGTTAAATTAAAAGCGGAGGAATTTAGAGTAGCTAAGAGCAGTGGGCGAGAAGAAGATTGGGAAAGGTTTAAATGTCAACAAAGATTGACAAAGAAGTTGATAAAGGAGGGTAGGAGAAGCTATGAAGCTGGGCTAGCACTTAATATAAAAAAGGATAGCAAGAGTTTTTATAAATATATAAAAAGGAAGAGGCTGGCTAGGGTGAACGTTGGTCCTTTAGAGGATGAGAAAGGGGACCTAGTGGTAGGGGATGGGGATATGGCTAAGGTCTTGAATAACTTTTTTGTTTCTGTCTTCACGGAGGAGGACGTGAATAATTTGCCGGGTGTTAGCGATGGAAAGGTGGTAGGACTGGAGGGTCTTAATGACATTACTGTTACTAGAGAGGTGGTGCTCAACAGACTGGAGGGGCTGATTGTGGACAAGTCCCCAGGACCGGACGGAATGCATCCGAGGGTTCTGAAAGAAATGGCGGAGGTTATAGTGGATGCCTTGGTGGTTATTTTCCAGACGTCGCTGGATTCCGGGGAAGTGCCGGAAGATTGGAAAATGGCTAATGTTACGCCGTTGTTTAAGAAGGGTGCCAGGCAAAAGGCGGGGAATTATAGGCCGGTTAGTTTAACGTCTGTGGTAGGTAAAATGTTAGAATCCGTCATTAAGGAGGAAATTGCGAGGCATCTTGAAGGGAATTGCTTGATAGGGCAGACGCAACACGGTTTCATTAAAGGGAAGTCGTGTCTGACAAATTTACTGGAGTTCTATGAGGAAGTGTCTAGGGCAGTGGATAGAGGAGAGCCGGTGGATGTGGTCTTTCTGGATTTTCAGAAGGCGTTTGACAAGGTACCTCACAAGAGGTTATTGCAGAAGGTCAGGGGACATGGAGTTGGGGGTAGGGTGTTAGCGTGGATAGAGGATTGGTTGTCAAATAGGAGGCAGAGAGTGGGGGTCAATGGGTGCTATTCGGATTGGCGGTTGGTGACTAGTGGGGTGCCCCAGGGGTCGGTGCTGGGGCCTCAGCTATTTACCATTTATATAGATGATCTGGAGGAGGGAACCGAGTGTAGGGTGTCGAAATTTGCTGATGACACCAAGATTGGGGGAAAGGCAAATTGTGCGGAGGGTGTGGAGAGTCTGCAGAAGGATCTAGATAGGCTGGGCGAATGGGCCAGGAAATGGCAAATGGAATTTAATGTTGGCAAGTGTGAGGTGGTCCACTTTGGTAGGAAGAATGGTAGGAAGGACTATTACTTGCGTGGCGAAAAACTGCAGCAGGCGACGGTGCAGAGGGACCTCGGGGTCCTTGTGCATGAGTCGCAAAAACCCAGCTTGCAGGTGCAGCAGGTGGTCAGGAAGGCGAATGGGATGCTGGCCTTCATAGCGAGGGGGATTGAATATAAAAGTAGGGAGGTCTTGCTGCAGCTGTATAGGGCATTGGTGAGGCCGCAGCTGGAGTACTGTGTGCAGTTTTGGGCACCGCACCTGTGCAAGGATATTTTGGCCTTGGAGGGAGTGCAGAGGAGGTTTACTAGGCTGATACTGGAGTTGAGGGGGGTTGAGCTATGAGGAGAGGCTGAATAAACTAGGCTTGTACTCGTTAGAGTTTAGAAGAATGAGGGGAGATCTCATTGTGACGTATAAGATGATGAATGGGATGGATAGGATAGAGGTGGAGAGACTCTTCCCGCTCAAAAAAGACAGTAGGACTAGGGGGCACAGCCTCAAGATAAAGGGGAGGCGGTTTAGAACGGAGTTGAGGAGGAACTTCTTCACTCAAAGGGTGGTGAATCTCTGGAATTCTCTGCCCGTTGAAGTGGTGGAGGCTGCCTCGCTAAATATTTTTAAGAAGCGGGTTGATGGGTTCTTGATAAGAGAGGGGATTAAGAGTTATGGGGAGAGTGGAACTGAGCCATGACAGATCAGCCATGATCTTATTGAATGGCGGGCAGGCGCGAAGGGCTGGATGGCCTACTCCTGCTCCTATTTCTTATGTTCTTATGTTCTTACATGTTACAGTGAAATGTAATAGTAACAGATTGCCTGATTTGTGCTTCAGTTTCATAAATCCAAAATTGTTACAATGGTTGGGTAGTGAGTGGATACAGATTATAAAAACTTGCCCTGTATCACTGCGCATGTTTCTGTAATGGTAGTACTTGGAGAATAGATACAACTGTTACAAAGAAGCTATTTTAACCACAGATTATGTTCAGCTATAAATTTGGGGAGATCTTGAACACAAAGAGTATGGAAACAAGCTATACACTGTTTTGCAGAGTTACCTAACCCTTAGATTTGGTCTTTGTTGAGTTAACTGATTGCAGTTAGGGTGATAGTGGGGCAGAATAATGGATCTTTACATCGTCCAATCCAGAGCAGCAAAATCAATTAAAATTCCTTTTTTTTAACACCACCTTACTGGAAAGTTTATGTGAATGAATGAGGACAGGATTTAAAATGCTTAGGTCACCCTCCCCACAGCTAAATAACTTAGCCATTCATTGAGTGAACTAATAGAGGGTTGCCAGCATCAAGAGACATGCCCATGCATCTTCTGGTGAAGGTACATAAGACTGGGAGAAAATTTAAAAACAAGAAAACAATTGGCCTGATTTGAAATTCAGAGACACATATAGAATTGCTACATGGTTTCCTATTGACAGAATCACAGTTGACCAAATCTATTGATGGTGAACTGATCTACGGCCAGCAGCATGAAATGAGCTCTTAGCAGATCGGCAATCAATTTTTCAACAAGTTAGTTTTTATTTATAATTAACTGCAAAATATTGCTAAGAATTTTAGTTTCAAACCAAGAGTGGGACATGGAAATTAGTCTCCAAAAGGAGTTTAAACAGTGACTCCATGAGCTTGAATGGAAAGAAGATTGGGTTCAGTGAACAACCAGTTGACAATTCACTATGAACAAATTGTAGATGAAGACCAATTTTCCTTCCAAATAATTTCACAATTTTCTACACATCCTTTGTTATTCTATAGAATGACATTGTAAAGTAATATATCATTGCATATATCATCAACAAGAATAATAATGAACTATGAACCTTGTTTTAAAACCATAAGACATAGGACCAGAATTAGGCCATTCGGCATATCAAGTTTGCTCCATCATTCAATCATAGCTGATATTTTTCTCATCCCCAATCTCCTTTTCCCTATGATCCCTGATCCCCTTACAATCAAGAATCAATCTTTCTCTGTCTTAAAGACACTCAATGGCCTGGCCTCCACAGCCTTTGCGGCAAAGAGCTCCACAGATTCACCACTCTCTGGCTGAAGAAATTCTTCCTCGTCTCTGTTTTAAAGGATTGTCTTTTTAATCTGAGGTTGTGCCATGTGGTTTTAGTTTTTCCTACTATTGGAAATACCTTGTCCATGTCCACTCTATCCAGGCCTTGCAATATTCTGTAAGTTTCAATAAGATCCACCCCATCCTTCTAAACTCCAATGAGTACAGATCCAGAGCCCTCAGTCATTCCTCATACAATAAGCTCTTCATTCCAGCGATCATTCTTGTGAACCTCCTCAAGACACTTTTAGCATCTTTGTTCAACAGTAACAGTTAGTCACCATTGAGAGCATAAATAAAAGATCTTTTCAACCAGTGACAAACTTGGTAACTAGATTGTTGAGCTTCTGACTACGAAAGGCAAAACCCATTTGTAGTTTGGACTGAAAATTGTTTTGTGATGGTTGCTAAGTCTACATTTTATTTTCTCTCATTAAATTTTTAATTGGAGGGATAGATAAACAACCATTAGTCATATGTTCATTCTGACAGAAATGCATGGAGAGGAGTGGGAAAATCTGTTTAAACAGTCTCGGAAAATAGGGCTTACTCCACCAATCAATGAGTGATGTGCATATAAACTCCAATTTCCTGCCTTTACTCTATCTTCCTTGATACTCTTACTGAACAGACATCTCTCCAACCCAGGCTTGAAAGCTCAAATTGTCCTGATAAGCACTTAAAGGGATTTCCAAAATAAATTAAAATAAAAGTGTGTCCTGATTTTGCTCCTGAATGGTCCTCATTTGACAATTTGGTCCAGATTTTGCAGTCAGTGGTGAAACAACATTGCTTGCCACTGACCTGAAAGAAAACTGCCACAAGGATTTTTGAATAACTGTGTGGTGTGGAGCTTTCCTAGCTTCAGTTTGAATCTGGTACCAGGTCAAGAAGACCTTCGGGTGCTTAGCATCAGTGAAATCATCATGCAGTCAATCATGTTAAAGTATTTTCACACAGACAGTGAACCAGGAAGTAAAATGCACTGATTAATGCATACTTTTTAATATCTGTTTAAAAGGGAGGATGTAAATGGTTGGGACAGAAATATCATAAATTTAATATATATTACATATATAATTTTAAAATGTGGCATTCTTGAACAAAATAAATAAATAAATTAGCAAGTTAGTTTCTCTGGGCCATGGAGTTAGCTCAGCAGTACTTATGAATATTGTGCAGTATTAAACTCCCAGTTAAACCTCAGGGTGTAACTTTTTTTGAGATTTTACAGTGTGGCCAATAGTGTAAAAAGATGAATTATCAATGGTTCAGTAATTTTGAATTGATTGCAACCTCCAGGGGGGCAGTAGTGCATCCGATGGAGAAGTGCAGACAGCTAATTTTGGATTTCCAAATTTAACTGCAATTGTGCTAATTCCGGAAGTTGCTATTAGCTTCAAAGGAGTAAAGATGAAGAATATTGTCAGTTTTTTGTCAACGTCCATGTCTATATCACTGGTGGCAACCATTTTTTGAGAGGGATTTCCTAATTTCTAAAATAAATTTGAGTAAAAGGGTCTCCTGATTTTGTCTTCCACAGGGGAAATGGACTCTTATATATCCTATCAATTCCTTTTAACATTTTAAAAGCTTGTTCCGATCATTCCTCAATCTATGATACTCAAGGGAATTGGAGCCAAGTTTGTTCAACATTTTACTACCTTTTAGTTTGCACTTTAGACCTGTTGACTGACTTTAAATAATTTCTGTATTTGGACTCCCACATTTCTACAGTTCCAGGTCACCCACCATTCAGAAAATATTTTCATTTGTCTTTCTCAGACTCAAACTGCGTGACCTCACATCTTCCCTTCCCACATTGCACCCTAATTGCCCCAATGTTGTCCACTCATTCAATTCAATTAAGTCCCTTTGCAACTTCTTGTACCCATCTGCACTTTACAGTCTATACTAATTTAGCATCATCTGCAAACTTGGATACACAATTCTGTCCCTTCATCTAAATTATTAATAAATATGATGAAAGGTTGGGGCTCCAGCATAGATCTCTTGAGTACACCATATATTTCATCCCACCATTCAGTGTACCTGGAAAACAATTCCTTTTCCATCTTCAACCAATTTTAAACACAAGTCAAATGGCTATGTGAATGTCTTGCATTGTCACATTTACTGATGAACACAAGTTATTTTTTCACTCAAAATTGTATGAACAACACTATCCTTGTCTCTGTACTGGATACATAGCCATGTAAACTATGACAATTCTTTCTTGAAGAAAACAGGAAAACACAACATTCCATTTCTGCAGAAATTGATTTTGTCTGACTTATTCTGCTTTAACTAAACCTCATGTTGCCTGATTGATTTAGGGTATTATTGAAGAGGCTCCTTGTTGTTGTGACTGAATTTAATTTGCACTCCATTAATTCCATGAGCTAAATCAGCTATGTTGGAATTACCAGTAACATCTCAATCACTCCACAGCATGAAAACTGTCCCAAAGTGTCAGCTCTTGGATTCTCAGCACATAACTTCAATGCCTCAATCTGACTTTTGACTAATTGAGAAAGTGGCTTATTACTCATTACATTAATTAACTGCAGTGAATGTGATTGAAAGGCCGGGAAAAACATGGCTTTTTTGCTCTTCAAGTATTTGAAAGAAAAAACTTACATCATCACAAAATATTATCAAAGGTTTATAGCAATTATTCTCAAGACAGAAAAATATTGTTACAAAAGCACTTCAGCTGACACTATGATATGAAAGGGATTAATTTACATGGATTTAAACCTGAACCCTATTCTTTGGTTTCTTTAGCTCTAGTTGTCCACCTATATTTGTTTGCTGTGTTTTTAACTAACTGCACTATCTGAAGCACTTTCTTTTGAACTTTGGTGAACTATATGTTATTTCCATTCAGCTAAAATGTACATTTTAATCTAATTTTGTGCCTAAACACAGTTTCATGTTGCATAAGCACAATGTAAAAGTTCGGATTAATTCTAGATCTTGTTAGTAAAAATGTATTCTTTATCCTACCATCCTTGCGATAGAATATGACATCCACTTTCCTCTCTTCTGAGCCAAGCAGAGCTTGGGCAATCTGAGCAATTGCGTGCCGCTTGCTTTCTGGACCATGTAGAAAATCGCAGGTACAAGGCTTCTGCATGACATCCGGCCTCGAGAAGCCAGTCATCTCACAAAATCCATCATTGCAGTAGATAATTGCACAGTTCTGCACCCTTGCATTAGCAATGATGAATTTTCTGTCTGTAAAGAAACAGAAAAATATGGTGGGCAATATAAAACACCAGTCGGTACTTCCAATTCATAGGCAATGACTAGCTAGCTGTCATCACCAACAACTAGTAAAGGTGTGAACAATTTAGTCTATAAGTATTTTACGCAAGCCCATTATGACAAACAGTTTCAGAATTGCTAAAGTTATAAAATATTGCCAGTACACAAAATGTACAATACACTTATGCATAACTGACATTTACGTTTAAGTAATTTGTATAAGCAAAGTAAAAGTAACTGAAGATTCAGTAATTGCTATGCTCAATTTAAAATCTACAACTGCAGGGCTACATTAAGGCAGTACTGTAGACTGTAACCTGAAATATTGCTGAAAAAAAGCTCTGCAGTTTTATATTTACCAATTCTTCCTCCTACTCATAAGGTGTGCGATAATAAAACCAAGGAATGGAACCATGTTCTGTGAACTCATTAATAGCACAGGTGAGGAAAGTTTAAAGTCCAGTGCAGAGAATATATCCTTCCATGTCAGTCCTGCATGAACCTCTATCCTAAGCTGAAAGCATCTTTTTAAACCCAATCAGTGTAATATAGAAACAAATGTTGCACCAGATTAAAAACAAAAACCGTCTGATTTTTTCTCAGTCAGATTGATTCCCTGAGGTGAAGAATGTACTGAAAATCATTCCAAATTCAGACACACCTTTTTCTGTATGAAAATAATGCTTGGAACATAAAGGACTCTTTTTCCTCTGTAAATTTCCATGTAAATAACATTTTCTATTTATTGCCATAAGCCTCGCATTATCATTTAATTTATATCTTGGAGGTGCAACAAGAAAAACAGGTTCCCCATGTTAAACATTGTTTTTATAAATACTTGAAGATTTAGAGATATTATGAAGGTTCGTCAATTTCAACTTGGGGTGGGCCAGAGATATAACAATGGACTTGAAGTGAGATATCACGATTAGTACATCTTCTAGCCCTTCACCCTCAGAACCACTCCTACTATTACAATACGAGCAGGAATGAAATGCAAGCACTGTTTTAAGTCCAATATTGGCTGTCTTATAAAGAAGGATCCATGACTGTTACAAGAATGGAAATGCGACCCACAATATCTAGCAACTTTTTGTTGGATAATTATGAGACCGTGTTTCCATCTGAGAATTGGGGGTTTAGCCATTTCAATGCATGAGGTAAATTATTTCCTTGGTGCCTCAAGGTTTCACTGGAAGGAGAAAAAATTGCAGGCATGATGTTCAAAGGCTTTGAAACAAAATGTTACTGGATTCAAGCTCGATCATAAGACTTGAGAATATAATTTAAACCGTCATTTCAGTGTGGTGTTACACTGCTGGAAGCACAATTTTCTGTTGAAACATTAAACCGAGCTTGCATATTCAGGTGGAGATAACAATAATCCTGTGGTGCTATGTGAAGAAGAACAGAGAAGATCTACTGGTATCCTGGCAAATATTTACCCCTTACCCAACACCACCAAAAATAGATTAACTGGCCATTCACTTCATTGCTGGTTGGTGGATCATGCAGCAAGCAAATTAGCTTTTGCACTTTCCTCCATAATAACAGTGACGTCAGAATACAAACTAGTTGATTTTGAGCATCATTTTGTCTTTTGAACATTCCAAAGACAGGAAGAACGCTATCCAATTAAAAGTTTGGCATACTTGGTTGAATAAAACATATCTGTGGCAAGTACTCATGTAACATGGTAAATATATATTACCATTGAGAGTTATGTGGAGGATGCAATCTTGTTCCATGGCTGCCTTTGTGTGATCAAAGAATATGCCTATGTTAAAGCTGATTTAGTGAGGCCTAGGTCACAGCTTTGATCCTTAACATCAGTCACTGAGTCCACGATTCCCATTTTTCTGAACAATAGAAACATGACTATGCATCTGTGGCATAGCATTTATATTTTATATACGTCAATGATTGAATGGTCTCTCACATCACGTTTGATGGTCTTAGCGGCAGTTTCATCCAGAATGAAAGCCATCTTTTCAATGAGAATTAGTTGAGCCTAAAAAGACCATATTGTACTGTTTTGGTTCATTACCTGACATTACATCACATTTTATTCTGAAATGGGAGCAGGAAACTTACTGCACCTGACAGTCAAATGTAATTGTAGTTATTACATAATATATGGCTTGTGTCTAACAAATTCAAAACCAAGATCATTGTAATTTAATTATGAAGGCTAATTTAATGGAAAATTGTAAAGATAATCAAAGTGCACTGCCATTACTTTTTATTCATTCACAAGATATGGTGTCACTGGCAAAGCCAACATTTATTACCCATCTCTAATTACCCTTGAGAAAGATGTGGGAATAATCTTGACGATAACTAAATGGCTTGCTGGGCTATATCAAATTGTTTGTAAACTATTGGGGCTAAATTAAATAGCCCCCAAAGTTGGACATAGGGATCACAATTCAAGATGAGCTCTCTCCTCCTCGGAGTTATGCAGACAGCATGTAAACTTCATGTTGCCCAGTAATTATAAAGATTGTGGCCTGCACCAATGATGAATGCACAGCTGAATGGCTACACACCACTGCAGTGGCCCAGGTCTGAATGAAGTACATACCATTTAAAGATAGCCTGCGCTATTGAAGGCCGGACTACACCTCTTAAAAGGTGAAGTGCATTCTGATGATAGCAGGGCTGGAATTTCCTGGAGAAGAGAGGAGGATCTGAAGGACACAATGGAGAGTGTACTTCAAGGCTTTCCACTGTCATGCTGGAAGCCTTACTGAAGGATTTGGACAGAAAGAGAGACATTCTCTTCCCTCTGAGAGCCAGGAAACTCTCCAAGCAGATACTTAGGAGGCAGTGGAAGAGGCGGCTATGGCAGTAAATTCCATCAGTCTAGCCAGCAGGCTAGGATACAATGCCAAAAGAAGCTAAATGATCTTGCTTGAGTGGTCAAAGTCAGTGATGCCCTCACTATACTCACTGACATACTTGCCTCTCATTTGCAGGACAAGATGATCCAGCAGCAGCTATCCTGAAAGAGGCAGACATGGCTGACCTCCATAGAATAGATGGTATTGGAAACAACTAAGTGCCCATTACTAAGGCCATGACCAACAGCATCTCTAGAGCAATTAAGAGATGATGGTGCCTTCCTATTGAATGCAACTTCTTATATCACCCTCACCCTGCTACCTGTTATAATACACTAAGTACAGATGGTAGCTGTGCATCTCTTGCTTCCCCCTGCTTCCTCTTGCTTCTACTTTGCCCTTTATGTTTATGCTTTCAAATATCCCAAACCTGTTACATTGTCAGTCAGTGCTATCTGAGGCTAAAGGCCTAGAGGCCAAAGACTGGGGAGGAAGAAACACTATTGTTTGATGCAATATGCATGGCAATCAGTAAAGAAGCCGGCGCTGTTCAAATTTTAGAGAGCAGCATTGCGGCAGGAACTGAATGTGATGAGTTACTGAGCATGAGTAGGATGCAATTAGGCCAGGTGAACTGGATAGCACAAATGCTTGACCTCCAGAGAGTAAGGTTGCAACTCGCTCTGCTGCAGAGGATTTGGATGAGGACTTCAATAGAGCAGCATACAGCAAAAGGTAGATGGGTGTACACACAGTGAAACTTAGTGCATTGGCAGGTCGGTCACAGAATCTGTTGCCACCATCACAAAGCATGAAGGAATTTGGCTCTATCCTATTACTCAGAGCTTGAAGCTCATCCATTCCAGTGTGGAAGTGGTAACCAATTGCTTGAGAATGCTTGCAAATCTAGCTGTGATGCAGCCATCCGATGGCCACTTCATCAGCTTCCATTATAGCACAAATGGAACCTATCTAGCATCAGAGAAGTGCAAGATAGTTTCAGACTTAGATTGTGAAATTGTGGCTTGTTTCCATACAAGCCCAGCTTCATGCCATTATGATTGTAGATATTAGCGATCAAAGGTGCTTTGCAGGCTCTCATAGAGCTCCAAAAAATTACTAGGATTGCTGTTGTATCACCCTGGGAGAGTGGCAGTGTGTCTGTCTCAGAATGACAGCATCTGTGCTCTTATCAATGCCATTCTACCAGTGTACTTGCTGCTGTCCATCAGCCAGTCCAGAGTGCTACTGCCCATGCCAAGACGTTGCAAGTTAAAGTCAAACCTTTGAGACCTACAGTTGCTTGAAGGCATCCTGCAAAGTCATTTATAATATCTTCCAATAAAAGTTAATCATTTTACTATAGTCATGGTGCAGCCATTTTAATAGCACTAGGATATTCAAAGGTACCCGCAAGACAGGGACAAAGTGATTAATTGAATATTGTATGGGTTATTGGAAGTGTTGCTGCATAAAGTTGGTAATGGAATGCTTGCTTTGTGGTGGCTTTTATTTCAGGATTATGGTCAAGATGACACAATGGTGGTGAGTAATAAAGTGATAGTAGAGTGGGGAAATGTTGACTAATGGAGATTTAGTGTTTTATGCAGGGATCTGCATTTGAGTGCTCACAGACACCCTGTTCAGAATATGAATGTGCTGGATACTTCCTTCCTCTTATTACTTCTCCTCCTCCCTCTCCTCCTGGTCGTCCTTTTCCTCTTGAAGCACTTACCAAATCCATAGTGGCAGGGCCTGCACCCTCATTAAGGACAGACTGAGAAGTATGCAACATGAATCAGAACACACGCCTTGGCAAGTACTATAGGGCTCCAATGTAGTAATCCAGAAAACAAAACTGCGACTTCAGTAGCTCTGCTGGATGATGTTCCTTGTGGCAGCGAGGCTCACATTATATGACTGCTCCTCTTGTATGATGGATTGGGAAGAGAGTTGGTGCGTCATCAGCCAGGTGTAGCAAGGATAGCCCCTTATCACCAAGTAATTACCCTCTATGTTGATGCAGTGACTGCAAGATTTCTGGAACAGCATTCTGGTACAGGGTGAATGTATCACAACTGCTGTCAAGATAATGGGCATCCACCAGCAGAATATGCTGGGTGTGGTGACATGCCAATTGAACACTGAATGAGTGGTGCCCACTGTGGTTTCAGTACACTTCATCATTGAAAGTGGTACATGCAAAGCTGCGTCTGTACTGTCAATGATACCTTGCATCATGAAGCAACTCGGCTATCTACGACAAAGCCACATTAGAACTAATTTACGGAGATGGTAATGAAGTCTCCTCTCCTGGCAAAAGGAACGTCTACACCCTGCTAGATGCAGTAGCAACTGTGGGATGTTTGCTGTGTTGCCTGTTCCAGCCTGGAAAGATCCACTGATAAAACATTTCAGGGCTACAGCCACCTTCCAAGTCCCAGGCCTGTTCACCCCGATTGGAGGCTCCAGCTCCAAGAGGAGGCACAATTCTGTAACACCTTCTTTTCAAGCACAGATGTTTCGATACAGTGTGGAGATATGCTCCTTGAAGACTCTGGGTGGGTAAAGTGTTTGCTGAGAGTTTTTCTCTTCCTCCCTGTGCAAGCAGTTTATCTTACTTAATGCCTCTGCTCCATCTCCCTCTGACACTGCAGCTTACGACATACAACAACTCTAACCCCATGATTGTCAGTGATCTTGCTATAGCAACAATTGACTTTCCAACATCGAATATCAGACCCTGCAGACCTTTCTGAACTCCTTCAAACATCTAGTACTTCTAAAAACTCTGCAAGAGCCTGTAGAAAGTATTAAACAAATAATGAGGAAGTTGGATAATGATGCTTTAAATGGCACTGGTGGTATGTTCCTCGGGCTGCTGAACATGTATGCTTAAACTAAAGTGGTGATATAGAAATGGCAAGTCAGCTGTCAAATCAGTGTCACACACTGGCTTCATGATCTAACTAATCTGCATACTTCTGACACACCCATGTAATACCATGCTAATACCTTCAACAAAATCACATTCAGTGTAGGTTATGCTAAAAGTGGCTGCCAACTTTCTCATAAAGCACCACCCATGAGCATGTGCATTACCCAAATTGATAGGGAGTATGATGGAGTGAACATCCTCAGCATGGATGGGGTGTGAATAATACCTGCTTACTTCTAATTTGTGAAAATAAATCAGCATCTCTATTGAATAGATAATTGTGGATTTGCAGGAATGAATTCTTCCAAGTGATTTGGTGGCAGTGCAACTGAGGTCTGAAGTGCTAACCAGGCCTACAGCCTCAGTTAAAGAGATTATTACCAGCAGTAACTTGGCCACAGATTTTGTTTTGATTATATTCAATCCGAAGTCCAATTCAAAGTCTCAATAAGTGAGACAGCTCACAAGACAGACATCCCACTTCCTGTTTTGGGATTCATTTACATGATACAAGTTGATTGGAGCAGGCATCCAGGGCTTGATCTGCCGCTTTAAAAAATTGCTTCAAATGAAACCTTAGTGTAACCTCATGACTTCAACTAAGTGCAGGGTGCCAATACAACATTTGATCTTAGCCAAAAGCCGAGAAGCGCCTTGGCCACAGTTGATCAGCTGATGTGAAAGTGAGAGCGCGCTAAAACAAAATAAATGTCGGAAGTGCAGGAAAAGTCAAAGTGCCATTTAATTCACTTTCACAAAATATTGGAACAGGTTCACTCAAAACTGATGTCTCCTCCAAAGCAGTTGGCTCCTGGGGGATCCTACTGTTGCCTGGGGAGATAGCCAGGCACGCCATGTCAGAAGAGCAAAGGCTGTGACGAAGTGCACAAGCTTCTAGTGAAACTCCACGATGTGTTCAAAAACACAATGCCTGCGCATTGGCTCAAAACAACAGGGAGATTAAATTGGCTTGCGTACAATTGTTTTGTTTCTGGGACTTGATTCTTACTTGGGCCTGAACCGTTCCTCTCTCTGGTGATTGTACAGGCTCCTTTGGAGCAGCATCTACTCAATTACAAGAGTGCACACAATTATAGACAAAGCTGTTGACAATGGTGCTGAAATCAGTGCTGGACTTACTCAGAGACACTCAGGGTTGCCAACATGAGAAATTGGAAAGAGAGGGGAAAAGAAAGGAAAAGAGAATCTTAGCTGCACAGCAGAAGCGCAGTTCTGAGATTAGGATGGAGAGATATTGCTTGAGATTTGACAATTACGTAATTTGTTTGAGATGCTTAATGCTGACATTGGAATGAAAAAAGTGACATCCCCTTTCTTTAATGATGATGACAATTCAGTCCCTCCCAAATAAAGTAAGACAATAAAGCATAGGACTTGCTAACTGAAAGCATGGAAGTGTCAAATTGGAGGTAAGCGACCACTTTAGTTTCCATGTGACAGTAAGAAATCTGAGTCAACTTTGTTGTAATATGCATCAAGTTGACGTCACGGCGTCAACTAGTTATATCCACATCCATCAATAATGGCAACTAAATGCAAGGAATTAATATGTCCCCTATTCAAATTAAGTGAAATGAATGTTGCGTTCACGTTAAAATAACTTGCATTTAGCATGGCCCAACGGTTCTTCACGCCAACTTATCTCATGTACGCAAGCACATTATACTGGCAGTTTAATGCTCTTGATTTATGTCCACAGAGACAGGCACTAACATTGCAAAACCCTTAATAGCCGGAAACAGAAAGCTGACATTATTTATATTTGCCTAGGCTACTTCGAACCTTGTTATCAAGTCCCGGAGGCCATCTCTACTCTTTTACCCAAATCACCTTACAATGAGAAACGGTACAACTTTGGTATTTTTGTTTAAGTACAATAGCTTTACACTAAAATACCAGTTCACCCACTGAGGCACATGACATGCCCACTCCACACATGACAGAGGAACACTATTTTCACCCTTCAGTTTGCTTTTTTTTTGCTCTTTTAAATTAATACTTCATTCTTACACGTTGATTTGTTTGTGTGGAGAGAACGGTGTTAAATTATATAAACGGTGAAAAAGCATCTCTCCTTACGATTTTTTAAAAAGAAAAAAAAGTGAAATACTCGACTATCCTCTGGATTTGGAGAAGAAAGCCGAAGTATAAATTAAGAGGGGGCAGAGAATGTGCATTAGAATTACAACTCCTCCTTTATATTCATATTTAGATTGCTTCAGAAGATCAATTGGGGTTAAAAAAAAAGACGCGAGCCCAGCACCACACATTCAGATTGGCATTTGGCAGCAAGTCTATTCATTCCTACTTACTTTGGCCCTCGAATTTCCGGATGATGGTCCCCAAAAAGGTATTTTGCGGCGCCACATGCCCTCTTCGCACAGGCATGTTTGGTGTGATGTAAATGTTTTTGCCCCGATTTGAAGAGCCGCTCCGATCCGCTGGCTCTGTGCTCCCCTCGCAGCCACTCCGCCTCTCTCAGACAGTCAGTCCCCTTTGTCAGAGAGGCATCATCAACAACGCAGCCTCTCTCCGCTTGGCGACAGCAGACCTCCGGCGAGCATCTACAAGGACTCAGGGTTCCCCCCCAACAACCCCGAGAAGCAGCGCAGGGAAGGACAACGGAAAATGCCCCGCTTCACCTTCCTGGAACAAAAGCATCGCAAATTTCGTGGAGAGGGGGGAGGGAGGGGAGGAGGAGGAGGGGGGGGGATGCGCTCGCCTCACAAAGCGGAAGATCTCAGCTCTCAGCCCGGCTGACGCTCCCCCATCGGCTCCAGCACGCAGCTCTGATTACCCAAGCGTGGCTGTACACAACTGATCGCTGCCCATTCCACTTTGCGTTAAGAAACCAGATTCACCAAACCGTACACGGGATCAAGAGGAAAGTACTGCTGACCGGAGCTGGACGGAGGTGGCGGTGGGGTGGCGTGGGGAAGTGGGTGGTGGGGGATGGGGGTGGGAGGGTAGGGACATGCCCACTTTACCGATCCCAGCGAATTCAATGCAATTAGTTGGGAGAAACAATAATCACTGCTGGAGATGCACTGACTGCTGTCCAAGGTGCTGAACACAACTCCGCTTTAATTTGAAATGACGCAAGTGTTTCAGAAAAGTACAAACCATCCATGCACACACACACACACACACACACAGCCATTACATATCACCCACAAAGCACAAATGTGCAATTAACAAATAAACACATTGCTTTGAAGCAGCCATCAGTCTCAGTGTTCATTTCACTCCCATTCCCCAGTAACAGCAAGGAGGTATTTAGCGCAGTTAAGAACAAGTTGGACATTTTTACAGCAGGAACCATAAAGTCGGCTGCCACCGAAATATGTATTCGGATGTCACAAAAACTCTTTGATGCCAGTGTAATTTATGTGCCTTGTGTTTGTACATATGTATGCGTCCAATCTGAAGTGAGCCGAATAGACAAGTGTTTTTTTTCTCTCAATCGCATTCGACTGGCTCCGTCCATTCGGGCAATTGAGAGAAGAGTAAACATTATTAGAAAGTGTAGACTGACACTGAGTGCAGTTGACTACAGATAGAAATGAATCGCCACCGGGGTGAGGACAATAAAACAATCAGTTGTTGTACGCGAACGATCATAACTTTAACTTGCCGAAGGCACAGGGATGACCGATAGGTTGGAAAATGTAAAAATAACTGCAAGCCAAATATCTCCTCATTTCACCTACTTAGGATAAGACGTCGTGTCGGCTGGATCTGAAAGCACCTCACAATTTGTTTCACGATTTTTTTTCTGAGAAACAGCAACATGTTTAACTAGCTTTCATTGGTACAGCTCTCAGCTTGTGAACTGGAATGGGGTGCTGGGGGTCATTCAGGAATTACAAATCAAGCTAGAGGTAGATGGAGAGGGTGAGGACAGTGGGAGACACTGATTGTTGTGAAATGGGGCTGGTGCGACGAAGGAAACTGTCACCCACACTTTGAGGGAAACCTTCTGTGAGGCAAAAGAAGCGATTGTACAATTCTGTCCTGGAGATTCAAACTATCGAGGTGGCAGAAATGGAGAAGCTAATTGATTGGAATTGTGTTTTGTGGAGGGTAAGTGGGAAAGCGTCAGTCAGATAACTTTGGCAATCAGTGGTTTTATATTAGAAGACTATGGAAAGTCCATAATCAGAAATTGTAAACTGTGAACTTTCCCTTCCATCTTGATTCTCTGTTTTATTTTGTTCCCCTGCTTGCTCCAATGCAACCCCGCCCCTCCCCCACATGCCCATCTGTCCCTTGTTTTCAGTTTTACTTCCACTGAGCACTGACCTTTATTCTCCGATTAACACATTCTCCTATCGTACCTCCATTCCACTATTAGTACTCCTTCAATCCCTAATGCCACCACTAACGCTCGCTTTGGCTGGTGTCCATGACATCTTTGTCAAACTTTGCTTAGCTCCGACTTAGCCCTGAACCTCTGTGTTGTCCCCACCTCCTTCACTCCCTCTCCAACTGTATAATTCATTACATTTTTATCCTTCTTCCTTTCTGCAGAGGGTCGCATGAACTCAAAACGTTTACTCTGTTTTTCCCTTCACAGGTGCTGCTGGACCTGTTGAGCTTATCAAAATTTCTTTGCATTTTTATCAGAAATTACCAATGGACCTGATCAGATTTCCACAATGCTGCTTTTTTTAAAAAAATTGTTGATGGGATCTGGGCATACTGGGAAGGTCAGAGTTTATTTCTCATTCCTTAAGATGATGATAATAAGCTTCCTCTTTGAACTGCAGAATCCCTTGTGGTGTCAGCTGCCACACTGTCAGTAAGGAGACAGTTTGAGGATTTTGCCCAGTGGTAGTGAAGAAATGGTAATATAGTTCTATATCAGGGAGGTGTGGACTTGAAAGGGAAGTTGCTGGTGATTGTGTTTCCATGGGCCAATGCCTTTGTTCTTCATGGTGCTGATGGGTTTGGGAGGTGCTGTTGATGAACCCTTCAGTTGCTGCAGTGCCTCATGTGTATTGTACTCACTGTGGCCACTGCGTACTGGTGGTGGGGGGAGTAAATGTTTAAATTGGTGAATGGTGTGCTAAATTAAGTGGGATGCTTTCTCTTGGATGGTGATGAGCTCCATGAGTTTCTTCTTAACAATAATCGTATTGTTGATGACCAAGTTGTGAATGCTGGTGGACAATTGCACAATTAATGGGAGGGGAAAATTCCATGAACATTTCTATTGCTGAAAAAAATCAATTTTGCCAAAGTTTTTCATCCTGTACTCATCAGGACAATCACAAGACCACCGTGTCAAGAGAAATGAGAACATTATACAGTATGAGGAGAGAATATTGATTGGTACTGAAATTCATATACCACGTTACTCATTTGTGTGACAGGCAGAACAGCTTTTTGGCTTGACGGCAACATCCTGGTGGTAGCAAATACCATTTGTGTTGCTACTGCATTGTAGCAGCATGAAACAGCTAGCTTCACCTGTTGCTCAAATTTCTGAATACCTTTCCTCTCTAGAGTAATCTGAGGTAAACTGGGCACTTTTCAGGGCCAAAAGTGACAGCATTAGGCCCATTCACAAATCAGTGTGAACAATGACTTGATCAGAGTAGTCATAGAGGGTGTCTTTCATGCAGCCCATTTCAGCATCATGCTTGCATAGTGAGCAAATTCTTGCCACCTCTATACAAGGTTGTGATAAGGCCACCTTACAATATATGGAACAGTAAGAATTCCATCATATGTACTGACCAGTGAAGGTAGGCTTGTGGTAAACTGTGACACAGAACTCAATGCACAGTGTCCAATATTAAATGTAATTCCGCGATTGAACAACATTTGCTGAATAATTCTCAGTGAACTAAAAATTATGCTGATAACATATTTAAGATTGTCAGTCAGACTTGCAGAATGGCACATTTGTGTGCACTGGAAGCAACATGTGTTAATGCAAAGCACTCTACTGTTCACAGACAGAAAGAACATATACACACATTATGCCTGTTTCAGCTAAACAAAATAAGTGACAATTACTCGCTGGTTCAGTCCTTTCAGTCCTTAGGACTGAACCAGTCCTCATCAATCTGAGTCAAGCTGCCTGGTTTAAATTTCAAATGATACTTGGTAACTGTCAGTTACCAACAAATTGTGCATTCTCCATGGCAATGCCTCTACCAATCAGAGTCAACTTACCAACCAATCAGTATCTCCTTCTCGTACAGTATTAAGTTATTGCTTCCCCCAACATTGATATTCTTATGTTTGTCCTGATGAAATGAAAAGCTTCTAGAAAATATATATTTTTGGCAAATCTTGTTCTGTATTACCAAACAATTATTATGACATTTCTATCTTCAATGATGGCAATGCCTGGTACATGAATATGATAGAAAATGCTGAAGCACTGGTAACAGTATTCAGCCAGGATTGTTGAGTTAGTGATCCATCTTACCTTCTTCTTGAGATTAATGCTGTTACAGAAGCCAACCCTCTGCCAATTCAATTATTTCCACACAACGTCAAGAAATAGTTGAGCCTTATGCACTCAGCAAAGCTATGAGACATGATAGCATTCTAGTTGTGGTGTCTTAAACCAAGTTGTTCCAATACAGGTCCACAAAAACAATAACAAAAACAATTAATTACCCCATCATCAGTCTGTCCCAATCTTCAGCAAAGTGATGGAAATTGTCATCAACAGTGCAGTCAAGTGTCACTTTTTGTTCTCTATCCTTAATGCCCTTGAGAAGATAATGGCAAACCAAACAATTCTGATGAAGGGTCATCCAGACTCGAAACATTGGCTCTATTCTCTCTCCAAAGATGCTGTTAGACCTACTGAGATTTTCCAGCATTTTCGGTTTCAGATTCCAGCATCCACAGTATTTTCTTTTTGTTTCAGATTCCAGTATCTGCAGTATTTTGCCTTTACGTTAAAGTTTATTGATTAGTGTCACAGTAGGCTTACACTAACACCACAATGAAGTTACTGGGAAAATTCCTTAGTTAATTAGTGAACCAGATGGGGTTTTGCAGCAATTCAATAGTTGCTTGATCATTATTAATGAGGCTAGCATTTTATCCTAGCTTAATTGAATTTAAATTACCCCAGCTGCCATGGTGGGATTTGAACTTCTTTCTCTGGAGCACCTGTCTTTGCCTCTGGATTACTAGCTTAGTAACATGTGCTGCTTCTTTCCTTACTATTAACTGGCTTATTAATGCTCAGATTAAGTTCTCCCAGAGCCACTCATTGTTAGACATCATTCGGACAAGTGTTGGTCCATCGAAACATGGAGAAAAGTTGTAAGTTTCAGAGCTACTGGGCAGGACATTCCACGTAACACACAGTGATGGAGATGGCCCATCATTACCTAGTGTTGCAATCTTCTGGTCCCACCATTTCCAACGGATTCCAATGTAGTGTTGTGCGGTTGGCAGGACTGGAAATTCCCGCTGGTGTGAATGGCTAGAAAATTCCGGCCACTGTCTTTTACAACAAGACAGCACTTGACCTAGACGGTGTCTCCCAAACAGATGACATCTATCATCTAGAAGAACAAGTGCAACAGCTGGATGAGAAGACCGCCACCTGCAATTCTTCTCCAACTCACACACCGCTTTGACTTGAAAATATATCAGCCTTGCTTCATTGTCATAGCTCATTCCATTTGAAGGGGTATATGAATATAAGTTGTTATATATCCCTGAAATGTTTTAAAACACTCCTCATTGTTTTTCAAACTACCTTGTATGCTAAGAAATTGTGCTGCCCAAATCCATTTAATTTAAAAACACTGAGAAAACCAATGGCCCCAGCATTAACCTCTGGCATATCTCATTCTCCTCCCATCTTCAGTTCAAGCAGTATCCATTATCCTTAACTCTTGGTTCTCTGTTCATTGACAAGCATTCTATCCATGCTGTTAACTTTATTTCTATACTATAACTGACTTTCCTAAAAAGCCTCTTATGAGGCAACTTCAGCAAATGCCTTCCAGGTAAATAATATTTGTTGTATTTCCTTTATCCAATCAATTATCCCTCGAAAAAGACAATTAAATTTGACAAACACAACTTGCCTTTAATGAATGTGTGCCAGCTGTACTTGATTAATCCATACATTCCTAAATATTCATTAGTTTTGAAACTGATATTAGACCTAATGGGGTGATTTTGAGCCCGCACTCTCTGTCTGTGGGAATGGCAGCATGCACTCAAAATCCGGAAAGTGGATTTGCGCTAGCAAGTTTCTGAACTCTGATCTTCCCAGCCCCTTGCCAGCGGAGAAGAGTGAAACACACCGTGGGATCGTAAAAAGCCCATTTTAATACTTTACCATATCATGAGCAAGCACTGCCTCTGGGACTCTCACACCACCGGATATTCGACAGTGGCAGTGTGACGCCATGCGGGCACCATTTGCAACAGCTCTACATAAATATGAACCTCACACCTTCGCCACCAAAGGGAAGTTTGGAGATGAGCCCTCAGGCAGCCAGCACTCTCCACAGTGTTCACTGTTCAGGGGCACCGGAGATGTGGGGACACAGACAATTACAACTCAGGGACAAGGGTGGGGGCCCCGCAATTGCCATATTGGGGAAAGATCCACAGGGGTCACTTGCAGGCCTTTCCTTCCCCTCATTTCAGGGAGCACGTTGCTTTAAGTGGGTCCTGAAGGCTGATATATAAGCAACATTTCTCAAGTCCTCCTTCCTGGAATCCTGTTCATATCAAAGCTGAGGGAATGCCCTTCCTTAGTGGGAACTGGAAACAGGGTGAGAGGGTTTGAAAACAAGAGGCTTAGCTTTGGGAGTGACTGAGAGTTACCCGGATGGAGTCCTATGAGGGGCTCGGCTGTCAGGCGACAGTAATGAGAATGGCTCATTGCAGGAAAGCATGGGTGACCTGTGTGGCATCTCCCATTTGGCCACACACAAACACATTCGGGAGGTCACAGTTGCCCTTTATGTGAGGGCTCACGTGTATATTAACTTGGACTGGGACCAGACAAGTCAAGATGCCAGGGCCATGACTTCGCCCACTTTGCAGGTTTGCCCCAGTGGCAAGGTTTGATTGGCTGCACCCATGTGGCTCTGCACACTCCAGGGCACCACACAATGCCTTTCATGAACTGCAAGTGATACTCATTCCTTAATGTGCAGCTCATCTGTGCTTAAGCTTCATTTCACTTCAGCATTAAGGGGATTCACCCTTGATCTTCAGGTAAGTGTTTTCCAAGGAGGCCTTCAAGATGCACGACAATACAGAATCACCAAGCAGAAACTGATAACCAAGGTCTGCATGCATGAGGATGGACTCAACTGGGATCTTGGGTTCATGTCACACTGGGCTTGCGAAATCCTACTAACTGTCCTGGCTTGAGACAATTCACATCTCTTTAACCTGTGATTATCCTTCTCTCCACTAGCATTGTCTGTACCTGTAAAGACTTGATTACCTGAAAACGCTTGCATTTTAACCATTATCTTGCAATTGTGTCTCTGTCTATATATGCCATGTTTGCGAACCCACCTCTTCACTCACCTGATGAAGGAGCAGTGCTCCGAAAGCTCGTGATTCCAAAACCTGTTGGAATTTAACCTGATGTTGTGAGGCTTCTTACTGTGATCCACTCAACGACAGGGGGTCTATGCATGGAACCAGAGGAAATGGACAAGGCATTAAATGAGTACTTTGCGTCAGTATTCACCAAAGAGAAGGACTTGGTGGGTGACGAGTCTGGGGAAGGATGTGCAGACTGTTTGAGTCATGTTGAGGTCAAAAGGGAGGAGATTTTGGGGTTCTTGAGAAACATTAAGATAGACAAGTCTCCAGAGCCTGATGGGATGTACCCCAGAATACTGAGTGGGACAAGGGAGGAAATTGCTGGGGCCTTGAGAAAAATCTTTGCATCCTCACTGGCTACAGATGAGATCATTATGTGGAGATGCCGGCTAGGGTGATCACAGTAAGAAGTCTCACAACACCAGCTTAAAGTCCAACAGGTTTATTCAGTAGCAAAAGGCATTTGCTACCAAATAAACCTGTTGGACTTTAACCTAGTGTTGTGAGACTTCTTACAGGGGAGGCCCTAAAGGATTGAGATCCCAGAGGATTGGAGAATATCCAATATTGCTTCTTTGTTTAAGAAGGTAGCAAGAATAATCCAGGTAATTACAGGCTGGTGAGTCTTACGTCAGTGGTAGGGAAATCATTGGAGAGGATTCTTCGAGACAGGATTTATTCCTACTTGGAAATAAGTGGATGTATTAATGAGAGACAACATGGTTTTGTGAAGGAGAGGTCTTGTCTCACTAACCTGATCGAGTTTTTTGAGGAAGTGATGAAGATGATTGAGGGTAGGGCATTGAATGTTGTCCACATGGACTTCAGTAAGGACTTTGACAAGTCCCTCATGGCACACTGGTGCAGAAAGTAAAGTGGCATGGGATCAGAGGTGAGCTGGTAAGGTGGATATCGATCTGACATGGTCATTGAAGATGGATGGCACCAGTGGAAGGGTGTGTTTCTGAATGGAGCGCTGTGACATGTGGCGTTCCTCAGGGATCAGTGCTGGGACCTTTCATGTTTGTAATATATATACATAAGTGATTTGGAGGACAATGTAACTGGTTTGATGAGTAAGTTTGCGGATGCAAACGTTGGTGGATTTGCGGATAGCCAAGAGGACCATCAGAGGGTACAGCAGGATATAAATCAGTTGGAGACTTGGGCGGAGAGATGGCAGATGGAGTTTAGTCCAGACAAATGATGAGGGCAGTGCAGTTGATGTTGTCTACATGGACTTTAGCAAGGCCTTGACAAGGTACCACATGGTAGGCTGTTCCATGAAGTTAAATCTCACGGGATCCAAGGTGAGGTATCTCAACCTATACAAAACTGGCTTCTTAACAGAAGCCAGAGGATGGTTATACAGAGTTGTTTTTCAAACTAGAGGCCTGAGACCAGCCGTGTGCCTTGGGGATCGGTATTGGGCCCACTGTTATTTGTCGTTTATATCAATGATTTGGATGAGAACATAGGGGCCATGGTTAGTAAGTTTGCAGATGGCACCAAGATTGGTGGCATAGTGAACTGTGAAGAAAGTTATCTCCAGTTGTAACGGGACCTTGATCAATTGGGCCTGTGGGTTGACAAATGGCAGATGGAGTTTAATTTAGACGAATGTGAGGTGATGCATTTTGGTAGATTGAACAAGGGCAGGACTTATTCAGTTACTGGTAGGGTGTTGGGGAGAGTTACAGAACAAAGAGATCTAGGGGTACATGTTCTTGCTCCTTGAAAATGGAGTCACAGGTAGACAGAGTGGTGAAGAAGGCATTCGGCATGCTTGGTTTCATCGGTCAGAACATTGAATATAGGAGTTGGGATGTCTTGTTGAAGTTGTACAGGACCTTGGTAAGGCCACACTTGGGATACTTGTGCAAATCTGATCACCCTATTATAGAAAGAATATTATTAAACTAGAAAGAGCACAGAAAAGATTTACTAGGATGCTACCGGGACTTGATGGATTAAGTTATAAGGAGAGGCTGAATAGACTGGGACTTTTTTCTCTGGAGCTTAGGAGGCTGAGGGGTGACCTTATCGAGGTCTATAAAATAAGGAGCGGCATAGACAAGGTAGATCGTCAGTATCTTTTCCCAACGGTAAGGGAGTCTAAAACTAAAGGGCATATTTTTAAGGTGAGAGGGGAGAGATACAAAGTTGTCCAGAGGGGTGATTTTTTTCACACAGAGGGTGATGAATGTCTGGGACAAGAGGTAGTAGTAGAGGCGGATACAATTTTATCTTTTAAAAAGCATATAGATACTTACATAGGATTGGTGGGTTTAGAGGGAAATGGGCCAAATGCGAGCAATTGGGATTAGCTTAGGGGTTAAAAAGAAGGGTGGCATGGACAAATTGGGCCAAAGGGCCTGTTTCCATGCTGTAAACGTCTATGACTCTATGACTCTAAATGTGAGGTAATGCATTTTGGAAGATCTAATACAAATAGGAAATATACAGTAAACAGCAGAACCCTTGAGAGTAATGATAGATAGAGGGATCTGGGTGGTCAGGTACTCAGGTCACTGAAAGTGGCAATGCAGGTGGAGAAGGTAGTCAAGAAAGTATATGGCACGCTTGCCTTCATCAGCTGGAGAACTGAGCTTAAAAATTGGCAGGTCATGTTGTAGCTTTATAGAACCTTAATTAGGCTGCATTTGGAATATAGTGTGCAATTCCGTTTGCCTCGCTAGCAGAAGGATGCAGAGGCTTTGGAGAGGGTAAAGAAAATATTTACCAGGATGTTGCCTGGTATGGAGAGCATTAACTATGAGGAGAGGTTGGAGAAACTTGGTTTGTTCTCACTAGAACGACAGAGGTTGAGGGGCAACCTGATGGAAGTCTACAAAATTATGAGGGGCATGGACAGAGTGGACAGTCAGGGTTTTTCCCAGGATTGAAGATTCAATGACTAGGAAGCATAGGTTTAAAGGAAATGTACAAGACAAGCTTTTTACAGAGAGGGTGTTGGGTACCTGGAACTCGCTGCCAGGGGAGATAGTGGAAGCAAATACGACAGTGACTTTTAAGGATGGGAATGGAGGGATATGTTCCCTGGAAAGATAGTGGGTTTTAGTTCAGTCAGGCAGCATGGTCAGTGCAGGCTTGGAGTGCCGAAGGGCTTGTTGCTGTGCTGTAATTTTCTTTGCTCTTTGTGCGCACCCCAGTCCAATCTCCACATCGCAGCTCACGTGCAACCACATGATATGCTTTCTGCAGGTGTGTGCCCGTTTCCTAGGGAGCTTCCATGGCAATTGCATCTTAGGGCACTCTCAGATTCCTGCCGCCTTTGAGGGAGAGCAGCGCCTGGAGAGATAGCTCCTAGGGGACAAGGGGTGCCCACAGACACGGTGGCAGATGATACCAGTGCAGAGGCACAAGCACCAGAGGAAATTTATTACAATGAGTCTTACACTGCAACATGCGTGCTGGTTGAGCAGGTGGTTGGCTTGCTAAAGATGTGATTCTGGTGCCTGGACCGGCTGGGGGGGTACCTTACAATACAGCCCCCAGAGTCTCCTGCATCACTGTAGCCTATAGGTTCCCACCCTTACCCTGTAATGATTCTTCCCACTTGTTAACTATTCTTTTACTTGTTAAATGCTCATAAAAGCTATTGTTTCTCTTTACATTACCACTAACCTTATTCATAATTCCTGTTTAGTATTTTTAATCTTCCTTTTCACCTCCCACTATGCTTTGTTTGTTCTTTCAAAATGTCATCGTTAATTTCATCATCTGCTTCTATTTAGTTAAGTTGCATTTCCATCTCTTTATTTATCCATTGAATCTATTCTTTGTGAAGCACAGGAACATGAGTAAGCTATTTGTTTGCTGTAGCCTAAACTGCCATTCGCTTAGAAGTAGACCCCACTCTATTTAATTGCGTTTAATTCATATCTCCTGATACCTTACAAAAATTTCCAATCTGTCCTGAAATTTTTAATTGACTCAGATCCCATAACCTTTTTTTGGAGGGAATAATTCAAAATTTCTCATGTCCATTATTTCCTGCTTTAAATCTTAAACAGTTTAGACCTAATTTAAAGATTTTACTTCAACAAAAGAAATTACCTATTTGTATCTGCTCTTTTCAATAATTTAATACACATCCTTTAAATTTTTAAACTTGAGAAAGCAAGCAAAATCTCTTATCCTCATAACTTAACTATTTAATTGCTAGTATAAGTCTGTTTATTTGCACTGTACCCACTTGAGATGAATGTATCCTTCCTGCAGTTTGGTGTCTGAGCATGATTGTAGTGTTCTGCTGGGGTCTGATCAAGGCACTATATAACTGTAGCAGTGTTTTCAATGAGTTTTATCGCAATAAGCTTGAGATAAAGGCAAACATTTCGTTTGCATTTGCAATCATTTCAATGAGCAGTGAACAGCTTTACATGGACATAGTTATTTGGTCCTTGATATGTCCAGTGTCTCATATTCTGATTTGCTTTAATCAGTTTCCAGTTCACAATTCTCTAAATTGCTGTTTAAATAGCAGGGTGGTAATGTCAGCAGATTAGTATCCCAGAGACCTGGGCTAATGCTCCAGAGGTATGAGCTCAATCCCACCATGGCAGCTGGAGAATTTAAAATCAATTAATTAAATAAATCCAGAATTAAAAAGCTAGTATATAATAGTGACTATAAAATTACAGGATTGTCGTAAAAGCCCATCTAATTCACTTCTGAAAGAAGGAAATCTGCCATCCTTACCCAGTGTTATGGACCCAGCTGGTGTTACTACTGAACAAGTCAGATCCCAGGGTGGAACCTGGCTTGATAAATCACAACTTTTGTTTTTTATTTAGAAACATGGAGGGCAACTACTGAACAGATTCACAGGAATCTGCTTGTGAATCTTTAACAAAATAATAAAACAGTTATTCAACGAGATGAATTATGCTATTCCTTCACGCACAACTATATCTTAAAACAAGTACACAGATTTGTAAGGGTAACACACATTACAAAACCTATCTTCTCCTCTAATGTCCACAGCAAGTGTACAGTCTGTGTCTGAGTAGGCGAGCTGCAATCGGCGCATCACATGCTGAAACCAAGTGACAGTTGCCACCCAAAACAACTTCCACAGATTGCCCATTAACTGTGCACCCCACCCACCCCACTTGGTCTTCCCTAGGTAAGACCCTGATACTCCTGAGTCAGTGCTCGTGTGTCCTGAGTCAAGACTGCTTTCCCCTGAGCAAGACCCTGGTACCCAAGTGTCTGATGTGGGGCTTGGTCTAGATGTTTAAAATTGTTATTTGAAGTTAGAAGTGCTTTCTTTTCTAATTCCTTCAGGGTGACTATGAGGGTATGTAAAAGAATTTCTCAGGGTAAACCCCTGGGGAATCTTGCATTCAGCCAAACACAGCAAACACAAAGACTTGCGAAAAACACTTTTTATTTAATCAACAAGTATTGTGAGAGAGATGGTCAGAGGATTCTAAACTCTGTCTGATGTTACAATCACACGAGCACAACACTTATACATTACTGAAGATATGATCTTCCCGCCTCAGCTGTCATTCAAACTGGATGATCCAATTATATTAATACACTTCACTTACTTTGGACATTAGCATTTTATTCCCTGGCAAAATTAGAAATTCATTGGTCAATCAAACCTATTGACTCTTTCCACCTTCCCCACCCCCCGCCCTCCATTGCCTAGCAACTTCACCTATGCAAATCCGGTAGGTCCCAGGGTTGCTCCTAACACCTGCCATCCTGAGAACAATAAGGAAGTTATCTTCCCTGTTCATTTCCCTGACTCTTTATTAGTAGAGGCTACAGTGAAGCTATTCAATACAGCTAAAAGCTGAATCCCTCCATTCATGTCTATATGGGTTTCCTCAGGTTTCCTCCCGCACTCTAAAGATGTGAAGGTTAGGTTGATTGATCATGCTAAATTGCCCCTATGTGCCACAAGATGTGTAAATTAGGGAGACTGGCCGAGTAAATATGAGGGTTTATAGGGGTAGGACCTGGGTGGGATTGTTGTCAGAGAATTGGTGCAAACTCATTAGGCCAAATGGCCTCCTTCTACATTGCAGGGATTCTAAGATTCTGAGTTTACATAAATTTACTAAATAAGGGTGGATTTTAATTGGCAATTAATTTTCATGCAGGCAGATGACAGAGAGGAAGGGCACTTCCGCTATCATCAAAATCAGGCCAAGATGATTTGAACTCCTATGTTATATTGGCAGCTGAATGGTGGGTTGCCCAATCCAGTCAGTAACAGGCAGCCCATTCACTTTCAGGGTGAGTTTTTCTGCAGGCTTCCTGATGGGTATTTCAAATGTAAATGCCCCAGCTGCATTAACATCACTACATTTCTCTATGTGGCTTCATGGGAAACATTTAAATATTGAGTCAGAAGCAAGGCCCAAGGTTCTTTAATAAACCACTGAGGAGGTGAGAGCACAAAGAAAGAAAGGCTTTTAGTCAGTTACTGCCTTTCATGACCACAGGCTGTTCCAAAGTGCTGGACCAGAATGAAGTACATTTTGAAGCCTAGTCACTGGTGTAATGTAAGAATAACAGCAGTCAATTTGCAAACATGTATCCTATTTTCATTTGAAAAGCAGGTCTTGCAGCAGACCTGAAGAGATGTAACGGGGGGAGTGAACTATTTGAGCATCCCCCCTGGGGAATACTTCAAAATCTTAACCTGAGCAGTAAGGGTGAGTTCATGTCTTCATAAACATATATATTCCCTTGTAGTACATCTGGTCACAGTGCTTTTCCTTCTCGCTACATTGTAAACAAATCTCTCTCCTGTACACATCCTTATTCCCCGATTGCAAAGGACAATGTACCAATCCCTCTTCTCATTCCAAACACATAAGGCCCGATTTTACCATTATGTTGCACCCATTTTCAGGCGGAAAATTTGAAAAAGTTGTTCCTGCCTTCACACCGGTTCCCCCTTTACCAAGGCCCAAAAATGGCCGCAATCAGAACCATGCCCAAAATGGGCGCGACTGCTATTTAAATACATTTGCATGCATTTAAATTGACTTAATGGGCTGCACACCCAACTTTACCGGCATTTCCCCTTTTACCATTGCATTCGCCCATCCAGAATCGACGTGAAACAGACAGCTTCCATAAAAGTCCAATTCTGGTGCTCCAGTTAGTGAGGAAGAAATTGTCAAGTATCCGATGGCTCTCTGCTTGAGGTCGGCGGGAAGGTGGAGAGGGAGGGAGGGGAGGGGGGAGGAGGGTGGTGGGGGTGAAAGGGGGCATCCACTGCCACTCTGCCTGAGATCAGATCAGTGGGGAGGAAGGAGAGGTCTGCTGCTACTCTGCCTGTGATTAGTGAGGGGAAGGAGAGGTTTGCTGCCACTCTGCCTGAGATCAGTGAGGGGGGAAAGGGGGGTCCACTGCTACTCTGCCTGAGATTGGTGGGTGGTGAGGGGGGAGAGGCCTGCAATTGGTCTATGTGGCTGGCGGGTGAGAGGATAAGGGAGTCAGTAATGTTGGGGCAATATCTGTAGGGCCAGTGGGAGGCATTACCTGGCCCAAGAGGGATTTGGCAGGGAAACAGCATTCTATCATTTTTTTCTGTGCATGCTCAGTTGGAGGCACTCATCAGAGCTGCAGAATTTTGGATGTGTTGAGCCCCACCCACAGACTTCTGCAGAGCAATTCAGAATCACCGATATTTTTTCAGACAGAGTGCGTATGGGGGTGCCTGAGAACGGGTCTAAAAGTTGAATCTGAAACACTCCCAGTTTCAAGTCCGCCCAGCACTTAGAATTAAAATGGTAAAATAGGGCCCATATTTACCTGTTGCCTGCTGTCTTCACAATTGGCTTCAACAGCATTCTGTTCTCATCCAGTGGCAAATGCCATACAATGGTTCTCAATTACTGCTTTCTGAGTTCATGAGCCGATGCTTTTCTTCCATCAAACACATCAGCCTCCTCCTTGCAAACTACTACTTCTCCTTGTCAGCATACAAAATGTATGACGAAGCCGCACATATTAACACATTCCTCGTCAACAACAATTTACAGACTCTCTTCCTCTTTTAGAAAGGAGAGAAACAAGACTAGAACAGGACAGCTAATATCCAGGACTCCAGCTAGACTCAATAGGTAGTCCTGGAGTTGATAGACCTCTTCTGGAAAAGGAAACGTTAGGGATGGACCACCTGAGGATGACTCTTCCGTTGATTTTGAGAAATTGCACATTCAAGCAGTTTAACAACTTAACACTGCAAAATGCTGTTTTCTTTGGCTCTCTGCTCTGTCAGTGTCATACTAATTCTCTTTTTTCCCTTCACGATTTTCCAGGGTCTTCTTCGTACATGCACCCTGTTGAAGAGAGACAGCATGGTGGCACAGTGGTTAGCACTGCTGCCTCACAGCATTACGGGCCTGGATTCGATTCCTGGCTTGGGTCACTGTCTGCGTGGAGTCTGCACATTCTCAACACGTGCACGTGTCTGCATGGGTTTCCTTCAGGTACTCCGGTTTCCTTCCACAATCTAAGGATGTGCGGGTTAGGTTGATTGGCCATGCTAAATTAGTGCTGGTGTTGAGTGATTAGCAGAGTAAATATGAGGGATTATGGGAAAAGGGACTGGATGGGATGGTGGTCGGTGCAGAAACGATGGACTGAATGGCCTCCTTCTGCACTGTAGGGATTCTAAGAGGAGTCAGATGAGCACAGTCCTCCAAATGAAGCATTGTTACATGCCCCATTCCTCCCATGCAACACACAGAGATTGGCACCCCCGCTTGGTCTGACTGCAAGTTGGAGGGGTCTCTGTTTGGTAAAGCAAAGAATGAAAAAAATAGCATTTATATGACACGTTTGATGACTTTAAGACATCCCAAAATGCTTTACAGAATGTGAAGTGCTTGTAAAATGCAGTCACTGTTGTAATGTAGGAAATGTGGCAGACAATTGGTGTTCAGTAAGTTCCAGAGCAATGAGCCAATGACAAAATAGCCTGCATTCACCTATTAATTCATAGAATCATAGAAACTCTACAGTACGGAAAGAAGCCATTTGGCCCATCGAGTCTGTACCGACCACAATCCCATCCAGGTCCTACCCCCATATCCCTACATATTTACCCACTAATCCCTCTAACCTACGCATCTCAGGACACTATGGGCAATTTTAGCATGGCCAATCAACTTAACCCGCATATCTTTGGACTGTGGGAGGAAACCAGAGCACTGGAGGAAACCCACGCAGACACAAGGAGAACGTGCAAACTCCGCACAGACAGTGACCCAAGCTGAGAATCGAACCCAGATCCCTGGAGCTGTGAAGCAGCAGTGCTAACCACTGTGCTACCATGCCGTCCAAATGCAAATCTCATCACCTGCCCTGGTGAAATTTGCGCCGAGTTCTCCAGAGTGTCTGGGTCCCCTGGGTCTCTGGATTACTAGTCCACAATGCCACCACCTCCCCACAGAAAGCATAAGTGCAGGATAAGTGTGAGCTAGGGCATCAAGAAAGCTACCTGGCTCTCTTTCATATAATGCCCTGGGATCTTTTACATTAAACTGAAAGGGCAGATGGGACCTCGATTTAATACCCCTTCCGAAAAGTGGCACTTCTGACAGTGTGGCACTCCAGTACTGCATTGAAGTAGCAGCTTCAATAATGTGCTGAAGTCTTTGGAATGGATTTTGAACTCATGATATCTGACTCAAGGGGCGAGAGTACTACCCATTGAGTCACAGCTGACACCTGTCATAAGCTCAGCGTGAATGAGGACAAGTAGGGAGCAATGGAAAGGACAGCCGAGGAGACATTGCCAGTAAGCAAGCTTGGCTGCAAGCACTGCTGAAGAAAACAAGCATCCTGAATTCAGGGTTCCAGCCTACAAAACAACACTCCTTGCAATTATATGATATGTGGGAAAACACAACAAGAATTTGCTAGTTCACAAATCCGTGCTAATTCTCTTTGAACAGATTATATTTATTCTAAGATATTTCTGGCATTTATAGCTTTTACATCCATAAGATACAATTTTTATTTTGCCAACAGCACAATTCCTCCCTAATTTTAGCCAGCAGAATCATAGAATCCCTACAGTGCAGAAGGAGGCCATTCAGCCCATCGAGTCTGCATCAATAACAACCACGCCCAAGCCCTATCCTCTTAACTTCATATATTTACCCTAGCTCTTCCCCCCTAAATTAAGGGGCAATTTAACATGGCCATTCAATCTAACCCACACATCTTTGGAGTGTGGGAGGAAACCAGAGCACCTGGAGGAAGCCCATGCATATATGGGAAGAACGTGTAATCTCCACACAGACAGCTACCCAAGGCTGGATTTGAACCCAGGTCCTGGGTGCTGTGAGGCAGCACTGCCATCATGCCACCCAGAATCTTGTGCACCCAATATTAACTAACTAATAACTGACAAACATACTGTACAAGCCCAATCAACACCTCCCATTAAAAGTAGCGTGGATTTTCATCTGGAAACCCAAGTGTAAAACTGCAGTTGAGATCCGATATGAGTAAAAATTGATCCGTATGTTAAAATTAATGCCTGTAATAGCTTTCTGCCAATATGGATTGCAGCCATGCATTTTTCTGTCATTTATCACTGGGCTCTGAAATCTTCTCAACTTGCTGAAGGACCCAATATTGTTATTGAATCTGTTCCTTTAAGGTGGTTAAAAAGTATGAGAGTCATTTGGAGAGCCTATCCTGATCCCTATGTCCATCATTTTGTGTGCATTTTGCTAAGAATGCTCATGTCAGACATACATTGCAGTATCAGAGGGAGTCAGCTTTGTATGGATAGTAGACTACATAGTATTCAATAAAATGTACAGCAAAGTAACAGGCTAGTTGGCCCAAATGGTTATGTTCCACACCAGCCTCCTTCCAGACATCTTCACGCAACCTAATCAAAATAACATTTTATTCCTTTCTCTTTCATGTTTATTTAATTTCTTCTTAACTGCATCAGTGCTGTTTGCCACAACTCCCTTTTTGGTAGTGAGTTCCATATTCAGCTCACAATCTGGGGTAAAGAAGTTTCTCTTAAATTCCCTATTAAATTTATCAGTGACTATCAATTATCTTATATTTGTCGTCCCTAACTTTGGTTTCTCCAGAAGATAATTGGGACAGGTTTGGAGAGAAACCAAAAACCTGTGGAGTGAGAGCAGTCACAGTCAGAGTCTGCACAGAAGGAGGTCACTTGGCCCATCAAGTCCATACCAGCTCTTCACAGTGCAATCCAATCAGTCCCTTTGCCCATTAGATTCCCGTAAACCCTGCAGATTTATTTCCTTCAAATACCTATTCAAATTCCTTTTGAAATCATTGATTGTTTTCACTTCCACCACCCTTCTGGGCAGCAAGTTCATGGTCGTTCCATCCTCTGAGTAAACCGTTTCTTCCTCACATTCCCCTGGCATCTCTGGAGGTCCAAAACTTTATGTCAGTGTCCACCGGTCTTTGTACTATCAGCTGATAGAAATAGGCTTTTCTTGTCTACCTTTCCAAATGTGTCATAATCTTGTACACTTAATCCAATCTCCTTTCAAAGTCTCTTGCTCCAAGGAAAACAACCCTAACTTTTCGAATAAAATTTTGTATCTAAAACCTTCCATCCCTGGAACCATTCTGGGAAATTTTTTCTTCTAAAAGGGGGCCCAAGAATTTTGCAGATTTTGTGCAGGTTGATGCACTGTTAAGTTTCTAGGCTTTTAAACCCAAAGAATGGGAACCATACACAGCAATTTGTGGCCAATTATTTCAAAGTTCCTGAGTTTTTACACATCTGTGAGGATATTATCTTTGCATGTGTGAAATAACTCATCTGAAAGACACTATTAGGAGCGTATGCGACATGCACAAGAAAAGATAACGGGCAGAATTCAATTATCACTGTTTTTGGAATTGCACTGGTGTCATAAACTGTATTTCAGTATAGTGCAGCACTGGCATGCTGCAAAAGGCCTATTCATGTCATACTGTTATTTGTGACAACATCTTGGAACACTTATCAAACACATTAAACAAGAAAATCTCATTAAAATGCATTGAAATAATGCACAAAGCTCTGTACAATGAAAGATGGCAAAGGATCAAAGTATCAAAGTGCAGACATGGCCATTGGAAGGAAAAAGGACAGTAAACTCTCAAGGAAATGTTTGCCAAATAGCAGGTGGATTTCTTAAGAAGCTTACCAAAGGAGAATACATGCAACCAGACATAACAGTAAATTAACATAAACCATTCATTAAAAGGTGGAGGAAGAGAAAGGGTGGCATCGGAAGAGATCAAGACAACAGGAACCAAACTGCAGACTATTGCATCCAGTTAAGATTGATATATATAAAAAATGATCTATTCCACATAAATTGCCTAATATTAAACTTAAACATGACAGCTCACTAATTCATTCTCCAACAGGCTGGGAAGGAAAGAATCTAAATCTACCCCAGAACCAACAATTTTCAATACGCTGTGAATCAGAGACAAGACGCCATCATCAATTTGAATCACTGGTCAATAGAAGAGAAGTTTTTCACATCGATTTATGTCTGACCCTCAGGACATCTACAGTGGAAATCAAATCCATTTAAAAAAGGCTCTTGCCAGATCGGTGAAAGCAAATGTACCATCAAGAGAGAAACTGGCTGGAATGGAAGCTGCAATAGGAAGGTTGTGAGACAATATGCTGACTCCATGGAAGGGATTTTTCCAGACAAGAGGAGGTTTGTTCGGCTGCGTCCTGAAAGTCAGATCCCCTCAAATCCCTTAAAGGTGACATTGGGTCAGCATTCGGATGTAACTCCCAGCAGGTTTGAAGGTGAGCAGGGAATCCCTGCATAAATGTTCTATTTTGTTCTAGGATTCTGGATTTAACTAGTGAACCTATTAACTAGTGGACCTATTTAGTGGATCTATTTCTTGACTTGTGTGGAAATCACCTCACAAATGAGTACAGAGTGGGAACAAAAGAAATAGGAGCAGAAATGGGCAGATACAGCCATTTGAGCCTTCTCTACCATTCAATCAGATCATGGCTGATCTCTCCCTGGTCTCAAATCCACCTCCCTACCTGTTCCCCATATCCCTTTAATCCATTTTTAATTAGAAATATACCTATCTCCTTATTGAAACCATTTAACGATTCAGACTCCTCCACACTATGGCACAGTGAGTTCCACAAATTCACAATCCTCTGTGAGAAGCAATTTTTCCTCTTCTCAGTTTTAAATCAATCTCCTCTCAACCTATACCTGTGATCTCTTGTTCTAGGTTGCCCCATGAAGGAAACATTTGGTCTACATTTACTCTATCAATTATATTTAACATTTTATATACCTCGATCAAATCCTCTCTCATCCTTCTAAACTCTAGCGAGTATAAACCCAAATTGTTTAATCTCTCCTCGTACGTCAACCCTCTCATCTCTGGAATCAATCTGGTGAACATCCTCTGAATTGCTTCCAATGTCACTGAGTCTTTCCTCAAATAAGGAGTCCAAAACTGGGATTGATACTTCAGTGAACCTGACAGGTTGGGAAGCCTTTGATTAGTAAAATTGAAAAGCTGTAGTCATGGCCAGGTGAGAGGTATTGTTGACAGTACCCATTTTCAAACAGTGCTTTCAGTGTTTGATAGATGAATGTCAGCTTCATAGAAGTCAATTCAGCTGCCTTGCACCATACACACATTCACTTGCACTTCTCTGCGGCTAACCTTCACCAACAGGGCCAGCATCAGCAACAGCAACATCAGCTCCTGTTGCATCCTCTTCAGCCACAAGCAGTTCCACAGCACAAAGGAGACGAACAGTAAGATCCAGCTTCCAGAAGCTGAATCCCCAACAAGCAGGTCTACAGGACGAGAATCAGCTCTATCAATATGAATGAGTCTTGTAAAGATTAGCTCCTCACAGCATGTTGTTACTGACATCTGCAACCTCTTGGAACAATATCGCCTTCCCAGCAAGCCAGGTGGATGCATTTTGCCAGTGGCCAACAGGGTGACTATCCCTGGAGAACTAAACCCTGCATCTCTGTCTCTCTCTAAGCTTGAATGCACTCTTCTCCAGTCAGGAGAGAAAGCAACTGAAATTGGTGCAGAATCCATTACGTTTACATTGTGCCCTTTGACAGCTTGTGAAATAAGCAGGATGTGGGGAATTACTTTGTACATCAGAGATAGTATAGCAGGTATATTCTGAGATACAGCAGCCTATTTTTACTTGTTAAAGGCTCAGCGGGGAACCATTGGATGATTTTGCTCAAAGTTGTTTGAGCTTTTAACAATGTGGGTGGTCATAACACTTGTTCCGAGGTAGTGTTAAAACAATCTAAAGGAACAGGCAAGGTGATGTGAAATGAGGAAGCATAACTGGTGGGAAGCTAAGAGAAATGCTTTGAATGATAAAAACAATGCAGAAAACTACAGGCGCTCCTAATGAGAAAATGCTCCACATGCCACAAACATCCCACATGAGTGCCCAGGTGATGTCTTAACATTGATGCTTTCTCATATTTCAAAGAATCTGTGTACAAGAAAAGCAAGTCAAAGTCTAACACTGGAAATTTCTGTCAACATGTTGACTTGGCAGCATGTATTCCAGATTCTGCCCAATTTGCTCATTAGCAAGTTAACAGCAAGACTGCTGCAACTTAGCATAGCAGACTTGAACACAAGTTGTGAAAAAGGAGATAGGTGAGCATCAGGTGCATATAAAGGTTGTGATGTATCAAAGTGACACTTTCTGAACTGAATACTGGGTATAGCCACTACACTTGGATCTCAAAAAACGCATGGCGTTTTTTTTTTCGTTTAACTGACAAATAATAAACTCAGAGTACAAAAATTGGCAAGTCATGAATGCAACTGTATGGAACTTTAGTTAAGCCACATTTGGAATGTTATGTACAGTTCTGGTCACCATGCTAAGGAAGGATGTGGAGGATTTGGAGGGGTACAGAAAAAGTCTACCAGAATGTTGCCTGGTTTGGAGGACAACAGCTATAATAAGAGTTTAGACAAAGTTGGCCTGTCTTCAATTGAATGTTGGAGGCTGAGGGTTGGCCTGATAGAAATTTACAAAATTCTGGGAGGTTACAGCAGGATATAGATCAGTGGAGACATGGGCGGAGAGACAACACATGGAGTTTAATCTGGACAAATGTGAAGTAATGCATTTGGAAGGTCTAATACAGATAGGAAATACACAGTAAATGGCAGAACCCTTAAAAATATTAATAGACAAAGGGATCTGGGTGCACAGGTACACAGATCACTGAAAGCGGCAATACAGGTGGAAAAGGTAGTCAGGAAGGCATATGGCATGTTTGTTTTCATCGGCCGGGGTATTGAGTTTAAAAATTGGCAAGTCATGTTGACGCTTTATAGAACATTAGTGAGGCTGCACTTGGAATATAGTGTTCAATTCTGGTCGCCACACTACCAGAAGGATGTGGAGGCTTTGGAGAGGGTACAGAAAAGATTTAACAGGATGTTGCCTGGTACTGAGGGCATTAGCTATGAGGAGAGGTTGGAGAAACTTGGTTTGTTCTGACTGGAGTGACAGAGTTTGAGGGGAGACCTGATAGAAATCTACAAGATTATGAGAGGCATGGACAGAGTGGATAGTCAGAAGCTTTTTCCCAGGATGGAAGAGTCAATTACTAGGGGGCATAGGTTTAAGGTGTGAGGGCCAAGTTTTAAAAGAGATGTATGAGGCTGATTTTTTTATACAGAGTAGTGGGTGCCTGGAACTCGTTGCCGGGGAGGTAGCGGAAGCGGATATGGTAGTGACTTTTAAGGGGCGTCTTGACAAGTACACGAATGAGATGGGAATAGAGGGATATGGTTCCCGGTTTTTAGTTAAGTCAGGCAGACTTGGAGGGCCAAAGTGCCTATACCTGTGCTGTAATTTTCTTTGCTCTTCGTTTGGATAGAGTGGATAGTCTTAAATAAGCAAGGAATAGAGGAAATAGATCACTTAGAGGCAAAAGGGCTTTAATTTATAAAAGTGTCATGTATTGGCGCATGTCACTGAAAGGCTTGAAATGCTTTATTGCCAGTGAAGTACTTTCTTGAATTGTGGTTTCTGTAGAAAACGTGATAACTAATATGCACAGAAGTTTCCCTAAAAAAGCAATGTGACAATAACCAGATAATTTGGTTTATGTGATGGTGATTAAGTAATAAATATTGAATAGAACATCGTGGACAAGTCTCCTGCTGTTCTTTTAAAAAGTCGGATTGTTTACATCCACCTTTGGGGAAGACAAGGAGGCAGATGGGGTCTCGAATTAACCCTCATCTGAAAGTTGGAACTACTGTCAGTACTACACTGGATTGTAAGCTTTAATTTTTGCACTTAACTTCTGGAATGGGACTTGATCCTTGTACACTTGAGGCTAATACATTGAATATGGATTACTCGTTGGAAGTGGGAATCTCAGAACTGATTCTTCACTATATCATTGTCTCCTGATTCCAACCCTTACAAAGCCAACCAGGAAATTCTGGAATTGATGCATAGGGTAACTGTCATTGTCAATTCCAGTCAGAGTAATGGGGGAGGGTTCAGCTAAACTCAAGGATATTCAGGGATGGGATCTATTTACCTCGCTGTTGATGAACCATGAAAGTAACAACAAAGAATAATTACTTTACCACAGGCTATCATTCTTTTTCATGTAACAAGCAGAATGCTCAACTGTCATAGCATAGTTTTCTTTAGGTAAATCCAGTTCCCCAGATTTATACCTGAGCCAGCTAGAATGAATAAAAATTTGAACACACCATTGAACAATATTAATCTAACATTATAGACTCAAAATTACAAAGCAAATGATCAACAGTTTTAAGAAGAATCTCAGCACAGTTTTAAGGTATATTAACATTGTCTGTAAGGTTATGGATTGGCTGTAACTCAGCATTGCTGACAGGAATTGAAGTGTAACATATGCATTGCTGTTTGTGAAAAGAGAAATTTTAGTCTTCATTTACCGCATTCTCAGTGGTCCAAGAGCAATTACCCCTGTCAGTACACAAAAACAAAGTCCGCTTGCTGTTCAGCAAGATGTAATACTTACCAGAAAGCTAATCACAAGAAAGATCCTGAGCTTCAAACAGTCCATCGAGGGATGACTGAGATAATTCAAGGCAGGACCAGAAATTTAGTAGTCATGTTAGTGATGACGTGATGTACACATTACCTGGAGATTTATTGAATGAACCCCTTTTCTGTTTAGTTAATTACTTAAATTAAATGGTGTTACACTTAATCATACTAGGATAAAATCAGTGGCTTACAAGACATTGGTAAACCCTGTAATCACAACAACTTCTGTATTGTTCTCAATTGCTGTTGTGGGGTTGAAGGGAAGCAGATATAATAGTTCACATTGCTAACATGACAGCAGGGATTTGAAAGAACCACATTTACATTGATGCTTGACTGTTGCTGAATGCATACAGCAGATGGTAGGGATAGAGGTAAAATTGAATGCCATCCCCTGTGGAACTATCAAAGAGAG
Source organism: Carcharhinus amblyrhynchos (assembly GCF_965287045.1). Taxonomy (NCBI): domain Eukaryota; kingdom Metazoa; phylum Chordata; class Chondrichthyes; order Carcharhiniformes; family Carcharhinidae; genus Carcharhinus; species Carcharhinus amblyrhynchos. Next base: position 57,792,528 of record NC_137334.1, read on the forward strand.
CTTCTGAACAATGCAAAGCATTCTGGAGTAAGTGAGAGAACCCTCTGGTGGGAGGATCCAGAACAAAGGACAGGATCTTAATATTAAAGATAGAGGGGGTGATTTTGCCAAAAAGAAACTAAGTGCCCAATGGGTGGGAAAACGGGAGATTTTTCCTGCGCCAATCTGCATGTGCACTGCCCCCCATGACCGCCACCCCCACTCCCCAACAATTGCTAGTCTTCCATTCGCCATCCTCCTGATGGCTTCCCCAACATCATACCCGCAACCACCTGCACTGACAGTTGCCCCACTGCCATGGCCAGCCCAACCTCAGCTCTCCTCCACAATTACTGACCTCCCGATTGCTTTCCCAACTAACCCCCCTTGCCCAAACACTGCCTCCCTGATTACCCTCCCGCGAGGTCATGGTCAGCCCTGACCCCACTCTTCCCCATGGCCATGCCTGATTGCCCCGTCCTTCCATCCCCCACAAATCCCTAATGCAGAGTGGGCAGTGGTCCCCCCTCCCCCACCACCAATTGGCCAGCCCACCAGAAAGTCTGATCCCCTCATGCCCTGTCCCCTTAGCGCTTCTCAGTGCATGGTAGGCAGTGCCAGAGTGTTCAGTGAGCAGTGACAGGATGCCTGAGAGGCAATGCCAGGGTGTCAAGTGGGCAGTGTAAAGGTCCAAAGGAGTAGTTAACCTCTTCTTATTGCTGGGTCAAGCTATCAAGTGCGTGAATCAGAAGAGGTTTGGTTGAGATCATTTGTGACCTAATTGAATGGCAGAACAAGAGGTTGAATGATCCACTCCTGATCCTATACTATACAAGTCATGGAGTGGTATTGTTGCCATACTAGTAATCTAGAGACCCAGGGCAATGCTCTGGGCATCCAAATTTGAATCCCGCCATGGCAGATGGTGAAACTTGAATTCAATAAACAAAACTGGAATTTAAAAAGTCTAATGGAACCATTGTCGATTGTCACAAAAACCCATCTGGTTCACTAATGGCCTTTAAGTAAAGAAATCTGCTGCATTTACCTTGCTTAGACATCATGTGACTCCTGACCTATAGCAACGTGTTGACTCTTAAATGTCCTTTGCTGTTGCCCATCAAGCCACTCAGTTCAAGGACAATTAGAAATATGCAATAAATGCTGAATCAAACCAGTAGACATCAAAATATAAAGAAAAATACCTTCACAGAAGATCAATCCAAAGTAAAGCTATGAGCTTTCTATTTTTTTCTTTTTTCTTTCATGGAGTGTAGGCTTTGCTGGCAAGGCCATCTTCAATTGCCTTGAACTGAGCAACTTGCTGACCATTTCAGAAGGCAGTGGTTCTGGAGTCACATGAAGACTAGGCCAGATAAGGAGAGCAGATGTCCTTCCCTAAAAGACATTATATAAATGCAATCTGAAACATACCAACCAATTTCAAAATTGCAGCATTAGATTTTCTCAGCTGTTTTCTGAAGTTCCTCCTGACTTATGGTAACAGATTGGTGCATCTTAGATATAAATAATGGAAGTTAGGACTTATCAGGATGGATTAATAATGTGGGCCATGATAAAGTTGGTGGATGGGGTGATTGAGCTGCCTACCTAATGTCAGCAGACAGTGGCCTGCCATATTTTGATGTTTTACATTTCATGGAGGATTCCCCATTCATTTCTAGTAGTATGGAGGGTGGAAATGCTGGAAGGCCCCGTGCGCAATTCAAGAGGGATTCGATATTGTGCAAAATCAGTTCTGGCACTGAAAGGTTTCAGGAGCACAGCATGTTGAAACCAAAAGCCCTTTGTTTCTCAAACCTAGCGGCAGATATGTGTCTAGACCAGGTAAAGCATGCGGGTTGAGTCTACACTTTGTTTGATTAAAGCTAGGAACAGCGAGTTGAACGTGGTGCCTTTTTATTTCTTTCTCCCTGCTTCTGGCACATTCCTTCTTTAGCACTTTAAAAATTTTCTTCCATGCAATTCATTCCACTCACCTGGTGCTGTCACTCTTACAAAGAGACATTAACACTATTCAGTGTATTTCTGGTAGCAACTGCTAAGCATTTCACTTCTCTGCTGACTTATAGCAATGTTCTTGCACTTGATCCATTCTCCATGCTACCTGCTGCTTCTCCCTCTCAGCATTTACTCTAGATGACCTACTTCAGACCTGTATAACAACCACTCACTCACTCACTCCCTGGCTCGCAACCCAAGAGGAGACCAGAACTAGGAGAGAGTGAATCCCTATCCAGACTTTCACCCAGATGGAAGAGGAATCTGAGTATATGATTGGAGCCAGCAGATGAAGGACTGCTGGCAACGTTGAGGCTGGAGAATTTACTCAACAGAATGTCTGCTTGTTATCATTTACTCAAAGAACAACACATTCAGGCAATGTGGCTGCTGTAAAACGCTGCCACCTCCTGCTACTGCTTTGCCCTTTCATGCCATGCTGATCCTTGTTCCATTTCCCTCTTTCCAGATTTCTCTGGAAATCTGAACAAGTGAAATATGAGCTGGAGGGAGACAATCCTGCCAAGACTTACAAACCTTGCTTCCAGGTTCCAGCACACATACAGGGAAGTCCTTGAATTCCTGAGAATGTGTCAAAGGTGGATGTGGTATAATGGGGTGTTTTCCCTCAATTCAGGCCTGGAAACAAAAATTGCCCAGTCACCTAGTGAGGAATTTTTTTTGATTTGATTTGATTTATTATTGTCATGTGTATTAGTATACAGTGAAAAGTTTCTTGTGCGCTATGCAGACAAAGCATACCGTTCATAGAGAAGGAAAAGAAAGAGTGCAAAATGTAGTGTTACAGTCATAGCTAAGGTGTAGAGAAAGATCAATTTAATGCTAGGTAAGTCCATTCAAAATCTGATGGCAGCAGGGAAGGAGCTGTTCTTGAGTCGGTGGGTCATGACCTCAGACTCTTGTATCTTTTCCCTGACGGAAGAAGGTGGAAGAGAAAATATCTGGGGTGTGTGGGGTCCTTAATTACACTGGCTGTTTTGCCGAGGCAGTGGGAAGTGTAGACAGAATCAATGAGTGGGAGACTATCAGGACGACTGTGTGTTTCCAATCCTCTCTTCCATTTCTGGTTTTCAGCAGTTGCAGTGTTTCTTTTCCTGTCCCAACATGAATTAATTGGATGGATGTTGAGGATGACAGCGGTGACACATCTGCTCTCCTTCTCCCAAATATTCAACAATTATGCTGTGCAGTGTTCGTCCAACCATCACACCTTGTCTTTGTCTTTTTAAATTCACTTTCAGCGCACAGCAGCCAGATGAGTAAAAGCAATCTTGGATCAGGCAAAAGACACGAATAGCATAGAAACCCTACAGTGCAGAAGGAGGCCATTCAGCCCATCGAGTCTGCACCAACAACAGTCCCATCCCAGGCCCTATCCTCAGAACTGGCTCGTGGAAACTCTACAGTGCAGAAGGGCAATGGTCCAATGTGGGCTTTGGTGGTTTTTTAACAAGAACTATCCGTTCCTCTCAGCCATGGTTGGTCAACAATCCTGGTTGAAAATTTGCTTCAATGAGTTATGTCACAGAGGTTTGGCCTTATGGAAGATTTTGCAACTGGTCAAGTTGTTCTATAACAGTTGTTTCTTTTTTTATCCTGAATTGATTCTTTGGACCTGGGTATCTCTGGCAAGATCAGTATTTGTTGCCAAGCCCTATTTTTCCTCAGGTGATAGTGAGTCTTCTTGTATTTAATTATCTCTATGGATTTATAAAGTAACTTTGCAATGACAGGAGCCCAATTTAAGTACATTTTAATATCATTAGCAGACTTCCCCACTCTATTATCCCCTTAGGTTAGGGTTTCTGGAATAGTCTTTTATTTAAAATGGGACACTGGCTGGAATTCTCTGGCCCTTCACACCACACTGCCACTGCCAGTGAGAAGAAAGAATTTGGTACTCAACCAAAACTCCATTCACTGTAGTGGGACCAAAGAATCGCAGCTGCAAAGCAATGTCGAAGAAGTCAGCCCACGAACAACACTGTTACAGTGTAGTTTGCCAAGGACCAGGTAAGTTTCACAAAGGGATTATTCTTGTCTGAAAATGTCTCTTTAAAGTTCTTGAATGCAAATTAATTTCTCAAGTGCTAAGGGACAATTCTTATCAGTTTAATGGAAGTGATCTAACAATGACTACCTGATGTGTAGCAGCAATGAAGATAGAATACCAAATAACATCCTCCAGTGAGCTAATCATAACTGGTATGTTGATAGGTCACCAATCAGTTTCCTATTGTGTATCAATCACCCTAGCTCCAAACCATCGATGTAGAAAATGGAACGCAATAGAATTTGCCATCATGCATCCAAAACTAGCTTTTGATACCAAGTCCTTTATGATTATAAGCCCCAAAGAGAAGCTTGTCAGTCAGTCTACATAGAGCACCAGCTGAAAAATACCAACAGCAGAAAATGCAATAGACTCAAACTTGAAGATTGTTACATCTGAAAGGTTCCCAGCCTGATAAAAGCAAATTACTATAGACACTGGAATCTGAAACCAAAAGAGAAAATGCTGGAAAATCTCAGCAGGCCTGGCAGCATCTGTAAGGAGGGAAAAGAGCTGATGTTTCGACTCCAGACGACACTTGGTCAAAGCTTTGACAAAGGGTTGCCTGGATTTGAAACGTCAGCTCTTTTCTCAGCCTGATTTCTATTTCAAGCCTGCGTGTAAAGAAACTCGATCTCCTGGTAAGAAGAAACGCCAAGTGACCAACTTTGTGACCCACTGAACGTCTATCTCTTTGGAGTAATCCTGCAATAATCTCTGATATATGGCAACAGTTATTGAAACCACCTAAACCACCGTTACAGGGTGAAAAATGTGTCCTTAGCAACTGCTTTCCAATGTCGAGCCAGACATATAACTGTCAACTGTTCTTTTATTTACAATGTATTCATGTTCGCTGCTTTATTGAACTGTGTCTTTGTCATATGTGTGTGCATGTGTGAGATAGCATTTAGTCTTTTGGGATGACTATGTGAATAAATAGCAGGCATAATATTCCCAAAAGCTTTCTCAGGCTAGAATTCTTTGGCTGTTCATTAGTGGTGGATTCTCTGGCCCTGCCAGCAGTGTACCCCTGCTAGCAATGTACCCCCACTGCGGGCTTCCTGGCAGTGTGGGGGGCAGGGGGTGGGGGGTGGCTATATAAGGAAATCCCATTGACAGCAGCGGGACCAAAAGATCGCAACATCAGGAATGGTGTGCCCCCTCTTGCTGCTGAGAAACTCGCTGATGGGAAGCTGCAGAATTCCGACCTATGTGTTGTCCCTAGTGAGAAGACTGGTGGGATCCTGATGGGAGAGTTGGTGTGATTCAGTTCACAATTCAACCACACTTGGAATTTTTTTTTGGAGCCTGAGGAGATTCTAACTGTGTTCTTCCACACCTCGAATCTTTTTTGGAGTGGAAACCCAAAAGACGCTGACAAGACCAGCCCCTCAGATATTGGGGCATCAGGACTCCCTGCAAACATGGAGGAGAACTTCCAACTATTGACCCGGAGGGGCAACTTCCCCTCAATCACTAGAAGTCCAGTCAACCCACGCCATACTATGCAGGAATGAGGGTGACCTGTGCCCTCCCATCCATCCATCTTCACTGACATTAGGCATTGGGGCCCTACCCTCCCCCATCCCAAGTGAGGGAAAGCCCAATATGGAGTCACCAAAGGCTCCACCCATTTCAGGAACTCCCTTCAGACACCCCCTCCAGACCTTGCCCCTTGCCTGTGATAACCTGGCAGCACCAACCTAGACACTGGCAGTGCCAACCTGGCACCACTGCCACTGTAAGAAGTCTCACAACACCAGGTTAAAGTCCAACAAGTTTATTTGATAGTAAACCCACAAGCTTTCGGAAACATTGTTCCTTCGTCAGGTGAGTGGAAAGTTGAAGTGAGTGGAACCTTCCACACACCTGACGAAGGAACAGCGTTCGAAAGCTTGCGGGTTTACTATAAAATAAACTTGTTGGACTTTAACCTGATGCTGTCAGACTTCTTACTGTGTGTATCCCAGTCCAAAGTCAGAATCTCCACATCATGACCACTGCGACCATTGGGGCAGTGAGACATTGAAGGCCTGGCAGACCATCCTTCTCAGGCCTTAGTCAGGAAGGGGTGATGTCTCCCACAGGTACTTCTCCCTACAGATGTTTCAGCCCTCATAGTCTCTCCATCAAGACCACCATCCCCTCTTGCCATTACAGCTTGCCTCACCTCTCATGCCCGTGCTGCTAGATCCCTGCATTTAGCCTGTCCTGGATTTAGAGTCTTTGATTATGGAGATTACTTGTTGTCTCAGTCCTGGCCACTTTACCACTGATGTGGATATGCCGGCGTCGGACTGGGGTAAACACAGTAAAAAGTCTGACAACACCAGGTTTAAGTCCAGCCAATTTATTTGATAGTAAGCTCACTAACTTTTGAGGTTTCCCTCTTCTTCAGGTGAATAGAGAGTCCTGGTCTCAGACAGAGCATATAAAGCACAGACAGTTTACAGATTACTGATTAGAATGTGAATCTTTACACCTAACCTGCTGCTCAAGTCCTAAAGTGTCCGACAATGTGAGTGGAAGGAGCACTGATCACAGTTTAAAGAGATGTGTATTTCTCCAGACAGTACAGTAAGTGAGGTTTTGCAAACCCAGGCAAGTCACAGGGGTTACAGATAGTGTGACATGAACCCAAGATCCCTGTTGAGACCGTCCTCATGTGTGCGGAACTTGGCTATCAGTCTCTGCTCAGCGACTCTGCGCTGTCGTGTGTCGTGAAGGCCGCCTTGGAGAATGCTTACCCGAAGGTCAGAGGCTGAATGCCCATGACCACTGAAGTGTTCGCCAACAGGAAGGGAACAGTCTTGCCTGGTGATTGTCGAGCAATGTTCATTCATCCGTTGTCGTAGCGTCTGCATGGTCTCTGTAATGTACCATGCTTCGGGACATCCTTTCTTGCAATGTATCAGGTAGACAACATTGGCCGAGTTGCAAGAGAATTTACCGTGTACCTGGTGGATGGTATTCTCACGTGTGATGATGGTATCCATGTCGATGATCCGGCATGTCTTGCAGAGGTTGCTGTGGCAGGGTTGTGTGGTATTGTGGTCACTGTTCTCCTGAAGGCTGGGTAGTTTGCTGTGAACAATGGTCTGTTTGAGGTTGTGTGGTTGTCTGAAGGCAAGAAGTGGGGGTGTGGGGATGGCCCTGGCGAGATGTTCGTCTTCATCAATGATACGTTGAAGACTCCGGAGAAGATGTCGTAGCTTCTCCACTCCGGGGAAGTACTGGATGATGAAGGGTACTCTGTCCACCGTGTCCCGTGTTTGTCTTCTGAGGAGATCGGTGCGGTATTCTCATGTGTGATGATGGTTTCCATGTCGATGATCCAATGTGCCACAGCAAAAAACCGCACCAATCTCCTCAGAAGACAAACACGGGACACGGTGGACGGAGTACTCTTCATCATCCAGTACTTCCCCGGAGTGGAGAAGCTACGACATCTTCTCCAGAGTCTTCAACATATCATTGATGAAGACGAACATCTCGCCAGGGCCATCCCCACACCCCCACTTCTTGCCTTCAAACAACCACACAACCTCAAACAGACCATTGTTCACAGCAAACTACCCAGCCTTCAGGAGAACAGTGACCACAATACCACACAACCTTGCCACAGCAACCTCTGCAAGACATGCCGGATCATCGACATGGATACCATCATCACACGTGAGAATACCATCCACCAGGTACACGGTAAATACTCTTGTAACTCGGCCAATGTTGTCTACCTGATACGTTGCAAGAAAGGATGTCCCGAAGCATGGTACATTACAGAGACAATGCAGACGCTATGACAACGGATGAATGAACATCGCTTGACAATCACCAGGCAAGACTGTTCCCTTCCTGTTGGCGAACACTTCAGTGGTCATGGGCATTCAGCCTCTGACCTTCGAGTAAGCATTCTCCAAGGCGGCCTTCACGATACATGACAGCACAGTTGCTGAGCGGAGACTGATAGCCAAGTTCCGCACACATGAGGATGGTCTCAACTGGGATCTTGGGCTCATGTCGCACTATCTGTAACCCCCGTGACTTGCCTGGGTTTGCAAAACCTCACTTACTGTACTGTCTGGAGACAATACACATCTCTTTAACTTGTGATCAGTGCTCCTTCCACTCACATTGTCGGACACTTTAGGACTTGAACAGCAGGTTAGGTGTAAAGATTCACATTCTGATCAGTAATCTGTAAACTGTCTGTGCTTTATATGCTCTGTCTGAGGCCAGAACTCTCCATTCACCTGAAGAAGAGGGAAACCTTGAAAGCTAGTGAGTTTACTGTCAAATAGATCGGTTGGACTTAAACCTGGTGTTGTCAGACTTTTTACTGTGTTTGCCACATTTTACCACTGCCATTTCTAATACTACTGAGCTGCCAGCCAATCAGATAGGCCTATTTCTTATTTCTTATTTCTTATTTCTTATTTCAAATCTCTGAGGCAGGACTTCTACCTGAGTGAGGGCAGAAGTCCTATCACCAGCCAAAAATGGCTATAAGGTGTTGTGATCAGCAGGGATGCAGCCCCTGTTGACGCTTCAGTGACTTATCTTGCGTTATGTGTGTGTAGTAAAAAGCACCCCATGCTATGGGGAAGCCTGCTTTCCTGGCAAAACCAAATGGTGCACATAGAACATTGAACATTACAGTGCAGTACAGGCCCTTCGGCCCTCGATTGTTTCACAGGTCGGCGCAACAATCTAAAGCCATCTAACCTACACTATTCCAATATCATCCATTTGTTTATCCAGCAGTGTATCTGCTTTTCTCTAGTCAGAGAGGATCCAATGGATTCCCCTCTCATGCTATATAAAGTCTCTGACAGGGGGTTACAGCTTTAATTGTAAGAGTTTTGTGAGCACCTTCTGTATAAAGCATAGACAATGTACAAACCACTCTTGCCTTAGGTAGTGTTAACAGAAAGATTCCCAGAAGATTCCAAATGTACAGGCGCTCCTGCTGAGAGCCTTTCTCCCCCATCCTCCTCCCTCTGTGAGTGTTTTGTCTTCTTCTCTTTGCTATTTCTGTTGCATCTTGCTCTCATGATGTAGCGCTAGGGGGATTGTAACTAAACAGTGAGTAAATGGTTTGACCTGAACCCTTGCAGTCAGAAACAAGGCCTTCTCTATCACCATGAAACCCTCTGCTTCTCTCCCAGCAGATGCTACCTAACCTGCTGGGCTTTTCAGAATTTTTTGTTTTTATTTCAAGAAACTGTGCAACACTTTCACAGATTCAAAGAACTCAATCCAGTAGAGCTTCATTAGCAACCAATCTGCAGATTGTTGATCCCTTTAAATAGCATTGGTGAGAGGGATCCCCATCCTGCTGCTGAGCACATGTTTAAATGTATGTGTTAACAGGAGGGTGTTCACTGGAGTGGTGTGGCTGATAAGGGCAGCACTGGAATCAAATCAGCGTTACACACATTAAATTCATGATATGCTCATTCTGCATACTTGAAGCATTCACTCCTAATGCCTACCCTTAACATGATGGCATTTGGCAAAAGCAATGCCAGAAGTGTGCATGACTGGTCCAGACAACATTTTGGTATCAAAATAGCACTGTATTGCTAAAACTGCAGGGACTATGGACCTCGGTTTTGTGGCTTTTGTGGCTGTGTTTCTAGTGCAACTGCTGGAATCTCACCCATAGATGTTCCCTGGCACAGAATCCACTGGAGCCTGTGCAATCAATGAGAGGATATGAGGTTGGCAAATCTGACCCTACAAAGGGCATATCTATATTGCCTACTGTCTTCTGCCTGTTCACCATTGTGCAAGGGGTTAACCCGGCCTCAGCAATCATCCCTCACTCTTCTTTAAAAAACTCACAAAGTTCTGTTTTGGATTTCCCTAATGTCATTGCCTTAAAGAAACGAGGAAATATATTGAAGTTTGAAAGCAAGTGAATGAATAATTCATCATAATGAACATCTAAATAAAGCAGTGATAAGTTTTGGACCTTTATCTGACTGGGCAAATGTAGAGTGAGTGAACATGGAATCCTCATTAGTCCAACAAGTCCATTTACTCTATGTGCCATGTATAATTTATCCAAGCTGTTACATTCCCCAAAAGATTACAGGTAAAGTCTCTTATGAAAATGTTCTTCAGCAAATATTAATTCACCTCACAGTTAAAAGATATTGATATCAATGGAAAATTATCTTATATAGCTGAACTCATCAGCTGAATTTCCCATTCCACTCGCCACGGGAATCGTAGTGATGAGACCATGCAAAGGTTCATTGACCTCGGGTGAGAATTCCTGGCCTTGGGGCAAGCATGCCTGGAAAATCCTATCCATAAAATCATAGTGCTGAAGTGCTATGGTCTCCTGCAGTGCTGAAGGAGATCATTCAGCCCATGAGGTCTGCACCCAATAACTCCATGTATTTATTCCACTAATCCCCTAACCTATGTATCTTGGGACACTGAAGGACAATTTAGCATGGCCAAGCCTGCACATCTTTATACCGTGGGAGGGAGCCAGAACACCCAGGGGAAACCCATGCAGACACGGGGAGAACTCCAAGACTGGAAATTGAACGTAGGTTCTTAGCACTGAGTCAGCAGAGCTAACCACTGTGTTAGCACCTAAACTCTAGGGGAGGAAAGCTTCTTCAAAGTGCTGTGGTTAAACTCCTCCCACTGCTACCCTCTCACAGACATGGAAGATTCCCCACCCCTCCCCATAAGCATTGGGGTGATCTCCCCTACCGCACATCACTAAGATGTTGTGGGGGTCTCTACCCTACCTCCAATCACACAAATTTATAGACTCAACTCCTTCCCCATCCCCACCCCTGCCTACAGGGATTGCAAGCATTCTCCCGCTCACTGGCAAGACCCATCTTTGCTGGCATTAATGCCATTTATGCCACATACCAACCCGTCTTGCAACATTTAAGAGGTGGTTCAAATTAGCAATATTCGGCCAATTGCCATAATAATCCAATAACTCAATGACAGCTTCCCAAGTGTTCTCCCAGCCATGTTGAAGTGTTATCTCTGGAGGATTACAGGGGGCTTCAGGTCATAGTGGTTTTTTACCAGATTAAAAATCATTAAAAATCTTTGAGCCGGGGCATTGAAATAGGTCAGAATTTTTATTGCATTGAAATTCGGGGCCCCATATATCCTCAACAATTGTTTTCCATCTCCTTCAATGTTGTCAGCATGCAAGAAGTAATGCATCCATTCAGTACACTGGGCCCAATTTTCCCAGCTGGTGTTATAGGATTCGACTTTCCCGAAAAGAAGCATAACGGCTTTTTCTTATCGGAGAAGATTCTTGAATTATGGAGGTTTTCTGGAGGAGGGAGATGAGAAAAAAAATCTCTCTCATCACCAATTCAGCCAAATGCCAATTTGCCACCACCAACACCCTTTATTGAGTACCAAGAAAGAGATCACTCCTGCAGCTCAAAGTGAGGTAGTACACCAATGGTCCAGGTGAAGTAGCAGGCTTAAAAGCCCTGGCTGAATGCATCCTATCAGGCAGATCTCAAGGAGGAAGCATGTACTCTACAAACCCCTCAGGGAGATCTATCAACAATCCCTTGTAGCCTTCACAGCCATCATAACAAAAGGAACAAAGGAAGAAATGAGAAACACTTAAGTAGCAGAAACACACACACAAACAAGATGGAGGAAGAGGTTATGATTTACAATTGTTGAAGTAAATGTTGCATCAAGAAGGCTGGAGTGTGTCAAATCAGAAGATGAGGTGTTGTTCCTCAAAGTTGCATTGAACTTCATTGGAGCACAAGCAGGCCAAGGACAGAAAGATCAGAGGTTGAGCAATTTGGAGAATTAGAATGACAAGCGACAGAAAGCTCAGGATTGTAGACTGATTAGAAATGTTCCACGCAGTGGTTGCCTAATCTCCATTTAGATTCCAGAGTGTAGAGGAGACCACATTGTGAGCAGTGAGTACAGTCTACTAAATTGAATGAAGTACCAGTTAATCACTGTTTCAACTGGAAGACATGTTTGGGACTTTTGATGTTAAGAAGGGAGAAGGCGAAACGCTAGGTGTTACATTGCCTGTGCTTGCATGGAAAGGTGCTGTAGGAAAGGGTGCAGATGACTGAGGAGTAGACTAAGATTATTTCTAATTCTGCGCTGTTTTCTTAAAAGTTTCTTGCTTCTGAACAGTCGCAAGAGATGTTAAATTGACATAATTAAAAATATTTGGATGAAAAGAGATGTTAGTACATTTTGGAATGCCATTTAGTTATATAGTGAAGAACATTGTAAGACGCAAATAGCTAATATAAATTTTAACAGGCCTAATGTATACTTATTTTATCACCCTTATGGGATTGCAACTCTATTTAATGCTTTCTTTAGAACAGGGATAGGGAAATAATGCGAAGATAATGGAACCGAGGTTATAAATCGGATCTCCTAAATAATTGAAAGTAATTTAACAAGAAATGTACCTTTAAATGTGGAAAATTATCATAAATAAGCCGTGGGGGCAGAGGGAAACTATTTAATGTCTGCTTAACAAGTGATTGGAAACCTTTTTGTGAAGTACAGATATTCTCATTTATTAATGGCAAATCTCATTGGAATATGGACACAGGCCACTGACTTCATTGTTTTGGAACGGCGGAAGCTTTTGAAAATTATATTTAGATTTTCTTTTTGTTACATGAAAGAAGGAAAAAGGTATGATTCATCCAAAATGATATTTGGAACTTTATTAAGCTTAATAGCTCAGATAAATTAAATGGAGTCTGTTAGCATCTGTGGTTTAAATTTGAAGATACTGTTTTGTAAAAACATTGAGGGTGTAAGAAGTTAAATTTCTGCCTGGGAGGGCAGGCATGATTTCTGCAGTTTCTTGGTTCCAAGCTGATGGATAAACATCCCCTGGGCATGGGCATCCCCTGGGTATGGGCACCTTATCCCTTAGGCAGTGCCAGGGCACAGGCTGACAGAGCCAGACTGCCCATGCCCAGGGCATACCACCCCTCCCCCCTGCCATCCAACCCCCTGCGGGACCTCGATTGCCTCCTCATTCCAGTGAGGTCTCCTGCTAGTTCCCCAAAAGTAGGGAGCTACTCTAAACTCACTAGAGTGAAATTGCACTGGCTGGGTGGAAGATGCTATTGGGCCAGGAGACTTCAAGTCTCAGGTCGATAATGACATTCAAATAACATTAAAATAAGATTAAATTTACTTTTCTGCTGGTCCCATCGGTTTTCAGTGTGGTCCCGACCGGGCCAGATATCCAGTGCTGGAAGATGAGCACGTCGGGATGAGAGAATCGCCCAACACATTTTTTTGAGAAGGTGCTGCATTTCACTAAGTCTGATTATTTATCCAAATTTTTTTCCAAACCTGTAAAAAATGGTTCAGTTATGCAAGTACAAATCATCAGCAATAGCAGCTGTAGAAGTGACATTGCAATTCAAATCAGTGAACATCATTCATGGTAGTCATTAAAATCAACTTTGGCAAAGCAGGAGGGTCAAACTTTTCCAATCTAAATTGACAATAATATTAAACTACAAAACTGCTCTGAATAAGGTCAAACGTAATAACAGGAAGAATCATTAAACACTAGGATAATGAAACCAGCGCAATTAGATTATGTCCCAGGCAATTACTCCCCATTTAACTTCCACATTAATGTTCCTTATGCGCTTTTATTTCAGAAATGTACTTTTGCTCTATTTTCTATGGCCGGAATGCTCTGATCTCATCCACCCCACCACTGCTGCCAGCAAGAACAGAGAATTTGGCACTTAGCCAAAACTCCATTCCCTGCAGCGGGACCGGAGAATCCCAGCCACAGGCAAAGTCGGAGAGTTCCAGTTTCCGGTACTGATTGTATTAACGCCATCTAGTTATCATGATTTTATTTTCTTTTGCAGTTCATATCTACCCCACTAGCACTATTCCCAGCTAAGAAGGTAACTAAGCAACCTATTTCCACCCTGTTAACAACACTATTTTGAATCCGGCCATCTGGAAGGACAGAAAGGTGTTCTGATTTAATTTGCCATCTGATTTTTCTCCCTCCTTGTGGGGAACTGTGGGAACCTCCTGCAACATCTTGATCTTGGATAAACATTGGCATGATTCCATGGTAGCTTTTTAAATGGCCTTGAAATTGCCGAAGCAAAGGTTCCCTTGACTTTGAAACAATATTCCAAACACTGCTGTAATAAAAGCAAATTACTGTGGATGTTGGATTCTACAGCAACACAGAAATCATTGAAAATCTCAGCAGGCCTGACTGCATTTATGGAGAGAGAACAAAGTTAATGTTTCGAATTTGGGTGACTCTTTATTAGAGTCCTCTTCCACAGATGCTCTCAAACCTGTTGAGATTTTCCAGCATTTTCTGTTATTCACTCTGGTTTTCTCATCAGGACCGACACTTTGCCAAATTCTGGTAAAAATTTCCACCTTATATATTCTGGGATGTTAGACAGAGAGTTTTCACTATTTCCAATATACGCAACTAGACTGGCAAGTTTACACACAATTTAATGTCACGTTCTCCATTATAATGCACAAATGCAACACTATAAATAATTATAATGAGTAATAGATTTCACTGGTCTCTCAGTAGAGGAGAGCATTATGCTCAATACAAATAATTAATCTTACAGATTTTTATCTTTGGCAGACCACTATTTTAAGCTTATAATTATTGCAAAGTATTGATTCGTAATTGTGTGAAAAAAATCATCATATTTCTTATGTTCCTCTCAATTTGAAAGAAAATGGAAGAAGCCAATGGATTAAATAATAATATGGTGCATTCATATGTACAATATATAAATTGTGAATGACTGGGTGCATCGTATCATTAAAATAGATGTATTTTTACTGTTATACACATAGAACAGAAATGAATGACAGAATATAAAATAAAGACAAATGGAGATTACATAAAGCACCAACTTGAGAAAATAAATGCTGTTCGTGCTTCATAAAGAACGCAAGAATGAAATTATGTAGTAAAAGTCTTTAACATTTTCCATTAAGTCAATTTACCAATTCTTATTGCTGACTTTGATAATCCAAAATAAACAGAAAAATATTATTCTCCATTTTTAAAACACTTTAGAATGGAATTGGCACTCTAGCCAAAGGACAAAATCTTCAAAAAATATAACTTATAAATAGAATATTGGGCAGTGGTGCACGACGCTTTGATTAAATTATTGAAAATGGCAATTGAATTTTTGTAGTTATTTTAGTAAAATATTGTTCCTTTAACATCTCTTTTTGCAGTGGTCAATGCATGTCTTCAGAGACGATACACACTCTCCTTAAAAATAATGAAGAAGTCAAAATAGCCTCAGTAATCACATGAACAAATGAAACGTCAGTCCATGACAGGAACAGCTTGGAAGCTAGCCATCCCTGCTGACATAGATGAATGAGATTATACATGTTTAATGACATGAGGATCAAAAGGCAAGCATGTACAGACCAGACATGATGAGCCTTATTTTCTTTAATATTTGTGTGTTTATAGTAGCATAACCGTAGAATAAGTTGCACTGGTACTCCCTCCATCAAATGAAGCATTTTTTTTTAATTAATAACAGCAGTGGAAGAATAGAGTCCCAGACTGCAAAATATTGGAAAACTATAGATATTAACAAATCCTCCCTTCACACAATGTTTATAATCTTTCCTCATTGGCTACTCTATAGGAAGTAGCAGTTTTCCTTCTTAATCTAACAGAATCAACCCCTTAGTCAACTGATGCTGCAATTAAAGGATCACCCTCCTTTTCTATACACAGTTGTAATGAATCTAAACTTTCAATGAAGTTGAAACTCTTTCTTCTGAGGTGAAGTCTTCTATTCTGATGCAGTAATACAAATTGCCTAGCTTAGACAACTTTGTAGTCTTAGAATAGAACCCTGTTATTGTAAAAGAATGAACCAGAGTATCAGTTATTGTAATCCATGTTATATAAACAGGGTTTTGACTCAGGCCATGACTGTCTGTTTCCTGACCCAGCCAAGGCTGGGTTGGGAGAAAAAAGAGATTTGGGCCCAAGTTGGGAGAGCACTATGAAACTGGACTGGGAGAGCAATGGTATTTGTTTGCAAGATCGGTTTGGTTAGAAATCAGTGAAAGTTAATCACTGGTGAAATGCAAGAGCTTTTGTGTCAATGATAATCATTACATAAGCCCTTTAATTTTAAATAATTGCAAATTCTAAACTGATTTTCAAAATTTAGTGACTCTTGTTACATAGCACAAGTCCTCACAATCTTACCTAAACCACATTAGCAACATGCAACAAACCATTTAAGAGTTCAGGTAACCATATTCTTTGGCATCTCAAGCATAACAATGTAAATCTTTAATTTGTTAATTAATTGTTAATTCATTTTCAGTTGTGTCATTAAACTTTCAACATTTGACATATAAAATGTAATATTTGCCTTGTCCGGATTGGCAAAAACACAATCCGGCATTCCACAGAGGGCATTCAATTTTCATTAACGAGAGTGGATGAGAGGCTAAGTCGGGGCTCCCCTCGGTTCTTGCAAATATTAAACGTTACAGTGATAATTGAATCTCAAAATAAAATATTCTAATAAGTTATGAAAGCAAGGGGTATCACCCCTTCATATGCTCATACATGCAAGCTAACACAATGGCCAGGATTTTCTGATCTTGCCCAAGGTGGGAATCATTGCAGGTGGGGCGGGAGATTTGATGGAACAGCTGAAGATTCGTTGACTTCAGGCAGAAATTTCCAGTCTTGAAGTGGGATGGAGGGAACCAGAAAATCCCAATCAGTCTATAAGCAGATTTTCTTTCAAATGGCATACGGTATTTTGAAAGAAAAGACCTATAGGCATTAAGAGACGCGAGCTCTGATTAGGGACAGCCAGCATGGTTTTGTGAGTGGAAAATCATGTCTTACAAATATGATTGAGTTTTTTGAAGGGGTAACCAAGAGGTAGATGAGGGCAGTGCAGTTGATGTTGTCTACCTGGACTTTAGCAAGGCCTTTCACAAGGTATCGCATGATAGGCTGTGCATAAGATTAAATCTCACGGAATCGAGAGTGAGGTATCTAAATGGATACAAACTTGGCTTCTTAACAGAAGCCAGAGGGTGGTTGTAGAGGGTTGTTTTTCAAACTGAAGGCCTGTGACCAGGGTGTGCCTCAGGGATCAGAGCTGGGTCCACTGTTATTTGTCATTTATATTAATGACTTGGATGAGAATATAGGAGGCATAGTTAGTAAGTTGGCAGATGACACCAAGATTGGTGGTATAGTGGATTGTTAAGAAAGTTATCTCCAATTGCAACAGGATCTTGATCAATTTGGCCACTGGGCTGATGAATGGCAGATAGAGTTTAATTTAGACAAATGCGAGATGATGCATTTTGGTAGATTGAACCAGGGCAGGACTTATTCAGTTAATGGCAGGACATTGGGCAGAGTTACAGAACAAAGAGATCTCGGGGTACATGTTCATAGCTCCTTGAAAGTGGAGTCACAGGTGGACAGACAGGTGAAGAAGGCATTCATCATGCTTGATTTCATCAGTCAGAACATTGAATACAGGAGTTGGGATGTCTTGTTGAAGTTGTATAAGACATTGGTAAGGCCACACTTGGAATACTGTGTGCAGTTCTGGTCACCCTATTATAGAAAGAATATTATTAAACTAGAAATAGTGCAGAAAAGATTGACTAGGATGCTACTAGGACTTGATGGTTTGAGTTATAAGGAGAGGCTGAATAGACTGGGACTTTTTTCTCTGGAGGGTAGGAGGCTGAGGGGTGATTTTATAGAGGTCTATAAAATAATGAGGGGCACACATCAGCTAGATAGTCAATATCTTTTCCCAAAGATAGGGGAGTCTAAGACTCAAGGGCATAGATTTAAGGTGAGAGGGAAGAGATACAAAAGTGTCCAGAGGGGCATTTCTTCACACAGAGGGTGGTGAGTGTCTGGAACAAGCTGCCAGAGGTAGTAGTAGAGGGTCCAATTTTGTCTTTTAAAAAGCATTTAGACAGTTACATGGGTAAGATCTGTATAGAGGGATACGGGCCAAATGTGGGCAATTCGGATTAGCTTAGGGGTTTAAAAAGGGTGGCATGAATAAGTTGGGTCTAAGAGCCTGTTTCCATGCTGTAAACCTCTATGACTCTATGACCCCTGCACCAACCCCCTCTGAATAAATTTAAGCACCACCTGGGACATTGGAAAATAGTCCTTTGGAAGGACGAAATATAACATTCCATGCCTTCACTGGTAGAATGGTACCAGGGATGAGGCACTTTGGTTACATGGAAAGACTGATGTGGAGATGCTGGCATTGGACTGGGGTGGGCACAGTAAGAAGTTTCACAACACCAGGTTAAAGTCTAACAGGCTTATTTGGTGGCACGAGCTTTCAGAGTGCTGCTCCTCACCTGATGAAGGAGCAGAGCTCCAAAAGCTCTAAGATGAAAGACTGAGAAAACACAGTTGTTCATCTTAGAGCAGAAAAGTTTAAAAGGAGATTTGATTGAGGCATTCAAAAGTATTTTGCTAGAGCAAATAAGGACAAGCTTTTCCAATGGTAGGAGAGTCGGTAATGAGAGGACACAGATGTAAGGTGATTGGTAAAAGAGCCAGAGGCAAAATGAGTAAATGTTTTCTTGCAGGACATGTTGTGTTGCAGAATGTGCTGCCTAAAATGTGGCAGAGGCAAATTCAATTGATCTTTCGAAAGGAAATTGAATAAGTACTGGAAGGGAAAATAATGTCGAACTCTGAAGAAAGAGCTGGGGCATGGAACTAGTTGGATGGATGGAGTTTAATCCAGCTTGTTATGACATGAAACATGGTGGCTGGGCCTACTTATTTGTAGGTGAGACCACAAGTCAGTCTGCTGCCAGCAGGAAAACCTCCTGCAATTCATTTGGAGATGGGAAGGACCCATGTAGGAAACTGAACCACTCACAGCGGGTGTCAATTAAGCTCATCAATGAGACAATTGAAACCAATTGTCCCTGAATCCACTGGAATTTAGTGGTGGCTCAGGGATTCAATGGATGTTGCATGGCTTTCCTGTTCCTTCCAAAGGCCACCTGGCAAACTCTTCTCAGGTTTTCTGGTAGCCTACCTGGCAGGAGGGATGGAGGACCAGTTTCTCAATGCCCAATTGAGAACCCAGCAACAGGAAGGGGAAACTGCTGAAAGCCACCCATTTCCATGATCTTTAACTCCCCTGCACCATCTCTCCCATGACTACCTTCCAATGTCTTCAATCCACCCTGGCTCACCTGTATCCAGGGATCCAGCAGCAAATCCTGATAAGTCCATACAGTGTTCCTAGCAGTAGCCACCACTCCCAGTGGTGCTGCCGGCAATGGAAAGCTCCCAGCTTCTGACTGGCCGGCAATTCTTGGTGGGTGGAATTTTTGCCACCAGGTTTCTATCCCTGGAGAGACGTGTGGCTGGTTAGTTAGGTGCCTGAGTTTGGTTGGGCTGCCCCATAGAAATGAAACAGGTTTCCCACCAGCTCTCCAACTGCTGGAGGGGACACATGTTGGGAACAGTAAATTATACCTGATAGTTCTACCTGAGAGCCAGGGTAAATAGCTTCCTTCTGCACTGTATCAGTCTATAGTTTTGTCAAGTAGTTAACTGACATAAAATCTAAGCATTTGCGAATGGACAACCTTCCATCATTGAAACCACCTGAAAAACCATAAATTTGCTTAGGGAAGTAGCTGGATTCCATCTGACAGAATTAAAGTACAACACTTCCCCTATTAGGACATATTATTTAGCGATTGAATTAAAAATATACATAATAACATTGCAATCATGACATCTGCTAGCCTGTCTGTAACAACCTCTCGTTGCTTAGTTCCTGTTACATAGAATAACTTGTTTCTTTTCTGCAATCATTTGGGTATCATAATTTAACTTTCTATTAACATAGGACTTTATTTTATTTTCACAATTAATTGACATAAAAACAACCTTAATGCTAAAGGACAGTTGACAGTATGTCATGGAGAGAAATATTAACTTCATTCTCTGGCTTAAAATTGAGTTATTCCACAACATATTAATGTTTCCAAATATACAACAGTTATTTTATTTATTTTTTATTTATTAGTCTCATAAGTAGACTCACATTAACACTGCAATGACATTACTGTGAAAATCCCCTAGTCGCCAAATCCCAGTGCCTGTTTGGGTACACAGAGAGAATTTAGCACGGCCAATGCATCTAACCAGCATGTCTTTCGGAAAGTGAGAAGAAACCGGAGCACCCGGAGAAAACTCACGCAAACAGCAGGAGAACCTACAGACTCCCAACGGACAGTGACCCAAGCCGGGAATCGAACCTGCCTCAGCATCCAATTGCCCAAGTGACTGCCTCTGAACTCTTCCCAAGGTCAGGTGGTCCAACTCCTGTTAGCGACTGCACTCCTCTCCCAGAGCGCCCCCCCCTCCCCCCGACCCATCCCCACCCCACCCCACAACCCACCCCACAACCCAGCCTGCAACCTGAAAAGAAGTCCAAAGATTGAGGGCAAATTTTTCCAATTAGAGTCTGTGGAGTTGGATAATTTCCCAACACTGTGCTTCTGATTAGTGAGTGAAAATTCAGCCCAGTGATTGCATTGGAGACATCACAGTCTGTAGAGAAGCCTCAACCCACTGAGAGCAACATCTGGATTTCCGCTTAATTCTGCACATGTGCAGGCTCTAGAGATTTCTGTCAGTTTCAATGATGATGAAGAACGCTGACAGTTTTGTTGTTATTATCACAGAAAATCCTGAGTCAATATTTAAAATGTGCCTATATTCACAATCATTATGCAATGCTTAGGACTGGAGTGACAGCAGCCATTGAGCTTCTAATTTAATGCTAATATCTTCAAAGCTGAGAATGGCAATTTTAGTTACAGTTATGTCAATATTTGGCATCATTCTTTATTTACATTTAAAATAGTTTCATCAAAGTATCATAAAACACAACATTCTGATCAAACGTTTTAATATGTTTTGTTCTAGTCTGTGTTCCTGCGGCACTTTTATCTGTATTTTTAGCTATAATGTGGCACAACATTAATAAATTATTTGTTCTGACTCCTAGCTGAGTGTAAAAATCCCATAATCAATGATGGGCAGAGTTGACTGATGCCTGGATTCTTTTTTTCCTTTTGCTCAACTCTGTCCATGGCCTTTGAAATAACTCCACGGAGATGAGAGTCCCGTCATCAAGTGTTTTTTATTTACCAACTTTAATACATGCAGAGCTCTCACTCTTGGAAGCTTCTGGCTATTGCAGACAGAGAGACTGACATACCTGCTTTAAATAGGGAACATGAGGATCCCTAAATGGACCATCAGTTAGGACTCATAAGGGAACTCTTTTTGTCCAAATAAATAAACAAAATCAAATTAACTTAAGGAGGACTTATCAGGGACAACTTTTGTTGAGGGAGTTCATACTCTAGCAAGCCAACCTCATTAGCCTCGCTGAAGTCTTGTCCCTCCCAATCACTCCAACCATTTCCACCCTAACAGAAGCCTGTGTTCCTTCAATTCTGGCCTCTTCACATCCTACCCCTCTCTTCTTTTATCCCATGTTTATTTATTAGTGTCACAAGTAGGCTTATATTAACACAGTAAGAAGTCTCACAACACCAGGTTAACATCCAACAGGTTTATTTGGAATCACAAGCTTATGGAGCACTGCTCCTTCATTAGGTGAAGGGAAATGGCTCACCCGAGGAAGGAGCAGCGCTCTGAAAGGTCGTGATTCCAAATAATCCTGTTGGACTTTAAACTGGTGTTGTGACACTTCTTACTGTGTCCACCCCAGGTGAATGCCAACATCCCCATATCATACATTAACACTGCAATGAAGTTGTGAAAATCTCCTTGTCGCCACACTCCAGCACCTTTTCGGGTGCATTAAGGGAGAATTTAGCATGGCCAATGCATCTAACCAGCATATCTTTCAGAGTGTGGGAGGAAACCGGAGCCCTCGGAGGAAACCTACGCAGACTTGGGAAGAATGTGTGGACTCCACACAGTGTCCCAAGCCAGGAATTGAACCCGGGTCCCTGGTACTGTGAAGCAATAGTGCTAACCACTGTAGTGACTGTGTCTTCAGCTACCTGTGTCCTAACTTTGGAATTCCCTCCCTGTCACTCTCTTCATCAATATGCTCATGTTTGAGACATTCTTTGGATGGGATTTTCCGGCCACACTTGCCCCAATACCGAAAAATCCCACCCGAAGTCAATGGACCTTTGCATGGTCCACCCCCCTACCCACTACGATTCCCACGGTGGCGGGACAGGAAAATTCACCCCCCCCCCCC
This sequence comes from Carcharhinus amblyrhynchos, assembly GCF_965287045.1. NCBI lineage: Eukaryota > Metazoa > Chordata > Chondrichthyes > Carcharhiniformes > Carcharhinidae > Carcharhinus > Carcharhinus amblyrhynchos. The sequence continues at coordinate 57,814,971 of NC_137334.1, forward strand.
CCCCCCCCACCCATGACTTACCTCTTTGACCAAGCTCTTTATCACCTGTTCTAAAGTCTCCTTCTTCAATTTATTGTACGTATTTATCACTCCCATGAAGTGCTTTGGGATGATTTACAAATTTGAAAGCATTACATAAATAGTAGTTGTTGTATTAATGTGATGTCAAATATTGATGTGACGTTAAATATTTAGTATGGCTACTGAAATCAACTGGGTACATTTCAAGTGACAATAATTACTATTGGCCTTGGCATTGTAACCGTCTCCATTTGTCAAATTCCCAATCCCTTCAACCTACATACATGTTCCATGGCTTCTTGGGATCTGCTTCCTCTTCCCCAAGTATTGGCATTACTGCCCTGATCATATCCATTGACTCAGTAGTACCATTGTTACCCTCGCCAGCATCGGGCAGAAAATCCTTTATTTCTCTCAGAACATTGAGAGATCTCAGTTCTTGGATGTTGTTGCCAATGTTCTATATATGTAACTAGTTGTTTTCTGGGGCATGTTGATATCTATTGCCTCTCATACATGCCACTAGAGGGTGCTTCTGCAGCACTGCTTTGTATTTTATTGTAGTGCATGTTTCTGACCTCTGGTTCAAAGGTCACTAAAGTTGTCATTTAAACAATTATTTTCTGTGCACAGCTTTACATCACCGATTGTAACTTGTGCTCGTCTTACGAGCAATTTTATTCTGAAAAATAATGCAGTTCCCAAAAAGAATGAACAAATTGGATTCCAGAGAACAGTCATATGAATTATAGAATTTCTACTGCGCAGATGAGGCCAATCGGCCCATCAAGTCCGCACTGACTCTCTGACAGAGCATCTTACCCAGGCCCTGTCCCCAGCCTATCCCTGTAGCCTCACACATTTACCACGGCTAATCCTCCTAACCTACACATCTTGAGACACTAAGGGGCAATTTAGCAATCCTTCTAATCAGCACATCTTTGGACTGTAGAAGACAAGATTGCTAATTATTAAGACATGGTTGAGACTGCAATGTGGTAAGTAAATATTTTTTTCAGGATTAGAGATACCAATGGTGTTTTTCTCACAGTGAGATTATTTAATTTCATACTAATCAACCTGAATAAATATTCCTGTAACGGGATCCCTGAGGTAAGGAAGTATGGTTTAGTTTTAAAGACCGATTTCCTAGTCTGATGCACTTAGTTGGAAACAAGCACGGCAAGCGCATCTCGGAACTCATAGGTATGAACCCGAGACTTTCAGCCATTCATTTTAATGGACTGCAAATCATTTTAATGGGCTGCTCACCTACAAGTTTCCACAGTGCAGGATTGTCGGATCATGGAATCATCCCTGCAGTGCTTAAGAAAGCCTTGTGAATATGTAAAATAACAAACTGCACTAAATTGAATTCCATAAGGCTGAAGTTTCCATCAATTATGTGCAACCATATACAAGTCACATATCAGTGATTTCAATTACATTTTAAAAGTTGGACTAGCCTAACTGATATGGACAGGATGTGAAACTGTGAAATGTTGTGAAGGCTCTGAGTGACATTTGTGCTATGGACCAGATGAATTAGTAAACCTCCTGATAACAATGGGCATTCTTCTTGGCTCTACAATAGGACTGACAGCCGCTGGCAGCCTATTCCCTGATTGCTCCCCATGGTCTCCCCTCAGGCCCTCACCTCGTGTCTGTAACTCTTATCCCATATTGCAATGCTTATTCCCATTGAAGTGGCCTTACAAGCCATTGATCATTTAAAAATGCTGACGCAGTTCTCCATTTGGATCATGTTGCTACTATTGATGGAGTTTCTGATATTCCCCATTGCACCGGAGAGCAAGTCAGTGAGTAATTGGACCTGGACGATGCTTTCTTTTCTCTTGCCATTGCACTGTTTTGAGCTGGGCTCTTAATCATGATTTATTTACATTTGAGTGTTTTACATCCCAAATTTTTAACATTTATGATGTTTCTGTTATTTAATTAGTTTTTAAACACTCCACAAAATGCTGTAAACCAGAAATGTTGCAGGGGGAATAAAATCTGCATAAAATCCATAGGGTTTGTACTCATTTCATCGTTCCTCGGTTTTAAAAAAATGCCTATTTTTAAAACTTTTGAAGAAATGAAAGCTGACATTTGGACGTTTTATCCAGACTTTGGGTGATTTATAATTGATATACAATCTGCACTTCACTCTTAATTCAAAGCTATTTGACAATTTGATAGATGGACTGAAGTATAAACTGGCATTTAGCAACTAGTGCAAAATATCACTCAAAAGATTAGGGATCATGTCAATAGGTCACGTTATTCCTTCATGACTTCCAAGTAATTGTTGTAGACCAAGTATATCCTTTTCTGGGAGTAAGACTTTTTGAAAGCTCATTCTACTTTGTGACTATATATCATCCATTAATCTGCTGTCAGTAGAATAGATGGTAATTGTATATTGTTTTCGTTATTGTTTCATGGGATATGAGCTTCGCTGGCATTTGTTGCCCATCTCCAACTAACATTGAGATGGCAGTGATGAGCTGCTTCTTGAACTGTGGCATGGCTTGACGTTAGGTGGTGAATTCAAGGATTTTGTCCCAGTGATGATGAAGAGTCAAAATGGTGTGTGACTTAGAGGAGAATTACAAGTGGTGGTGTTCCCTTATGCTCCTGACAGTATTACTCCTCTCAGTGCTAGAGGTCATGAGTTTGGGCAGTTCAGCTGAAAGAATCTTGGCTGTTATAAGGGTTTGTTCCGTGGGTCTCACAACAGGTTCAGAGGCTTGTAAGGTTGACTAATAGAGTTTATTGGTAACACATAATGTATGTATGTACAGTGTATAGTCCAGACTAGAAGGTAACCGCATGCTGATTCTGCTCCAGTCCCTCCATACATCTATGTACTCTGGTGTCCATTGAGCCTTGATAAGAACTGGTGAAGTAGAAGTTGAGGGCAACTTTGACCTCTGTGACCTTGGGTGGCATGGTGGCACTGTGGTTAGCACTGCTGCCGCACAGCTCCAGAGACCTGCGTTTGATTCCCACTGTGGGTCACTGTCTGTGTGGAGTTTGCATGTTCTCCCTGTGTCTGTGTGGGTTTCCTCCAGGTGCTCCGGTTTCCTCCCACTGTGTGGGTTAGATGCGTTGGCCATGCAAAATTACCCCTTAGTGTCCCAGGATGCATAGGTTAGAGGGACTATTGGGGTAAATAGGTGGGATTACCGGTATGGGGCCTGTGTGGGACTGTTGTCAGCGCAAACTCAATGGGCCAATTGGCCTCCTTCTGCACTGTAGGCTTTCTATGATTTCTATGAACTTCAAAGCCAATGGTATGGGGTGTCCACCCACGCAGTTGGAGATGCTCTCCAGACCAGCCATGTGGCATTTGCTGCCACTATGGCCCAAAGAGCTGGAGCATCCAATGACACTGGACCTTGGAGGTAGTTGGAGCACCATCTGTACACTCTAGTTGCTGGGTAGTGACATTAGCAGCATACACTCCCATCTTGGCCTCCTCTCTGAAACCGCACCTCTCCCCTTAAAGGACTCAGCCTAGGACACTGCCTGCGCTCAACTGGCCTCCTCTCCCTGGCCCTCTTTTCTTCTTCAGAGGAGGTCCCAGCAGCAGTATACATTATTTCCATTGGATTAGATGCAGAGAACTGGTGCCTGACAAATGAAGGATCAGTATGCTCCAATCCCCTTGGGAACATTCAGGAAAGATGAGATCCTGAAACTGTGGAAGGCAGGCTTGAAAAGCTAAAGAATTGCTAAGAAACTTGGGGCATTTCTGTACTCACATAGTGAAGAATTCACAATGACAGAGGGCTGCTGCTCTGGAGGCCTTTTCTTCCACTTTTGTATGAGGAAATGCAAAGAAAGTGATGAATGTCCACTCATTTTGCTGATGAGATGGGATGAAAATCACTTGGGCAGTGTATGATTACCGTGTGTTGGATTATTAATGGCCTTCAGTTGTCCTTTAATTGTCGATGGGTGTGCATCCAATTCACTCACATGCCCACCAACACTTGGAATTGCACGCATGTGCGATGATGCCCAACACCATTTGAAGAAATTTTACATTCTGCCCAGACTCTAAACAGAATATTCTGTAACAAGTCTCACAACACCAGGTTCAAGTCCAACAGTTTATTTGGGAGTAAACGCCAACAAGAAGAGAGCAGTCTTTCCTGGTGATTGTCGAGTGGTGTTCATTCATCCGTTGTCGTAGCATCTGCATGGTCTCCCCAATGTACCGTGCCTCGGGACAACCTTTCCTGCAGCATATTCCTATTGGTGAACACTTCAGTGGTCACGAGCATTCAGCCTCTGATCTTCAGGTAAGCGTTCTCCAAGGTGGCCTTCACGACACACGACAGCACAGAATTGCTGAGCAGAAACTGATAGCCAAGTTCCGCACACATGAGGATGGCCTCAATTGGAATCTTGGATTCATGTCACACTATTTGTAACGCCCATGACTTGCCTGGGCTTGCAAAATCTCACTTATTGTCCTGTCTGGAGACAATACAAGACAATACACATCTCTTTAACCTATGCTTAATGCCATCTCCAATCACATTGTCTACACCTTTAAGACTCGATTAGCTGTAAAAACTCACATTCGAATCAGTATTCTGGAAGCTGAGTGTGTGTCTTTACATCCCCTGTTTATGATCAGAACCCTCCATTCACCTGACGAAGGGTCAGAGGCCTGAAAGCTAGTGGCTTTTGCTACCAAATAAACCTGTTGGACTTTAACCTGGTGTTGTGAGACTTCTTAATGTGTTTACCCCAGGCCAACACCAGCATCTCTACATCCTGTGGCTGCATCAGTGGTGCCTACCCTCAACTGCCTCCAGCCAAGCCAGAATTGTACCATATCTTTTCAGCAGAGGAAAGAAGGGCTAGGTTAGTCATTATAATCATCAGTGCCAATTAGAACACTTTTAAAGATTGTTAGTTCGCTTTGGGTAAACAAATTTGGCTACAAAGGTTTCAGGGCCTCGGCAAGAAATGCCAGCTCTCAGGCAGAATTCCTATTCCTGGTGCAGCCTGGGACTTCCCATTAACAGAAGGCCATGGACAGAATTCTCCATTTTGAGAAAAGTGCAACAGTTTTGGCAGCACCTTTCCCTCCGGCCAGAGTGGCAGGATCCTGTGCCAGATTCTGCACTTGGAAGTTCATTAATTCTGGACAAGCGAGTTCCCCTCTGAATCACCTGGCTGGCCAGCAACTGATTTGCCGTCATATCACCCTCTCCAGGCCGCTAACTTCACCAGGCTAGGCAGAATGTCAGCAACTCAGAGGGAAAGGGCTAGCAGCCTCAAGAGGAAGTCTGACTCTTCATTTAATCACCTTTTCCATGAGCTCCCCTTGGATCTCTACACACCGCACCTTTGCACAAGTTTTTGTGCATCTCCTTCCAGGTATCCCTTTGACATTCTTATTGGTGAACTTTCCATGCAAACTTGTTAGGATCCAGATTCCCTCCTCTCAGTTTTCCCTTTGCCTTCTGTTATCCCTTATCCTCATTCATCTGCTTGCACTTCTGCCTGCCATCGTGCCATCCCACCCTTCCACCCGCATGCCCTTGCACAGCTATCCTTCCAAATTGCTCCCCTTACCTTTATCAGCTCGCTCCCCAACCACACCCCCCCCCCGAACTGCACCCCATCCCCAAACTTTGGACCGTTGATGTGAAGGGTGCATAAGTCTTGCAGCACATTGCCGTCCATAAAGACCAACTCAGTATAGAGCTGCAGAGCACAAACCAGCAGAGTTGTGTTCAGTGCAACAGGCGCAGTGCAGCGCTATGGCAGGTAGACGATATATGCTGCACTCACCTTGCAGTCTGAAGTGTACTGAGGTCCACCTTGTGCATATCCCTCTTTTTCCAATAGATTTGGGGCCGACAAGTGCTGACGAGATTTCAGTGATGAACTGTTGAAATAAGCTTTCATGGGTTGTCAATGAATGCAAATGGCACTCATTCCAGCAGGCAGCAGGAGGATTTGCACATCATTAACCCGCCAATGGAAGAATTGCAAACTGTTTTTACACCCCACGAGTTTCCGATTTTTCGGCTCCCGCTGGATTCTCCACTCCTGCCCACAACCAAAGCTGCATGGGTGAGAAGGGAAAATTCCACCGATGGGTTGAAGATTTGTCCTTCAGTGAAATTTATCATTACCATGAATGGGGCAGAATTATGGTAGAGCAAGTGAGCTCCCCAGTAACGTGCTGAGCTACTGCTGATTTGCAGTTTTAATCTTGACAGAAAAAGGTAAAATTAAAGAGCGCTAAAGGAAAGGTGGTCTCTTGAGAAATTACAAAGAAGTTTGATTCACATTCATCAGCTGGTTAAAAGCAGTCAAATAAATTGTGTAAAATGGTTATAGTGAAGGTAGTCCCTAATTAAAAATTCATTCAAAATGGTTATGTGCATGAACTAAATCTGAAATAATTTAGTTCAATTCACTAAAACCATGGGAGGAACTTACCTCTTTTCGCAAAAGGAAAATCCCCCATGTATACAAAACCACTCAAATGGTTTCAAGTGGTAATTATCAGCTAGAGCATTAACAGATGCTTTGTACAGCTTCCAATTCTCGGACAGATAAGCCCTTCAGTGTCACTCTCTGGCGAAATTATCTTTGGGGGCTATTTCTGTCAGAAATCAGTACAGAGTCTCATGGTGTGTGCATGTGCAGGACTGAGATAGCAAAGCTTGTCATGACCAGATAGCCTGAATTCTGGTGTGTACTGATAGCTTTGCTTTTTATCACTGTCAAAAGCAACATAACAAGCTGCAACTTCACTACTCATCGCAGTGAGAGCTGTCATTTTGTGACATACTGACTAGGATGGGTTTTATCATTTGCATTAATAGATCTTGTTGTTCAGAGCTGGACAGAAGACCAGACTCAGGCTCAGTAAATCAACAAAACATCTGCACAGTAAAGAATTCAACTGACCGACCACTAAGTTTCATAAAATAAATTAGTCCATTCAAATTATATATGTAACATTTGATAGAATCTAACAAACCATTAAATGGATGGCAGTAGAGAGTAATGGGTTTATTCCAATTGCAGATGTTAATTCTAATGTTAATTTGATTATAAATATTTTGTCGTCGTTAATGGCAATCTTCAATCTTCCCCTTTTATCAAGCATGTTATGGCAACACAGTCAGCAATGGACATGACGGAGTTTAAGCAGAAGACTTTACATTGTTTCCTACACTGGCCTTTAAATTTCAACACTGCAATTAGTCTGGCCTGGCAGATACATATGTTTAGGTTTAAGGAGATTATGTAAAGTCCGAGTTGAAGATCAGTTGATAAACATGAGTCTTAGGCTGTTAAATAGCACAGATGAATTTAGCACCATTCTCTGGGGAATACCATCACATAGTCATCACTGCATCAACTACAATCAGATTCAGATGGCACTGACATCATTAGACAGATTGTATGGTTCATTCAGCCCACTAACAACATCAAAATCTCCTTGCCCATTAAGCTGTCAGAGTAAAGGATGACATGTAGAAAACTGTCAGACAAGGTAGGAGCAGTGATGATGAAAGGCGTATATCAGCAAATTTTTAAAGAAGAAAATGCAAGCAGTTAGGTGAGTAAGTAGCATGTGTTGTCGTCTGTGTCAGGGTTCCCAAGTCTAGTACCAGTTGCAGCACATAGATGGTATAATTGAATTTAGTACCGGTTAGGCTACAAACACAACGCAGATTCACTTAACACTGTAAACTCTCCAGTCTGGAAATCTATTGTTTGGAAACACCAGTTGCCCAGGAGTGTTATGGGCAGACCCCAAGCATTACCTTGACATCATAGGCATACAGCACCTTGACAGCAGAAACATGGAAAATGCAATAAAGCAGAAAATGCTGGAAAAACTCAATAGGTCTGGCAACATCTGTGAAGAGGGAAATAGAATTATTGGATGGGATTTTCCTGTTGCCCCCACCCCAATACCAGAAATACCAACCCAAGGTCAATGGACCTTTAAAGCTCCATCAAATTTTCCTTCCCGCCTGCGACAATGCACATGGCGGAAGATTTATCCCAACACCTTGAATCTCTGTAATTCTGAATTGAAACACTAACTCTGGCTGGAATTTTCCTATCCGGCCCACCACGGGAATCGTGCAAAGGTCTGTTGATCTTGGGGAGGATTTTCTGATCTTGGGGTAAGCGTGACCGGAAAACCCTACCCTCTCTCTGTAGATGCTGCCTGACCTGCTGAGTTTTTGAAGCTCTTCCAGATTTCCAGCATCTGCAGTATTTTGCTTTTATTATTATAGAAGATACCATATTTTGATGGTAAAACAATTGTCATTACTGTTTTATAATGCTTTATCACTCTTGTATGTTTCAGGTCACTATTTATCATTACAGTGTCTTCTGATTCAGATACATTTTCTTGGACAATCTAACATCATTTTATAATCCAGAAAATTTCAAAGTCCAGAAATGATTAGTCCCAAGCATTCAGGGCTAGAGAGGATACAATATATCTTTAACTTTCATAAACTTTTCCTCTTTGCCTTCTCATTATTTTTGCCCAGTTCTCAATAATGGTGAAAAAACTTGCATTTATATGTTGCCTTTGATAATTCAAAATATTGCAGAGTGTTTCCTGGGACTAAAGGGGTCAACTTGGGGCTAGAAGATTCAAGGGATATGGGGGGAAGATGGCATTAGGATATTAAATTTGATGATCAGCTATGATCCTAATGAATGGTGGTGCAGGATTGAAGGGCTGTATGGCCTACTCCTGCTTCCATTTTCTATGTATCTATGTTTTCTATGGGACAGGTGGTGGAGTAGTGAATCAATGAACAGAAGTTGTAATGGACCAGATTGTCTGTTCTCTAGAGGACCGTAATCCAGAAATGCGCTGGTGAACCCCTCGCAGGGTCCCACACAAAGACTGCACAGGAACTGCCTGGGAAGTTTCAACTTCAATCGGGCATTCCCCTGTGTCTGAATCCTTCTGAAACTCCAATTTGAAGTCAGAAAGTGCGATTTTCCAGCCTCACTCATCCCGAAACCTCAAAATCCCACCTGGGGTCAGCGGACCTTCCCATGCTCTGCCCCTTACCCATTCTGATTCCCATGGTGGGCAGGCCTGTAAAATTCCAGGAAAGCCTTTGGATTGTTCTGACTTAATTTGCAGAATAGTCACTAGGAAAAGGTTAGAAGGATTAAAATCTAACTCATAGATGACTATACGACTGGCTTACCCTGCCCCCAACCTCCTGACACCCCCCACTGGACTCCCTGACCATCTCTTGTCCCTGAGCAGCCAAACCAACCCCGACCATCCAACACCCTCTAGCAGAGCCCCCCCCCCAACTCCCCCATCCTCCTCTCTCACCCACATACCTTACAGACTCACAGCTACAGCCATTAAAAAGGGGCATGTTTTCATTCCCCCCATGACACCCCTACACTACATCAAATCAGCAGCTATGCTTTACTTTTCTCTGTGACACGAGTTAAAGTCAATGTAAGAAATGCACAGCTCCATTCTAAGGTAGAAAATTTCTATGGTGATCGTCACTTCATGCAAGGTTCAGCCCGATGTTAAATTTGATACCATCCATTCCATCAAGAGCTTTGAAAGACCCATACAAATCTATGATTCATGTGGCCTCACTCCCGAGGATTCTCAGAAATGCTTTTCTTTTTTCAAAAAAGACTTGAATAGGTGAAATTTTGTCTCTGCCTTCATTGATTGCAACTGAGCATTAGTAATCAATTTACTTCAAAAGTAACTACATTGAAACCACGCAGAATAGAGAAAAAGCTATCCATTTCCTGCTTTTAATGATTATTCCTTTACATCATAGAATCATAGAATACCTACAGTGCATTAGGAGGTCATTTGTCCATCGTGCCTGCATCAGTCACAGTCCGACTCAGGCCCTACCCTCATATAACCTGACATGAAGGGGCAATTTTAGCATGGCTAATCAACCTGACTTGCACATCTTTGGACTGTGGGAGGAAGCTGGAGCACCTGGAGGAAACCCATGCAGGCGAGGGGAGAGTGTGCAAACTCCACACATACAGTCAGTCACCCAAGGCCAGAATTGAACCAGGGTCCCTGGCACTGTGAGACAGCAGTGCTAACCACAGTACCACCATATGCAAAAGACAAAAGGAGGGTATTGCACAAAAAAAGTGCAAACATTTTTGAGACTCATTTCAGAAGAAAAGAACAAATATAATAATAAAACAATAATTGTATTTATATAATATCAAACCACATCACAGTATCTCATGCAAAGTATCTTAATATAATGAATTAGTATTGGGGAAGTGCCTTTTGCCACACAGCAGCTATTGTGTGTCAGCAAAGTTCCATTTGTAACAATGAGACAAAGTGAGCTGTTAATCTGTTTTGGGTGGTATTTGTTGGCCAGGACAGTAGTTCTTCAAATAGTGCCAGGAGATTGTCAATATACATCCGAAAAGAGTAGCTTGGTCTTGGTTTAAATCCAGATCTAAAATATAGAATGCATCAATTCCTCAGTCGAGCATTGAAGTGTCAGCCTAGATTATGCGTGCATGTCCAATTTTTGTGTTGAAGCTCTTTGGACTGACATATCTGACCAGTGAAGAAGTTACTACTTCAGTTTTCACTGAATCTGTATAAAGGTTGATTATGTTTACAATCTTTTCTGTCAGCGCCGATTGATTTTCCACTGCCAGATTCTCCTTGCTTATTGTAGGGTTAATCTGCTTTTGTTTACCTGTGAAAGTTATTCAGCTTTTACAGCACTTCTCAAATCAGGAAGGGTGGGCTTGAGAATTAATTGTTTTCCAAGCCCTGTTCATTCTAATTCTACACATCATGTTTATCTTTCCACATTATTCACTTTTGGAGCACCTCTTCCAACAGTATCTGAGCTCTTCGTAGAGTGAATTTACATATTTGAGACCCTATACTCATAATGTTAATCACAAACTTTTAGTTGCTAGTTCCAATGTGCATTTCTAGAATTTTATTTAATTTCAGATTTTCAAAATGCATGATTTTGTTTCTGACTTGTCTGTGATCCAATCTATGATGGACAAGATCCTTTAATAATGTCACACAAAACTCCATCCTTTTGTTGTATGCCTGAGAAGCTGAGTATTACGCTGCTGCAAGAATGGTGTGGAGATGGACCTGACACATGGATGTAGATTTCATGTCAGGGGAATCTTTGATTAGATAACCATATGTTGGAACATATATGCCCACATACAACATTATAGAAAAAGGTTTTTTCTCTATCTGTTAGCTATATATGAAATGATGTTGGCCTGACTCTACACCACAAAATTGTCCATGATTCACAGAGGCAATGTGATGGCGTGTGTATGACATGCAAAAATGACATACTGCTCCAACAGAGCAGGTTACTGGAGCAAACTGTAGCAAGCTGTGCTAAATCTGATCTAGAAGTGGCTGAAACCCTACAGGAAAATTATTCTTATCTAAATTAAGGGTGGCACAGTGGCAGAATGGTTAGTACTACTGCCTTACAGCTCCAGGGACTGAGGTTCAATTCTGGCTTTGGGTGACTCTGTGTGTAGAGTTTGCATGTTCTCCCTGTGTCTGCATGGATTTCTTCTGGGTTCTCCAGTTTCTTCCCAAACTCCAAAAATGTGTGGGTTAGGTGAATTGCCTGGGTTAAATCACCCCTTAATAGCTCAAGATGTGTAGTTTAGATGGATTAGCCATGACAAATGTGTGAGGTTATAGGGATAGGGCAGGGAGGATAAGATACTGCGTCAGAGAGTTGGTGTGGATTCGATGAGCTGAATGATCTCTTCTGCACTGCAGGGATTCTATGATTCTATGAAACAGTTCACGAAAATACACCATAAAGGCAATGGAGCATCAACTTATTCAATTCAGCAGAATGGAAAGTCATTTCTATCCACACTTTTTTTCACTACCTGATGTGCCTGTAACTTATTCCATGCCTTAATTCTGAAAATGAACAATTTCCAATCATAAGAATCTTCTGACACCTTTCTTGGGGATTTGAAGGCTTACCAATATCTTGTAAAATATAAACTTTAATTTGTTTTTGTACATTAAGCAGCATACTGTGCACTTGCAACTTCTAAAAACATATTATTTAGTGTTTCAGATCTTTCCCAGATCTCGTTTACATTTTCCAATTCTTTGCAGGGATTACCAAGCTCCATGAAAATGCTGCCCTTTTTATCTTGGCTCCCACAGCCCCTCTAGTTGCTAAATTGGGTTTGAACTTTCATTGACAGGATGATGGATCCTTAATCCTGGTATTATTCCAAACTACATCATTAATGATGCCCTTAATTCCGAATTGGATGATTTTAATATTTTTATAAATCAAGCTGTTCAGTCAATTGTGTGCCAATGTGTGGATAAAATTTCTTCCCCAAACTATGATTACAATACCTCTTTTATGATTGCTGTCTTGTGGATCTCTATGTTTGATATTATTCTTAGTGAATGATCTTTATGTTGCACAGACTATTTCCATTCATCTCCTAGTCATATACAGTGCACAGAGGGAAATAAGGAATGCTTCAAGTAATTCTTCATTATTGGGAAAAAATAGCCAATTAGCCACTTTTAATGGACTACTATCCTCATTACTATAACCATCAACTGATTTTGCTGTAAAGTATTTTCCATTCTGTTAATCTTTGTGCAATGTTACATTAATTCATCTTTGTAGATAAAGAAGGTTTCTCAGACAGAAATATCAGGAGTTGCTGATTTGATGTTTGCTGCAGGTTATTTTGAGTTGAAAGGGCTAATCCTACACACATTCAATTTTTAAATTTACTAGAGTTGTATGATGGTTCATTATGCCCTTCAGGAGGTATGAATCTTGACATCTATGGTAGAAGCATGATATTAGCTTATCAGTGTCATGTATGACGTTTTTTCTAGCAAACTGGGATGTGTTTTGTGTAAAGTAAAAACATTACAAATTATAAATAATTCATAATAAATTTATTCATATCGGTGGCACAGTGGCATAGTGGCACACTGCTACCTCACAGTGCCAGAGACCTGGGTTCAATTCTGGCCTTGGATGACTGTTTGTTGGAATTTGCACATTATCCCTATGTCTGTGTGGGTTTCCTCCAGGTGCTCTGGTTTCCTCTCACAGTCCAAAGATATACAGGTTAGGTGGATTGGCCATGCTAAATTGCTTCTTTACTTTCCCAAGATGTGTCAGTTAGATGGATTAGCCGTTGGATATGGTGGGATGTTGGGCCTGGGTAAGATACTGGGTAAGATACTTTCATTACAATCCCCATAGAGACCAATAACTTCAAGAAACGTTTTGAATTCTGAGTGACGAATCTCAAGAGTCAAGACTTTTACTGCAACAAATAAACTAAAATCAACATAGACTGAACTTTGTTTAGTAGGCACCTGATACTCTAATCTGCAGTACAGATGATCTTCTATTAGTGTCTTAAAATGACTGATAATGCCATGCTGCATATATATACTACAGCATGCTCTTTGCAGAACTGCTGTCTTTACAGGACAAGAACAAGCAAGAGTAGCTGCCTCAGAGTCTCTAAGTCATAGCAAAGCCAGATGCTCTGACTTCTGATTATAAGTGTTAAAGATGGCTCGTAGATTTCAGTAACATTTGACCTTCAACCTTGTCTCCATGGTAACTAAGTCACATTGCCATATTAACAGGCAGGAGAACATGTCCCTTTTCATTACACCATTATACCTTGAATTAAATAGACAAGCCAAAACATGCATTTGCAACACTTTACAAAATCTGCTATTAATGGATAAAGAATTTCAGGGCCCTTAATTGTTTGGACAGGCCTAGTATACTGGAGTTAATTCATTTGGAAAAGGATGGGAAAAATGATTTGAGACTCTTAAATTAGCTCTGTCCAAGTGAACAGTTATTTGAGCTTGCTGAACTGCAGGGAGACAGGAGCTTCAGTATGATGTTACAGCATTGAGTTAGATTAGACCTTTGCCTTTGTAAAGGTTGTTTGAATAACACAAATGGTGTAAAACTCAGTGGCTGCAGTTTAAAAAAATGTACAGGCAAGAAGTCAAGTCCATGGCCTAGTGATGAGGCAGCAGAACTTTCCCCAATTTCCTGCTTGGCTACTATTGAAGTAGAGGTTGTGTTAAACGAGATGATAGCAAGGAGAATGGCCCTGCTTGCCTAAATGTCACCTCAGGAAAGCATTGCAAAATTCCTGGGAGAAAGCAGGGATAAAGGGCTTAAAGTTGTCACTGGCTATTACTGCCAGTCATAGTGTCAAACAAAAAGTAGGTGATAACAATGAGTACCCATGAAACAGATGGCTAACTGTGCTGAACTAGAGTCCCACTAGCCAACCTAACCATTGCGAGATGAGTGAGTCACTGCTGGTTATAGAATCATGGAATCCCTACAGTCTAGAAGGAGGCTATTCAGCCCTTCAAGCCTGTACCGACAACAATCCCACACAGACCCTATCCCTGTAATCCTATCTTTTTACCCTACTAGTCCCGCTGACATTTTCTCTTCAAAATAGCATTAGTTAAGAGAATTTAAAGCTTAAACTTTCAAGTTTATTTATTAGTGTCACAAATAGGCTTACATTAACACAGCAATGAAGTTACAGTGAAAATCCCCGAGTTGCTGCACTCTGGCACCTGTTTGGGTACGTTGAGGGAGAATTTAGCTTGGCCCATTATGGAACACATTGCCCCACTATTGTAGGCATATCAAACTGGCAGTGCCAGATACATGGAACAAGGACTCTTGACCAACTAAGTGGAAACAAATAAAGAATAAAAAAGCATTAAAAAACTTCAGAGAAAACCTCAAAATACTACAAGTATTGGACTAGAGCTCTTCACATTTATTTAAACATCTGAGGCACAAGTTTAGTGGCATATTTTATATGGGTGAGTGAATGACTGAGTGTTATATCAGTGTAAATGTCATTAATATTATCAATATTATTCACCGAAAACTAGTGGATAGTAATGGTGCCAATAAAAAACACTTGACCCGCAAATTGTATTGTTAAATGGGCAGAAATCTGATAAAATTGATCTCTGCTAATTTTTCCATTCAGTCACATCTATTAATCAGCTGTAACTGATTTGGAAAGGCTGCACTATAAGTCTGACAAATATGTCTAATAGCAGAGTAAGCTTTATGCAAAAATAGATAGGAAATTATAGCCTGGAAATGACTATGAGTGATACTGTTCGACGAGCATTTAACTAACTCGCATCAAATTCTTTTCTCTACTATTTTCACAAAGGGATTAGCTAATTTACATTAAATGGATTGACGTTTCCATTGAACTGGCAGGGAGGGGAATTTACAAACATATGGAAAAGAGTGGTGGGAAAAGGTTACCTTGCCTCAGTCTAACGTGGCAGAATCAAACCTTCCACCCAGTCACACAAACCTTTTGAAGAGAAGTAAATAGAGAGGGAAAAAAGTTTCAGCTAATTGAGGGAAAATGATCTGGGAAATTCTTCTTCCTCTCTAAAGGCAATTAAGTAACCTTCAGGCCAGCATGATGCCTGATTCCACAAGCCATAATTAGCACTATCGACTATAACTCGAAATGTTTTACATTCACAAGGACTTGTTCATTTCCCTTTTGAAGATCTGCAGTGAATTCATAACCTCTATATGTATTTGCTATCCATAGAAAGCATTCTTTCTGGTTGTATCACAGCTTGGTATGACACCTGCTTTGTCCAAGACCACAAGAAACTACAAGGGGTGAATGAAGCCTAATCCATCACATAAACCAGCCTCCCACCCATTGACTCTGTCTACACTTCCCACTGCCTCAGTAAAGCAGCCAGCATAATTAAGGATCCCATGCATACTGGGCATACTCTCTTCCACCTTCCTTCATTGGGAAAAAATTACAAAGGTCTGAAATCACGTACCAACCGATTCAAGAACATCTTCTTCCCTGCTGCCGTCAGATTTTTGAATGGATCTATCTCACACTAAATTGATCTTCCTCCACAGCCTAGCTATGACTATACACTATATTCTGCACTCTCTCCTTTCCTTTTCTATGAATGGGATGCTTTGTCTGTATAGCATGCAAGAAATAATACTTTTCACTGTGCACTAATACATGTGACAAAAATGAATCAAGTCAAATCATTCCAAAGGGCAACACCACTTTATGAAAAGAAATATTTCATTGCATCTAACCTAATTCTATGCTGCCTGAACTCACACTGAAGCTCTGTCTTATTTCAGCTAAGTAAGCATTAACAATGAATCACTTGGACAGATTGGCTGCTATTTTTGAGCCACATCACGCTCAGTGCAAGGTGCGTTAGAGTGAAACAGGGCTGGAGAATTGCAGGTGAGTGGGTCAGCACATTCTGTGCTGGTGCCAAACCTCATCCATACCTTCCCACCCACCACTCCCGGAATTCCCACTCAGAATGGGCAGTAACCAAATCAATATATTTACACGAGCAATTAAATAGGATGAGGCCAGATCTTCTCTGCTCCTGGGATTTTCAGATGCTTGGGCACAAGAAGAACACAACAAGAATCACTACTGGTCTTCCCAAACAGAGACCAGGCATGATGGCTGTGCCAGAGTGGCTGGGAGGCCATTGAAGTCCCTAGTGATATGGGACATGGCTGGGCATTGCCCATCTGGCACTGCCAAGTGGAACCCTGGCATGCCAGTGGGTATTGTCAGGTACTGCTAGGGTGTTGGGGGAAGTGCCAAAAGGGCTGGGGCAAGAGAAGATGGAGCCTGATGGGAATGGAGCTTGTGGGAGCTGGGGCCGTGAGGCATCTGGGGTCTGAGAGGGGTCATGAAGGGGTTGGTCATGAATGGGGGAGTCATGAAGAGGGGCATGAAGGGGGACCTATTGGAAGGACCCAAATACCCTGATTCCGGTGATCTTTGTTGGGAGGGGGTTGGGTAAACATCCCTTCAATGAGGAGGGGGTCCCTGGCACCTGTTGGGGAATGAGGGATTCTTCAATTTCAATTTGAGATTGGGGCACCCTTTTAAAATGGTGCCCGGTCTCTGTAAAGCTGGGCATACTGGCATGTTTAGGCCCACCCCTCTCAGACCACTGCAAAATTTACCACTCACCCAAAGGATGACTAAGTCTGGGAATATTGTAATCTGATTCGCTCTGGCAAATCACACTGGTTTTGTGCTATTTACCATTTATATAGATGATTTGGAGGAGGGAACCGAGTGCAGGGTGTCGAAATTTGCTGATGACACCAAGATTGGGGGAAAGGCAAATTGTGCGGAGGGTGTGGAGAGTCTGCAGAAGGATCTAGATAGGCTGGGCGAATGGGCCAGGAAATGGCAAATGGAATTTAATGTTGGCAAGTGTGAGGTGGTCCACTTTGGTAGGAAGAATGGTAGGAAGGACTATTACTTACGTGGCGAAAAACTGCAGCAGGCGACGGTGCAGAGGGACCTTGGGGTCCTTGTGCATGAGTCACAAAAACCCAGCTTGCAGGTGCAGCAGGTGGTCAGGAAGGCGAATGGGATGCTGGCCTTCATAGCGAGGGGGATTGAATATAAAAGTAGGGAGGTCTTGCTGCAGCTGTATAGGGCATTGGTGAGGCTGCAGCTGGAGTACTGTGTGCAGTTTTGGGCGCCGCACCTGTGCAAGGATATTTTGGCCCTGGAGGGAGTGCAGAGGAGGTTTACTAGGCTGATACCGGAGTTGAGGGGGTTGAGCTATGAGGAGAGGCTGAATAAACTAGGCTTGTACTCGCTAGAGTTTAGAAGAATGAGGGGAGATCTCATTGAGACGTATAAGATGATGAATGGGATGGATAGGATAGAGGTGGAGAGACTCTTCCCGCTCAAAAAAGACAGTAGGACTAGGGGGCACAGCCTCAAGATAAAGGGGAGGCGGTTTAGAACGGAGTTGAGGAGGAACTTCTTCACTCAAAGGGTGGTGAATCTCTGGAATTCTCTACCCGTTGAAGTGGTGGAGGCTGCCTCGCTAAATATTTTTAAGAAGCGGGTTGATGGGTTTTTGATAAGAGAGGGGATTAAGGGTTATGGGGAGAGGGCGGGAAAGTGGAACTGAGCCACAACAGATCAGCCATGATCTTATTGAATGGCGGGGCAGGCTCGAAGGGCTAGATGGCCTACTCCTGCTCCTATTTCTTATGTTCTTATGTTCTTATGTCATCCATGATACTTGTCATTTTTTGGGAAAATCCTACCCATTCTCAAGAAATCTACACTTTTCCAGAATTAAAATCCCTAGTTCCCTAAACTTATTGGAATTATGGTGTGAATTGAATAACCTCATCTGGATCTTTTCTAAGCCCTCAATATTCTTTGTGTGAAGGATCTGAAGTGTGCACAACATTCTAGATTCACCCACATTATTTGTTAATAATTGATAATTGTGTTTCATGTGTTATATCCAATTATCTTAGGTCTACAATGATCTTTAGGTATTTGTCATGGGCTAACAAGGTTTCTGTCACTCAGTATCCTTAAACAAATAACCCTGCATGGTGTAAATGTGTTTGGTGCTGTTTTGACTCAAATGTGCGACACTGCATTTGCTTATATCTAAAGACTTGCCATGCTCTGCTCCTCTTCCTACAGATAAAATCCAAATGCCTGCACATATCGCAAATGTAAAGCAAACAGACAATAATATCATGCCTGGAATTTTACAGGCCCATCCGTCACTGGAATTGGAGCAGGCAAGGGGCAGAGCATGGAAAATCCATTGACCTCAGGCGGGGTTTTCAGTTTTGGGATGAGCAGGGCCATAAAATCCCCTCCCTTATGTCTAGACTTATAGAATCAAAGAGTCATAGAGTCATGTAGTGCAGAAGAGGCCCTTTCGCCCATCGAGTCTGCACTGATACGTGTGAAACATCTGACCTCCCACCTAATCCCATTAACCAGCACTTGGCTCATAGCCTTGAATGTTATGACATGTCAATTGCTCATCCAGATACTTTTAAAAGGCTGTGAGGCAACCCTCTTCCACTTAGAACTGAACACTTTTGAATCTCTGTTCAGAATGATCCTATTCTTGCTTTTCTGGGTGAACAAAGCCAATATAACAGAATCTATTCTGAATTCATCTCAAAAAATGGATGGGATGCCATAAAAATAAATCTGTTCGAAAATGGATACATTTGTGACATTTCAGCTGATCAAAATGCTGAATGTAAAAATGAGAACAAATGTGAATCAATCAGTGCCAAACAAATCATACCATAATTATATGAAGAACAAAATCAAAACAAGTAGATGGTATATTGAATTGGAGTATTGTTCTCTGACCCCAGAATCTGGTTTGAATCCAAAGTGTTTTTTTTATTCCAACATCTGTTTTGTGGCAGGTAGTCGTTGTTTACTTTCTAGTAGACATGAGTCAACAACACAAAATAGCTGGAAAATCAACAGTAATTGACACTAATTTAACAATTGTTCTCAGATAAACCACAGGGACACACAGTGTAGAAAATAAAAGTGACATGTAGAGGTATTTTCCAAAAATTGGAATTTAGTCATAAAAAATAGGGAACTATATCAGGAGAGAAGGGCTTCATATAAATTGAGATGAATGTATCTGCTAATGTTATTATCATTGTCTAATGAAAATATAAGAAATAGGAGCAGGAGTAGGCCATCTAGCCCTTCGAGCCTGCCCCGCCATTCAATAAGATCATGGCTGATCTGTTGTGGCTCAGTTCCACTTTCCCGCCCTCTCCCCATAACCCTTAAATATACACAATCACATTTTACTTCTAGGCACCTTTTGAACCTTTCGATTATATGGCCATGTAAAATTGTTCCTTAGTGTCAGGGGATAAGCAGGGTAAATACATGAGGTTACTGGGATAAGGTGAGATTGTTGTCAGCGTAGGTTCGATGGGCTGAATGGCCTCCTTTGATACTGTAGGGATTCTATGACAATAGTGATTGGTGTAAGATATAGATATCCATAGCTTATGTTTGACCCATGTCTCTTAGACCTACTCTCACTTTTTCTCCTTCCTCCAAGAAACAACACTTGTCCCATCTTTTGCCCCACTTTGTCTTCCATCCTCTGTCATTTCAGCCACCTCAAGCGCGACACCACTGCCGAACAAATCTTCTCCTCCCCTTTCAGCATTCCAAACAGGCTATTCCCTCTACAACATCCTCCTCCACTCCTCTATCACCCCTAACATCTCACCCCCTTCACTTGGCACCTTTTCAGATTTCAGATCATAGTGCCTGCTGTCCCATGTTGCTCTTGTTTCTGTGGCTGTGTCGGCCATGACCTTGTTTCTCTTATTTCAAGGCGGCTGTTCACTCTTCTGCCTTTCACATCCTGCCTGGGCCCATCTTTCCTTTCTTTACTTGTCCCATTACTACTCCATTTGGCTCTGTCCCACACCAACTCTCTTGTTATTTAATGTCTCCTCCATTTCACTATCTTAAAAGATCTCCTCCCATTTCACATGAAAGACCATGAAATGTTACCTCTGTTTTTTTCTCCATAGAGAGAAACAGGTAGTTAGTGGCACAGTGGTTTGCACTGCTGCCTCACAGTGCCAGGGACTCAGGTTTGATTCCCAGCTTGGGTTGCTGTCTGTGTGCAGTCTGCACACTCTCCCCTTGTCTATGTGGGTTTCCTTCGGGTGTCCTGGGTTTCCACCCACAGTCTGAAAGATTTGCTGGTTAGGTGCATTGGCCATGCTAAATTCTCCCTCAGTGTCCCCTTAGAGGTGCCCGAATGTGGTGACTAGAGGATTTGCAGTGTTAATGTAAGCCTACTTGCGACACTAATAAATAAACTTAGGTGCTGCTGTGCCTACTGAGTGCCTTTGTTATTTTCTATTTTTCTTAAATTTTTAAATATTAAACTCTTTACTATTTATAACATGTACAATGAACACAATTTTTAATTCACTATAAATAGTGGGCAGTTAAAATATTTGTCCCAGTCATTCTATTATTGAAAATTAAAATTTGTATTGTTTCTAAATTATGTGTATTTAGTACTTTGTAAGAAATTATGATTTCTGATGTACCTGCAGGCTGTAAAATGATTTTCTAGTGCATGTGATGTTCTGGATGCAATTTTCATCCCAACTTTTTCTCCAGTTTTATAATGAGAAGCTCAGGAGCAGGGGTAGGGTAAGTAAAAGGAGAAACAGGAGCAAGTGAAGAGACAGCCTTCTAAGTGGGTTTATCCATAATCATCTCATTTAACACAGTTCCGCTGAACACAACTTGAGACCCCCATTCTACAACACAACCTTAGTTACCCTTTATCACTGACCATGACTCGTGACAACACAAAAACCACTTCACATTTTCACAGCAGTGCCGCGCAAGGTGGTAGTCCTTAAGTATCTGAAAGGAAAAAGGCACAAGAATAGTACAACGATTGTATGTTTCCAAACTCAAGTGTTTTTGCTGTTTTTAAAATAGTCTGTAAGCAGAGCTGTTTTTGAATTTTTTTAAAGTAGGCTATGGTATGTTTTTCTAAATCAGTTTGTGTAATCCAATGAACTCACAGCAAACTTGCATTTGAAACAAAAAGATGGCTTCCACAAGTCACATGACCACACAATTGGTCAAATGTTCTGGAATCTATTAGTAGGAATTACAAGAATAAATTAATTCTTCTAATTAATCTGCATGTATTGGCACATGCTTGGTGGGCTGAAGGTCCTGTTCCTGTGCTTAATTGTTATTTGTAATTTGTTCTCCTCTCCTCATCATGGAATCTCATATCCTATTTTAAGGTCATTATAATCATGAAACCAAGGCACTCACAGATCAAACCTAATTTCGCCTGCCGAATTGTCATCTTATGTCTGTAACTGTCCAGGTACATTTCAAAAGGGGACAATGGAGAGGACAATGGATGCTATTTGCATCTTGATAAGCTTGCCCCTATAGCAGATTCAGATGGTCTGCCTAGACAATGGCTTCTTGACACAAAAAACTCAATATGGACATAACTCTGTCAAAAATTAATGTTTGGGGCGTTATCGGTTCCAGGAAATTGATAAATATCCCTTTTGACATATTTGCAAAGAAAGGTTCAAATAACTTAAGTGACCAATTTTAAATCTCTAAATTCCTTTGAAAACAGTTTTAAGAGCAACTGGAAAGAATTCCAGCAGTCCAACTAACCAAGTCAACCACCATCTCTCAACTCTTTGAAGGCTGTTTGACTTTAAAAGTTCCTGATCGTACTCTATCAAACAGCTTAAACACATAAAACCCATTGTGCTGCAGCATCCTACATTTAATGCGTCTTTTTTTATATTGCTGTCTCCAACCAGGAACTCTTCTGAACTGAACCCCACCACAAGGCATACACCCTCCGGATGTTGATTTCCGGGTCTATAGAAATCATGTGTACTAATCTTCATCTCTGTGGTTCTTTTACTGTTGTTACCCATAGTTGGAAATTTTCTCTAGGCCCTGTTAGTATATATGTGTGTATGTTTTTGTATGTGAGGTTTCAAAGCTCTTCCCCCTCCTCCTGCCCTTGGGTTTGAATGTGAATAAACTAACCTTCTAAATTAGTCATAACACAGGTTTGCTGTGAGTTTTTAGTAAATTGATTCACACAAACTGAGAGTTTGAGTAAACATGCCACAGTCTACTTTTAAAAAATATCAAAAACAGCACTGCTTACAGACAGATAGGAAGAGAATAAGAACATAAGAACATAAGAAATAGGAGCAGGAGTAGGCCATCTGGCCCTTCGAGCCTGCCCCGCCATTCAATAAGATCATGGCTGATCTGTCGTGGCTCAGTTCCACTTTCCGGCCCTCTCCCCATAACCCTTAATCTCCTCTCTTATCAAAAACCCATCAACCCGCTTCTTGAAAATATTTAGCGAGGCAGCCTCCACCACTTCAACGGGTAGAGAATTCCAGAGATTCACCACCCTTTGAGTGAAGAAGTTCCTCCTCAACTCTGTTCTAAAACGCCCCCCCTTTATCTTGAGGCTGTGCCCCCTAGTCCTACTGTCTTTTTTGAGCGGGAAGAGTCTCTCCACCTCTATCCTATCCATCCCATTCATCATCTTATACGTCTCAATGAGATCTCCCCTCATTCTTCTAAACTCCAACGAGTACAAGCCTAGTTTATTCAGCCTCTCCTCATAGCTCAACCCCCTCAACTCCGGTATCAGCCTAGTAAACCTCCTCTGCACTCCCTCCAAGGCCAAAATATCTTTGCGCAGGTGCGGCGCCCAAAACTGCACACAGTACTCCAGCTGCGGCCTCACCAATGCCCTATACAGCTGCAGCAAGACCTCCCTACTTTTATATTCAATCCCCTTCGCTATGAAGGCCAGCATCCCATTCACCTTCCTGACCACCTGCTGCACCTGCAAGCTGGGTTTTTGCGACTCATGCACAAGGACCCCGAGGTCCCTCTGCACCGTCGCCTGCTGCAGTTTTTCGCCACGTAAGTAATAGTCCTTCCTACCATTCTTCCTACCAAAGTGGACCACCTCACACTTGCCAACATTAAATTCCATTTGCCATTTCCTGGCCCATTCGCCCAGCCTATCTAGGTCCTTCTGCAGACTCTCCACACCCTCCGCACAATTTGCCGTTCCCCCGATCTTGGTGTCATCCGCAAATTTCGACACCCTACACTCGGTTCCCTCCTCCAGATCATCTATATAAATGGTAAAAAGCTGAGGTCCCAGCACCGACCCCTGGGGCACTCCACTAGTCACCATCCGCCAATCCGAATAGCACCCGTTGACCCCCACTCTCTGCCTCCTATTTGACAACCAATCCTCTATCCACGCTAACACCTTACCCCCAACTCCAAGTCCCCTGACCTTCTGCAATAACCTCTTATGAGGTACTTTGTCAAATGCCTTCTGAAAATCCAGAAAGACCACATCCACTGGCTCTCCTCTATCCACCGCCCTAGACACATCCTCATAGAACTCCAGTAAATTTGTCAGATACGACTTCCCTTTAATGAAACCGTGCTGCGTCTGCTCTATCAAGCAATTCCCTTCAAGATGCCTCGCAATTTCCTCCTTAATGACGGATTCTAACATTTTACCTACCACAGACGTTAAACTAACCGGCCTATAATTCCCTGCCTTTTGCCTGGCACCCTTCTTAAACAACGGCGTAACATTAGCCGTTTTCCAATCTTCCGGCACTTCCCCGGAATCCAGCGATGTCTGGAAAATAACCACCAAGGCATCCACTATAACCTCCGCCATTTCTTTCAGAACCCTCGGATGCATTCCATCCGGTCCTGGGAACTTGTCCACAATCAGCCCCTCCAGTCTGTCAAGCACCGCCTCTCTAGTAACAGTAATGTCATTAAGACCCTCCAGTCCTACCACCTTTCCATCGCTAACACCCGGCAAATTATTCACGTCCTCCTCCGTGAAGACAGAAACAAAAAAAGTTATTCAATACCTTAGCCATATCCCCATCCCCTACCACTAGCTCCCCTTTCTCATCCTCTAAAGGACCAACGTTCACCCTAGCCAGCCTCTTCCTTTTTATATATTTATAAAAACTCTTGCTATCCTTTTTTATATTAAGCGCTAGCCCAGCTTCATAGTTTCTCCTACCCTCCTTTATCAACTTCTTTGTCAATCTTTGTTGACATTTAAACCTCTCCCAATCCTCTTCTCGCCCACTACTCTTAGCTACTCTAAATTCCTCCGCTTTTAATTTAACACTTTCCTTCACCTCCTTCGTTATCCACGGCTTATTACCTCTCCTCCTACAGTCCTTTTTGACCATCGGAATAAATTTCTGCTGAGCACCAAGAAAGATCTCCTTAAAGATCCTCCACTGCTCCTCAGCAGACCCTCCCTCCAACGCACTCCCCCAGTCCACATTCGCCAATTCTTCTCTCATCCTACCATACTCCCCTCTATTCAAACAAAGGACGCGTGTCCGGGAACCCACTTTCTCCTCCTCCATCTGCAAGCAAGCACAATTTCTCTCTCTCCTGTCCGTAATCATAGTGCTGGAATAAGCGAGGTGGGGGAAAACAAGAGGTCCATGTATATACCATCTGTAGCTTGGATTTCTTACAGTGAGGAATCTAATGGGGAAATCAAGCATACATTATTACACTGGCGAAAGACATTATGGGATGAAGGGGAAGTAGAATGTGAAAGTTGATGTGAGATGGTGGAATGGAAGGAACATATCATCATCCTCAATAGTCTCAGTTCTGCTGCTTGTCATGGTTTTAGTTGCAGTCATCTCAGCAATGATTGCCTGCATGGTAGTGAGGGCGTACAGCCATACCTGTCACACACTGGTTAAATGTCGATGTTATTTGCCACTTCGTTCAGTAAGAGAGAGAAGTATATCAGGAGGTTTCGAGCAATGTGTATGGTTGATGCACCAGTCATGGTTTGATGCCTGCCACTGTGGGCAACTGTGAAGTATGAATGTGAGAGTTGCTGTCCTCAGCGTGTAAGGACAAGTTGAAGTCTTGATAGTTGTGAGTTATGCTTGATAGGGTTTGGTGACAGATGAGCTCCTAAATTGGGCAATTGTTCATTATAAGGAAATAGCACTTGAAGAAGCATTTGGGAGGACATGGCCGAGTGAGGGAATCATTGTTCATAAAGATGGTTGAATGCCTTGTTAAGAGGAAAAAGGAAGCATATGTAAGGATGAAAAAACAAGGTTCAGCTGGGTCGCTTGAGTGTTACAAGGTAGCTAGAAATAAGTTAAAGAAAGGGCTGCGGAAAGCTAGGAGGGGGCATGAGAAGTCCTTGGCGGGTCGGATTAAAGAAAACCCCAAGGCTTTTTACTCTTATGTGAGAAATAAAAGAATGACTAGGGTGAGGTTCGGGCCAGTCAAGGATAGTAGTGGGAACTTGTGCATGGAGTCAGAAGAGATAGGTGAGGTGTTGAATGAATACTTTTCTTCAGTGTTCACTAAGGAGAAGGGCCATATTTTTGAGGATGAGTGCATGATACAGGCTGATAGGATGGAGAAGGTAGATGTTTCTGAGGGAATTTTGAAAAATCAGAGGATGGATAAGTCCCCTGGGCCAGTTGGGATACATCCTAGGATACTTTGGGAGGCAAAGGATGAGATTGCAGAGCCATTAGCTTTGATCTTTGGGTCCCCGCTGTCCACGGGGATAGTGCCAGAGGACTGGAGAGCGGCAGATGTTGTTCCTCTCTTCAAGAAAGGAAATAGGAATGACCCTGGTAATTATAAGGCAGTTAGTCTTACTTCAGTGGTCAGTAAGTTAATGGAAAGGGTCCTGAGAGATAGGATTTATGACCATTTGGAAAGATGCAGTTTAATCCGGGATAGTCAGCACCGTTTCGTGAAAGGTAAGTCCTGCCTCACAAATTTGATTGAATTCTTTGAGTAGATAACAAAATGTGCGGACGAAGGTAGAGCAGTTGATGTCGTATACATGATTTTAGTGAGGTATTTGGTAAGGTTCCCCATGGTAGGCTCATGAAGA
Source organism: Carcharhinus amblyrhynchos (assembly GCF_965287045.1). NCBI lineage: Eukaryota > Metazoa > Chordata > Chondrichthyes > Carcharhiniformes > Carcharhinidae > Carcharhinus > Carcharhinus amblyrhynchos. The sequence goes on from NC_137334.1 coordinate 57,841,486, forward strand.
AGATAAGGATATGTGAGATAGAAGGAAATTTGGCTGATTGGGTAAATAACTGGCTGTATCATAGAAGACATAGGGTGGTGATGGAACGAAAATTTTCAGACTGGAGACCAGTTACCAGTGGTCAGGGGTCAGTGCTGGGTCCTCTGTGATTTTTATCAATGACTTGGAAGAGAGGGCTGAAGGATGGGTTAGTAAATTTGCTGATGACTCCAAGATTGGTGAGTAGTGGATGAGGTGGCGGTCTCTTGCAGGCTGCAAAGAAACAATGATAAGATGCAGAGCTAGGCTGAAAAGTGACAGATGGAGTTTAACCCTGATAAGTGTGAGGTGATTCATTTTGGTAGGACAAACTTGAACGCAGATTATAGGGTCAACAGCAGGGTTCTGAGGAATGTGGAAGAACAGAGAGATCTTGGGGTTCATATCCACAGCTCTCTGAAAGTTGCCACTCAAGTGGATAGAGCTGTGAAGAAGGCTTATAGTGTGTTAGTGTTTATTAACAGGGGGTTTGAGTTTAAGAGCCGTGGGATTATGCTGCAACTATACCGGAAATTGGTGAGACCACATTTGGAATATTGTGTTCAGTTCTGGTCACCTGACTATAAAATGTGGAAACATTGGAGAGAATGCAGAGGAGATTTACCAGGATGTGCCTGGTTTGGAGGGTAGGTCTTATGAGGAAAGGTTGAGGGAGCTGGGGCTTTTCTCTTTGGAGCGGAGGAGGATGAGAGGCGACTTAATAGAGGTTGATAAGATGATGAGGGGGATTGATGGAGTGGACATGTAGAGACTATTTCCTCTAGTGGATGTAGTTGTTACTAGGGGGCATAACTATAAGGTTCATGATGAGAGACATAGGAGGGATGTCTGAGGTAGATTCTTCACTCAGAGAGCGGTTGGGGTATGGAATAAACTAGCTGCTGTGATAGTGGAGTTGGACACTTTGGGAACTTTCAAGTGTTTATTGGATAGGCACATGGAGCACACCAGAATTATAGGGAGTGGGATAGCTTGATCTTGGGATTGGACATAGCTTAGCACAACATTGAGGGCCGAAGGGCCTGTACTGTGCTGTAATGTTCTATGTTCTATGTACTCACCATGAATATTTATGTCAGGACGTTCAATTCTTTTAGCACTGCATCCAGGTCTTTGTGACCCTGATGATTATTTGTTTACACTGCCTTCTCAGTGTCCGTCTGGAAGTTTTCCACGTCCACTGTGGGAAAACAACCTCTCTCCTCTTATCCATCTCTTGCACCAAGACCTCCTTGCTGTATCTGAGATCTTTGGAGCCATCTTCTGCCCTATTTAATTATTTCCACTCTCCTTCCTGCTCAGACACTTTCTTCCATAAACAGTCCCATCCCCTGCTCTAATCAGAATGGACCTTCCCTTTAAGCAGGAGAGCTGATTTGAACTTTTTGATTTGATTTGATTTATTAATATACAGAGAAAAGTATTGTTTCTTGAGCACTGTACAGCCAAAGCATACCATACATAGAGAAGGAAAAGAGAAGGTGCAGAATGTAATATTACTGTCATAACTAGCATGAGGAGAAAGATCAACTTAATACATGGTAGGCCCATTCAAAAGTCTGATGGCAGCAGAGAAGAAGCTGTTCTTGAGTCAGTTGGTACATGTCCTCAGACATTTATATCTTTTTCCGAAAGGAAGAAGGTGGAAAAGAGTACGTCCAGGGTGCATGGGGTTCTTGATTATGCTGGTTGCTTTTCTGAGGCAGTGGGAAGTGTAGAGAGAGTCAATGGGTGGATGCTGGTTTGAGTGATTAATTGGACTTTGTGCACGACCATTTGTAATTTCTTGTGGTCTTGGACAGCGCAGCAGCCATACCAAGTTGTGACGCAACCAGAAAGAATGCTTTCTATGGTGCATCTGTAAATGTTGGTGAGAGCCATAATAGACATACCAATTTTTTGTCTTCTGAGAAAGTAGAAGTGTTAGTAGACTTTGTTAAATACAGCATTGGCATGGAGGGATCAGAACAGGTTGTTGGTGATCTGGACTATTCTACTTTGTCCCTATTGATGTAGATAGGGGCATGCCGTCCACTACATTTCCTGAAGTCAATGACAATCTCCTTCATTTTGTTTTTATTGTGGGAGGGATTATTGTCATTGCTGCAGTTCACCAGATTCTCTATCTCTTTACTGTACTCCATCTCATCATTGTTTGAGATTCGACCCACTATGGTGGTGTCGCCAGCAAACTTGAAAATCGAATTGGAGGGGAATTTGGCCACACAGTCATAGGTGTATAAGGAGTATAGTAAGGGGCTGAGGACACAGCTTTGTGAAGCACCACTGTTGAGGATGCTTGTGGAGGAGACGCTGTGGCCCATCCTTACTGATTGTGTTCCATGAGTTAGGAAGTCCAGGATCCAGTTGCAGAGGAGGAGCCGAGCCCGAGGCCACAGAATTTGGAGAGGAGTTTCATAGGAATAATGGTGTTGAAGGCTGAGCTGTAGTTAACAAATAAAAGTCTGACATAGGTGTCTTTGTTATCTAGATGTTCCGAGTGCAGGGCCAGGGAGATGGCATCTGCTGTGGACCTGTTGCAGTGGTAGGCGAACTGTAGTGGATCCAGGCAATTTGGGAAGCCATAATTGATCCCTACATCCTCAACCTCTCAACCTCTTCAACCTAGGAATTAATTGGCCCTTTTCAAATTGGCAGGCAGTAACTAGTAGGATAACACAGGAATTTTTGCTGGGACCTCAGCTATTCACAATATAAATGACTTGGAGAGTTTGCAGGTGATACGAAGTTGGGCAGGAGGGTGAACTGTGACGAGGATGCAGAGATCCTTTGGCATGATCTGGACTGATTGGGTGAGTGGGCAAATCAATGGCAGTATAACTTGGATAAATGAGAGGTTATTCACTTTGGAAGCAAAAACAAGAAGGCAGATTATTACCTGAATGGTTGTAAATTGGGAAAGGGGAGTGTGCAGTGGGCCCTAGGTGTCCTTGTGCACCAATCGCTGAAGGTAAGCATATAGGTGCAGCAGGCCGTAAAGAAGGCAAATGGTTTGTTGGCCTTCATTGCAAGAGGTTTTGAGTATAGGAGCAGGGATGTGTTGCTGCAATTATACAGGGCCTTGGTGAGGCCAAACCTAGGATATTGTGAGCAGTTTTGGTCTTCTTTTCTGTGGAAGGATGTCTCTTGCCCTTGAGGGAGTGCAGCAAAGGTTTATCAGGCTGTTTTCAGGGATGGCAGGACTGAAGTATGAGAAGAGATTGATTAGGTTAGGATTGTTTTTGCTGAAGCTCAGACGAATGAGGGGGGATCTCATAGAAACTCATAAAATTCTAACAGGATTAGACAGGGTAGATGAAGGGAGGATGTTTCCAATGGTGGGTGTGTCCAGAACCAGTGGTCACAGTCTGAGGATTCAGGATAGAACATTTAGAATGGAGATGAGGAGACATTTCTTTACCTAAAGAGTGGTGAGCCTGTGGAATTCATTACCACAGGAAGTAATTGATGCCAAAACCTTGAATGTATTCAAGAGGTGGCTAGATTTAGCACTTGGGGTGAACAGGATCAAAGGTTATAGGAGGAAAGCAGGATTAGGTTATTGAGTTGGACGATCAGTCATGATCGTGATGACTGGTGGAGCAGGCTCAAAGGGTCAAATGGACTCCTCCTGCTCCTATCTTCTATGTTCATGTTTCTATGATTTGTGCCATGACTAGCCTTTTGAAGCACTTCATAATGATGGATGTCAGAGCCACCGGATGACAGTCATTAAGACATGCTGCTTGGCTTTTCTTTGATACTGGGATTATGGTCATCTTCTTGAAGCAGACAGGAATCTCAGATTGATGTAAAGAGAGGTTGAAGATGTCTGCCATTACCTCTGCCAGCTGGTCCATGCAGGATTTGAGTGCTTGTTCTGTTAATGAATGCTAATTCCTCCTGCAACAAAATAGATTTGCAAATTAAAATTTTGAGAGAAACTCAGGCAAATCATTCACTGATAGTGGCTGATGATACACAGTGGTATTCCAGATAGTTAGATGAAAGCAGCAGTATTAATAAGGGACATTCATGGAGTTTGTACTCGTGTTCCTTTGCGTAAAGTCAATTTAAGAAGTGACTTAGTAAACAGAATTGTTATGGTGGCAATTGTTCCTCATTCACTTATTGAAGGGGTAGATTTTATTCTGTCCAGTGATACAGTGGGAAGTACAGTTTTTCCACTGCCTGGGATGGAGTGTCACAGTTCCAGAGTAGTTCCTGTGAATGAAAACTCCTTTCCCAATCATCATAGAATCATAGATTCCCTACAGTGCAGAAGGAGGACATTCGCCCCATCAAATCTGCACTGACCACAATCCCACCCAGGCCCTAACCCCATAGCCCCATACATTTACACTAGCTATTCCCCCTGAACAATTTAGCATGTCCAATCCACCTAACCTGCATATCTTTAGACTGTGAAAGGAAACTGGAGCACCCGAAGGAAACCCACGCAGATGCGAGGGAATACGCAAACTCCACACAGACAGTGACCTAATCCAGGAATCAAACCTGGGTACCTGATGCTGTGAGGCAGCAGTGCTAACCACTGTGTCACTGTGCCACCCCTTATGACCCAGAACTGATCCAAGTAACAATACTGATGTATCAGCCTCAGTAATGACAGTATGGAAACAACTGAAGTGCTCACAGAACTGAGAAGTAAGAATTGTTAGCAGAAACAACTGGAAGTGTTAAATGGCCTGGAAGGTTCAATGACTGGAGACATTGAATTACAAGTCCTTGCCAGTTTTGACACACACAGTACAGCTACTAGAATCCAGGGAAGTGGACAGTTTTCAAAAAAAACATTTAAAACTTAGATAGGAGTGGAATGTCATGGTATGTGAATTATGTAAAAAGGTTGGAGTATTGAAACAAACTATGAAATTCCAAAGTGAGGAAGTGGTCTAAAGATGTGTGGGTTAGGTGAATTGGCCATGCTAGACTTGCCCCTTAGTGTCAGAGGCTACCTAGGATAAAAGCATGGGGTTATGGGGTTAGGACCTGGGTGGAATTGTGGCCGGTACAGAGCCGATGGGCCAAATGGCCTCCTTCTGCACTGTAGGATTCGATGATTCAATGGTGGATGTTACTCGAAGGCACAATGGTTAGCACTGCTGTCTCACAACGACAGGGATCTAGATTCAATTCTAGCTGTTGGTGGAGTTGCACGTTTTCCTTGTGTCTGCATGGGGTTGCTCCTAATGCTCCAGATTCCTCCCATGGTCCAACGGTGCACAGGTTAGGTGGATTGGCCTTGCTAAATTGCCCTTCAGTGTCCCAAGGTGAGTAGGTTAGAGGAATTAGTAGGGTAAATACATGGGGCTATGGGGATAGAGTCAGAGTGGGCCTGGGTGGGATGCTATTCACAGAGGTGCCGGCTCGATGAGCCAAATGGCCTCCTTCTATCCTGTAGAGATTCTATGGTTCTATGGAATTAAATAAGACCCATTTGAAATGGGATCAGGAGAAACTATAAGATCCTTAAATGTTCAAAGATCAAACCAAGCAGAAGTACAAAACCCTTTTGTGTGAATGGTAAAAAAATCTCAATAACATCCTTGAAATGGCTAAAGGAGATTTGATCGGAGGAGAAATTAATTGTTAATGCACAAAAATGCCATTTTGACTTTATTACCACGAAATGAAAATTTACTACTTTTATGTTCAGGAAATGAGCCTGAGGATGGAATTATGCTTACAGCCAACATGAAGGATGATGATTGGGCTGTGGACTTAAATTAAACATTATTTTCAGAGTTAAAGACCAGAAATAAGATTAAAAAAAGAAACACAAGCACTGAGTTATGATAATTCTATGATGTTTAAATTCTGCTCACCTCACTTCTTACACGCATTCTGAGTTAAAGACCAGAAATAAGTTTCAAAAGAAACACAAGCATTGAATTATGATAATTTCATGATGTTTAAATTCTGCTCACCTTACTTCTTACACGCATTCTGAGTTAAAGACCAGAAATAAGTTTCAAAAGAAACACATGCATTGAGTTTTGATAATTTCAGATGTTTAAATTCTTCTAATCGTACTTCTTACAGGCATTGAATTTTGCTTTGGTTAAACATTTGTAACTTTGAAATATGGCATGTGTAGTTGTGAAACAGCCCCGTGCTTACCTAAAAATGAGGTGGCAGCCCGGTGAAGTTACCACACGGAATGGAAGCAGCTAGACAGAGCTAAGCAAACCCAAACCAACGGAGAAGATCAAAGCTCTGCAGTCATGCCACATCCAGTGATAAATGGTGAACAATTAAGAGGCTAACTGAAGGATGCGACTCCACAAATATCCCCATCCTTAATGATGAGGGAGCCCAGCAGACCAGTGCAAAAAATAAAGCCGAAACATTTGCAACAATCTTCAGCTTCAAATGTTGGGTGGATGCTGCTGGAAGTCCCCGGCATCACAGATACCAGTCTTCGACCATTTCTTGATTCACTCCATGTGATATCAAGAAATGATTGAAGGCACTGGGTGAAGTACCCAGTGCCTTCATGACTTCCTTGTTTGTATTTTCAATTACCTGCGCTTTGTCATTTGTCCATTGCAGTGCCCATCGCCTGAAGCAATGTTCACTGAACCATGTTTAAAATGTCTGAATCTTTGCACTGATTCTTTGACAAGTACACCCTTTCAGCACAGTTCAAGTGTGCAATTGGTTAATTTACCCTGAGGTGTCAGTTTCTCATTAATTAATTTTGCAAAAGGTCTTTGAAAGCTGAGCTAGAGGTACCCTAGCAAATTTAACACTGTTAGACATGACCTCTGGAGTGCTGAAACATCAGTAAGGAAATCTGATGGATTGGAATGCTATGTTAAAATGGAGAACACAGCAAATAATTGTTGGTGTCATTTGCTTAATTACTGATATCTTTGTGAGTTTACTCAATTGGCCTTAAAAATCAGCTTTCCTGCTCTACACCATTATCCAGAAGTGTGTGTAAGCAGGTACAGTGAAAACAATTTGTTGTTGTGTAACTACCCAAACAAATGCTGCCCTCGCATGGCTGGAACCTATGTAATTGAGACTCATTGAAAAGCCTGTTCCTTATCCATAATTTTGCTGTTTGTGAGGGCTTGAGCGAATGTAACCGCCACTAACTTAACCCACTGCAGAGCCTTGGGTCCTGAAAACATTCCAGAATAGTTATAGAATAGTTAGCTATGCCCCTAGCCAAGCTATTCCAGTATAGCTACAACACTGGCATCTACCCAGCAAGGTGGAAGATTGCCCAGCTATAGCCTATTTACAAAATGCAGGACAAAGCAACCCAAGCCAATCACTGCACCATGAATGTATTCTCATTCATCAGCAGCGATCGCAGGGGTCATTAACAAAGTTAACAAGTGGCACTTATTCAGCATAAACTGTATACTCAGTTTGGGGTCCACCAAGCCCACTCATTTCCTGACCTCAATGAACACTTGATGAAAACATGGATATAAGCATTGAACTCAAGAGCTGAGGTGAGAGTCACTGCCTATGATACCAAGTAACATTTGACCAAGTGTGGCATCAAGAAACTCAAACAAAATAGGAATCAGGGAGAAAATTCTCCACTAGTTGCAGCCATACAGAGCACTAAGGAAGATGGTTGTGGTTGTTGGAAATCAATCATTTCATTCCAAAGCCATTGTTGCAGGAGTTCTCAGGGTAGTGTCCTTGGCTCAACCATCTTCAGTTGCTTCATCAATGAACTTCCTTCCATCTTCAGGTCAGAGGCTGGGATGTTTGCAGATGACTGTGTAATGTTCAGCACCATTTGTGACTTCTCAGTTATTGAAGCAACACCTAGACAATATTTAGGCCTTGGGCAAGCAACACTCATGCCACACAAGTGCCAGGCAATGTCAATCGCCAACAAGAGAGGATCTAACCAGCATCCCTTGACATTCAATGGCATTACCATTGCTGAATTCCCCTTAATTCTTAATAAATTAGCAAAATAACTTACCAACTTCTTTGACTAGTGGTGGTGCACCAGATTAGTTACTGGCATCAAACATCAGTCTTTTACTCTGAGTCATTCAAGCAACCCTTTACCCCGATCCGACCTGATCTGAACTACCTGACCCAACCTGGCCCAAACACCCCAGCCAAAATTGGTAATGATCCCTAATTCAGCATGGACAAGGATATTGCTGGTTTTGAGACACTGTACCCGTACCAATGTCTCTGGAAAGGTATTAAAGTAATCCCAATCCTGGAGGATTTCTAGCTCAGTAGAATTGGCGCTAATAAGAGTAGTCCATATGAACTTTGCATTGCAGATATGGTCAACAATTTACTGCCAAAAACAATGATGCACTCTTCTTCCTGAGGTGATTTCTGAGGGACAAGTAGTATTGAGATAGCAGGGAGGCTGCAGAAGAACTTGGACAGGTTAGGAGAGTGGATAAAGAAATGGCAGATGGAATACAATGTGGAACCATGTGAGGTTATGCACTTTGGAAGGAGGAATGGAAGCATTGAATATTTTCTAAATGGGAAAACGCTTAGGAAATCAGAAGCACAAAGGGACTTGGGAGGCATTGTTCAAGGTTCTCTTAAGGTTAACATGCAGGTTAGGAAGGCAAATGCAATGTTAGCATTCATGTTGAGAGGACTAGAATACAAGAGCAGGGATGTACTTCTAAGGCTGTATAAGACTCTGGTTGGACCTCATTTGGGGTATTGTGAGCAGTTTTGGGCACCATATCTAAGGAAGGATGTACTGGCTTTTGAAAGGATCCAGAGGAGGTTGACAAGAATGATTCCTAGAATGAAGAGCTTGTCATATGAGGAACTGTTGAGGACTCTGCGTCTGTACTCGTTGGAGTTTAGAAGAATAAGGGGGGGATGTTATTGAACCTTACAGGATACTGTGAGGCCTGGATAGAGTGGACATGGAGAGGATATTCCCACTAGTAGGAAAAACTAGAACCAGAGGGTACAATCTCAGCTAAAGGGACGATCCTTTAAGACAGGGATGAGGAGGAATTTCTTCAGCCAGATTGATGAATTTGTGGAACTCTTTGCCGTGGAAAGCTGTGAAGGCCAGATCATTGAGTGTCTTTAAGACAGTGATAGAAAGGTTCTTGATTAATAAGGGAGTCTGGGTTTATGGGGAAAAGGCAGGAGAATGCGGATGAGGAAAATATCAGCCATGATTGAATGATGGAGCAGATTTGATGGGCTGAGTGGCCTAATTCTGCTCCTATGTTTTATTGTTTTATTTTAGTAGTGGACCAGCCAAGAACTCACAGAATGGCAAACCTAAATATGATGTTATATCTTGGGTCCACTTGACATTTTTACTCTAGATCATTTGGCTTCTACATTTTAAGTTATCCTGAGTCCCAGTTGCCTAAAATCTCAAGATTATCTTTGCCAACCCCGCTATCAAGCAGAGCTTTATGGAAATGTGCCCAAGAGAACAGACAAGAAAATCTTTGTTAATTATTTTAGCAACCGGAGATGCAGTGTCTCCACAGGATATTTCCCCCACCAAGGGAAAGCAGGAGAGTGTCACAACATCAGTTGTTTCGAAGTATTACAGTTAAGATGCTTTATTTACCAACAGAAGAACAAGCAAAGGAATAGTATATATAACACATAGATAATCCCCATGCTTACAACGGGCTCGCTGGCATCAAGTGATTTTATCCAAAATGCATAGTGGATACTAAAACTGTAACAGCTTGTTGTAAGGAAACTACATATCTTCATGGAGCATAACAAAAACTGTACAACAACACAAAAACCTGATGAATCTCATCAGCTAGGTAATCACAGTTTAATGAGGTGCAAACAGCTAACTGAAACTACTTGCAGATCTGACTGCCTGAAATCAATGGCCCTTTAAAATCAGTAAGAACAGGAGATTAACAAGGTGTGAAGAATTCACTAAATTGCCCCAAGTACCTACATGCTTAACATGTTATCAATGGCACTTGGTAATTTACTCCTGACAAATGGTCAGTGCCATTTGCCTGACATGGGCACTGCCCATGATAAATGTGCATGCAGAAAGTGGTGGGGACTTCACTCTGTAGCTGTTGGAAAAGAAAACAACAAATGCGCACAATTGCAATATTAAGCTATTCGTCTTTTGTTAGTGAACTTTTTTTGTACATAATTTTATTTCCTTATTTCCCAATTTTCTGCCAAATGCTGGTGACCAATAACATATGTTTAGAAAATAGCTCCCTTACAACACAATTGGGGTGGCATGGTGGCACAGTGGTTAGTCCTGCTGCCTCATAGCTCCGTGGATTGGGTCACTGTCTGTGAGGAGTTTGCATATTCTCTCTGTGTCTGCATGGGTTTCCAGTTTCCTCCCGCAGTCCAAAGATGTGTGGATTGGGTTGATTGGCCATGCCAAATTGCCCCTAAGTGACAGAGGGACTAACCAAGGTAAATGCATGGGATTATGGGGATAGGGCCTGGGTGGGATTGTGGTCAGTGCAGACTCAAAGGGCCAAATAGCCTCCTTCTGCATGTAGGATTCTATGACTGTGGGGACAAGATGGAGATTTTAATTGGCAAATGCTTTTGAAGGGATGGAAGAGAGGTTTGCATGCCTGCTTGATGTCATCTTTGTCTGTAAAGCGCACAAGAAACGTTTTTCACTGTATACCAATGCATGTGACAATAGTAAATCAGATCAAATCAAATCTGTGTGAGGGCTAGACCATTTTAACTGCCTGATCTAAGCTGAATATGACATTAGCAGGCTTTCTGCAGGATAATGTTGGTCACTTGTCAGCTGGAAAATCCTGTAGGTCATCAGCTTCTGAGTCCTAGTTGATGACATTATTGACAGCAATATTGCCGAAACTCTGTTAAAACCAGATTCGCTGACCTCATTAAATTTGTCTTGCATGCATAGATGCCAGCGAGTAGGCTGTTAATGCTATGTCCTGAATGTATTGCAAATTTGAATAACAAATATTAGCAAAGCAGTTAAGAGTCAATTTTACAAGCCTGATTTGCAAACCTCCTGGCAGATTGCAATACAATTAATTGCTTGTAAAACCTAAGAAGTCCCATACCCACTTTTCAGCTGCTCAGGCATTTTTCCACATAGTTGCATTAAGAATATAAATGTAGAAGCATAGAAAGTAGAAGCATGAGTAGGCCATTTGGCCCTTCAAGCATGTTCCACCATTCATTATGATCATGGCTGATAATCAAATTCAATATCCTGATACCCCGTTCCTCCATATCCCTTGAGCCCGTTAGCCCCAAGAGCTGTATCTAATTTCTTCTTGAAATCAGACAATGTTTTGGTCTTAACTACATTCTATGGACTGAATTACTCACATTAACCACTCTCTTGGTGAAGAGATTTCTCCTCACCTCAGTGCTTAAAGGTTTACCCCTTATCCACAAACTATGACCCCTAGTTCTGGACTCCCCCACCATCAGGAACATTCTTTCTGAATCTACCCTATCTAGCCCTGTTAAAATTTTATAAGCTTCTGTGAGATCCCCTTTCACTCTTCTAAACTCCAGTGAATATAATCATAACCAACTTAATCTCTCCTTATATGAGACAGAATATTTTTCCTCATCCTGCAGGTTTAATGAGTACAAAACCAAATACTTTCCATCTGCATTTAAGATTTTTAATTGTTAAAATTCACACCAACAATCTGTCTTGTGTCCAATGATAACATCCCTTATTAATGACTAATCCAAATATATACATCTGAATGTGCACAATCTTTAATACCTGTAATGCAATGTCAAATCAATATGTATATAAATAAAACCATTGTGCATGTTAGGTGATGGTAATTAAACCTGAAAAGTTTTATATGAGTATCTCTTGTATGCATCTGTGCATCACATATGGTCCCTTAGAAAATGGGGTGATTGCCATCCATCTGATAAATGGATTTAGTTCCGATTACTCAGTCAGATAAGGAATGACATCACTGTCCTATCCAGAAGTTTGTTTCAATCACAATGTAAATTTGTGATACAGATTTAGTTAAGGGGGTCTTTTCAAGTAAAATCAGAAGGTTCAGCAGCAGTTACTAACAAATGGAAGTATGTAAAACAAATGAGTTTCACCCAGTATTGATTTTGTTAAAAGATCCTCATTGTAAAATCTTACACAATCTTCAAAATTGTGCTAAACCTGCCACTTGTATTAACTGGATTAGGACCAATATTAACTGTTGGAAATGGCCACAAATAGATGGTGTCAAAAAGGAGAATTGCTCGTGTATTTCGGGAAAAGCAATTGGGCAGGAGTGTAATTTGGCATGGTGGGATGTTCATTTGAACTGAACCCACCACATAAACACAGCAGCTACAAGAGCAGGTCAAAGGCTAGAAATACTGCAGCGAGTAACTCACCTCCTAACTTCCCAAAGCCTGTCTACCATCTACAAGGCACAAGTTAGGAGTGTGATGGAATACTCCCCCCTTGTCTGGATGGATGCAGCTCCACCAACATTCAAGAAGCTTAATATAATCCAGAACAAAGCAGCCCGCTTGATTGGCACCACAACCACAAACATCAACTCCCTTTAGCACCAACAGTCAGTAGCAGCAGTCTATATTAGCTACAAGATGCACAGCAGCAATTCACCAAAGATCCTTAGACAGCACCTTCCAAACACATAACGACTTTCACCTAGAAGGGCAAAGGCAGCAGATATATGGGAACACCACCATCTGCAGGTTCCTCTCCAAGTCACTCACCATCCTGACTTGGAAACTGACTATTGCCGTTCCTTTGCAATCACTGAGTCAAAATCCTGAAATCCCTTCCCTGTGGTCAACTGTGGACTGCAGCGATTCAAAAGGGCTGCTCACCACCACCTTCTCAAGGACATTTAGTGAAGTCCATGTTCCACGAACAAATTAAAAAAAAAATTGATTTGATTTATTATCACATGTATTGGGATACAGTGAAAAATATTGTTTCTTATGCACTCTACAGACAAAATATACCAATCATAGAGTACATAGGAGAGACGGAAAGGAGAGGTGCAGAATATAATTTTACAGTCACAGTTAAGGTATAGAGACAGATCAGCTTAATATATGGTAGTCAATTCAAAGGTCTGATGGCAGCAGGGAAGCAGCTGTTCTTGAGTTGGTTGGCACGTGATCTCAGAATTTTGTATCTTTTTCCCAATGGAAGAAGGTGGAAGAGAATATGTCTGGGCTGCGTAGGGTCCTTGATTAGAGTGTGGATCACTACTTGGAAATGTGATGTGGTGGCCATTACAGAGACTTGGATGACTCAAGGACAGGACTGGATACTTCGAGTGCTGGGTTTCAAATGTTTCATTCAGAAGGGACAGGTAGGGAGGAAAAAGAGGTGGGGGAGTGACACTGTTGATCAGAGATAGTGTCACGGCTGTAGAAAAGATGGACGCCATGGAGAGATTGTCTACGGAGTCTCTGTGGGTGGAGATTCGGAACAGGAAGGGGTCATTAATTTTACTGGGTGTTTTCTATAGGCCACCCAATAGTAACAGGGATGTTGAGGGACAGATAGGGAAACAGATCCTGGAAAGATGTAATAATAACAGACTTGTCGTGATGGGAGGCTAATTTCCCAAATATCAATTGGAATCTCCCTAGGGTAAAGAGTTTAGATGGGGAGGAGTTTGTTAGGTGTGTTCAGGAGGGTTTCCTGACACAGTATGTGGATAAGCCTACAAGAGGAGAGGCTGCACTTAATCTGGTATTGGGAAATGAATCTGGGCAGGTGTCAGATCTCTCACTGGGAGAGCATTTTGGGGATAGTGATCATAACTCTATCTCCTTTACATTAGCGTTGGAGAGAGGTAGGATCAGACAAGCTAGGAAAGTGTTTAATTGGAGTAAGGGGAATTATGAGGCTATCAGGCAGGAAATTAGAAGCATAAATTGGAAAGAGGTTTTCTTAGGGAAATATACAGAAGAAATGTGGCAAATTTTCAAGGAATATTTGTCTGGAGTTCTGCACAGCAACTTTCCAGTGAGACTGGGAAGTTATAGTAGGTTATAGGAACCGTGGTGCATGAAAGCTGTAATGAATTTAGTCAAGAAGAAAAGAAAAGCTTACAAAAGGTTCAGGGGGCTAGGTAATGCTAGAGATCTAGAAGAGTATATGGCTAGTAGGAAGGAACTCAAGAAGGAACTTAGGAGAGCCAGAAGGGGTCATGAGAAGGCATTGGCAGCTAAGATTAAGGAAAGCCCCAAGGCCTTCTACAAGTATGTGAAGAGCAAGAGGATAAGATGTGAAGGAATATGACCTATCAAGTGTGACGGTGGGAAAGTTTGTATAGAACTGGTAGAAATAGCAGAGGTACTCAATGAATACCTTATTTCAGTATTCACAGTGGAAAAGGATTTTGGTGGTTGTAGTGCAGACTTGCAGCGGACTGAAAAGCTTGAGCATGTAGACATTAAGAAAGAGGATGTGTTGGAGCTTTTGAAAAGCATCAAGTTAGATAAGTCACTGGGACTGGATGGGATGTATCCCAGGTTACTGTGGGAGGCGAGCGAACAGATTGCTGAGCCTCTGGCGATGATTTTTGCATCATCAAAGGAAACGGGTGAGGTTCTGGAGGATTGTAGCATTACGGATATGGTTCCTTTATTCAAGAAAAGGAGAAGAGGTAGCCCAGGAAATTATTGACCAGTGAGTCTAACGTCAGTGGTTGGTAAGTTGATAGAGAAGATCCTGAGAGGCAGGATTTATGAACATTTGGAGAGGTAATAATATGATCAAGAATAGTCAGCATGGCTTTGTCAAAGGCAGATCATGCCTGACGAGCCTGATTGGATTTTTTGAGAATGTGTCGAAACACTTTGATGAAGGAAGAGCAGTAGATATAGTTTATATGGACTTCAGCAAGGTGTTTGATAAGGTGTCGCATGCAAGGCTTATTGAGAAAGTGAGGGGGCATGGGATCCAAGGGGATATTGCTTTGTGGATTCAGAACTGGCTTGCCCACAGAAGGCAAAGTGTGTTTTTTTCCACGAAAAGATGTGCCTTTTTCTGGATGGTCAGTCACCAGGGGAGTGCCCCAGGGATCTGTTCTGGGTCCCTTGCTCTTTGTGATTTTTATAAGTGACCTGGATGAGGAAGTGGAGGGATGGATTGGTAAGTTTGCTGATGACACAAACATTGGACATGTTGTGGATAGTGTGGAGGGATGTCAGAAGTTGCAAAGAGACATTGATTGGATGCAAGGCTGGGCGGAGAAGTGACAGATGGACTTCAACCCAGGTAAGTGTGTGGTGATTTGTTTTGGCAGGTCAAATGACAGAATATAATATTAAGGGTAAGGCTCTTGGCAGTGTGGAAGATCAGAAGGATCTTGGGTCCGGGTTCACAGGACGCTCAAAGCAGCTTCGCAGGTAGAGGCTATGGTTAAGAAGGCGTATGGTGTACTGGCCTTCATCAATCGAGGAATTGAGGTTAGGAGTCGGGAGATAATGCTGCAGCTTTATAAGACTCTAGTCAGACCCGTCTTGGAGTATTGTGCTCAGTTCTGGTCGCCTCATTACAGAAAGGATGTGGAAGTCATAGAAAGGGGTGCAGAGGAGGTTTACAAGGATGTTGCCTGGATTGGGTGGCATGCCTTATGAGGGTAGGTTGAGAGAGTTGGCCTGTTCTCCTTGGAGAGACGAAGGATGAGGGGTGACCTGTTAGAGTTGTAGAAGGTGATGAGAGGTATTGATCGAATGGATTCTCAGAGGCTTTTTCCCATGGCTGAAATGGTTGCCACAAGAGGACACAGGTTTAGGGTGCTGGTGAGTAGGTACAGAGGAGATGTCAGGGATAAGTTTTTCACTCAGAGGTTGGTGGGTGCGTGGGATCAGCTGCCAGCAGTGGTGGTGAAGGCAGATTCGATAGGATCTTTTAAGAGACTTTTGGATAAGTACATGGAACTTAGTAAGATAGAGGGTTATAGGTAAGCCTAGTAGGTAGGGAGATGTTTGGTGCAACTTGTGGGCCGAAGGGCCTGTTTGTGCTGTAGTTTCTATGTTTCTATTATGCTGGCTGTTTTTCCAAGGCAGCAGGAAGTTTGGACAGAGTCAATGGGTGGGTTGCTGGTTTGAGTGGTGGACTGGCTTACATTTACTTTGTAGTTTCTTGCGACCTTTGTCAGAGCAGGAACAATACCAACTGAAAGGAGGCTTTCTATGGCACATTTGCAAAAATTGGTGAGAGTCATAGTGGACACGCTATATTTCCCTAGTCTTCTAAGAAATGTCTTCAGAAGTACATTAATCCCCTATCATTCCTGCTTTCTGCCACTCCTGAAAGTTCAAGTCAGCGTGGCTTAAGCTGCCATCAGCATTTGAAGTTATACAGGTGGATGGGGTAGGTGGGCAGTTGTGATGTGAGGTGGGTAGGGGGTTGTGATGTGGAATGGTGGGGACTTGTGATGTGGGGTGGATGGGAAGTTGTGATGTGGGGTGGGTGGGTGTTGTGTTGTGCAGTGGGTGGGGAGTTGTTTTATGAGGTGGGCGGGGAATTGTGATGTGGGGTGGGTAAGGGTTTGTGATGTGGAGTGGTGGGGAGCTGTGTTGTGGGGTGGGTGGGGAGTTGTGATGAGGGGTGGGTGGGGAGTTGTGATGAGGGGTGAGTGGGGAGTTGTGATGTGGGGTGGGTGGGGGTTGTGATGTGGGGTGGGTGGGAGTTGTGAACTGAGGTGGGGTTGCGTTGTGTTGTGATGTGGAGTGGGTGGAGAGTTGTGTTGTGGAATGTATGGGGTTGTGCTGTGGGATGGATGGAGAGTTGTGTTGTCTGTGTGGATGGGTGGCATTTGTGTTGTGGGGTGGGATGTTGTGGCATTTGGAGGGCAGCTGGTGCAAGTAGATTTCTTGCATTTACTCTTGTAGTGAAAGTTAAATGCATTCTTGATACTCAATCATGTTTAGAATTCTGCTACAATCAGCATGGGATATCTTCCCTTGTTTATAGCAAGCTGTTTATTTAACTATTTAGGATACTTACTGCAAAGAGGTGCCAAAATATTTTACAATAGATTTTCTGCATCACAAATTTTTTAATATCTTGTTCAGGTTTTTAAGACAAATTTCAGATCTATTACTGAAACAGAGTGAGAAGCAGAGAACCCTGACTAGGTATCTTCATACATGGAAGATTAGGGTAAATTTCCTTTGGAGAGCTTCTCTTGTCTCCTGTAAATTTACAAAAGCATTTGGAATAATGTCACCATTCCAGATTTGTTTCATTACCTGGAATCTGTACCACCATATAGGTAATTCAGCTAGTTTGATTCAGTTCATATCATATCAAAAAAATCCTGAGCGGACTGGACAGAGCATAAGATAAGGGATCCAATAAAATCTTGGCTGTGGTGTAGTGCTGAAGACTTGTGCTCCAGCACAAGCTGAGCTTTGAGCTCAGCTATTCCAGTACAGCCACAGCATTAGTATTCCCTCACTATAATGGAAAATTGCCCAGGTTTGTCTTGTCCATTAAAAAGAAGGAAAAATTGAACCCAAGCAATTGCCAGCATGTCTCTTTCCCTTTATCGTCAGTAAAGTGATGGAATATATTGTCGACAGTGCTTTCAAGCAACACATACTGACAAATAACCTGCTCACCAATGCTGAGCTTGGGTTATGCCAGCACCACTCAAATCCAACCATCCTGACAGTATTGGCCCAAACATAGATAAATGAGATGAATTCTGAAGCTGAGGTGAAAGTGTCGCTAAGGTTGATGTCAAGGTAGCATTGACCAAGCATGGCATCATGGAGCCCAAGTAAAATTGAACTGAACGGGAATTCATTGGTTGGGACTATAGAAGCGCAGAAGAAAATTATTGTCATTTTCGCAGAACAGTCATCTTAGTGGCAGAACATTACAGCAGGAGTTGGTCAGGTTAATGTCCTAGACCCAACCATCTTCAGCTGTTTCATCAATGGCCTTCTCTCCATCATATAGTCAGAAGTAAAGGCTGATCACTGCTGATTGTACAATGTTGAGTTCCATTCACATTTCCTCAGCTAATAAAGCAATTGATGTCCACATTCAACAATATCTATGCTTGAGCTGATATGTGACATGTACGATATTTGTAACCTAAGAACCTGGTGATAACTGTCTCCAAAAAGAGAGAGTAAGTTCCAAAAAGAGAGAGCAAGTCCACCATCCCTTGATATGCGGGGTGGAATTCTGTTAGTGAGATGGAGGCCATGTCCATTGGTCAGACAACTGCTAGGAGGATTTTCACCACATGGACAGCAGCAGTTTAACTATGGAGGGGCACCTCATGCTGGCTTTACCAACAACACCCATAATACAAACATTAATAATTAAAAATATAGAAATTGGAATTAAACATTTTTTCATCATCAAAATGAAAAATCCAAGAAGAGGGATTCTCAAACTACAGTTAGTATGAATAATTTGCAATTGTCTGTGCAGAGTCAATGAATTTACTGATTCTTCTGCCATGAATAGATCAACATAACTAAAGAAGCAAATATCACCATGTAGAACAGAAGCTAAGAGTTTTGTGAAGGCATGAGAGGTCGTTGCTTGTAACTGACTCCAAATGAAGAAAGGAATTCTTTAAAGTCCAGATTCATTGGATGTATTCTGGGAGACACTGCTCAGATTAACTTTATGAATTCATCAGGTTGATTATTGTGAGATCCTTAGGACTTTCTGTTTTATTGTTGTGTGATTAATGATCTTCTCCTCCCTATGAAATTAAATGCTTTCCACAATGTTTCTGCCTGTCCATGTAGAATCATAGGAACCCTAAAGTACAGAATGAGGCCATTCAGCCCACCGAGTCTGCATCAACCACAATCCCACCCAGGCCCTATGCAACCCTGTATATTTACCCTGCTGCCCCCTCATACCAGGGTCAATCAACTTAACCGCACATCTTTGGACTGTGGGAAGAAACCCACGCAGACATGGGGAGAATGTGCAAACTTCACACAGACAGTGACCTGAGGCCAGATTTAATCTGGGTTCCTAGCGCTGTGAGGCAACAGTGCGAATCACATTGTCACTGTGCCAACCTCAGACCCAGAACATTTTGAGTGTTCAGTGATCTTGAACCACTACCTCACAGGGACACTGCAGTTCTGTGTTTATGAGTACTTAGACAGGAAATAACCAGCTGATTATACAAGGATTTAAAAGATGAGCAGCTTGTATGGCAGTGTATCCACTGAATCCATCAACAACATTATGATATGAAATCATGAAGAACCCACAGCTGAACAAATAGATTGTAACTGCAGGAATTCTCACAATCTTCCTGACATAATCCAATACAGTTGATGACTCCACGAACAGATAATCAATTGCAAATATTTCTTTGTTCAAATTCAGACAAGAACCAGGAGTAGTGGTGAATAAGTCTATAGTCAAGTTTGGCAGACACTCTGTCCACAGTGCAAAATCTACTGTATCCAGCCCACGTAAACCTGAATTTTTAGGAGTCCCTGCTGAGTCTAAGAGGTCCAATCTCATTTTGCGTTCTCATAAGCTTTGATTGATAGAAGGTGGGACTTGTGTCCATTACTGGGAGGAAGTCCCAATTTGGGGAGCTGCCGGCCAATCAGATTGGCTGGCAGCTCTCCAGTCTTTCCAGGAACAGGGCTACTATAGTCAGGAGAAGCAGTGCAACTAGCTGGCTGGTACCAAGTGCCGAGAACAGGAGGAAAGGTAAGTGGTACAGACCAAGGTGTGATTGGGGAGGGGTGGGCTGAAGAGAAGGTCCTTACATGACCATATATGGCCACTTAAGGGTGGCTTTCTATCCAAGGTCCTGCCTGTCTTGGTATAAAATAACAAGGTAGGAGCAGGCAGGATCCTGGAGGGAATCTCATCTCTCCCTCCCCCACCACCTCAGAACCACTGGGAGTTCAGCATAAAATCTAGTCGTAAAGAACACCAATTCATCATAAACATACTTAAACTTTATGTGATTAATTTTATTTTCTGATTATATATTTTCTGTGTTCTCAAAAAAAGGAAAGTGGGAATTTCACATTTTTTGTGCAAAAAACCCTGGTTAAATTTTCTATCATTACACCTTTAATGAAAACTTTAATGTTTTCTTCAGTTTTACTGAAATTCCAAATCCAATCTTGTACTAAACATAGGAAGTGTATGTAATTTTATTCAATGCAATCTGTTGCACGTCTGTCACAGCAATAATTTGATATATAAAGGAGATACTGAAATTAAACAAAAATACATGTGTACATCGATGAGCTTATCTAATTAATATGCAGGAAAATGATTTAACACAAAACAGCACTCCATTAATTGAGAAGTTCTCCCCTCTACTCCCTCCCTTACCTAATGGTCTAATAATCTTAGGCTCTGGTTATAGTACAGAAGGAGGCCATCATGTCTGTGCTGGCTCTCTATAACAGTAATTCATTGACCATGATTCATAGAATCCCTACAGTGGAGAAAGAGGCCATTCAGTCCATTGACTCTGCACTGACAACAGTCCTACCCAGGGCCTATGTAACCCCTTTATCCTTCTAATCCCCCTGACACTTAGGTTAATTGGCCATCTAAATTGCATCTAACACACATCTTTGGATTGTGGGAGGAAACCGAAGCATCCAGAGGAAACCCGTGCAGACGCAGGGAGAAATGTACAAATTCTATACAGACGGTGACCTTTGGCTGGGATTGAACACGGGTCCCTGGCGCTGTGAGGCAGTGGTATTAACCACTGCGCCCCTGTGCCACCCTTCATTCAGGTCAGCCACTAAACAGGGACAGCTGTAAATTCTGTACCCTGCCTTTTCCTCATAGTTCTTTGAATCTTTCCTCTTCAGATACTGACCCAATCTTTTTTCAAAACCACTGTTGAACCTGTCTCTACCACACTGTCAGGCAGTACCTTCCAATTCCTAACCATTTGCTGCAGTAAGGCTTTCCTCTGGTCACCGTTGTTTCTTTTGCCAGTCGCCTTAAATTGGTGGCCTATAATTCTCAAGTCTTTTCCCAGTGAGAACAGTTTTTCTCCATACACTCAGTCCAAACCTGTCATGGTTTTGAATACCTAAATCAAATCCTATCTCAATTCCCTCTACTCCATGGCGAACCCTAGCCTCTCAACTTACTTATGTAGCTGAAGTTCATCAGCCCTGGAATCACCATTGTGAATCTTCACCCTTGTTAATGCTTTCACATCCTCCCTAAATTCCAGTGCCCAGATCTGGAAGCGATACACCAGCTGAGACCCAACCAATGTTTTATGCAGGTTTCAATAATTTGTGCACATGTACTTTAGACATAAAGGGGGGAGTTTTCCAGTCCCGCCTGCCATGAGAATCGTAGCGGGCAGGGAGCAGACCATGCAAAGTTCCATTGACCTTGGGTGGGATTTTCCGGTTTTGGGCCAGCATAACCAGAAAATCCTGCCCAAGACTTAAAAGATATAGTTGTGCGCCTGAATTTCATCTGCGCGGTGTCTATTTTTCAGATTCCACCTCACTCCCAATTTGACAGCCAGAAAGCACATAATCTCCCAGGCCTCAAATATGCCAGTATTAGGAATGGAAGGTGCACAGCTGGCAGGAACACACTGCCTGTAACATTAAAACTGAAGAATGACTTATATTCTTCTTGCTGTATTTATGAAGTTTTGTCCTGGAGGCAGTTAAAATAGCCCTGGGATCCTATGCACGTCATAGCAAATGTCACAACGTCCCAGTGGAATGCTCTGGAAAAAGATGACAGCACACCAGGAGTGAGTGGGGGATGGGGGAGGGTTGAAGTTTAGGACATAGAACATAGAACATTACAGCGCAGAACAGGCCCTTCGGCCCACGATGTTGCGCCGACCAGTTACAAAAACAATGACCCACTAGCCTATACCAATCCCTTTTCGTCCATAAACCTATCCAGAGATCTCTTAAACGCCCCCAAACTAGGCGCATTTACAACTGCAGCAGGCAGGGCATTCCAATCCCTCACCACCCGCTGGGTAAAGAACCTACCCCTGACATCCGTCCTGTAGCTACCCCCCCTTAATTTAAAGCCATGCCCCCTCGTGCTAGCTTTCTCCATCCGAGGAAAAAGGCTATCACTATCCACCCTATCTAAACCTCTAATCATCTTATATGTTTCAATAAGATCCCCTCTTAACCGCCTTCTTTCCAACGAAAACAACCCTAAATCCCTCAGTCTCTCCTCATAGGACCTCCCCACCATACCAGGCAACATCCTAGTAAACCTCCTCTGCACCCTCTCCAACGCCTCCACATCCTTCTTGTAATGCGGGGACCAGAACTGCACACAGTACTCCAAGTGCGGCCGCACTAGAGTAGTGTACAGTTGCAACATTACACTGCGACTCCTAAATTCAATCCCCCTACCAATAAACGCCAAGACACCGTACGCCTTCTTAACAACCTTATCTACTTGATTCCCAACTTTCAGGGATCTATGTACACACACACCTAGATCCCTCTGTTCATCCACACTATTCAAAGTCCTCCCGTTAGCCCTATACTCGACACATCTGTTGCTCCTACCAAAGTGAATTACCTCACACTTCTCCGCATTAAATTCCATCCGCCACCTCTCGGCCCAGCTCTGCAACCTATCTAAGTCTCCCTGCAGACTATGACACCCTTCCTCACAATCTACCACACCTCCAACTTTGGTGTCATCAGCAAATTTACTAATCCACCCAACTATACCCTCATCCAGATCATTAATAAAAATTACAAACAACAGTGGCCCCAAAACAGATCCCTGAGGCACACCACTCGTAACTGTACTCCATGATGAATATTTACCATCCACCACCACCCTCTGTCTCCTATCTGATAGCCAATTCCTGATCCAACTTCCTAGATTACCCACAATCCCATACATCTGCATTTTCTGCAGAAGCCTACCATGGTGAACCTTATCGAACGCCTTACTAAAATCCATGTATACCACGTCAACTGCCTTGCCCCCATCCACCTCTTTGGTCACCTTCTCAAAAAACTCAATAAGGTTAGTAAGGCACGACCTACCCGCTACAAAACCATGCTGACTATTTCTAATCAATTCATTACACTCCAAATAACTATAAATCCTATCCCTAATAATTTTTTCTAAAACCTTGCCCACAACAGAAGTAAGACTCACCGGTCTATAATTCCCGGCAAAGTCTCTGTTCCCCTTCTTAAACAATGGGACAACATTCGCTGTCCTCCAATCCTCCGGGACTACACCAGAGACCAATGACGACCTGAAGATCTGAGCCAGAGGCTCTGCAATCACCTCTCTAGCCTCCCAGAGAATCCTAGGGTAGATCCCATCCGGACCAGGGGACTTATCTATTTTCAGCCCCTCAAGAATTTCCAGCACATCCCCTTTATCAACCGTAATACTGTCTATTTTACACCCCTGCAACCCAATGTCCTCCTCAGCTATATTCATGTCCCCCTGCGTGAACACCGAAGAGAAATATTGGTTCAATACTTCTCCAATCTCCTCCGGTTCCACACACAACTTCCCCCTGCTGTCTGTAACTGGCCCTAATCTTGCCCTGACCAACCTTCTGTTCTTGACATACCTATAGAACGCCTTAGGATTCTCCTTAATCCTATCAGCCAAAGTCTTCTCATGTCCTCTTTTAGCCCTTCTCAACTCACTCTTCAACTCCCTCCTAGCCAATCTAAAGCTTTCTAGTGCACTATCTGAGCCCTCCAATCTCATCCGAACATAAGCCTCCTTTTTCTTTTTAACCATCGACTCAACTCTTTTAGTGCACCACGGTTCCCTAGATCTACCAAATCCACCATGCCTGACAGGGACATACCTATCAAGGACTCGCAGTAGCTGCTCCTTGAAAAAACTCCACATTTCAGACGTTCCCAGTCCCTGTAATCCCCTAATCCAATCCATGCTTCCTAATTCACTCCTGATAGCCTCATAATCGCCCTTACCCCAGCTAAAATTGCTGACCCGAGGTTCATGCCTATCTCTTCCCATCACTAAGGTGAACGTAACCGAATTGTGGTCACTATCACCAAAATGCACACCAACTTCCAAGTCTAGCACCTGGTCTGGCTCATTTCCCAGCACCAAATCCAATATAGCCTCACCTCTAGTTGGCCTGTCTACATACTGAGACAAAAAACCTTCCTGCACGCTTTGTACAAACACTGACCCCTCTAGCGAGCTAGAACTATAGCAACTCCAATCAATATTCGTAAAGTTAAAGTCCCCCATAACAATTACCCTATTACTTTCACTCCTAACCAGGATTGTCTCCGCAATCCTTTCCTCAACCTCTCTAGAACTTTTAGGAGGTCTATAAAAGACTCCCAACAGGGTGACCTCTCCTCTCCTATTTCTAATCTCCGCCCATACTACCTCAACTGACAAGTCCTCATCAAACTTTCTCTCCGACACTGTGATACAGTCCTTGACTAGCAATGCTACCCCACCCCCCCTTCTACCTTCTTCTCTACTCCGACTAAAGCATTTGTACCCCGGAACCTGCAACATCCATTCCTGACCCTGCTCTATCCATGTCTCAGAAATGGCCACAACATCAAAGTCCCAGGTACTGATCCACGCTGCAAGTTCATCCACTTTATTGCGAATACTCCTCGCATTAAAGTACACGCATTTCAAACCCTGCTCCGCCCCACCCCCACTATGCCGTGCCTTGCATTCCCCAACTATGCCCCCCTCACTTTCACCCCCTTTCCTCACTATCCCTCCCCCCCTCCGAATCAGTTTAAACCTTCCTGCATCGCTTTTGCAAATTTACCCCCCAGGATATTGATTCCCCTCTGGTTCAGGTGTAGACCATCCCTCTTATAGAGGTCCCACCTTCCCCAGAATGAGCCCCAATTGCTCAAGTTTGGGGTGGTTCTTTGTGGAGTACAGTATGACTATCACTTTCATTTTAACTCTGCTATTGCCCCATTTTCCAATACAGAGAGAGTTAAAATTTCTCCCTTGGTATTTATGATCCTGCATTTTATGAGAATTCTTTACCCTGCTGTTAAGACATTTAACGGCAGCCTTTAATATTATCGTTTTGAAGCTGGCCAGATTTCACATACTTGTTATAGAGCATACAAACCTAAGATGTTGCCACTAATAAAAACATTGGAGTAGATTTTTGCTCTCTTATGTACAGCAATCTGACAGAGCATTGTCAGACTTGTTCAATGAAAATTGGAGAGCTTCTAAAATAACCAAATGAATGGTTTTACCAGAGTAACAGCTGTGCATTAAAGATGAAAAGTTGCCCTGGTTTAGTTTAGTGTTTCAGATAGTTGTTCCTGAGCAAAAAAAAGTCAGAAGGAATAATTTTGTTCCACACTTCTTCCATGGGCTTACGATGCCAGAGAGAGGCAATGGTAGGGTAGAAAGTGAAGCATTGGAGCCTGCTACATTGACAATGGGCAACTGAATTGATCTAAGGCCATTTTTATTTATAATTCCATTGAGTTACAGCACAGAAAGAGATCCTTCAACCATATGCTGACATAGAATTATGCAACCATTGAAATTTTTTATTTGCAAAGAACTGATAAGTTCTTCAGACCATCCACTTAAACAGGAACAGCTGCTAATTCTGTGATCACACTTCTAAAATTGTATCAGAACACCATTGTGTCTTCACTATGTGTTGAAACAAACAGATGCACTTTTAACAAACCTGTAAAAATGTGTTCATTGTTGAATTAGCTTATCTTTTCTGTTATCATGGTGGAGTTCTCTGGATTAACTGGAGTGAAATGCTTACTCACTGTTCAAACTTCATATTGTTGTCTATCATAATGATATTCATTTCCCACAACACTGGTTCTTCAGCTATGTTGAGAGCGTGAATGTTGACCCAGATTTTGCTGTCACAGTAAGTGAGGCTAATGGCATTTGTTGTTACTTAAGCATAATTCATAAAACACATTAAGGGTGTGTGGTTAAATGCCAATGCCCACAGGTCGCAGCTCTTTGTAGTTAACTTTTACTGCCTGCCTCAGCATTGAACTGCATTGAATGTGTGAAGTTGCTGTACTTGCATGGCAGGTACAAGATAAACTCATCATGGCACAGTATTACAGTGGTTAGCACTGCTGCCTCATAGCGCCAGGGACCCAGATTCAATTCCGGCCTCGGGTCACTATTTGTATGGAGTTTGCACATTCTCCCCATGTCTGCATGGGTTCCCTCTGGGTTCTCCCGTTTTCTCCCACACTTCAAAGACGTGTGGGTTATATTGATTGGCCGTGTTAAATTGTGCCTTTGTATTAGGGAGGCTAGCAGGGTAAATATGTGGGGCTGTAGGGATTGGGCCTGGGTGGGAATTGTTGTTGGTGCAGGCTTGAATGGCATCTTTCTGCAATGTAGGTTTTTTATGATTCAGCACAGGAAATTAAGGCTCGTCATCACAGGTTTAAGACCCTTTTAGCAATATGATTTGTGTTATTTTATGTCAAGTCCCTCCTCTGGCACTGAAAATTAACTGTTATAACTATGAAGCCTTATTTCTTCATTTACTAATTGTTGTTGGAAACATAGTAAAATTTTGAATAAAAAATTTTTTTTTAAATTTCTTTTTTTCCTTGGTTTCTTAATGAAATCCTTCTTTCCCCCTCTTTGTATTGAGTTTTAAATTAAATAAATATTAGGTTTGGGTTGGGTAAGAGCTGCATTTAATATCTCAGAAATGTACCTCAATGTGGAATCCAAATCTAATCCATTTCCATCTTCAACTGATGATGTAAATGTGAACAAACAGCCAACCCAATCTAAGGAGGTGAGTTCCAACTTTAAGTTGGATGTGAGCTTTATTGCCATTCAGGTTTCAAACATTTAACTGATATCTGCCGAGTTTTCAGAGTATCCATATCCTGGCAAGTGAGATTTTATTGAATTCAGGAGGTAAATATCATCACATCGACCTTCTGAATTTAAGTACCTTCCTGTGAAGCCTCTGCTATCAGGCCCCAAACCAACTTCCAGGACCTTCTATCACAACACCTCTGATTTAACCACAAGGACTCTCCTCAGTCCCCACCACAACTAGGCCTCAATCTCCATGTACCCAGGTGGCCTTAATCTACCCCCATCTTGACCAGATCCTAATTCTTCCATCACCACAGGTCCCTGATCTTCCCATTATTCAGACCCCCTCCCTGATTTTTAAGCCTCTCATTTGCAGTTCAGTGAAGGAGCACAAGTTCTGCTTCTTCATAAACTACCTTTACTTCTTTGATTCAACTCCACATATAATTCTCCCAACATCCAGTGCCACCTGTAACCTCTTCATATATCCCAATTACTTTAATTAAATGATTAACATCCAATTTAGAACTTAAGTGGAAAGTAACTGTTAACCTATTCCTAACACCTGAGATAAGCAACCCACAAATGCAATCTAGCCAGTGATGTGCACATTTTATGAAAGGATAAATGTTGAAAAAACCTCTGATCAACCACCAGCATACACATCTCTCTAATCAATTCTCTCTGGACCCCGTTCCCACCTCTTATTGCTCTGCACCTCCTGTCAAACTGCTATTCCTGGCATAGATTTATTCACTGTTGCAGCCAGCTCTGACCAATTCCCCCTTCATCTGAAGGCCCAGACTATCGATCAGAAGGGCTCAAGATAGGAACTGCTGGGTCACATTACTGACAGTTCCATGTCCACAACATTCTCCACACCATTCCAATAGACACCCTCACTGTGGGTCAGGCCTCTCTTCTCTCTCTACCTGATCTGACTTTGAGTTCAGTCAGTTTCATTTATACTTGCAATCCTCCAATTTGATTAATTAATGATATACACAGTTGCTTGCCTTGTTTGGTCAGGTCCTAGATGCCCTGTTTGCCTCAATGTGCTGTTACCAGCTCATACTGTTGTGGCTCTCCACACTGCTATAAAACTGGGCAAGAGCATCTTGAATGAATTCCAGACACAGTCCTACTGCAGCAAATTCTTAGCAATTTGGCTGAATCTTCCGGACTTAGTTCCTGTTGGAGCTGCAGGAGAAATGTTGAGTCAGAAAGCTGATTTATTCATGGGCAAGCTTGCCCTTGTCTCGTTAACTTCGGCTTGATATTAGTAAACCAACTGCGAGTTTCCCAACAACTACTTGAGGTTGAGATGATGCATTCATTCTATCAAAAGTTTATCAAAATACAGTTTCCTAATTAAAGGACTCATGATTACAAGGGCTTTGGCAACCAGCCGGAATGGAGAGGACACAGTTGCTCCATGGGTGTCTCATTCTTACCTGCTGCAGGATCTGAGAGGCTGTACTGAAGTGTGCTCTACCTAAGATGGGAGGAAGTGGACAACCCCTCCATCCAGAGAGGCGTGGATGGGAATGGCAAAGGAATTCAGCAGTGGAAATGTGGAGACATGCACCAAGGGGAGGGTGAGAAAGGTGAATGACAAGAACGTTGTCAGATGCCCAGCCCCACACTTTGACATTCTCACTATTCTTCTCCACAGCTTTCCTCAGGACAACACATCTTATCATGCTACACACTTCTCTTCGTAGATACCTCACATCTGCATCTAAACCCAACACTCATGCTCATCCTCATCCGGTTGCTCTCTCATACCCATTCCTCAGAGTCATCCTCTGCAAATGGGCTTGAATTTTGCAATCATTCATGCCCTGCCACAGCTGCCAGCGGGGACAGGAAATTTGGCGCTTAGCCCAATCTATATTCACTACAACAGTATCAGAGAATTCCACCAGTACGAACAGCCAGAAATTTCCAGCCAGAGTGCCTTTCCCTTCTCTCTTACAGATGCTGTTACAAGCATGCTGAGATTGGGAGTCAGGTTCTAGCTCTGAGAATTGAGGGTTAAAACATTTCTTACTTAGTTTTTGTAATGATATTAATAACTTATTGACAGATTGAAGGGAGATCCCCACTCACCTCCAACCCCACTTCACACAAATCCAGAAGAGGAATGGGATAGCTCTGGGATCCTGATCCAACGTGAATTTTGAGAGATTGAACTTTCAGTTTCACTGGGAACATTCACCCATTATTTCTGAACCACTGGTGAATTTGTCTTATACTTTCAGAAAACTGATTCACTTTAGATAAGTGTAATAGCAATCTTTAACAGCTTGGGGTGGCACAGTGGTTAGCACTGCTGCCTCACAGTGCAAGAGACTGGGTTCAATTCCTGGCTTGTGTGTTTGTATGAAGTTTGCACATTCTCCCTTTGTCTGCGTGGGTTTCCTCCAGGCACTCTGGTTTCTTCCCACAGTCCAAAGATGTGCGGGTTAGGTGGATTGGTCATGCTAAATTGACCCTTAGTGTCAGGGACACAAGCTAGAGTTATGGGGATAGAGACTGGGTGGGATTGTGGTCAGTGCAGACTTGATGGACCAAATGGCCTCCTTCTGTACTGTATGATTCTATGATACTTTTAATAGAATTAAATGGTATAAATTACAACTCCCATAAGGACTTCTCTAACAATTCTCTACTAACAAGAAAGAAAGAAGAGGTAAGTTATTAGAGTAAAATAAAAGATACACATTAGCAACTGTAATATTGATGTGCTTTGAGTAAACAACAAATTCCAAAGTCAGTGAGTGCAGTTTCCAGCGCAAAATGTCATAAGGTAACTTATAATATTACTTAACAAGAAATGCATATTTTGTCCTGGATAGGAAACTATGGAATATCTAAAGGGTTCAAAATATTATAATCAAATTGAATTACCCTGATTGTGGAAACTGTTTTCCTAACTGCTATGATCCACTTGTTTCTTTAATGATTGATCAATGTAGAATTTCCATTTCTAAATTGGGTTGATCATGGCCAGTAAGTTGCCACTGACCAATGTGCAACCTGTGATGCAACACTACAAAGTCTAAGAAGCTGCCAAATTTAAATTATTAAAAAGGTTCAGAGCTCATTAAAAAGTTAATGATGGAAAAATTGCCGTTGTGATACTTTGATGCATATCATGTTTGCAGTTTCCCTTTTCTTTGCACTAACAGAGAACAGATTTTGGAATCAGGTGTCAATCAAATGATTGGGTAGACCTTGCACTTGCGCTCAATGATAAACAAATACAGTCAGGCACATTACCTGGAAGATACCTGCTCACATTCCAAGCACCTAATCTAAGTGCATTCCTTGATATAAAATGAAATTTAAGTCTCCTATTTGTACATGGTAGACTTTGAGTGCCCTAAACTATTCAAGTAGCTATTTCAACTAATTGCATCCACTCTCAACGTTTCACAATGCTGACACCACAACAGAGCTCCACTTATATTCTGATTCAAATGCCTTTGTTTCGAACAAGAATGCTTTAGCTCAGTTCTCTTTCTAACCTTCCATCACCACCTTGAAAGTGTCAGAATGCAAAACAAAGCCTATTATTTTATTCCAAAGCTTAGTCAAGAATTAAATTTTGTTTTCATTTTTGGAATTTACCTCTGAAGTTCAATGTTGATAGGGAGGTCAGTATGAACTAGTTGTTAAAAGAAACACAAAACTCACTTGTTAAGGCTAAGATTATTAGAAGATAACCTATTGCAGTGCTGTCATTAATTTACTTTGGGCCTAAATGTTATTTCAGCATTTTTATAGCTAAATGGAAGTTAAGCAGCAGGATTGCAATCTAAGCTCAGTAACAGTAAAATAACAGCTTTCAGCTTGATTCTTTTATGTATAAGTGTACACCGACATGTAGATAACTCTAACCTGATATAAAGTTGAAAATCCTAAATAATTTTTCTTTTAGTTTAGATATTGCTACTGGGGCCAAATCTTTGGTTATGGGTGCTACCAACATCAACAAGTTCAGTATACTGATATCATACGGGATTTTCCAATCTGGTCAATTCCCACCCCTCTGCCAGTGAGAACGGGGAATTTGGCACTCAGCCAAAACTTCATTCACTGCAATAGCACTGGAGAATCCCAGCCCTGGATAAGTCGGAGGTTTTTGACGATTATTTATCCTGCAAATTCAAAAGTTTTGAAAAATGTGGAACCTTCTTTTTGTACATTTGATTATATCGGAATGCCCAAATTAACATTTGAACTGATCAAAAGTAAAAACAGGTATAATGATAGCATACTGATAATACAAATAAGTGTGAATTTGAACTTTGCATAAAAACATCAAATTGCATGCAACATAATTTAGTTTTTTTATATATGGTTGTCATAATCTTACCAAGGCCAGTCTTCCATCACCAATAACCCTTTACTTACATTGAGTTCAGAACCCCATTCAGTGCTACAGAGTGCAGGTCAGACCCAAGTCTTTAGACTGCTGGCCTGAGGGGACACAGCTGGTTTCAAATCCCCTGCTGCTCCTTCCCTCTTTAGTCACCTAATAGGCCCATGAGGTGATCTATTGATGATCCCCCATGGCCAACATAACATACCTCCCCTCTCAAGTCCGTCCCTGCCCCCGCACCTCTGCCACTTAGTGATCGGCCTGGGGTCGATGTGAGGCAGGACCGCTTTGGAGGCATGAAGTGGATGGGAAACCTTGGCTTCCAAAGAGAGCACTACAAAGCCACTGACTCTGGTTCTCCTTGAGGTTTCATTTCATTAGGGGCACCGGTCTCTTCTGCTTCCATTTTGGAATCCATGTCCTCATCACTCCGAAGGGCAGGTGTGGGTTTGACCTCTACTTGAGACTGAACACTGATAGTGGCAGTCCGCATGCCTGATAATGAGGCCTGCACTGGCAGGAGTTCCCTACTCCCAAGACGGCCCAAGTGTTTCCAAATGATTTTGCTCTGCACCTGGACCTTGTATGACACAGCTGCCATTTTCTCCGTTATAATCCCGAAAACCAACTGGTGAAATTCCTGAATTGTAGGCTGAGTCTCAGTTTTGAAGTCTTTTTTCTGTCCTTACAGAATCATGATTCTTCTTTTGAGGGTCTTGTTGGGACTCTACTCTCCCTGCCAGATTTGGGAACAGTAACCTTAATCTTGTCTGAAGTCTTTGTTCCATTAATAATTCCACTGGGGTGATTCGCTGTGTGAAGGGTGGTCCTGTAGCCAAATAAAACCATGCCAATTTTGTCTCTACGGATGCTGCAAGTTGCTTCTTCACATCGAGATAAAAAATCTGCACCGCTTGTTCAGGCAAATCATTCAATGATGATGATAAGGTTGCAGTTCTAATGGTCGCAATTTTCTGGCCACATCACGCCTGGTGCAGAATGCATTAGACTGGAGCCGGAGGATTGCGGGTGAGTGGTTTAGCATGTTCAACGATGGTGCCAAACATCTCCGGTATCTTTCCACCACTGCTCCCAGATGTAATCTGGTTTCTTTCCAACCCATGGGTACAGTAACAACTCGGTAAGAATTCTCACAACACCAGGTTAAAGTCCAACAGGTTTATTTGGTAGCACGAACTTTCAGAGCGCTGCTCCTTTGTCAGGTGAGTGAAAGCTAGTGGTGTTTGCTACCAAATAAACCTGTTGGACTTTAACCTGGTGTTGTGAGACTTCTTACTGTGTTTACCCCAGTCCAACGCCAGCATCTTCACATCAACAGTAACAACCCGACAGGAGCACTACCGGTCTCTACAAATGGAGACCAGGTGTGATGGCCATGCCTAGGTGGCTCAGAGGCCATTGAAGCCCTGGTGGTAAGGGACATGGCTGAGCATTGCCAAACTGGTACCCTGGCCTTGTCATGTGGGTACTGCCAGGTGGGCATGCCAGGCTGCCAGGACAGTGCCAAGGGTGCTGCGGCATGAGGGTGTGGAACCTGAGATGGGGAGAGTGCTGGGGCGTGGGACATGAGAGGGGTGGGGCAGGAGGGGGGACTCATGAAAAGAGCCATCAAGGAGGGGCTCATGAAATGAGGCATGAGGAGGAAGTCATGAGGGGAGGGCTCATGAAGGGAGGTGATGAAGGGGGGCATGAAGTGAGGCAGTCATGAAAAGGGTCATGAAGGGGGACCCATTGAGAGACCCCATTGCCTTGATGTCAACAATCATCGTTGGGGAGGGAAATGGATAAACATCTCTTCAATGAAGGGTGGGGGAGAGGGGTGATATTCCTAGGGAGGGAGGAGGATCCTCAATTTCAAGTTAAGATCAGTGTGCCCTTTTCTCTGCAAAATCAGGCTTACTGGTGTGTTTAAGCTCTGCCCCTGTCAGAGCCAGCGCAAAACTCAACCCTCTCCCAAGAAATGACTAAGTGTGGGAAATTTGTGATCTGATTTGCATCAGCATGTCTGACTCGGTTTCCTCCAGGGTCTGAAAGAAGTGCTTGTTTGGTGGATTGGCCATGCTAAATTGCTCCTTAATGTCCCAAGATGTGTAGGTTAAATAGATTAGTTATGGTAAATGCATGGGGTTATGGGAATAAGGCGGAAAGAAGAACCTGGGTGGAATGTTCTTTCGGAGCCACTTTCTGCACTGTCGAGATTACATGGACAAGTAACTTGGAACCTCTAAACAATCACAGCAGAGTAGTTAGGGGAATTTAAATTCAATTAATTAAAAGATCTGGAATAAAATACTAGTCTCATTATTAATGGTCATCCAACTACTTGGTTGAAACCCCATCAAGAATGCAAGGAAGAAAATCCACCCTGGCTTCCATGTAACTCCAGATCTGCAGCAATGTGGGGACTCTTCATTAACTGCCCTTTCAAATGCATCCCAAACCATTCAGCTGAAGGACAATTGTAAATGTGCAGTATTACCAGCCTTGTCTGCAGTACTCACGTCCCAAGAATGAATAATGAAAAAAGGAGTTTCAAAAAAAGAGTCATATGTACGATTTGAAATGTTAACTTTGTTCTCTCTCCACAATTCTTGCCAGGCGTGCTGAGTTTTTCTAGCACCATCTGTCAGAATGACAAACTGTCCTTTATTTTGACTATTATTATTTCTCAACAGCTGTGGGAGTCTGATCCTGGGAGTCCCCAGAGTGAATCTGAATGATTAGAGCAGGACTGTGAGTGAGTGAATTGGCCAGGAGAGAGAAGATAATGTTGTGATTCAAGTTAATCTACAAGTTGGGGTTGAATTTAAACCTCCCTCTGCTGTTATGGTCTGAAGATCCACCATTACCCCCACTATGCATGTTGAACACTACCTCCCGTAAGCCCCTGTCACTCTCCCCTAGTCTTCCCCACCCCAACCCAATCCGGGTACGATGAGTAGAAGTGTCCCTTTTATTTTGTAAGAGTTGGTCACCCTTCTTTCTGTTCTTATTTCAGATTTGTAGATATGCTTTATTCCATATATAAAAAAAGTCCTGGATAATTTGTGGAATCTGGGCATTTTGTTTTATTCATTAGCAGGACATGGGTGTCACTGGCTGGCCAGCATTAATTGACCATCCCTAGTTGCCCTTGGAGAGCAGTTTTGCTGTGGCTCTGGAGTCACATGATAGCCAGGCCAGGTAAGAACAGCAGATTTCCTTCCCTAAGGGACATGAGTGAACCAGATGGGTTTTCTGTCAATCGACAATGGTTTCATGGTGATCAGTAGATTCTTAATTCTAATGGTTTCTTAATTCTAGATTTTTTTTATATTGCATTTAAATTCCATTTTCTGCCATGGTGGGATTATGAACCCAGGTCTCCAGACCATTAGCTGAGTTTCTGGGTTAATAGCCTAGCCAAAACACCAGTAGGCCATCACCACATCTTGCTTTTGGAGGGGTGGATATACTCCTGATGATGCTGTACTTCAGTTATTTGCATATATTACAATATACTCTTTCCTCTATCGCAAAACCCCTCACCCACAACACCCATCAGTGGCTTAATGGTCTGCTTTCTCTGTCGCTTCAGGAGGGAGATACAAGAAATTGAAAAGTCAGCAAGGAAGTGATTTGGGTCCTCAAGACATTTTCCTCTTCAATTCACTCAAGTAATGCCAGAGAAATTGCAGAACCCGGCTGTAAAATCAGTCTTTTGCTTGTCCCTTTGCTTCCGAGGACTCACAAATTGATCGCTTTTTAACAATGCAGCTGACATGACAAATTTCAATTTGTCCTGATTACACTATGTTCCATAAAAGGAGGTGCTTTTTATGCTGCACCTGGTTACAAGCTAATTACAGCAGCCAAAAAGCTCCAATAAACTTTCCAGGGCCACAGCTAAGCTATAAAATTATCTGAAAAGATGAAATGCAGAAATTCTTCCGCATTGTAATTGGATGCGTCTTAGAAGCCATCATTTATGCTACTCTACAATAATCACTGGTTTGGTAAAATAATAAATATACTCACTTTCCTGTATTACTGTCCAATTATGCTCATTGACTATGTGAAATTTTTAGATTATTGTTAAATTATACTTCCATTTGCAATCCAAATCATATTAATTAAGTGTATTTAAAATGGATGATACAGAACTTGTTATATCTCTACATGCCTTGATTCTATAAATACCAATTCATGCAATTTTCGGATCATTAAATTTTAAAGATCCTCGCAGGCCCAGGTGATGTACTGGAGAACAGAAGCAAAATACTATGGATGTTGGAAATCTGAAATCAAAACTGAAAATGTTGAAAGTATTCAGTGGCTCTGGTAACATCGAGCGGCACAGTAGCACAGTGGTTAGCACTGCAGCTTCACAGCACCAGAGACCCAGGTTCAATTTCGGCATCGACTCACTGTCTGTGTGGAGTTTGCACATTCGCCCCGTGTCTGCATGGATTTCCTTCAGGTGCTCCTCCGACACTCCAAAGATGCATGTGTTAAGTTGATTGGCCTTGATAAATTGCCCCTTGGTGTTGGGGGTTTAGCAGTAAATGTGGACAGCACAGTAGCACAGTGGTTAGCACTGCCGCCTCATAGCTCCAGGAACCTGGCTTCGATTCCCAGTATGGATCACTGTCTGTGTGGAGTTTGCACGTTCTCCCTATGTCTGCATGGGTTTCCTCCAGGCTCTCCCGTTTTCTCCCACAGTCTAAAAATGTGCGGATTAGGTGCATTGCCATGTTAAACTGTTCCTTTGTGTCCTGGGATGCATAGGGTAGAGAGATTGGTGGGGTAAATATGAGGGGTTACAGGGATAGAGCCTGAGTGGGATTGTTGTCAGCACAGACTCATTGGGCCAAATGGTCTCCTTCTGCACTGTTTAGATTCTATGATTCTATGAACATCAATGGAGAGTGCAAAACAAAGAGATGGATTTTACTAAACCTACAAGATTGGGAAACATGGGATGCTGGGCAATTTAAGGAGGCGGGAGATGAAATTTTGATTTCCCGATGGCGGGTTGAGCTGGAGAATGAAGTCAGCAGCAGGTTTGTGGCATGTCAAGCCTCATGTCATCCTGTGCGGTGGGTTCATAAATGCAATACATTTGTCCTCCATGAATACTCATTAGCGTAACTCTTTATTAGTTTATATCCTACCTTCGTGCTAAAGCCAGCTTTTCACAAGAATCTCACAGCATCTGGTTCACTATTTTTAAAGGTGGCATGCACCAGTCAGCTTCATGCAGTTGTGCGTAAGGTCAATGGTTTTGCTTGTTTAACTCTTCAGTACAAGGGAGTGGCACAGGAGAGTGGCAACTCCTATGGAGACTCAAGACTGGCAAGTGGGAGTCGGTGATGAGAAGGAGTAGTGTTGAGTGGAGTCAGGGTATGGGGGAGTGGAAGAGGGATACAGGGGAGGATAGAGAGTGGGGTTAGGGGAATGTGGATGGATGAAGTGGGAAAGGCCTGCTTTCCTGGGTGTGATGGGGAAGAGGACAATTTGGTGGGAATGGTCATTCAAGAAATGAGGGGCCTCAATGGTGCTGTCAGTACAGTGCACTTGCAAGTCCATCTCAGGGTGCAGAGTCATTACAGGATTTTGAGTTCACCTACAGCATCCCAATTCTCTCTGTTGAAATTGATCTTACACAATGTCCCTTATATTGCACAAAAGGGCAAGTCAACTGAGCTTGCAAGTCCAGCCATGGCCCACAGATTGGCGAGTAAAACATTAGAAACTAACATGAACATTCAATAAAGTGGGAACCAAAAAACACAACATTGTCTCTTCAAAAAAAATGTTAACCTCCCTGTAACCATCAATGCATCAAAACCATTAGGCAGGCCCGAACATTAAGCTCTTTGACTAAGGTAAGTCTCAACAAATAACAATGATGCACTACTGAATAAAATGAAACCAATTTAATGTGAATTATTTACAAGTGAAATTTCATTTGAAAAATACTCATGCCACATTTGTACCCTCAAGTCTTACATTAATGGCAATGGATTTGGGCAGGATAATTTTGGCCATGATGCCACGTGTGCCCAGGATAATCTTTTATAAAGGACCCATAGCAAATGCATTGTCGACTGATGATGACTTTCACCACTGGAAAGCTTCCCCCGCCGCAGAATCAACGTGTTACCCTTGCATTCCACCTGAGCGTTACATTTTAATTGTAATCATGTGGGAAATAAGAAGATGCATGAGAGCAGAAGTGCTGCTCAATTCCAGTTATTCCACTGGGAATGACATACAGTTAACAATATCCCCCTTCTGTCGGAGTTAATGTTTCAAGTCATTGGCCTTTCATTAGAACTGGAAAAAAACAGAGATGTAACAGATTATTTTAAGTAAAGTGGAGGGGGAGGGGGTGAAGGATCTGGAGAACAGAAGGTGCGGATGGTCTGTGATAGGGCAGGAGATAAGGAGATTAAATGACAAAAGGGGCAATGGTGGCAGATGAATGGAAGTGTTCACAGGGCAAGTAAAGAAACAAAAAATGTGTCTCGAGGAAGTGCAAACAGTATAGCAGAACCATCACCAATAGTTGCCATCCAAAATTATGAACATAAAAGAAAACGCCAAAAAGGGGGGAAAGATAAAGATTATAATCTGAAATTGGTGAACTCAATGTCAGGCTGCATTTAGTCAGGGTCTCACCAAGCAGTTAGAGAACTGGTGGGGAGCCAACATCATGCCATGGAGCAGGCCCATTGGTATTAACCATGAGCAGTGTTGGCTCTTCCAGTGGATTCATGAACCCGGTGATGGGAGGCCCACCTGCCAAGAGATGCTGACCAATTGGAGGATGGCAGCTCCTCATTGCCACAGAATCAGAGGGCGCCGGCAATGCATGAACCTGAGGTCCAGGACTTCCGAGAATCTCCCAAGGCAGACGTTAGCAAGGGATGAACAGGGGTGGGGAGGGTGGGGTGGTGTGCAGTCTCCAGCAAAAGGAGCAGATCAGAGGCATGGGCAGGAGATGGCTTTCAGCAGCTTCCCACCCTTAATCCTGGGTTCCTGGATCAGGCGGAGTGTCTGTTGTTGCAGGACCTTTCTTTGAGGCCACTGGTTATCTGTTGAGGGTTTGCTGGGCAGGTTTTGGTCAGGCATGGGAATGCCATTTAATCCCTGAGCAATCACTGAATTGTGGACTCAGGGATAATGGATGTTCATTGGCTCATTACTGATTCCTGGCAATTGAAAATCCCTCATCAATCCTTTCTAATGTCCGACTTAATTGAAGGATGTTTTGCACTTTGTACATGAGCAACCCTTTTTGTGTGTTGTTGGTCATGTACTGTTTCAAATCTCCCTCTAGCAAGAGGTGCTGATATGCCCAGCTCATGTCCAGTTTTGAAAATGTTTTGCCTCCCACAAGAGTTAAAAATAAATCTTCCACCCGAGGTAATGATAAGCAAGTAATTTGGAAACCTGATAAACGATGAGTTTGTAGTCACCACATATGCATCCTGTACCATCATTTTTAAGAAACGGAAGTTAGCAAAGAAATTTCGGGGTACAAACTTCACGATGAGAGCAGAGGAAGAAAATTTTAATTCAAAGAAGCCTCAAAAAGTTACACATCATGTGGAAAGCTTGGAGTAGGCAGATATGTTCAACATCAGTGAGGCATGAGCAGAGCCTATCTCTATTACAATGATGGTCAGTGGTAAACACATCAAGACGGAAGTGGACACAGGAACCTCCGTATCAGTAATTACTGAGGAAATCTACAAGTCGGTGTGGTAATCCGACTTGTAGTTAATTTTTAAGAACAGGAACGATTGGGGCTGCCCAATGAGAAAACTGAATAGGCTCAAGATTCCAAACCTTGGCAGCCATTCCAACTCCTTCACTTTGTTTCTCATGGAAAAGGACACTTTCCTGGGGCTTGAAAAGGGGAGGATTAGCCTGAGGATCTACGTACAACTTCACAGTTGTGCCACGCAATGTTCCCAGCTCATCCTTGAACACATTCAAATACCTCTTAACAGTATCTTGGTCACCTTTTGTGTGTTTGAGCTTGTCTAGTTCAATAGAACTTAGCTGAGTCAATCACGCCCTTGCAAATACGGTTCCTTCCCTTTGACCACAAGTTGGTGTGCCCTTGCTTCTTAACTATTATATGCAAAATGGACTTCCAACATCCGAGCAAAGGCATGAGCAAAAGTATGAACTCTCTGGTGTATGTCCGAAGATTAATCGCTGCAGGAGTAAGGGCTGACCCTCCGTTAGAGTACCACACCGACTTGTAGGTTTCCTCACTAATTACCGATACGGAGGTTCCTGTGTCCACTTCCATCTTGATGTGTTTACCATTGACCATCACTGTGATAGAGATAGGCTCTGCTCATGCCTCAATGATATTGAACATGTCTGCCTACTCCAAGCTTTCCACATGACATGTAACTGTTTGAGGCTTCTTTGAAATAAAATTTTCTTCCTCAGCTCTTGTCATGTTCTTTGCACCCCGAAATTTCTTTGCTAACTTCTCTTTCTTGTTGAATTGGTTACAAACAATGTCCATAGGCTTGCAATTATTGGCATAGTGTGGCACTCCATGCCTAAAATATCCCACTCCTTTCAAGTAAAACCTGCTTGCAGCTTCTTTCTTGAATCATAGAATCCCTACAGTACTGCAGGAGGCCATTTGGTCTATCAAGTCTGTAACAACCAGATTCCACCCAGGCCCTATTCCCATAATATCACACATTTACCCTGCTAATCCCTCTGACGTTAAGGTCAATTTGCCATGGCCAATCAACCTAACCTGCACATCTTTGGAGTGTAGGAGGAAACCCACGCAGACGCAAGGAGAATGTGCAAAATCCACACCGACAGTGGCCGGAGGACAGAATTGAACCTGGGTTCCTGGTTCTGTGAGGCAGCAGCGCTAATCACTGCACCAACATGCTGCCTCAAGATGGCATTTGGTGCAGCATCCCTACCTGGCCACCATAACTAGTCTTCTTAATGTATCTAACATTTCTGACAGCCATTTCCATGTCCTGAAGAATTTCTAGAACCTTCTTAAAGCTTAGTGTGTCTTCCCCCAACAACCGATGTTGAATGCTGTTTTCATTAATGCTGCAGACCAGCCTATCTCTGAGCATATTTTCTAAAACTGCTCCAAAATCAAATGTTCTGAACGCTGGTGTAATTCTGCCACAAAGTTAGCCACCAATTGACTGGCTTTTCAAAAATGGCTATGAAATCAGAAGCTTTGACATCACGTAGGGCTTTGTGTTATGTTGATCCTGGGCCACAGCAACTAAATCTGCAAATGGAACGACCCCTGGTTTCTGTGGTGTAGCCAGATTCCTCATCAACTTATACGTCTTCGCTCCATATAAACTCAGGAGAATCAAGCATGTTTCATCCCATCTTCTATTCATTAGCTGAAAAAAAAGCTGCAACTTCTTTCTGTATTCCTCTGTATTCAGCCCAATCCTCCCTTCATATTGAAACCACCGACCACTCTGAACATTGCCATGGTGCTGCTAACTCAAAATTCCAGTGAGTAGTTTCACAATGATGAGCTACTCACTGAATGCAACCTTGACTTTTCTCTTCACTTGCTATTTTCTCCATGTCATCTAAAAGATGTAACTTGAGAACACAAATAAGATAGTTAAATGCATTTTTAAAAGAAAAATCTTCTTGATACAATAAAAAAAAATGAGCGGCACAGTAGTACAGTGGTTAGCACTGCTACTTCACAGCTCCAGGGCCCTGGATTCAGTTCCTGGCTTGGGTTACTGTCTGGGTGGAGTTTGCACATTCTCCTTGTGTCTGCGTGAGTTTCCTCCGGGGGCTCTGGTTTGCTCCCACAGTCCAAAGATGTGCGCATTAAGTTGATTGGCCATGGTAACATAGCCCCTTAGTGTCCTGAGATATATAGGTTAGAGGGATTAGTGTGTAAATATGCAGGGATATGGGGGTAGGGCTTGGATGAGATTGTGGTAGGTGCAGACTCGATGGGCCAAATGGCCACTTTCTGCTATGTAGGGTTTCTATGATTTTTTCTCTGAAATTTAACAATAACAGTAACGTCACAGGACTGTAATAACTATGAAAACAGGAACACTAGTAAAACAGATCTTATTTGCAGAACACTCTCTTGCAGATTGAAAAACCCTCCAAAACGCACATGTGCTCAGAATCCTCAATAGATACCAGTAACACAATCACATCGGAGAAAAGCTTATGAGAACACTTTGTACTCGAAATGACAACTACCAAATACAAATTCTCACTTTCATTCTATTCTCTGTATCAACTATATATGAACTGATGAAAATTCATAATTCTGTTCAGCAGCAGTTCTCCGAGGTGGCGCAATTTTCTGCTCTCACCACTTAAGTTAGGTGGCATACTAATCTCATTCCAATGAGAAAGAAAAACTCTTAGGGGGGCACCATATTCTCCTACATTCAAAAAGTGAGGGAGACAGAAAGCAGGAAACTACAGGCCAGTTAGCTTAATATCTGCTATAGGGAAAATATTTAAGCCATTATTAAAGATGTTAACTTATATGTTAACATTTTTGTCTTTTATTCCGCAGGTGGAGGTCCACCTTGTTGTCAAACAAGGGGCATGCACACGGTGGGTCATGCGTGGGCTGCTCTTGGAGGTTCTGGGAGTGGCCTAGTACTTCGTGTCGGTGTGTGTGCTTGATCCTGGACTGGTAGACGGGCGCCGCAACAGCTCAGTGACTAGCACTGCTAGCTGTGCAGATACATGGATTTGGGCCTGTGTCTGTGGGAGTTTGCGCATTCTCCCTGTGGTTGCGTGGGTTTGCTCCGGGCGCTCCGGTTTCCTCCCACACCCCAAAGATGTGCTCATAGGCTGATTGGTGTACCAAATTGACACTATTCCCCCCTGAATCTGGCTAAGTTAGGGGTTCCACTCGCAGACACGCAGGGCAGAGTAGGTGTAGGAGGATGCGGCGGCGCGGGCTCGTTGGGCCGAAGAGCCTGTTTCCCGTGCTGGGTTGTTCTTTGTTCTTTGTATGTCATAGCAGGACACCTGGAAAAAATTCAAGGTAATCAGACAGAATCGACATGGTTTTGTGAAAGGGCAATCATGTTTAACTGATTTACTGGACTTCTTTGAAGGAGTGACCTCATAGTACATAAAGAGGCCATTCAGCCCATTGTGTCGGCACTGACCACAATCCTACCCAGGCCCTACCCCCATATCCTTACATATTTTACCCACTAATCCCTCTACCCTACACATCTCAAGACACTAAGGGGCAATTTTCTCATGGCTAATCAACATAACCCGCACATCTTTGGACTGTGGGAGGAAACCGGAGCACTCGGAGGAAACCCATGCAGACACAAGGAGAATGTGCAAACTCCACACAGACAGTGACCCAAGCCAGGAATCGAACCCAGGTCCTTGGAGCTGTGAAGCAGCAGTGCTAACCACTGTCCTACCGTGCTGCCCACATGTGCTGTAGATGAAAGGAACCAGTGGATGTACTGTACTTAGATTTCTGATAGGAATCTGATAAGGTGCCACTTCAAAGGTTATTGTGGAAAATTAAAGCCCCATATGAAAGGAGTAACATATTGGCATGGATGGAAGATTGTCTAACTAACAGGAAACTGAGAATTGGTACAGTAAGAAGTCTCACAACACCAAGTTAAAATCTAACTGGTTTATTTGGTAGCACGAGCTTTTGGAGTGCAGCTCCTTTATCAGGTGAGTACAGCATTCAGAAAGCTCGTGCTACCAAATAAACCTGTTAGATTTTAACGTGGTGTTGTGAGACTACTTACTGTGTCCACCCCAGTCCAATGTGGGCATCTCCACATCATGAGAATTGGCACAAATGGGTCTTTCTCTGATTGGTAGGATGTGATGAGTAGTGTGCCACAAGGATCAGTGCGGGAGCTTCAACTTTTTACAGTCTTTATGAACATAAGAACATAAGAAATAGGAGCAGGAGTAGGCCATCTAGCCCCTCGAGCCTGCCCCGCCATTCAATAAGATCATGGCTGATCTGTCGTGGCTCAGTTCCACTTTCCCGCCCTCTCCTCATAACCCTTAATCCCCTCTCTTATCAAAAACCCATCAACCCGCGTCTTAAAAATATTTAGCGAGGCAGCCTCCACCACTTCAACGGGCAGAGAATTCCAGAGATTCACCACCCTTTGAGTGAAGAAGTTCCTCCTTAACTCCGTTCTAAACCACCCCCCCTTTATCTTGAGGCTGTGCCCCCTAGTCCTACTGTCCTTTCTGAGCGGGAAGAGCCTCTCCACCTCTAACCTATCCATCCCATTCATCATCTTATATGTCTCAATGAGATCTCCCCTCATTCTTCTAAACTCTAACAAGTACAAGCCTAGTTTATTCAGCCTCTCCTCATAGCTCAACCCCCTCAACTCCGGTATCAGCCTAGTAAACCTCCTCTGCACTCCCTCCAAGGCCAAAATATCCTTGCGTAAGTGCGGTGACCAAAACTGCACACAGTACTCCAGCTGCGGCCTCACCAATGCCCTATACAGCTGCAGCAAGACCTCCCTACTTTTATATTCAATCCCCCTCGCTATGAAGGCCAGCATCCCATTCGCCTTCCTGACCACCTGCTGCACCTGCAGGCTGGGTTTTTGCGACTCATACACAAGCACCCCGAGGTCCCTCTGCACCGTCGCCTGCTGCAATTTTTCGCCACGTAAGTAATAGTCCTTCCTACCATTATTCCTACCAAAGTGGACCACCTCGCACTTGCCAACATTAAATTCCATTTGCCAGTTCCTGGCCCA
Source organism: Carcharhinus amblyrhynchos (assembly GCF_965287045.1). Taxonomy (NCBI): domain Eukaryota; kingdom Metazoa; phylum Chordata; class Chondrichthyes; order Carcharhiniformes; family Carcharhinidae; genus Carcharhinus; species Carcharhinus amblyrhynchos. The sequence goes on from NC_137334.1 coordinate 57,885,518, forward strand.
TTCACCCAGCCTATCTAGATCCTCCTGCAGACTCTCCACACCCTCCGTGCAATTTGCCGTTCCACCAATCTTGGTGTCATCAGCAAATTTCGACACCATACACTCGGTTCCCTCCTCCAGGTCATCTATATAAATGGTAAATAGCTGAGGCCCCAGCACCGACCCCTGGGGCACTCCACTAGTCACCAACCACCATTCCGAATAGCACCCATTAACCCCCACTCTCTGCCTCCTATTTGACAACCAATCCTCTATCCACACTGACACCCTACCCCCAACTCCATGCCCCCTTACCTTCTGCAATAACCTCTTGTGAGGTACCTTGTCAAACGCCTTCTGAAAATCAAGAAAGACCACATCTACCGGCTCTCCTCTATCCACCGCCCTAGACACATCCTCATAGAACTCCAATAAATTTGTCAGACACGACTTCCCCTTAACGAAACCGAGATGCGTCTGCTCTATCAAGCAATTCCCCTCAAGATGCCTCGCTATTTCCTCCTTGATGACGGATTCTAACATTTTACCTACAACAGACGTTAAACTAACCAGCCTATAATTCCCCGCCTTTTGCCTGGCACCCTTCTTAAACAACGGCGTAACATTAGCCGTTTTCCAATCTTCCTGCACTTCCCCGGAATCCAGCGACGTTTGGAAAATAACCACCAAGGCATCCACTATCACCTCCGCCATTTCTTTCAGAACCCTCGGATGCATTCCATCTGGTCCTGGGGACTTGTCCACAATCAGTCCCTCCAGTCTGTCGAGCACCGCCTCTCTAGTAACAATAACGTCATTGAGACCCTTCAGTCCTACCACCTTTCCATCGCTAACACCCGGCAAATTATTCACGTCCTCCTCCGTGAAGACGGAAACAAAAAAGTTATTCAAGACCTCAGCCATTTCCCCATCCCCTACCACTAGGTCCCCCCTCTCATCCTCTAAGGGTCCAACGTTCACCCTAGCCAGCCTCTTCCTTTTTATATATTTATAAAAACTCTTGCTATCCTTCTTTATATTAAGCGCTAGCCCAGCTTCATAGTTTCTCCTACCCTTCTTTATCAACTTCTTTGTCAATCTTTGTTGACATTTAAACCTCTCCCAATCCTCTTCTCGCCCACTACTCTTAGCTACTCTAAACGCCTCCGCTTTTAATTTAACACTTTCCTTCACCTCCTTCGTTATCCACGGCTTATTACCTCTCCTTCTACGGTCCTTTTTAACCATCGGAATAAATTTCTGCTGAGCACCAAGAAAGATCTCCTTAAAGATCCTCCACTGCTCCTCAGCAGACCTACCTTCCAACGCGCTCCCCCAGTCAACATTCGCCAATTCTTCTCTCATCTTACCGTACTCCCCTCTGTTCAAACAAAGGACGCGTGTCCGGGAATCCACTTTCTCCTCCTCCATCTGCACCAGAAACTCCACTATACAATGATCACTGTCCCCAAGAGGATCCTTCACCACAAGGTCCCTAATTCTACCCGCCTCATTACATAACACCAGAATCTCTTGAATGAACAGACTGAAGGTATGGTTGGGAAATTTGCTGATGACACAGAAATACATTGGAAAGCGAGTTGTGAAGAGACCTAAGATTACAAAGGGATATAGATAAGCTATGTGAGTGGGCAAATAACTGACAAATGGGTGGCACAGTGGTTAGTACTGCTTCCTCACAGCACCAGGGATTCAGGTTTGATTCCCGACTTGGGTCATTGTCTGGGTGGAGACTGCACGTTATCCCCATGTCTGCATGGGTTTACTTCAGGTGCTCCAGTTTACTGCCACAGTTCAAAAGACGTGTTGGCTAGGTGCATTGGCCATGCTAAATTCTCCCTCAGTGTACCCAAACAGGTGCCGGAGTGTGGCGACTAGGGGATTTTCACAGTAACTTCATTGCAGTGTTAATTTGAGCCTACTTGTGACACTAATAAAAAAAGCAAAACAAAAGCAGCAAGAAACATGGGTAATAAATGGGTTGGGGCTGATTTTGGAGATTCAGACCCCAGTGGGGTTTGAAATGGAGGCAAATAGAACACAAAACCACCAGAACTGTGTGGCACGCTGCCTTCCTTTCCCCTTTTCCAGTAACAGCCTTTATGGACAATTCAGGACTGTCCGACCGCCACCTACACCCCCCCCCCCCCACGCTCAACCACTGCCCCCCCCCCCCCCCCCCACCCCACAAATCCCCACCCCTCCACAAGGCACAAAGCCAATTAGGTTTGAAGAATCTTGTTCAAGATAAATTGGAATTTTCCAGTTGGATGCCAGTTTCCCGATATGAAAGGGAACAGATCAACTGGATTGACTTGAACCCAGCAGCAGGCCAGGAGGCAGCCTTTCCAGGCATGCCTACAGGTTCTCCCTGCCTATCTGGTTGGGGGTTCAGCCAAAGGCTGCCCTGCACCTCTCCTTAACATACAATCAAGCATATTGTATGTTACATTTATCTGCTGGTGCATTTTACACCATCTGTTCTCCATGCTGTTCCATTAGTTAAACCATGCTGTTTACCATTTCCCTGATAAGCAATAACAATTGAAGCAGTTATTTTTTTGTAGTCTGTTTCTCAATTTTCCATTAGCCATGATCCTGAACTCACTCCCGCTGGCTTCTATCGCCATACGTTTCTTTTTTCTCCCTTTCCATCTTCCAGCTCTATGCTGGTGGTAAATTACTAACTATGGTTTGACTGGCTGGTGGTGACTGTTGTTTGCCGGCTGGTTGGTCTACTGCAGGCTGATGGGTTGGCAGCCCTTCATTTTAACTGCTAATTTTTTCTAATGATCTTTCTTTATCCTCTTATTCCTTTTTTTGTATCTGCAGTTAACTTTCTATATTCAGCTTGATTCTCTACTGTATTATGAACCTTATAATTAAACCTTATCTCTTCGGGGAACTCTAGGTACCCAAATTAACTCCTCTTGGAAATATGCCCATTGTTTTATTACTGTTTTGTCTATTAATTTTTGACTCCAATTTAGATGGGCCTGATTCCTTTCCAACTCATCTAAGTTAGCCCTCCTCTAGTTAAATATTCCCATGCTAGATTGTTCTTTGTCTTTTGCACAACTATTCTAAACCCTGTGTTACGCTATTCTACTGTTCCCAAATGCTAGCCCAGTGAAATATGCTCCACTTACCCACTTCATTTGACAGAATTAGATCCAGCATTGCTGCCTTCCTTATTGGGCTGGAAACACTGTTTAGAAAGGCTCTCTTGTCGAAACTCTGCTTACCCCGCCCCCTCATACTTTTCTCTTTACATTGTTATTATCGCTGCCCAGATTAGGATAACTGAACTCTTCCATTATCAGCAGTTCTTGCATCGTTCTTTAATTGATCCTTTCTTGTTCTGAACTGTTCTTTACTCCTGTGCTATTTGCCTCTCACAGTCCTCTGTGCAGGCCACTTCTCCTCACCAACGTTTCATCCTGTTGTGCATCCCCATACCAAATTAGTCTAAATCCTTCCCCACTGGTTAACCAAGATATTGAAATACCCACAGCGTAGTTAATTAATTAATATTCCATTGGACCATTGATAAATTACACGTTTTAATAGTATTAAAATGAATAACAGTCACCTTATTAACTGTTCACTGTATCCTTGGTCCCCGTTTTTTAAATGACGCTTCAGTTTATTGTGCATCTCTAAGCAGGAGTAGGAATAGCAGTACAGCATTGATTCATGTTTCTCTGCGTGCACTGATTAATTACCAGAAGACAACTCTAATTTTTCTATTTAATGTCATTATTTGCAAAATCCTGACCTTTCCTTTGATGCTAAACAACTACACTTATTTAGTTCTCAATTACGACTGTCAACAGGACTAAATAAATTAATTTGGCTCCCAAGCACAGTTTCTCTACACCTTTACAATAATGGATAGTGAGACCATGTCAATATCATTTATGGAAAGAGGATCCCAGTAACTATAAACAGCAACATTATGATTCTGTGTCACCTTGACCATTTTTCAGACATTAATACAACTTTCAGGTTGCTTGAAAGCAACAGGTGATGATAGGGTAAGATAGGTTGCCAAGGACTCTCCCTTAGCAACAGTGCACAGTGGATAATTGGCCAGTTTTACAGTGCTCCGAATTGTCCAATCATTGTCGACTTCAGCACCTAATTCTTTGAAGTACAATTTCAATTAGGACAATTCCACAATATATTCATCCACAAGATTACAAATCAAACATAACAAAATCTCACGGCACTGGATTCTTTCTTTATATTGCAGTATGTTAGAAAGAAGGTTCACTCACAGAAACCAACCCAGCTTGTGCTGCTGCACAGTCAACCAGAACATTGATGTTACCTGCGATAGCTTTTTGAGGGAATTAGTAAGGGCAGAATTATATACTGGCTGGATTTTGCAGTGCCGCCATCGTCAATAGACTTTGGAACAGCTTGCTGCATTTTACACTCCCGCCCCTGCTGTGACAAAACATTCTGCCCTACATCTTTCAATTCAAATCCAATTATCATTGGGATTTAGTTCATACATAATTAAGGGCCCCATGCACCCCAGATTATTCTTGTCTACATTCTTCCATCAGAAAAAAGGTACAAAATTCAGAGATCACGCACCAACTGACTCAAGAACAGCATTTTCCTTGCTACCATTAGACATCTGAATGCACCTACCTTATATTAAGCTGATCTTTCTCTACACCCTAGTTATGACTGTAACACTACATTTTGCACCCTCTCTTTTCCTTCTCCCCTATGTTTTCTATGCACGGTATGCTTTGTCTATCTAGTGCACAAGAAATAATACTTTTCACTGTATACTAATACATGAGACAATAATAAATCAAATCAAGTATTTGATTTGAAGCTCCTTAAGAGATATAAGTATTTCTTAGATTTTCTAACTTAGTTGACCATCTGAAGCCATCAAAGTGATAGACTGAAATTTTCTGGTCCTTCCCACCAACGGGATTTTCCGGTTCCACCCCTTCATCCACCAACCCTTCCACCTCCCCCACCCCACTCCGCACCCCCCAGTTACCCACTCCCATGATGCTTTCCCTGGCAATGGAGTCTTTGGGCACACAAAACCTTTTTAGACATCAGCAGTACTGAAAGATCCCACAGGCGGCCAATAGCATGTTGCCTCCTTGTCTCCACTGTTGGAAAATACATTGCGGGGGGGTGTGAGGTGGCAGCAGGAAATTCCACCCATAGATAGCAGAATGCAAACCAAAAGGTAAAGAATTAACATTCAGGGACTTTGTCCACAAATTCCTGTGTGTTTTTGAGCTCATTGGCAGGGCACTTATCTTGCATTGTGCTGATAGTGAGGTGTTGAGATGGTGCTGGGGTGGAGGTTGCCTTTTTCACTGTGTTCCTGAGGTGCAGTAATTTTTGTTAATGAAGTATTAACAGTCAACTCTTCAGAGCCTTGAAGAACAGTTATGGATAATTGTTTTCCTAACACTGAAAAACAACCCTACTTTCAAAAGTTGCCAATAATTTCCCCATAAATAAATAAATAAATAAATTCCCTGTAATGTTCTATGTTCTATGTTCTATAAACATTAAGGCAAACATACTGCATATATTACTAAAAACACACTGAAAGAATTGCAACCATGAAAACATTCACCGCCAACACCCCTTTAAGTTACAAAACCAGCTTTTCCTTTGTCCATGGAAAATGGGCTTTGCAAGCAAAATGTGCAATTTCAGCACAAAGGGTGAGAATTTGCACTAAGGATTCATTTAAATATTTTTGCATTCATTCAGAGCTTAATGAGACAATTCCATGAATTGTGCACAAGTCCTCAAGCAGCTAGATAGAAAACTGAGCGCAGAAAGAATTGGGTACAAAACATGCCGAAGGCTCGCTTGGACAATTTTCTGATCAATTGCACCCCTTCTGTTCCTGCTGAACACAGAACAAGCTACAAATGAATTTAATGTCCTATTTCTATCTTCCCAACAAGTATCCTACATCTCTATAAAATCCATGCATGAAAACAACTTAATCATTTGTAAAATAGATTCTAAATTACTGGTGGAATCACTCCCATATGCCGTGGAAGAACTTATCATAGAGTGCTATTTGTTTCTTTAATGGTCCTGTCCATTAATAATTTAAACTTCAAAATTACTGTTGGGGTATTAGAAATCAATTTAATATGTTTGAATAATATTACTTTGTTCACTATTTCAGTAGAGCAGTGGGTTAATACTTCTGTTAAAAGAACAGGCAGAGAAATGTTATGGAAACACATTCACTTAATATTGTCAGGAGTATTTCCAGGTTTACGCTCATTAATTTACACATTCAAATAAAAAATCAACACTGAAGAAAGCCACATTTAGCAGTACGAGGAACAAAAATTAAGAGGAAACAGATATATTCCTGCATTATACTAAAAGGTTTATTTATTTACTAGTCATAAGTAAGGCTTACATTTAAACTGCGATGAAGTTACTGTGAAATTCCCCTAGTTGCTGCAATCTGGCACCTGCTCAGGTCAATGCACATAATCAGCACATCTTTTAGAATGTGGGAGGAAACCAGAGGAAACCCACACAGACACAGGGAGAACATGCAAACTCCACATGACAGTGACCCAAGCTGGGAATTGAACCCAGGTTCCTGGTGCTGTGAAGTAGTCGTGTTAACCACTGTACTACCATGTACATTTCTATAAAATTGCTAAAAGTCAGGGCTCTGGAGTATTTTCCTTCATTGCTATTCGTGATGGAATTTGCAGATGCAAAATCTTTATGTTTTTGATCACAGCTTAAAAACCTCATATTTTAAAGGAACAAATTCTCACATGTAAAGTATAATCAAATACATTTCGTTCATTTAGTTTCCTATTCACCCATTTGTATTGTGACTATCACCTGGCCAAAATCCTGGCAGAGGCATATGGGTTTCTTCCACTTGGATTTGTGCCTTACAAATTCAATAATTTCCCCCAGCTATCAGCACCTGCTTGCATTGCTGGTCACTTTCATACTTCACATGCGGTTAGATCATCACTGCTGCAGAGCACATTTTTAAAATACAGCTAATCAGTGAGAAAGTCAGAAAGAACAAGCAACAGCATCTTAAGCTAATGAACAGAATCTTGCATGATTAAAAAGGATGATCACTTGCCAGCAAAGTTTGTGTCTAGGCTGCCTGGATTTAGATTACTGAACATATCATACTGAGCTCAAATTATAAAACCATGAAGTGTTGAGGAAAAAGTACCAAGACCTGAAGATGGTCACCAGTATCAAATGCAAAAGGAGTTGCAAATGTTGCAAAATTTACCACTCACTGTAAGTAATTTTTGATTCTGCAATCATGGCTCATAAATCTACCTTTCATGTTGTACTCCCCACCACTGCTGCCAGCGAGAATGGAGAATTTGGCACACAACCAAATCTCCATTCATAGTAATGGAACTAAAGAATCTCAGTCATGGACAAGGGCAGAGAATCCCAGCCATAGACTGGTTAATCTATTTCAAACAGCTTTGCTGCTTTACTTATATCATGGTCCTTCCTTTGACTGCATTAACTAACCTCTACTTTCCCTGACAAATTCAGAAATATCCTCAGACACAGTGTCCTTCGACGCTGACCCATCAATAATTCTCCTGGTGGCACTTCTGTCATCGAATGCAGGGTGGTCCTGTATCCCAGCAGAAATGGAGGCATTTTGGTTTCCAGAGTCGCGCTTTTGAGACCAGCCTTGAAGATCAGGAATACTCACCCAGAGGGTCCATTGATAAAGGCTGGTACAGTGATGCTCTGATGTGTTTTCTTCCATTCAGAGAAGAAAAACTTTGAAACGCGGCACTTGTAAAAGTCATTCCAATATCTGATATGATTACTTTGGGTATCCCATATGATGCAAAATGCTGATGCAGTTTCTCCATTGTAGCATGTGCCATTCATTTCAAATACCTCCATCTAATTCAATTGGGCATCTATCAGGCTTGGAAACATTGTGTCCAAAAATGGTCCTAATAATCTATGTGGATTTGTACCCATGGCCAATGGGCTACTCCCATGAGTGCAAAGGTGCTGTATGGGTAGCTTCTGCTTTAATTGGCAATGATCACAATGCTTCACCAATCTCTCAATGTTGGCATCAATGCCAGGCTGCCAATCATAACTCATGATCAGCATATTCAATTTTGATATACCCAGGTGGGCACTATGTAATTCTGCAAGGAACAACTCCTTTCCTAGTACAGAAATGACTACTGTAGCTTTGCAGTCTGGTTCACTGTAGTTTATAGTCCACCTCAGATGCGAACAGTCTTATCTGGCTTTAATCACAGGTACCATGGGTGCTGCTCATTCTGTAAATTGGATTGGTTGCATGATATCCAGTTCTTCTAGTTTTCTCAACCATGTCTCTACTTTATCTAACAAGGCATAGGGCACAGGCTTGAAAAACCATTGCGTGGCTGCTGGGTCTAATGAATATTTCCTTTCAATCCCTTAATTTTTCCTAGTTTGTCATGGAAGAATCCTGGTACTACTTAATTACTTCCAGCAAACAGTCTTCTTTAATTTGGAAAATCTCCATTCAAATTAGTTTTATTTCTTGAAGCTAGTCATGGCCAATTAGACTTGTCCTTGGCCAGATATAACTATTGGTGGGAATTGGGTAGGTTGCTGCCAGTAGTTCATGAGTGCTACAGTAGTACCCACTCTCTTAATGGCCTCCTCGTATATGTTACCACTTTTGCAGATGTGTTCTTTAAAGTCAAAGGCTGAGTGTCTTCTTGCAGGTATCTGTATGTATGTTCTCCTATTATGAGACCCGTAGGGCCCATGTCTACTTCCATTTTTGATGGTCTGCTGTTAACCAAAAGCACTGCTGTGATGGGACTACTTTGCCTGCTTTTACGTTGTTTAGTTATAGAATCCCTCGGATCCTTTGCCAGGAAATCTCCCACATTATGCACTGGTACTTAGCTACTCACTCTATTACTGGGTAGGTGCTGCTTATGCTTGCAACTGTGTCTCAAATGTTCTTTCATGTGGCACTCTGCTTCTTTGAATCGGCAGACTTTAGGGGAGTGATTAAACCCACATCGATGACACTTTGCTTTGATCCTGGGCTTTTCTTGACACTTTTCCAAAAATTCTGACTTTACCAACTGCTAGAATTGCTTTCTATGTTGAAATGGTGTCTTCAATTTCAGCACCACTGCAGTTTCCTGCCCTGACTGTTGGACTGCACCATTTTGCACTCTCTGAAGTTCCTGGGTGCTTTTTGTAGTGCTCCTCATCACTAGTGCTATCTCCAATACCTTTTAAAGATCTATTTCGGCCTTTGCCAGCAGTTTTCTCGACATGGCCTCATGATCAACTCTACAAACTAAGTGATCCCTCAGCGTATTGTTCAGTGTGGCCCTGAAATCACAGTGCTCTGCAATTTGTCTAAGCTTAGTAATATATGTTCCAGTGGTCTCCCCTGGGGCTTTCCCCATGGAATTGAATTTAAAATGCTGCAGAGTCACTGAGGATTTTGGCTGATGCTGACTTTTTACCAAATTCAGTATTTCTGCAAATGATTTTAAATTGGGCACATTCAGAGATGTGATGCTGTGGATTAGATAATATGCCTGGGTCCCACACATGCTTTATAAGATTAACTTCTTCTTCCTCTCCTCCTCCATTCCATTTGCATTGAAATAATATCCTAACTGCTGAATATATTGTACCTAGTCTTCAACGGAGGCATCAATGGGATCCAGTCAACTGAATAAAGACATCACTGCAGCTCACTTCTACTTCATAAACTGGTCTTGAACTCAACAGGATTCTGCACTCACAATCTTAGGATCACACTTGCGGCTTTTTTTCCTCGTCACCAGTGTAACTTGGCTCCACTAGTTGGGTACAAACAATGAACATTTATTAACACAATACGTCAGAGATGTATGGCTTTGATGCTGGCAGTCTGTCTCATCGATCGAACTGAGGCAAAAGTCCATGCTCTAATCGATTGATTTCCCCACCCCGGTACCTGATTGGACTCCCGGATCATGTGACCCTATTAGACAATTGCCCCAGAAGCGGCCATGCACCATATTGTACTACTTGGGGTTCTGCAGCTAGCAACCCACCAGACTGATATGAATAAGGCCCAGAGCCAAATAAAAAGTGTGTCTAAACCTACCTGTTCCAAAATAGGAATTATTCCTCAAACCTGTTTTATGTCAGCAGTATAGTACCATCCAAATTTAACTCCCAATGTTCTTTCTCCTTCAGAACCACTTGACCCCTTATCACAAAATGTATCAATTGTTCTATGCCCAGCTATTTTTCAAGACATCATTAGATTAACTTAATTCATGTGCAATATGTTATTTTATGTGTACATTGCCTTGATTGTAATGCTAATCTGGAAAAATCATTAATTAATGTTTAAAACATGTTGCATACTATTAGAATATGTGACAATTTGAATTTGTATTTTAATCTCAGAGGAAATGTATTCTAAGGTCTGATTTTTATATCACTAACTGGTTACCTATAAATTTATTTCACAGTTTAAATAATTCCCATTAATGATTCAGTTGCCTGAGGATTTAAGTAGTTAAGTGCTTAATGGTTTTTTGTTGTTGTTCTTCCAATTAATGGACTATCTACACTTCTTTAGAATTGCTTCAGGAGAAATCAAAAGAGTTAATGTGTTTAGGAACAGATATCCAAGGCAACCCATTGCTGGAAACAAGCAGTCATTTTGAGTTAGAAGCAGGAACTCATAATAAGATTTGTTTTACAATTGATGATTTACATTCATGCTTTTAAACTTCCAAAGTTATAGAGAACTCTGGATGAATAATTCCTGATTTTCTGGTGCTACGTGCAACAGTAACCTTATCCTCTGAAAAAATATGGTGATAGGGTTGAAAATCTATAAATAAAACTTGAGAGGATAAGTAAAAAAAAATGCTGCAACACGCTCGGCTCTGCTAGTCATGTGATGGAGTATTGTTTTTGCACTATTGTGTCTTGCATTTAAGGTTAACAATAACAGTTATTAATTGTGCATATTAATGATACAAATTTGACTTTTTCCATGCAACCATTGCCAAATCAGTCTATTGCATTTACCAAAGCGCAGTTCCAAATTAATTCTGGATTGTCCTGATAAAAAAATAAACAATTTACTAAGAGAGTGCAGCATGGCCACAAGCATGATAAATTCTTTAATGATAAAGGAATATAGAAAGATAATACTTGGTACTCCGGAATCACATTTAACCTAATGCAATTCAGAATGACAAAAATGTAGGTATTAATACATAAATAATGTGCACAGTCTGTTTTTATTTTATGCTTGGCAGATCTCCAGGAGCTATATATAGTTTTGTCATGGCAACGTATGACACAGTTTGTGCGGAGACATTGCAAAGCTCAGCAAATTTATAAAATTACTTTCAGACACCACACTTTCAGTTTTTGTGCCAGTATTCCAATATTTCATTTCCTACAGGGAATGGTGTTTATAAATGAATCTTCCCTGTGCTCTATTTCCATTGTGCTCCCTTCTGTTCTACAATTCAATGTAGAGAGAGCTACACTTGGTAATATTGCCACTGCATAAAATGATTATTTTTGTACAATTTGCAGGGTTAAGTCTCTATTCTGGGAATCGCAGTAACGAACCAGATTATGTTACAGAATCAATGATCAATCTGAAAAAAATGCAAATTGTTACTAATATCACTTACAAAGAGGAACTTCAGTAATAAATCACCAGGCATCGTTCTTAACTCAATGTCTATATAATTAAATGAGATGACTCATTTTGCCTTCAACTAGCCAATTACTTGTATTATGATTAAAAATGGTGAGATGTAAAGCAATCTGTAACATAAATATCACTCAAAGCAGCTTATCAAGCAGCAGCACAGTGGCACACAAGGGCAACAGCAAAAATCATCCGGCATTTATCTATCATCTTAATGCAGAAAGAACACTGTAGGATGCTTAAAAAGGGGCACCATACTGCAGAAAAAAGACCTAAGGAGTGATGATGAATTCCCTGGTGAAAGTAAGGAGGATCTTAAAGGAATACTGAGTGATGGAGAGCATTGAGAGAGGACCTTCCATGACAATGAGCCTGGGTAACTGAACGTCAGTGGTGGGATTAGTGGAGTGGGAAGCAGAAATAGTGCCAGCAGAGTAGAGGGTTTGGGGTCCCAGTTTTAGGAGGATGGTGCAAACAAGGGAGAAACAAGGCTATGGAGAGATTTAAAGATCAGGAGATGAATGATAAATTTAAAGTGTTATTATAGGTCACAGAGGACAAGGGTAATGGGAGAGCATGAATTCTAGGGAGATAGGATATAAGGAGTGGACTTTTGGATAAACTGATGTTTAGAGAGGGAAGCATGCCAGTCAGGAATACAATTAAGTGATCAAGTCTGGAGATGACAAAAGCGATGCATGACAATTCGAACAGCAGATGGATTGAGGTAGGGGAGATGGCAGACAATGTAAGCAAGGTGGAGAATGGGAACTAGCCAGGAAAAAGATTGGAATAATCAAGTCTGCAGGTGATAAATGTCTGAATTTGTGCTTCAGTAGAAGATATGCTGAAAGTGGGCTAACAATAGGCATTGAAAATTGAAGAAGGTGATCAATGTGATTGAGAGCTCATAATCAATTAGGACTGCAAGGGTTACTATTCAGTGGTCTCATCCCTCCATTTTACAAAGTGTCCCAAATTCAACCTTCCAGTCACATTTGTCCCCACTGCTCCACTAGCATCCATTCCTTATTTCCCCCATCTGTAGAGCAGGTTAGAATTTCCTTTGCATTAAAGATGTGAAGGAAATGCAAATTGTTTATGTTGTTGTTGAATAGCATGATGAGAAATTGCAACCTTATGGGAAGCTATGAGTTGCCGAAAGAATCTTAAAGACCTCAGAAAATCTTGGTAAGTGCCTTCAGAAAATAAAAGGTCAGTATTGTGTTAGCAATGCTGGTGGTGAGGTGCACCCAAACTTGTTGCATTGCTGTGTTAATAATTATCTTTCAACTTTCATATTGAAGAAGAATTAAACTGCACTGACACCATGGGCAGATTTTACAAGATTGACCCTAAGGCAGGAATTTTACCACCTATACCACCCCAATTCTGGCATTCTCTGATAGCCTCATGAGGGATCTTATGAGCCTCAGGTGGGCGAGGTGGTAAAATTCTGACATAAATGTCCACCCAGCATGAAAATAGGAGAGTTCCTGATCCATTTTTTGGGGGGGCACGTTTTTACACCCAATTTTATGCATTTTGTCACTGAAAAAATGGTGCAGACTGTTTCTAGCTGCTGCAGGCTGTGGGCTGGGCTTAATTCACCAGCCAGACTGTAGAGGGAGATACTGTGCATGTATAGATCTCTGATTCTGCACATGCTCAATAGCTACTGCAGGGGTCTGACAGACAGAGAGCTGTCAGGTCCCTGCTATTGCAGGCAGCCTCAAACAGCTCCCCCCCCGCCCCCACCACCACAATCGCAGGGGCCTGCAGCTGATTGCAAGACCCCCGATGCATGGGTGCCCAGCCTCTGCCACCCACACTGCCCCTCTGCCGCCTAGACCAATTGCCCCCCCTCCCCCGAACTGATCCCATTGCATACTGAGTAATGGGTCCCCCCTGTCCAATTGGGCTGCCCCTTCATGCCCCGCCCCCATAGGTCTCATCTCGTATAGCCCCCACAGACCCTGCTGCCATGTGCCCTACCCTCGTATGCCCCACTCCTATAAGCCCTGCCCCCATTGGCCCTAACCCCTGACACTGCCCAGTTGCCTGCTGAGTATTTCCCAGGTTCCAAGCTGGCATTGCCAGGCTGGCAGTAGCCAAGGAATACCCGTCTTGCCCTCAGTCTCCCCACGGAGCCTCAATGGCCTCCAGCTCCACAGTGAGGCTGACACCATTTTTCCCTGTTTGTCGAGAGCAGGTATTTTTCTCACCTGACAGAACCTCCCCTGATGAGGCCATAAAGGCAAGTGAATGTGGACGATTGAGCACCGGGCTTGCTAAGCAGGTGTAAATTGTAATTAAAATGTATTTAAATAAGTTAATGCAGGTTGGCTGACTGCACCGGGAATCCAGCTCTCCTAAAATCGCAAGAGCAGAGAAATTGGGTGCAAACCTGATTTCCTGGCCCTTGTGTGCTTTTACCGCTTGCTCCATCCATCGATGGGCTAGATGAGCCAATAAAATTCCACCCCATGACTGAAATTGGGTTCAGTAGTGAAGGTGGGATTGGCAGAAAGCCTCAAAAGCCTAAATGGGGCATGCTTATTGCCAGCCACCTCAGATGCAATCTGTATGGGATCCTAGGCTTGCCAGGGTGCTAGCCTGGGCATGCATTTGCTCATAGTGAGAGGAGAGGTCTGATATTGATATCTTTCAGATATTCAACCTGATTTCATGCATTTGGTCTGCACAGGTCTAACATGCTTCTCTACCGATCATGTACTCACCTACCTGGGAAACCCCTCACTAGGACCAGTTAAAGGGACAGGCAAGAAACTTGCAGGTTAGATTCTTTTAACTTACACCTGCTGGGCAGAAGTGTGTGGATGTACTACACTTTTTATTTGGATGTCTAATAGTGAGAAGTTGCATCCACCTGACAGCACAGAGAATTTGGTGACTGAAGCCTACACGTGATATGGTGGGATGTAGTTGCAGTGAGTCTAGATTTGTAACTCAAACCGAAAAATGGAATAGAGGCTGCAGACAGTGAAAGCTCAATGGAGAATAAGGAGAAAGAGTTAGGTTCCCCACGAGGAGGTTCTGTCCAGCACAGATCTGCAAAGCACATTTCTCTTACCTCTACATCTCTCAAAGAAATGCTTGAAGTGACCTAAATCTACAAAAGGGAAATCATGCTTGACAAATACACTGGAATTCCTCAAGGTTGTAACTAGTAGAGCTGATGAGGGAGAGCCAGCGGATGTTGCTTATAAGGACTTTCAAAATGCTTTCAACAAGATTCCACACAAGAGATTAATTTGGAAAATGAAAGAACGTGGGATTGGGGTAGTGTATTGAGATGGATAGAACACTGGTTGGCAGACAGGAAGCAAAGGGTAGGAATAAATAGTTATTTTTCCAAATGGCAGGCAGTGACTGGAAGAGTACCACAGGGATCAGTGCTAAGACCCCAGCTATCCACAATGTATATTTATGAGTTAGATGAGGAAGTAAACATAGTATCTCCAAAGTTGCAGATGACACAACACTGGAGGGCATGTGATCTGTGAGGAGGATGCAGAGATGTTTCAGTGTGATTTGCACGAGTTGAGTGACTGGGCAAATGCATGGCAGCTGCAGTCTAATGTGGATAAGTGTGAGGTTATCCACTTTGGTGGCAAAGACAGGAAGGCAGATTATTATTTGAATGGTTATAGATTGAGAGAGGGGAATGTGTAGCAGGACCTCAGTGTCATTGTGCATCAGTCACTGAAAATCAGCACGCAGGTGCAGTAGGCAGTGGACAAAGCCTGTTGGTCTTCACTGAGAGGGGATTCAAGTCCAGGATCAGGAACTCACTGCAGTTTTACAGGGCCTTGGTGAGGCAAAACCTGGAATATTATGTGCAGTTTTGGTCACCTCATCTGAGGAATAATGCTGTGCTATGGAGGATGTGCAGCAAAGGTTTATCAGGCTGATTCCTGGGATGGCCGGGTGAAAATATGAGGAGAGATTGAGGCAGTTAGGATTACTTTTGTTGGTGTTTAGAAGAATGAGGGGTGATCTCATAGAGGCTTATAAAATTCTGACAGGACAAGTCAAATACGGGGTGGACCAATTAAGTTTGAAATGTGGAGAAATTTCTTCAGCCTGAGAGTAGCGTGCCGGAGGAATTCTGTACCAAAGAAAGCAGTTGAGGCCAAACCAGTATGTTTTCAAGAAGAAGTAAGATATAGCTGTTGGGGCTAAAGGGATCAAGGGAAATGAGGGGAAAGAAGGAACAGATTACTGAGTTGGATGATCAACATGATCATAATCAGAGCAGGCCTAAAGGCCTACTCCTGCTCCTATTTTCCATATTTCTATGTACCTTCACTAATGAGGTTATCACTGAACTATGTCATCTCTTTCAACATGATCTAGAGCCTATACCAGGATGCAGACAGCACTGTCAATGGCCATAATGGTCACCAATGCTTTAAATTTCCAACTGGATCATTCTAGATGAAGATAGGTGATATAGCCCACATTGTTTTTATTCCTTTATGAGATGTAAGCATTGTCAACAAGGCCACATTTATTTCCTATCCTTAATTACTCATGAGCAGTTGGTAATGCTGCACCACCTTCTCGAAACACTGCAGTCCATGTGGTAGAGTTACACCGACTACAGTTACTCCCATGTTCGTGCAAATTGAGGAGTTAGGAATTTTTCAGGAGAATCCTAGCCATAATTTAATTGGTGAGAGATTGCAGGTTTCCGAGATGCAGAGATATCTGGATATCTTACTGCATGAGTGGCAAAAGGTTAGTATGCAGATTCAGCACGTAATTAGTAAAGCTAGTAGAATGTAATTGTTTATTGTGAGAAGAATTGAATATAAAAGTAGGGAGGCTATGCTTCCTGTTTTACGTCTGGAATATTGTGTACATTATTGGTCTCCTTCTTTAAGGAAGGATGTAATCACATGGAAAACACTTCAGAAAGGGAACATGAGACTAATACCTGGAATGGGTGCATTGTCTTATAAGGAAAGTTTGCACCGGCTGGGTATTACCCACTGGAGTTTAGAAGAGTAAGAGGTGACTTGATTGAAACTTAAAAACCTTGAAGGGTCTTGACAGGATGGATGTAGAAAGGATTTTCCCTTTTGTGGGAGAATCTCGAACTGGGGGGGTCACTGTTTAATAACAAAATGGTTGCCTGTTTAAAACAGAGATGAGGGGGATTTTTTTCTCTCAGAGGGTAATGAATCTTTGGAATTCTCATCTACAAAAGGCAGCAAAAGCAGAGTTCTTTGAATATTTTTAAGGCAGAAGTAGATGGATTCTTTATAATCAAAGGGTTGAAAGGTTATCGGGAGTAGGAAGTATGTTGGGTTGTAGTTACAATTAGATCAGCCATAATGTTATTGAATAGTGGAGCAGACTCATACAGTCGAGTGGCCCAATAACATGTACCCCTCATCTGCTCTCACGTCATTTGAGTGTTAAATAGTGGATTGCCTCTTTTCAAGCTTTTTCTCCTAGGGAGAGAATTATGGAGACTCTAGTAGGCTAAGCTTCTTTTCCTGCAAGTTTTTTTCATTCATTTACAGAACATAGAGTGTCCCTTGGCTTTGAGAGGTATTCTATAGATGTGGGTATTTCGAGTATTTATTACAGGTCTCTGGATTACTGATCCAGTAACCTAGCCATTATACTACCATACCCCTGCTTCACTACACTTCCATCACAACTTATATGAAGGGAACTTATATGATAGAATACCCCCAACTTGTCTGGGTGCGTGTAGCTCCAACAACACTCAAGACCATTCAGGACCAAGCAGCCCACTTGATTGACACCACATCCAAAACATCCACTCCCTCCGTCACCGATGCTCAGTAGCAGCAGTATATACTATCTACAAGATGCACTGCAGAAATTCTTCAAAGATCCTTAGACAGCACCTACTAAGGAGCTGCTCCTAATTCGTTATGTCTGTATGCTCCTAAATCCTGGAATGAGCTCACAATATTTTGCTTCAGAATCAAGCATAAGGTCAATTGCTTGTGCCAAACTTTGCAGTTGCCAAAAGCACATTTCTAACCATGTGATTTTTTTTTAAGCGACACACCTTGGGTGCGAGAATTGTGAGTGGTTGCAGCACTTAAAGGACTGCAAAACTATTTAAAGGGTTATGCACTGTTTGCTGATCAGCAAGCCCTACCACAGAAAAGAATATTGGGATGAATAAAAAATGTTGCACAACACCTTTTTTAAATTTAATCGTGAGACACTGGCATCATTCGCTGGCCAGCATTTGTTGCCCATCCCTAGTTACCCTTGAGAAGGTGGTGGTGAGCTGCCTTCTGGAAATACAGCAGTCCACGTGCTGTGGGTTGATCCACAGTGCCATTAGGGAGGGAATTCCAGGATTTTGACCCAGCTACTGTGAAGGAAAGGCAATGTATTTCCAAGTCAGGATGATGAGTAGCTTTGAGGGGAGCTTGCAAGTGGTGGTGTTCCCATGTATTGGTTTGCCTTGTCCTTCTAAGTGGAAGTCATCATGGGTTTGGAAGGTGCTGTTTAAGGACCTTTCATGAATTCTGCAGTTCACCTTGTAGATAGTATATGCTGCTGCTACTGAGCATCGGTGATGGAGGGAGTGGATGTTTTGGATGTGGTGTCAATCAAGTGGGCTGCTTGGTCCTGACTGGTGTCAAGCTTCTTGAGTGTTGTGGGAGCTGCACCCACCCAGGCAAGTTGGGAGTATCCTATCCTATAAGTTCCCTTCATATAAGTTGTGTTGGAAGTGTAGTGAAGCAGGAGTATGGTAGTATAATGGCTAGGTTACTGGATCAGTAATCCAGAGTCCTGTAATAAATACTTGAAATACCTGCATCTATAGAATACCTTTCAAAACCAAGGGACACCCCATGTTCTGTAAATGAATGAAAAGAATTGCGGGAAGAGAAGCTTAGCCTCCTTGAGTCTCTGTAATTATCTCCATAGGAGAAAGAGCTTGAAAAGAGACAGTTCACTATTTAACACCCAAATGGTGAGAGAGCAGATGACTGGTATAAGCTATAGCCCTTGAAATAAGCTGACACAAGGAAAGGCACCCTTCTTATTACCAATCAAATGGACAAAGTGTGCTTACCACAGAAGTTTCCTTTTAATCTTATGCCATGACTGAGTTTGCTTACTAAGGCCTCAGAAATCTAGAGTATAACAGGAAACAGGATATACGCAATGGAAGAGGCCATTCAGCCCAATCAGTTCATGCTGGTGTTTAGTTTAATTTATTTAGTATTGTCACAAGTAGGCTTACATTAACATTGCAATGAAGTTACTGTGAAAGTCCCCGAGTCACCACACTCCGGCACCTGCTTGGGTACACTGAAGGAGAATGTAGCATTGCCAAGGCACCTAACCAGCAGGACTGTGGGAGGAAAGCAGAGTACCTGGAGGAAACCCACGCAGACATGGGGAGAACAAACAGACAGCGACCCAAGCCGGGAAGCGAACCTGGGTCCCTGGCGCTGTGAGGGAACAATGCTAACAATTGTGCCGTTTATGCTCAACTTGAGCCTGTTCCCATCTTTTGACATCTAAATCCATCGTTGTAATCCTCTACTCCATTCTCCCTCACCTGCTTGTTTAAATTCCCCTTAAACCTATACTTGGGACTATTACCACATTTCTATTTGGAAAGAACCATTTTCCTCCACGGTGGTGCAGATCTTTCATTTTATTTCCTGTGTCTTCTGTCTTTGCAGAAATAAGACAACCAACCATTTGTTTCTGCTGCCGGATATTCCCTGGAAACTCCTCCAATTTAGTCATGTTGCTGCATTTGTTCCAGTTCTTCTTCTTGTAAATCAAATTTTCAGCTAGCTTTCCACTTGATTTGTGCTTGTTTATTCAGACACAACATGGAGGCAGGAATGTGAAGAACTTGGGTTACTCCCAGTACACTCTTCAAACTTCCAGTTTCTTAACGCTACATTTTTGTTGCAGGACAGGGGGTATGGTGTCACAGTGGCTTGCACTGCTGCTTCACAGTACCAGGAGCTTGGGTTCGATTCCCAGCTCGGGTGACTGTACGGAGTTTGGGGAGACATTCTCCCCAAGTTTGCGTGGATTTCCTCCGGGTGCCCCGGTTTCCTCCCACACACGAAAGATGTGCAGGTTAGGTTAGGTAGCTTGGCCAATTTAAATTTCCCCTTAGTGTCCAAACTTGGGTAGACCAAGGTGATTAGTGGGGTAAATGTTTGGGGTTATAGGGATGCAGTGGGCCTGGAATAAATTGCTTTGTCAGAGAGTTGGTGCAGACTCAATGGGCTGATTGGCCTTCTGCACTGTAGTGTTTTTAAGGTTGTGTCATTTGAAAAAATAAAGTTGCTTTGCGAGCAGGTCTTGCTGGATATCTTGGAGCACAGAACAGAACTAGGGGGGTGAGCTATAGTGTTACCTGATGCTTAAACTAATGTCCTTCCTTTTTTTAGTTATTATTTCTTAATCATTCAATCGCAAGCCTGCACTCCATCATATTACCATCACACCTAACATCAGCATATAAAAAAAAATTGGCCCAGTGACAAATCCTTCGCACAGTGGAAAGGTCTCCTGGGAACACTCTCACTGCTGATAGAAAAGTCTTGAGCTCCAATCTCCAAGAAGGCTGTCTTGCTTGACTTCGACATGTTGGGGAATTGGATGAGGAAAGCCGTTTTGCAAGCTTCACTGATTTCATTATTAGCACAGATCAACGGACATGCTGAGGCAGTGCCCAGCACCAAGGGAATGGTTTGAGCAGGGACAGGCTGCTGTTTCTCAATGTAAAACTACCTTCAGATCATCCAATCTGGATTATAGTTCTTCCTACAAGCATCAGGACATTGAAAATTTTAACCAAGAATACTGAGTACTGGCGTTTCTACAGATTCACTGCTGCTTCTACAGATTTTATCATAGCTCTTTCATTTCAAGGCTGAGGAATGTCTTTCTCAACTCAGCATTGCCATTTCAGCAAAGTGTCTAAAGTCTAACAATAACAACAATGGAGCTTGAATTTCTATACATGATTCTTACACTGAAAATATTTATATTGATGAGGAGGAATGATAAACAAGTAGGTTAGAAAAAAGACAAACTGACAGGGCATGATCCTACTGCCCATTCACACTACGCTCCCATTGCAACAAGGTCACCAGCCAAATCTCCATTCACTGTGGTAGGATGGGAAAATCCCGAAAGCATGAACAGTGATAAGATTCCGGCCATAGAGTTTGTGGGATGGGAGGTTATGCCACAGTCAAGGAGATATCAGAAGGTAGGAAATAGATGCCAAAGTGGGGAGAATTAGACCTCGACAGGACCATATAATTGAATGGTGGAATAGAGAAAGCTGGATTAAACTGGTGTCAGAAAAACAAAAGATGCACATAGGAAAGTCAAATTGGTCAAGTGGGGGAAACCCATAGAAGAACTTGAAGACAAAGATTTATTTTCTTTATTTATTAGTGTCACATGTAGACTTAAATTAACGCTGCAATTAAGTTCCTGTGAAAAATCGCTTAGTCGCCACACTCTGGCACCAGTTCAGGTACACTGAGGGGGTATTTGGCATGGGCAATGCATCTAACCAGCACATCTTTTGGACTGTGGGAGGAAACCAGAGCACCCGGAGGAAACCCATGCAGATACGGGGAGAACTCTGTGCAGACAGTGACCCAAGCCAGGAATCGAACCCAAGTCCCTAGTGCTATGAGGCAGCAGTGCTAACCAGTGTGCCATCATGCCACCCCGGGGACAAAGACTGGGAGGAATTTTGAATTTGGGTTATTGGATAACATGACTGCTTTTGACTTAGCTGCCTGTTTTACACAATTATTGGTCAATGGAAGTGAAAATTGGAAGAAAGGTTAAAAAAAAACCTGCCTCTTCACTATTGCCATTTCACACTGACATCTCCGGAACTTTGGGCTTTCATTCATAATTTTTCTCTTTCCTGATTTCATGTATCTGGTTTTCTTCTCCAATCTATGAAATGTCTCTGTTTCAATCACTGTATCCTCCACACGGAAACATTAAAACATGATCAATTTAACTTGGCAGAAAGAACGCTGTGGCAGTCAAAGATTTCCAATCATTATTTTCAACCTTTCTCCAGGCGTTCTTGGATCCAATATTACTGGCCTGTTATTGGTGCTTCTGTTGAGATTGAAACATTCTGATCCTCCTTCGAGAGCTGGGATGTTGTTAAGACTGAGTTGACCTTACCATCTTGCCCAAGGGCTTTTGTGGTTGGTTCCCTCATAGCTTCACAAAGATCACTTGTCCACAGCAAACCCAGCCAGAATTTCAATGCTCGTGTGACAACAGATTGAACCTTTGACTTCACTACTGAGACATAATTACTGCAGTTTAGTGTCCTTTGCAGTTGGCCCCAAGAATCTTTGCTGTTATTTCGACGAGTTAAATGCTAGGCCACTTGAGAAGTGAGATTTTGTTTTTAACCAGTAAGTTGCATTTCTGGCACTAACCTCAACAGTAAAGGTTTCCACACTACTATTCAGAAGAAAAAAAGTGTAAGATACGATTTAAAATCATGGCCCTATAATTTGACAATCATTATCTTCCTTTTCAAAGACAAAAATGACACTGTGAAGAATTTCCCAAGGATCTTGGGCAGTGTATATAGCACCATCTAGTGGTCATTTTTTCCTTGAACACCGATGAACTGCTGCTTCATATTTGTTCTATTCTCTTCACCAGTGCTGCAATGTACAACTTATTTAATTATAAAATGTTATTGCCAATCCAGTATGTGATTATAGCATATTCTGACTTTTGAGTTCCAGCAGAGCACCAGCCTCACTTCTATTTTCATCACAGCGACATACGGTGATAAACCTCCATCATGTTAATGTAGTTTAACTTTGTGTGACGTCTGTTGTCCTTCTGAGGCTTTCCTTTCACTCAAGAATCTCCATTCAGTTACATCAGCAGTTAATGGCACTGAGTGGAAAATATTAGAGATCCAAAGAATGTAGTCCAAATTTATCAAGTCTCTCATCTATGTTCAACTATGATCAAACATATTAAATAAGAACACAAAGGGGGCAATCTTACCATCTCGCCCTGTTGGTCAAAGGGTGGAATGAGCCGATAATATCGCGAGAGAATGGGAAAATTGGGTTCAAGCTCGATTTCTCACCTCTCGTGATCTTCCCAGCCCTGGATATCCAGTGAGATCAATCCCTCACCCAAAATGGGGTGATTATAATATTTAAATTTAAATTCATCACTTGCCTTGGTGATGAAGGCCCTCACTGGCGAGGATCATGTATGGTCCCTATCAATCAGGACCTGTCGGACTGGAGGTCATTGCGGCTCTCCTGGGAGGTCAGGGGTGGGGTGGTGCCCCTTGGGTGGTGCCAGCTTAGCATGCCTGCCTGGCACTACCAGCCTGACATCCTGGCACTGTCAACAATCACACTGGTAGGGTGTGTAGGGAAGGGGTGGGGTCTGAAGAGGGCAGGGCTTAAGGGGAGGCAGGGAGGGGCACTGAACACTCTACAATAAGGAATGTGGGGGAAGACTCTGTGCACCCTGCATCTGGTGATCTTCAACAGAAAATAGCAATGAACTAGGATTGGATGAGGAAAAGAGTGAAGCGGGTAGGACAAGGAAGAGACAAGCATGGAGTAGAGGAGGTGGAGAAAATGAAGATATGGAGAAGGAAAGGTGAGCTGGAGCACTGGGCAGGATTCTATGTCCTCCCCATCGTGTCTTTCTTGTGGCAGGAGATAGTGTGCCTTTGACTGGCGATGGGATTTTCTGGTCCCACCAAGTGATCAACCTTTTATGCGGGCGGAGGGGGGATCAGGTTGCTCGTGCAGGAGGGGAACAAACTGCTGCAGAGTCGATGGCGAGGGTGGGAAGCAGTGACAGCTCTCTCTATTCTGTGCTGTTGCACAAGAGCGGAGGGAACTGTGCGTGCATGACGGCGTCCTCTGCTAAAATGTGCAGCTTTCGGATGAGTTTAGGCCCTGCCCCTCCCCCTGCTGGCAGAAACAAATCTTGCTTAATTTTTTCCTCAGAGTGTGGCAAGATTGGATTTTTTGGCATGATTCTCTCTTGTTTTCATGCTCGTTCAGCACTTAGAATCTTTTTGTTAAGATTGCCTCCAAAAAGTAGGAATTGGAGTAGGCCATATGGCCTGTCAAGCCTACTCTGCTATATCGTCAGAACAGGCAAATCTGACCTTTGCCTCAACCCCAAAACAATTGACTCCCCTTAACATTAATAATCTGTCTCTGCCTTGAATATATTCAAAGACACAAGCTCTTCCTTTCCTTTGGGTAGAGAGTTTTAAAGATATTTAACATTCTGAGAAGAGAAACTCCTCCACGGCTCCATCTTAAATAGGAAACCCCTTATTCTGAAACAATGGACAGAATTTTACCATTTTCTTGCAGTGTGCGGCAGAAGGTGGGAAAGAAGGTACTGAAGCTATCTGCCCAAATGGCCGCTTTCTCCATTGTATCTTTAGGGGGATAGAATAAAAAATTGGAAAGGAGCCCACCAGGCCAGCAACATAGCATTTTTAAAGGCCACACCAATGCACTAATGCTCAAATGGAAAACCCACCAAACCCCTGCATGATGTTATCCCCCTGCCCCCTGCCCCACCACGCACCTTTCCCCACCCCTGGCCCAAGCACTGTTCCCTGGCACAGTTCCTTGGCACTGCCAGCTGGTGCATGCTTTGAGAGACCAACTCATGTCAACATGAATGGATAATTTAATGGGGTGGAATTACCAGGCACAGAAGTCTGGCACAGTGGGGTGGGAGGGGAATGTGGGATAAGCAATCATGATGAGATGTTTCACTGATATAAAACACAATTTGGGCCTTCTGCGAGATTTTCCACTCCCTGGAATGAATGGATGTGGAAAATCCTGGCCATGCCCCCTAGTTGTTAAATGGGTGACTGCTTTGTTCTTCTACTCTATTGAATTGTTTACCATTGTTATTGATTGCCATTTTTCCAAAATTAATCCTTTTACCTTTTTATCTTATTTGCTCATCCCTCCTTTCCCTCTACTGTCCTGATCGAGAGTTTCTGTGCTTCTTGGCTGGAATTTTCTGGCTGTTTGTGCTAGCAGTACCTTCTGGTCCCGCTGACTGCGCACCTTCACTATAGTTTCCTAGCAGCATGGGATGGAATCAGTGGGAAATCCTATTAACATCAGTGGGACCAGAAAATCCCATCGCTAGTCAAAGACACATCATCTCCTGCCACAAGAAAGACACTGTGGGGAGGACAGAGAATCCTGCTCAATGCTCCAGCTCACCTTTCCTTCTCCATATCTTCATTTTCTCCACCTCTTCTTCACCTCCTCTACTCCATGCCCGTCTCTTCCTTGTCCTACCTGCTTCATTCTTTTCCTCATCCAATCCTAGTTCACTCCTATTTTCTGCATTTGTTCTCCTTCCTATGTTTTATTCTCAATGTCTTATCTTTCACCTCTCTCTATTTCTTTTACTTCAGTCTGTGCTGTAAACTTTTTCCTCCTGTTCCTTCACATCTTCTTACCTCTCCATTTTTTCTTCTCTTTCCTTTCTTTCACTTTTACTTTCCCCTTTACTTTTGCCTACCTTTTTCCTATTCTCCTCTTTTTCTGCCTTGAGTAGTTCACAGCTTGTTCCTTCATTCTCTGCTCTGTCACTTCTCTTTACGTAAGTCTGTCAATTCTTTCCTCATTTTCTTCACTATGACAAATAAAAAGTCAAGAAAGAAAAATAATGGATAAGTGACTTGAAATATGGATAAGTGACTTGAAATATGGATTTGCCTTGATCTAATGGAATGGTTAAACAGGTTTAAGACTCTGAATACCCTATTCCAGTGTATCCTGAGTTATAACTTCTCTGCCGCTATAATTTTGTTTTCCTTATCCTTTATTATCCAATATTTTTCTTAACTGTTCCATCTTCCCTTTTCTTTATCATGTCCATCGTCTTTCCCTCCCTTTCTTTAACTTCCTGTTTCATTTTATCTTCCTTGTCTTTGTCCCAGTGCCTCTTCTTCAGTTATTTTTATGTTTCTTTTGTGTGACTTCATTTCATTTTCTTATTTCTTCCCTTCTTACTTTTCTATTTTAACCTTGTTTCCTATTCCTTCCCATTTATTTCTGCAACAGTTCTCCAGCTTTGCTTGCTGCAGTGTCTGCACAATCTCATGGGAATCTCTGCAAGGGGTTGGGGTGCAGGAGTGGGGTGCAGCGGTGGGATGGCATATTAAAATATCATTGGGAAGTTTAGAGTTACAGACCACAAAAGCAGCAGGGAGAGATTGGAATAAACCAGGCCAGGGTTTTCTCGTTCAGGGATCCTTCAGAGAATTGTAACCATGGGATTTAAATTAAGAGGCAGACAAATAAACTCCAGCAGACAGACTCCTGGGCATGTTACGGCAGAAAGGGGAATGCTTGTGCTGTGACTTCTGTGAGCTCTAATGCTGAAGGCAGTCACCGTGGCTCCTGAGAATTTTACTCCAGGGGAAAGACAGATTTAATACAAGCTTTGCTAGCTTGTTTACTAGTGAAGAATGTGTGGGCCATTGGGCAGATTACCTTGCATTGCAATTGTTAACAGCTCCAGTAAGATGTAGTCTTAAGAATTTTTTTAACCAAATTTATTGATGGGTTGGAGATGCTTTGACGTGTTGCTATTATTTTTAGAAACATACAGTACAGTGGATGAGGAACTATAATGTTTTCTGTGCCTCATAAAATGTGCTTTTATTGAAATACTGGAGTAGAATATTTTGAACAGAAAGTAGAGAAAATAAGAGCAGGAATAGACCATTCAGCCTTTTGAGCTTGTTCCGCCATTCATTATGATCATAGCTGATTATCCAGTTCAGTAACCTGTTTCCATCTTCCACCATATCTTTTGATCCTATTTGCTCCAAGAGTTATATCTAACCTCTTCTTGAAGACATACAATGTTTTGGCCACAACTTTTTTCTGTGATAATGAATTCCACAGGCTCACCACCCAGTGGGTGAACAAATTTTTCCTCATCTCAGTCAGAATGTTATACCCCATATCCTCCCCTGGTTCTGGACTCCCCCACCCTCAGGAACATCCTTCCTGCATCTCTCCTGTCAAGTCCTGTTAGAATGTTATATGTATAAATGTGGGAGCTTCATCAGCATTTGGACTGCAGGGCCTGTGGAGAAAGCCCATTAGGGCAATGAATGTGCATTTAGTGGCATTGCCCACATCCTGGGAATGAATTTTAAATATTTTACAAAATTGAACAGTGAATGCGAAAAATAACGATTAGATAAAGGGAAAAAATACAAGGTGCTGAGTTTTTGCATTTAGGACAGAAATCAGGAGGGGGGCTGATTCCAGTTTATCTTCCCACCATTGTTGCCAGGGGATGGGGCTGTCACAAGGTCAGGGTCTCGATGACCTCAGAGAAAAGGTCTGCTTTCCTGAGAAGAGGGGCATTGTTGGTGAATGGGAATCAAGGTGGGATTTCTGAGAAACATACCATATTCTAGCCTGACTTAATGACCATTGTTGTGACTACTGGTTGGTGAGTGGTCTTTAGAAGCTGAGAGGATCTTCATCATCAAAGTGGCCAGGGTAAATGGTGAGCTGAGAATCAAGTTGGTTAGTAACATTTCATTGATGCTCAGTAGTTTCTTTATCCAAACTTGCACTACTTTTCATTAAATTGGACAGTTTCATTCGTGTCACTTGTATTCCGGCCAGACTATCCACAGAGTGCTAAAAGCTTCCTGAAGATCTTCGGGTGTCAGAAGGTGAGCTCTTAATGAGACACCCACACTTAATAAGGTGGGTGACTTCAGTTTTCTGCCTCCACACCATGTAACCACCACCCCCCCACCCCC
The DNA here is from genome assembly GCF_965287045.1 of Carcharhinus amblyrhynchos. NCBI lineage: Eukaryota > Metazoa > Chordata > Chondrichthyes > Carcharhiniformes > Carcharhinidae > Carcharhinus > Carcharhinus amblyrhynchos. The sequence continues at coordinate 57,913,150 of NC_137334.1, forward strand.
CGCGCCCCCACCCATATCCCCACCACACTTCTCCCATCCTCAGAAAAGTCAGCCAAGCTTTTCCATCCTGCTTCCATTAACCTGAAAATCTGGCCCCGTAGATGTTACCAATAACTGAACAGCAAAAGTAATGTTTGGCACTCAGCAGCATTGACAGGACTACCTGACAGTCATTTTATCATAAAGACATTACATAGTTTACTTGAAGCCAACTGAAAAAACAAAATTGATCAGAGATTGGTTAAATGCATTCCCACATTCGAATCGTCTAATTGCAAATGCTACTGCAGTGCACAAATTCTCTAAGATGATTCCAAGAAGAATTTATTGTATTTCACCTTATTTAATATAATTCTGTAGGACTCTTAAAAATCTCATGGAGTTTTTAGCAAAGCAGTTCTGTAAGTCCGACGCAAAATGGCTTTTCCAATTTTCCCAATTAATCCTATGAAGTGGATGGTATTAAATTGCACTAGTTCAATCAATGCTCCATATCTTCAGTTATTATCAACAACTGGACGAGATTAGTTTTAGGAATGTTCACTATTTTAGTACGTGACTTACCTTAAAACCAGTATCCAGAGATTACTATCTAAAATTTCCATTAAGCCTGGTAGTAGATGTGGGAATCACAATTCGTGATTACCCCATATCCAACTAAGGGGGTAACAGCACACAAACTTCATGCTGCCTGCTCATCACCATGATTTGGACATGCAACCCAGCATGAAATGTACTGTTGACTTGTTGATGGTTAGCATGGATTATAACTAGCCATGCATCACTTAAAGGCAACCCACCCCTTTTAAAGGGAAGTGCATTCATTCTGCACCAGCTTGTGGAACATGCCATGAATTACACTGAGGGAAGAGAAGGGATTACCAATGAAGGAACAACCAGAGAAATTGTTACCCCAGGTTCCCTGATGTGACATTGAAGGCCTTATTCTAGGAGATCAAAAGAAGATGAGGAATTTCTTAGGTCCCCAGGAGGCTCTCAAAGTATAGCCTGCAAAATGAATGGGTAGTCAGGAAGGTGACTTACAGGAATCTGACCCAGAGATTTTGGTTGCAATTCCACAAAAATTTTCAATGACCTCAAATGAGTAATCAAGTTTAATGAGTGCAATTTGCAATGCCATCCAATTGCTGGCTCAACATTGTGCCTCAATACTGCTGGAATGACTGACTGATACAGGATGAAAGCATCGTGGCTTCTGTCAGAATAACGGACATTGACATGATTCACTGCGGTTGGTCACACCACAGACTAAAGCAATGATATTCTTCCTGATTGTGATGCATCTCCATATGAAAATATAGCATTTACAGAGCCACATGAGTAATTAATTGATGGCTCCCTGCTGCACTGAGAACCATAAAGACCTAACAAAGCCATGTGCTAACTCCTTCTGCTTCCCTCTTATTAGGAACATGACCACGAAGTCTTCTCTCCTCGCACACAGGCCTTTGTTAACTCCATGATGCACCAATTAATGACAAATTGGCCATGTAGCTGCCTGCTGCCTAGAAGGATCTACTTGTGTAGAAATTGAAGGCCACAGTGATTTAATGACATCATTATCCTGCTATGCAATTGCAGTTTCTGGTGAAAGCATTCAGTAACCACCTTCTTAATAAACTGTTGCTACCTACGTTTGACTGGCATGGAAACAGAAGAAGGGCTGCCTAAAGACATTTTGTGGATAGGATCTTCTATTGAGAGCCCTTCTTTTCCTCCCTCAATGCACAGCTTACCCTCTTTTTTGTCTGAACTCCATAGGGAAGTCCTCTGAATTCTTTTTCAAAACCCAGCATCATTCTCTGCTGACAGCAACACCTTTTCAGAACTCCTCCAGCAACACTCAACACCATCACTCTGCAGCAGTCAACTTCTGTCCTTTGAAACCTCTCTCCTATGCACCTGTTACCCTGGATTTCAAATTAACCCCATTTACTCCAGTGACTGTTGGGGGGAAAAATTACTAAGTGCAAAATTAAGCTCTGTAACGCTGGTGATGGCAGGTGTTGTGATACGATGTACATCTATCTTTAAGAAGGCATATCTTAAACTGATGTCAATCACTGCCACCAAGAAAGGTTGTGAAAGGATCTCCCCTGACTGTACTCAGAATACAGCAATATGTGGCTACACGGTCTCTCGGTTTACACGATGAATATAGTTTTATCTTCTGACATTTTTTTTACCAATTCCTATAGTATGATTGGCATGTCAGTGTTGAATAGAAGATTTATCAAATGACAGTGTAGTTTTTGAAGGTTTGATTGAGATGCATAATCATCTTCAAACCTTTCACTTGCATCAGAAGAACTGATGTGGAAGTGAGACAACAGTTAAGTTCTAACTCACGCTGCGTAAGTTATTGTGCAGAAGTGGAGGGATCCTACATACGTAGTTTCATTCTGGGATATCATACCTCGCTCCAGCCAGTCAGCACCAGGTTCTAGTAATATTGTTCAAATTTTGGGGAGCTTAATTAGAATAAGTCTACCTGCTGCAAAGTTAAATAATTAATGAATCAATACTGGAGGATCTGGCTCCAATCAGAACTCCAAAGAGTGAGGAATTTGTTGCTGCTGCTTCGTATCCCCTCAGTGAGAAGTCTCACAGCACCAGGTCAAAGTCCAACAGGTTTATTTGGAATCAAAGCTTTCAGAGTGCTGCTCCCAGGATGGAGACATCTCCACCTCATACTATCCCTTCAGGAGGTGGATGGGGTGGAACACTGGGACATGGGGGGAGTGCTTAAACTTTGGGAACTGGCCTGGGAAGAATAGTCCACTCAGTAATAGCTCCCAAAAACTCCTAATAGCCAGAGAAAGCTACAATTATTACTTTTTTGCTCTTTAAGATTTCCCTTTGGACCCTTCCATTTTCATGCCAAAAATCTATATTTTGTGAACAGAGCTTCAGTGAGCACAGGAAAGCAGAAACAGTCCAACAGTACCAACTATGACAAGACAGTTCACAAGCTGTTCAACAGAGGTACAGCAAATCAGAAAGCCGCAGAAAAACCATTTGGGCCACCAAATGCATGAATATTTATTCCCCTTCCAGATGATTTTAATAATCCAGCAAAAAGGATGACTACAACATTTCTAACACTCCATTAATAGGCAATGGAACTCCTGTCTGAGGTTATTTTATTCCGATAATGTGTAAGGCTAGGTTTTCTTGGCCTCAATATTTCTAAACCAGACAAACAACCGGCAATATTTCCAAACAAACTGCAATATTTCCAAACCAGACAAACAACCATAAGCAATGAAGATCTCTACAGATTGGACACATCAGGACTGTCAGGTGATGACCTTAAAAATCCAGATAAAATATGGTCAACAATCAAAGTTCAATTATGAGTAAAGCTCAACTTCCATATGCACAGTGCTGAATCCATGCCTTTTTGGCAAGTATCAATAGAGACCAGGCTGGCCAGTGCACCGAGCATCTGTGTATGCATTTCCATCAGTGATCTCCCATATGCCACTTCATCAAAGTTCACACTGGAATTCTAACTGAAGGTCTAATCTGAGACCTCACCCTTCAGGAGCTGCTGCACTTGGTATGCTTTTCCCTGGCCCTGCTGCAGTTCCCTCATGCTCAGTGATTTACCAGTGTGAGAGATTGGTGGTGCAGTGATCATGACGCATCATTGGAAACTGCATTCACTGACCTTAATTACTGAATAGTATAAAGGTGTTCGGCATAGCCAGAGTTAATGTGTGACTGGGTGAAAAATATACCCACATTGTGATATAGTGAGACACTTGATGATAGACTGCATGTAGAGAGAGTTTGAGAGGAATTGGCATAATGATAGCACTTAGAGTCATAGAGGTTTACACCATGGAATCATGTCCTTCGGTTCAACTTATCCATGCCGCCCCTTTTTTAAGCAACTCAGTTAGTTCCAATTGCCTGTGTTTGGCCCATATCCCTCTATCCCCATCCTACCCATCTAATTGTCTAAATGCTTTTTAAAAGACAAACTGTACCTGCCTGTACTATTTATTATCTCTGGCAGCTTGTTCCAGACACTCACCAACCCCTGTATAAAAAAATTGCTCCTCTGGACCCTTTTGTATCTGTCCCCTCTCACCCCTTTCAAACTGTGCCTTCTAGTTTTAGACTCCCCTACATTTGGGAAAAGATACTGACTATCTCACTGATCCAGGCCTCTCATTATTTATAGACCTCTGTAAGATCACCCCAAGCCTCCCATGCTCCAGAGAAAAAAGTCCCCGTCTATCCAGACTCTATAGAGGCTGGATAGACTGGGACTTAAATAGAACAATAATTTGGAGGTATCTATAAAGTTGTGTGTTAACAATAAATAGTTTATCAATTGCATGAGCCTCCAGACCTCTTAGTGAGATGCCAAACAATCTTACAACATGATGGCAGCTGATGAATGGACCCAGAACCCCAGAGAAGCTGGGAAAGGACCCAAAATCTGAAAACCTGGAGGAACGGTATCCTGACCTGACTGAAATGTACCTGAACTGAAAATAGAGCTGGAGCTTACCTTAAAAGAAGCTCCACTAAAGATGTGAAAGTTGGAAGGGTAGAAGAAAAAATCCATGGTGCAGCTAAAAGGACTTCACTGGAGCTCGTGGAGATCTATTGTGAGTCCCCATCGATTGGAGAGTCAAAGGATCTAATCAGATCGCAAGGGTGAACAAAAAAATAAATCCAGTACAAAGGCTAAGCTAGTCTTTTGCAGAATTCAGGGCATTGCCCAGGCAATGCAACATGTTTCTTTAATGAACATGGCCAGCCAACCTGGGTCCAGACTTGGCACCAGACCGTGTAGCAGCAGAGCACCTTTCAAAATAAAAGCCGTTGTGCAACTTCAGAGCCAGGAGTCACCTTTTAATTGGCTTATAATTCCCCAAAGCTTTTTATTTGAAGATTCGCAACAAAAAAATCAATCCCTCTGCAATCAGGCCCATGATCGCCACAAGAACACATCAAAACCCAACAAGAGTGGGATAAAACAGACACAACATTTAAAATTATACTCTCCTGTTCTGAAAAACAGTCAGGGGTAATAAATCAACCTGACCAGATCAATTTGGGCAGATACAAGTACCAGACCAGGTGCAGAATTGGGGGTTTTGGTGAAAATGATTTTCACGATACGTGACAACTTCAGAATAAAGACAGAGACTGAACAAGTGAATCCACCACTGTACTGACAGGTCCGAAAGCCAATGAACTCATTACTAATTACTCATATAGTTGCAACCACACTTCACTACTTTTTTTTCTCTATTCCTTGAGCAATAAATAACAAAATTCCATTTGCTTGTTGTACCTAAATACAAGTTTTCTGTGATTCATGCGTGAGGACACACAGATCTCTCTGTACTGAAGCAGTCTGAAGTCTCTCTCCATTTGAATAATCAGTTGCCTTTCTGTTTTTCCAACCAAATTGGGTAACCATACACTTATCTACGTTAAACTCCATCTGCCAAGTTGCAGACATTGCGCAGGTGTAGAGCAGGAAGGCTTCACTGTGATGGAGGATCTGCTAATATATAATGAGCGGTTAGTCATTCCAGTCTCCCTTCAGCCAGAAATTCTTCAAAGAATCCATCAAGACCACTTGGGCATGACAAAGAGCAGAGGCTGGGCCTAGTCTGCAGTGGGGTGGCTGAGACTATCAAGGACAATTGAAGGTACCATCTCAAGCTGCACAAGTTAGTCCAGAGGGAGTCTGTTATCCTTACACAATTCCCTGCTGGGCTAGGGGAATGGTTGGGAATGGATTCATTCATGTTTAATGGCAGCTCCTTCCTCAATATAGTTTATTATTTATCCTGATGGAAATGAAGCAGGTACATATGATAACCACAAAAATGGTTGATAGATCTTTGAAGTAAGTGTTTGTGACCCATGGCATCCTGGACCAGGTAAAGTTTGATAATGGGATTGGCAGTCAAGCACTACTGAAAGGTTTAGGAGTAAGATCATTCAGATGGGCAGACACAGGCTACAATAAGAGATACTACACCAGAAACCTGCCCCAATTACACAAAGGTGTCAAAGTTTATGATGAGGCAGTTTGCACCTCAAATCTATACAGCTGTGAATTTATTTGAAAGCCTTGCTTGATATTCCATAGAGGTGGACACTGTCTCGATGGTAGACATCCTCTCAAAAATCTCTGCACCAGTGATCAAGTTCACTCCTCCACTCTCTCCACTATCTTGGAAACTGTGAGTGGCATTTTTATCGGTACCTGGAGAAGTTGCTGATGCCCCTCTGGCATTGTACTTCTCAACAACTATTCTCAAGGTTCAGGTATTGTGTTCAACCAAGTAAAGCTCAGAGGGGTATGCAACCTGACAGGGACTCTCCACAGTTCTCTCTGCCACCTGCCTCTTCTTGTGCTCACTTGCCAGGTCAAAGCCCAACGACTGTCTAATTGTGTCCACTGAAGTGTGAGTATTTGAGTCGCTGCATGGCTGTGGGTCCTATGATGGAATAAGTCCTCTGAGGAATCATCCTCTTCCATGGCCAGTGACATTTGCTGCAGATATCAAAGTCCTAGTAGACAAAAGAAAGGAAGATGAATTACTTGTGGCAAAGTCACAAACATTGCAGTCACCAAGCTCAGTCTTCTCACATTTCATTCATTGATTAAATGAAATCAGCAAACATGAGTCAAAAATAGTTGTAATTCTATCACCAACTCTCTGCAAGCTCTCTGCCTCTTCATCTCCGACTGAGAGAGACAAAGATGTGTCACCTCTTTCCTCAGCAGCCAGCACTGTCAGAGCCCACCTTCAGCCCCTGTCCATTCCACTTACATTTTACACTTTCTTGTCCTATGAAGTGTGAAAAAAAACAGACATCTGAATAAATGAAGGTCAATATTTACCCAATGGATGCAGTTTATTCAGCAAATGTGGGTATGAAACAGATGCATCACATAAGGCTTGGCATGAGTGTCAACAGTGGATGGATAATGAGCAAGTGATGAAGTGCTTAGAAGTTGAAAGCTGAATGTTGCTGAAAATTTACTGGGTGTGAGGAGTAATGTGATGAACATTTAGCAAGACACAGTACAGAGGGGAGGCTGAAAGTGCAGAATGTGGATGAATCAATACTGTGCACTAATTTTTCTGATCTGTTTAGGACATTAAATAAGTTTGCACAGTGTATCCAATACTCAGTGCTTCATGTTCACCTTCCTGGTTACCTCCAGCTTTGAGAACTGCAGGTTTCTTTGTCTCATTGCAAGGTAAAAACTATGTCCTGCTTGCAACCAGCAACAGGAGCATCACTGAATCTGGGTGCTTCCCTTTCTCTTTAGGCATCTATTCTAAACACCAAGGGGCAGCATGGTGTCAGAGTAGTCAGTCAGCACAGTGGCACAGTGGTTAGCACTGCTGCCTCACAGTGCTAGAGATCGAGTTCAATTTCGACCTTGTGTGAATGTCTGTATGGAGTTTGTACATTTTCCTGGTGTCTGTGTGGATTTCCTCTGGATGCACCAGTTTCCTCCCACAGTCCAAAGATGTGCAGGTTAGGTTAGGTGGACTGCCCATGTTAAATCATCCCATAGTGTCCCAAGATGTGTAGGTTAGGGAGATTATTGGGGTAAATGCGTGGGGTTGTGGGGATATGGCAGGGAGTGGGCCTGGGTAAGATGCTCTGTGGAAGAGTTGGTGGAGGCTCATTGGGCCGAATGACCTCCTTCTGCGCTGTAGGGGTTCCACAACCTCCAGTTTTCTCCAAATGTCATTTCTCAATTGGCCTTTTCGAGAGTGGGCCCCTGATCACATGTTTCTCTGCAGCACACCTGATGTACAGTATAGAAGCTTAAAACCTGGATGTTAGCATTTATTACCTCAGTCGATGTTGACGTTGAAAGTCAGCACTGATGACTATTGAGTTTTTGCACAATTCCTTGACACCCACCACACCATTCCCCCTACAGCTCAGAATCCACCTTTCAATTAATATTGAAGCTACTAATTGCACCATTTATATTCAACATATCACTATGTTTGCCATATCAGCAGTGGTGTAACCAGGGTATTTGCTTCATATACCCTCAAATCATCACGTGTGCCAGATATGTTCTCAATGTGACATTGACAGTGCAGGAAGATAGGGAGAAATCAGGCACCAGGTGCCTCCTGATATTATATCAGGCCATTAATAGCACTAGAAAGAAAATAAAGCAATCAACCTGGATATATTAATGAGCTGAAAGGGTCCTCTCCAAACACAGGGGCAACACTGCAGGAATGAGAATTAATCTCGAAAATACAGACACTCTTACAGTAATGTAATCATTTCCAATCATTCCAATAGCAGACTTAATACCAATAATAATGACATTTTGAAATTTCAATAATATAAATATGAATAAGATTTTATTTACATTAATAAACACATTGTGGTCAAAGCCGCAATTTCATTGTGTCTGACCATGTATTTTATAAAAAGTCCACCAGATGGCACCACGGGCTTAATTGAAAACTTTTTTTAATTTTTCGCCTGCATTTGTTGACAAAATGCCATTGTGATTGTCAGACAAGAAAATGATTACTTTTAACTCAGAACAATATTCAGCTCAATGCCTTTCATTTCCTTCTCATTAATGTTTAAGTTGCAATAACAATAATATATTTACTAAAGAGCTCCTCGTTTTGTTATTGTGCTTAGGAAGCTGTCATATTTAATGAAAAGCTTATTAAACAGAAGGGAAGGCTATTGTTAGGACTGCTCAAAACAGAAACTACCACACTCGTTCTCACTAATAGGAGTGCAGCATAATTGTGAGCAGGTTGCAATGTAAGGAAAATGTAGTGACTACATCTAATGATCTCAGGCCATTAACTCATTGATTGTTTGGTGCTTTCAAAAATACGGAGGCCAATTTTGGCTCAGTTTTTACATGGAAATGGGATGATAGTGCATGGAAAATGCCAGTGCTCTACTTATGGCTCCTTTTTCCCATCCAACCCGAAAGCCCCCCAACCTCTCCAAGCACTACTATACTCCATTGCCGCAAACACTGCAAGGATAAGCAATCCACCTGATCAGTCCTACCTCCTTCTCACCTCCCTCATACAGCAATACCAAGTCTTAAGTATTTTTTTCTGGGGCAGGAGACCTCCCAGTGAGTTTTCAGATTTATCTGAAGGGTTTCTTAAGTTTAAATTTGAAATCATTTATTAGTGTCACAAGTAGACTTACGTTAACGCTGCGATGAAGCTACTACAAAAATCCCCTAGTCACCGCACTCCAGCGTCTGTTCGGGTACACTGAGGGAGAATTTGGCTTGACCACTCCACCTAACCAGCACGTCTTTCAGACTGTGGGAGGAAACCAGAGCACCCAGAGGACACCCATGTAGACACGGGGGGAATGTGCAGATTCTGCACAGGCAGACACCCAAGCTGGGAATTGAACCCAAGTCCCTGGTGCTGTGAGGCCGATAGTAGTCATGATGTGGGTATGCTGGCGTTGGACTGGCGTAAACACAGTAAAAAGTCTGACAACCGATTTATTTGATAATATTATCAAATTATCTATTATCAAATAAATCGGTTGGACTAAAACCTGGTGTTGTCAGACTTTTTGCTGTGAGGCAGCAGTGCTAACCACTGTGCCACCGTGCCGCCAGCCTGATTAGGTGAAAGGATGAAGGTATCTACGTCCCATCAAATGACACCACCGGATCAATTCTGATGGAAAGAAGATGACAAATGGCAAGTTAAGACAAATTTTTTCTTACGTAACATGTATCTTTAGGATATCATTTACTTTTACATGAAAAGTTGGGCAGGGTTTTGAGCAGTAACTACTTCTGCAAACTCTGCCTTCCTTTAAATACAACCCCCCTTGAAAAATGAAGGTTTTGATCAGGAATTGAATGATATTTTAATCATTGGTCTGCATCAGGCCACCAGAATCACACTGTGTTCTGTCTTCATAAAAAAAAAGTATGAAATGAAAAGGATCCATCAAGTTCAGTTATTTCATTCAAATGGAATCTCATGCCTCCTGCTACTTCAGCTTAAATTGAGCTGGACACAATGCAATCAATAACAATAGTTCAAAGTGCAGGCACAAGTGTAGCTTTTTGAGCCAATTGCACTTTGTCAAGGTCTCGAAGGCTCTGATACACAAGCGTGATGTTTGATTTTAACACCCCACCCTGTGCCCAAACAATTGTGGAATTTTAAGCACAAATGGTATTGAATGCAACTCAAAGTTCCACCACCTTTTGGGCTTGTTTCACAATAAAAGCATTACACTGGAAGCAGATCGTGAACACAAAACTGGCTTCATCACTGAGGTGAATTAATCACCATTGGAGATACCCTCTGATGCTGCTGCTTATTTGCCAGTCTTCAAGATGTTCCAAAGAATAAGTTGCAACTTCAGGGTTCAAAAACTCAAATAGATATGTTTCCAAAGGCCCTGAATTATTTAATAAAAGCAAGTTTTTGCGAATGCTGGAATCTGAAACCAAAAGATAAAATGCTGGAAAATCTCAGCAGGTTTGGCAGCATCTGTAGGGAGAGAAAAGAGCTGATGTTTCAAGTTCAGGTGACCCTTTGTCAAAGATGCTGGACAGGCTTTGACAAAGGGTCATCTGGACTCAGAAAAAAACAACTCTTTTCTCTCCTTACAGATGCTGCCAGGCCTGCTGGGATTTGCCAGTGCTTCCTCATTTTGATGTTGAATTATTTTCTTTTAACTTATTAGGGAAATAACTAAGGCAACCCATTTGAAACAGAAAACAAAATCAGAACACTGCTGATGTTGGAAATCTTAAATACAAACAAAAAGCGCTGGAAATACTCAGCATGTTATGGAACATCTGTGGAGAGAAACAAAGTTAACGTTTCAGGCTTGCGACCTTTATTTCGAATTAGAAAATAGTACTTTTTTACAGAGATTTTCTATAATTTAAAATCAGGCTCGTCACAGATGGTGGATTGATGGTGTGGCTGGAATTTTAACGGTTCAGTAATGCCAGGCTAGAAATCTTGGGAAGACTCCATCATTTGCCAGTCCTTGCCACATTTACTGGGGGACCGGCAATTAACCAGTTGCCATTGGGACTGCTTCCCTTTAAAGGTAGACCGCTTGGACTGATGGCTGCTGCTCGGACAACATCCAGAAGGGGAGGACACCTTAAAGGCTGCCATCCTCCCAACCAAGTAAGCTGGGGAGAGGGAGAGGCTAGAGTGGAGGGGGGTAGAAGAATTGGGGTCCCAAGGAAGGAAGGGGGATTTGTGAGAGCCGTTGGAAAAGAAGATGCCCTTTGTGGGCTTGAGAACACCCAAAAAGAGTAACCGTGCCCGACTGGAGGCTGCCATGTGGTAAACTCACTGATGGCAAAATGCCAGTGGTGACAAGAAGAGGTTCAACTGGGTCTGGGCAGGAAGCTCTCCATTTTCCCACCACTGTAAAATGGCATGGTGGCAGGAGACAACTGCCAATTCACCCCTATAATTGTGGTCAGTTTACACCACCCTCTCTCCACCAAGTCTCGGCCCATTCCCAGAAGGTTGATTAAAATCCAGCCCAAAGATTTAAAATGCTTATTTTTCATCATAAACATTCAATTCAACGAACCAAAGACCAAATGAGCGAATGCAATCTTACATGGCCACCTTAAAACTATCAGCAAAGAAATCTACTTTTGGAATTCTCATTGAAGACCTAATCAGGGATTAAGTAGTTTGTGGAATACATATTGCGAGTTAGTCCACATGCAGCTGCTTTGTGGAAAAGTCTTTGGCCAGATTTCCGCAATGTCATACACCCTACTCCTGCTGCGAATTAGAACGGAGAATTTGGCACTCAGCCGAATCTCCATTCACTGCAGCAGACCCAGAGAATCTCAGCCGTGGGCAGAGTCAGAGAATTCCAGCCTTAACATTAAAAGTGGCCATCAATATCTGTATATTAAATGAACAATGAGAGAAACAAAGCAGAGATTTTAGGCAGGAAACTGAGGTATTCGCACCATTTCAGTCATCTGACCTATGGTACCAGCACCCTGAACCAGCAGACCTGTGGACTCCTACAGAGCCCAGTGCAGTGCATGCTGCACCTGACAAACACACAAATGAAATGTCCCATGTTGCTAACAATGAGGGCACTGACCACAGAAATATTGTGATCACATGATCCGGGTGTCTGAACATGCTGAACACAAGAGTCTAGGATTTTATTATCACTTAGTCTAGAACTGACTTGTAAAGTTCAGTTTTCTCTCCAACAATAAAGGGGAGGGGAGGAGATGTGATGGGCTATACATCATTTGCTACAGCCTAATCCTGCCTCAATATATATGTAAATCATTATGCATTGTCAATTTGTTTAATTGTATGCCATACAATGATTTGTGCAGTTGCCTCTCACTGGGTGTTCCAGCTAAACAGGAAAGATGTAGACTACATGGTTATGTGAGAAAGCAATGATGCAGCCTGACAAGAGAAGGAGTGTGGATGCTATCCCCGCGAGTGCAGGCAAAGCACAAGTGTATATAGCTGTTGAGTTTCGGAACAAACTACCTGTGTTGGAAGTCCTTGTTATCTGCGAGTTAAGCAACCCGCAACATTCTACATCAAGTTAGAGCACTTAAATTTCAAGCAGGAACGTTTTTAATGATTTTAAAAACATTTCAAAAATCTAATTCCACATGAAATCGTCAAAAGATTGGACCCTACATTCCAAACAAATCTCGGAATTCAAGTGAATTTGGAATGCCATTTGTGCCGGTTGCAAAACTTCCTATAGATATTTATTATTTATTTTTATCAGTGTCTACAAGTAGGTTTACATTAACACTGCAATGAAGTTACAGTGAAAATCCCCAAGTTGCCACATTCCGGCATCTGTTTGGGTACATTGAGGTAAATTTAGCATGGTCAATGTATCTAACCAGCACGTCTTTCAGGTTGTGGGAGGAAACCGGAGCACCAGGTGGAAACCCACACAGACAAATGAAAGAACATTTGCTTTAATCAATCCTATTAGTTTTGATGTCTTTATTACAGAACATAATGAGTTCCTTCTGGATGGTAATCTATCTCTGCAACAATACATTCATTTATCAGAAGCATTCATCTTTTGTGGAATTACTAATGCAATATTAAGAACAATTTCCCGACGCAAAATTTTTATCATCATTTTAACTGAATTGGAAAAACATCTGAAATATAAATTGTTTGCTATGGTCTTCAGATAGTCTTTATTAAGCTGTGACTATACTGTGCTACTGATCTGGGATTCGTATTTACAGATTCGATTTGCACCTTAGTAGCACTTGATTTTATACTGTCAAGTAACGGTGCCATTGTCACATCTAGGGGACAGCTCTGCAAAGTACTTACCAGGCATCCTGCCTGATTTTAAATATTTTGAAAGGATGGATAATCACATCTACTTCTTCAAAATAGCTTTGAAATATTCAGCTTTGCATCCTCAAACACTTAACAGAAATAGTGAGTCGTCAGGCATCGTATGTGTTGGCTATATTTCTGTGTTGGTGCCTTCACCATTCTGAACCCTCACCTGTACCAACTCCATTATCTGCCATCCTCGTGTTGAATTCAAATATTTTTCCTTTCACTTTGGTTTTAATTATTTCAAGTTGCGTCTGACACATGGGCAAATTCTAATTGTTTTTATCCCCCCTTTTTCACATTTGTTTCAAAGCTTTATTGTTAAAATGACCATAAAGACTTTTAAAATATGGCATGCCTTCTTGTGTAAATATCTGTTCCAGATTGTGGTGAAGGAGCAGCAAGTCTCATGCAAAGGGATTGGCTAAAGAGCATCTGATTGCCTGATTTAAATACCCAGCACAGTTGCAGGACAAATATGTGTTTCTGTGATTTGTCCTCTGCTCTTGTAGACGATCAGGATTGTAGTAGCAGGATTTGACCTCTGGTTGAACCTCACTGCCCTTTGAAGCAGGTTGGAAATGAGTCCTTAGTGTCACACGACAGCTACGTTACATGCAATGCCATCTGCAGTTCTGCACTGGTCATCTGGTCAGGAACCGAGGCAGTGCCTTGTTAAACATGATACCCTGAGATCTAAATTTTAAGAGCTTCTTTTAGGATGAAATTTGCCCTTCAAGGTCAACCTTATTGCTGCCAGTTCTTGACTTCCACAGCCAATGAATATGAGTAACAAAGGGCTGGGGGTTCATGAACTCTGACCCTATCACTTACACTAAATCAGGATCTGAATATAACCTCGGTTGTCACAGCTAATGACTAGGGATGGGGGTTGGCTGGGGTTACAGGGGTTGGGGAACAGTGCGAGCAGAGAGGTGCATACATTCATATTACACACATTGATTGTATATTTGTCTGTCTTTCTCTTTTGGCAAAAGCAAGTGTTTCTTTGTGTAATCTCTAATTTGTTCCCTTGGGAATGCTTATAAATATATGGCTATTTATGAACATCTGGGAATGATTATAACATGATAATATAAATCACATAAAACTTGCATTTCTGAGATTAATCTACTATTTCTGGTATCCATTATTAGCTGCACTATGGGGTGACATTTTTGTCAGTTTTTGCAGTAAATCTGGTGCAAGTATTAACTATCAGCACATGCCCTTTTATTGCATTGTGGATTTAAACAAAAAGAAAAACAATGGAATGATTATAATTACTGGAGTTTAATCAGAATATATTCTGAGGTCAGAATTCAATGTATTATTTGATAAGTATTAATAGGCCGAATTTTGTGACCATCTTCTCCTTTCAGACTCAGGATAGTAGGCGTTGGAGAGGGCATGGCAGATAGAAATTGGGCACCATGTTATCTGCACCACTCCTGTTACTTAATCACCCAATCCTGCTCCCACTGAAATTCTACCAGTGGCAGGGGAGGCATTGTGTTCTCTGTCACCCTTGGGTCAATTGAGGCATTTGTATGGCCAGGGCTTGCCAGGCTGACCCGATGTGACATCCCGAAATTGCTTTCAAGTCCACTTGCTTCCTTGGTGGACCAGCTGCAAGCCCCAGCAGTGGCACTACACACAGTGGCGCTGCTTGGACTGGAGGACAACACGCCATTTTTTTGTCTGGCAGCTTTCAGAGGTGGTGCTTCCTCTTCAACGAAGACAGCAGTCTCTTCTGAGGTAGTTAAATGCTATTAAATGGCTGTGGAGCAAACTTGTTACGTTGGGATCTGGGTCACTCCCGACTTTTGCACCAGGAAATGAGAAATCTAAACCCAACATAAAATTCAGCCTCTAATCTCTCAGAACAGATATAGGTGAGGGAGGGTAATTGGATATAGATGGGTGTGAATGTTTGTGGCCAGATGGAGATTTGTGGCATCCAGGCACAAAGGGAGGAGTGCAGCAGCAAGAAGTGTTGTTCTGAGGAGTTCCGAGAATGCTGGGAAAATCAGAGTGTGTAAGTTGGCATCTGAAAGTCCTTTGCCACCCCCTCTTCCTGCTCTCTTGAGGTACTGCATCCTCTTGGTGCACTGTCAGCAGGTTTGAGGGGCTGGACTCCTGCTGCTGACTGCCTCAACTATTTCCATCCACATTTGCTCTTTCACCCATTCTTGAGGTAACTTGCCTCACTGCCTGCAACCCCTCACATCCCACAACAGGTAAGTAAGAGCGAGGGGCCTGGAAAGCAGCCTTCATAGATCTCCTCTCCATTCCTGTAGTTATTAAAGCCTGAAAAATCCAAGTCCCGTTGACCCATTCTAACCCACACCATTGCATGTTCAATTAGAAACTCTTTCTTTGATTGTAATTATTGGAGTTCAGTCAAAAAATAATCTTAGGTCAGAATTCTATTATACAATAACTGGTAAATATCTATTGGCTGAATTTCACTGCCCCTTCCCCTACTGGTGGGATAGCAAGTGGTGGGGGTTGTAAAATTAGGCACGATGCCAGTGGCTTCATTCCTGTCACCTATCCCTGCCAAAACTGTACCAACAGTAAGGGAGGCATTGTGTAGCCTGCATATCTGAGCTAATTAAGATCCTTGTGAGGTCAATTAATGGCCACTTAAAGGCCACCTCTTGTCACCATTGGGATTTTACCTGTGGTGAGAAGAGACCAGCACCAACCAATCCAGCTCTTCATCCTGCCCACCCTTCCTGATCAGCCCAGGAAAGAAGGAGCTTGAATGTTAATGCTATCAGTTAAAGAATCTTGGCAAAACCCACTGACGGAGTTCACAACCCACTTGTGGTCCTGCTACTTCAGGGAACCAAGCTGAGAAAATTCCACATTTATATTCCAATTCCTTTGTAATAAAGGCAAAAATACCATTTATGTTTCCAATTGGTTGCTGTACTTGCATGTCAGCTTCCTGTGGTTTGGGCACCCAAGGGCACCCAAGCCTGGCTAAATACCCAAATATCCTAGTCACTGACCGTTTAAAGAATATTCTGCTCTTGTGTTTTTCCTATCAGAGCAATAAGTTCATATTTTTCCATCTTATATTCCATCTGCGTTGTTCTTGCCTCCTTGTTTAACCTACCTATATATCCCTTTCCTCCCTCCTCACAAGTTAATTCCAAATGCTAACTCTGAATGGTAAACAAGCTTGGATACATTACTCTTGGTCCCCTCACCTGAGAAATTGATGAAGATTGTAAATTACTGGTGTCCTAGCACTGATCCTTGTGGTACTCCACTAGATACAGAATGAATGGCAAGCTTCAGAATGAAGCTGCAGGCATTTCCAGGGTGGTGCTGGTCTGACATGTCTTGTTGAACATTGTGTAGCTGTGTAGACTGTAGCTCCAAGAGGAAGGAGCTGATGAGCACTCTGCAGCGTTGGAAGAGGAGGAGGAATCTGCAGTCAGAGAGTTAGGTGCCAGGGAAGTCCAAGACAGACTGATGCACTCTTCAGTTAATCTCTTGCAAGGCATCCACCTGGCATACCAATTCTGAGCCCAGTGTGGCACCCACTGCCCTTGAACTCCCAGAACAAAGCAATCCCACAAGCAACAGTTCATTACTCTCACAGACACACATCTCTTGTCTTCAACTCCCTTCATATCATTCTTCACATGGCAAAGGCCACCTGGTGGGTGAGAGGGAAAAATAGGGAACATGGGACAACAAAACTTTGAAATAAATTATATGACTCAATGACATTAAATAGACATGAAAATTAGCACAGTGTTATACACCTGACTGAATATCCTTGTGCAACCAGAAATATTCCCCTTCCCTTTTTGTAGTACTCTTACATGGTACAATCGCAATGGTTTCAGTAGATTGCACGTTGCTAGAATTCGTGTTATGACTGCTCCATTGCTGTTGGTCAATATCCTCTGGGTTTTGGAGTCATTGGGACATAAGACAACATGCAGGACTCCGAGTGGGATGTGAGGGATCGGGAGTGAAAGCACTTTGAGCAGAGTTCCACATGACCTGTCTCCATCTTTCCTCGCCTGGCATACCCATACTTCCCTGCTCCCCAAGACTGGGAGTACTTTGCTGCATCTCAATGAGGCACTGAATGGTCAAGGTGAGGTTTGATTCCATTCTGCTTAAGATGGCAATCTGAGTGTGCAGACAATTGATCAGGATGAGCATTCATTCAATTGCCTGCTCTGTCTGATGCTCCATGCAGGTGACTATTCTGTTCATGTATATGAAATTCTGAGACATCGTGCCAGAGACTGATTCCTCCATTGTTCCTGTAGTGGTGCCCAGTGCCTCTGGAAAGGCTGACAGAATCTCACACATTATCTGCAGCTCTTCTTCATCAAAAACCCCTGGGGGTCCACATCTGTGACCAGCTGATCAGGGCCTGGAAAATGCTGCCACCTCCAGTGGTGACTTGCCACCACTGTCCCTGTCTCCAACAGCTGCCTCTACTTACTTGTAAAGTGTGTTTTACTGTATATCAACCCACCTACCTGTTTTGGAGGATCCAACCAGGTGGATGTACCTGCTATACATACAGACAGCATTGGAAGGTGCACATGAATCATGTGAAAGCCCATCCTCACAATAAATGCCTTCAAAGGAATCTTCAACCTCCTCAGGCACATCCCCTGATGGGTGCCTGGACAAGCTGTGGGAGATGAAAGATGCAAAGTGGAATTGACAAGGTGAGTAAGTCCTAAGTCATTAATGTGCAGATATACATGCCATAATATGCCAGTGGCTTCCATTATCAATTCAACATAAGAGATATTATAAGCCATGTGGTTAGTTTTGTTACCAAGATGTACTGGGGAGACATTCATCTCTCCACCAACAAATGGCCATGCTTGCTGAGACCCATTGTTGCTACTGTGTCCTCCTCAACAGCTGAAAAGTGTCGATGAGGATGACTGCTGTCTCTCCCTGGCGCTCTGCGCTTCTTGGGGCAGAACAAAGAGACTAATGAGTGCAAGGAGTGGAATATTTTGAGAGAATGGATGGAGAACATTTGTGGAGGGTGACTGTGAGGGATGGGGCATGACATTGTGTGAGTTTCAGTGCTGGCTGGTTGGATTGGAGATGCACGGAGGCGATGTGTGATGATAGTGTAGTGGTAATGTTACTGGGCTAACAATTCAGAGGCTCCAGGATAATCCTCTGGAAACATGGATTCAAATCCTATGCATGATGTGGAGGTGCTGGCATTGGACTGGGGTAAACACAGCAAGAAGTCTCACAACACCAGGTTAAAGTCCAACAGGTTAATTTGGTAGCAAAATCCACTAAGTTCTGGGGCGCTGCTCGTTCGTCAGGTAAGTGGGAGTTCTGTTCACAAACAGGGCACTTAAAGACACAAACTCAATTTACTCAATGTACCACACTTTAGGAAGTACAAACAACAAAGAACAAAACAGTCCGGGAAACAGGCCCTTTGGCCCAACGAGCCCATGCCGCCATTTTAACATTACAAGTCCCCCCTCTACCCATGACCCTTATCTATGCTTATGGCATTCCACATTGAGGGAAAACTAATTTAGGGACAATTTATTACACCAATCAGCCTATCAGTATGTGAAAGCATTAGGGAGGGTGCAGAAACAATTCACAAGGGATCCCAGGTATAAGGAACTACAGTTCATTGTGCTAGAAACTATGATCCCTGCTCACAGAAAACAGCTCTCAGGACTCCAAGCTTTTTGGCAGTCTACTTGTTCGTGACTTTTTAATTCAATCACTTCATTTTCATCTGTTTACTCAACATAAATTGTGTTTGTGTCTTTATATGCCCTGTTTGTGAACAGAACCCCCACTTACTTGACGAAGGAGCAGCACTCCGAAAGCTAGTGGATTTTGCTACCAAATAAACCTGTTGGACTTCAACCTGGTGTTGTGAGACTTCTTACTGTGTTCAAATCCTACCACAGCAACTGGTGAAATTAACAACATTGGGTGCATAAATCACTGAAAAGTGACAGGACAGGTTGAGAGAGCAGTTAATAAAGCATACCGTACCCTGGGCTTTGTTAGTAGGGGCATAGAGTACTACAACAAGGAGGTAAGTCACTAGTTCAGCCTCTGCTGGAATATTGCTTCCAGTTCTGAGCATCACGTTTTAGGAAGTATGTGAAAACATTAGGGAGGGTGCAGAAACAATTTTCAAGGGATCCCAAGCATAAGGAACTACAGTTCATCGTGCCAGAGACTATGATTCTTGCTCACAGAAAAGGAGTTCAACAACTCTCAGGAAGCTAAGTTTTTTGGCTGTCTAGTTGTCAGTGACTTTTTAATTCAATCACTTCATTTACATCTGTTTTCCATGTTTCTCTCAATTCACAGAATTATTACAGTTCCTTATGTTTGGAACAGGGTGGCACAGTGGTTAGCACTGCTGCCTCACAGCGCCAGAGACCTGGGTTCAATTCCCGGCTTAGGTCACTGTCTGTGTGGTGTTTGCATGTTCCCCCGTGTTTGCTTGAGTTTCCCCTGGGTGCCCCTGTTTCCTCCCACAATCCAAAGATATATGGGTTAGGTGGATTGGCCATAATTACCCCTTAGTGTCAGGGGGGCCAGCTAGGGTAAATACAGGGGGTTATAGGGATAGGGTCTGGGTAGGATTATGGTCGCTGCAGACACGATGGGCTGAATGGCCTCCTTCTGCACTGTAAGATTCTATGATCATAAAGATAAGAGTAGAGAAGTTATGACTGTTTTTTTTCACAGGGAGAATAAGGTTGAGAGGAGATTTGATCGAGGTGTTCAAAATCATGGGTCTGGGCAGAGTAGATAAGGAGAAACTGTTTCCACGCATGAAAAGATCGTGGGGCCACAGGTTTAAAGTAATTAGTAAAAGAAGCAAAAGTGATATGAGAGGAAAACTTTTTATGCAGTGAGTGGTTAGAGTTTGAAATGCACTGCCTAATAGTGTGGCAAGAGGCAGATTCAATTGATGCATCCAGAAGAGAATTAGAAAAGGAAGTCTGTGTAGTATTTTAGGGAGAAGTTAGGGGAACGGCACTGGGTGAATTGCTCATTCAGCGAGCCAGGGAAGAAAGATGGGCCAAATGGGCTCCTTTTGAACTGTAACAATTCTGTGGTTCTGTGAATTGGCTGACAGACCTGGAAAACAGATGCAAATGAAGTGATTGAGTTAAATCGTCATTGACAACCAGATTGCTGAAAAGCTTGGGTTCCTCCTTTCTGTGAGCAGGTCCAAATATTTGTTTACTAGCTCCTTATTCCCCATTTTAATTTCTTCTGTCTCTGTCTCTCAGGGATCACACTTGCTTTTGCTAATCTCTTCCTTTTTACATGTCTGTAGAGGATTTTATAACCTGTTTTTCTGTCTCTTGCCAGTTTATTCTCATTTTCTATTTACTCTTTCCTTATCAATCTTCTAGTCATCCTTTGCTGAATTCTAAAATCCTCCCAATCCTCAGACTCGCTCCTCACTTTGACAACATTATAATTCTCTTCCTTTAATCTAATATCATCTTTAACTTCTCTCGTTAGCAACGGTTGGACCATAACTATTCTACAACATGCAACACAAAATATTTCAGATGAGGATTTTGTTTCATTAATAATGTATATGCATGTTTAATGTTGTTTATTCGATAGCAGAGAACGGATTCAGTTGTGCCACTGAACTGACTATTAATTAAGAATCTTTTATTAATTTAAGACTGAAATAGTCACTCCTCACTTGCTTATCTGCAGGATTTGGTCATTATTAATAATTTTGAATGGAAATACTCCATTCCCAGGGGTCATTTTGCCCAGACATGATCATTATACTTACAACAGAAGCAATGCTGAAAAACCTTTCTTGCTAATGCATCACTCTATATATTTTTGCTGCACGCATGACTAATAGTAATTTTTTTTAAAAAGTAGTCTGAATAATGTCATCTTTCTCTTTAGTACAGGGAAGCATATTTAAATACTTTCGCTTCCTGAGGAGAGGTTAACATTGAAAGAAAAAGTCTTAGTCACAATGCTAACTCCCCAGAGATGTTTGACATGCATGATGCGGAGATACAGAACTAGCAAGGGAGATACTCCAGTACTTTTTGACAGATGGAATGACTATTGTGTAGTGGGGATATGTAGGAACAGGTGTGGTGCAATAATGTGATGTGCAGACTCCATCCCCATTATCATCAGCGTCTGGGAGAGCAGATGGGCAAAGAAAACCATCAGAGACCACGGCTTGTCAGTCACCAGGTGGCGCCAGGTAATAAACTGCGAAGCAGGAGCCTCTGTATCTCCTGTGAAATCACTGTCAGGTCCTGGGTTCTGCATCTGAAGGCAGACAAGTGGATTATCTGCCGCCTGTACTGTTGGGCGTACTATATAACATGCTCATTAGGAGTGCTGAGCTATAGCTCCCTGTTACAATAAAGGCAGGGATCACAGCAGGAAAGCGATGGCTCAGACTTCTCACATTCCCACTCTACTTCAGCATTGCCTTGCACAGCCTTTCCTGTCAGCTCATTAGTAGGTGCACTGATGCATAAGAGACAGTCATTAGTGGAGTTTTCAGCACTGGCATCCGATCAGGTGATTGGAGAAAACATAAGGAAGAAAAATCCTCTACATTGTCGTCAGTGAAGTCACTGCCCTTCCTAGCATATTGAGTGTAGATGGGTAGCATATCCAGCGGGTTCCAAGTTTTTCCCAAAGGATAGCCAGCTCTTTGTATGATAATACCAACACGAGAATTATCTACTTGAAGTAATTTGCCCTTAGATTTTATCAGCGTTGCAACAGAGCAGGCAGTATTCCTAATGCTTCATCTCCTGTCAGTCACCAGGTAAAGCACTCATCAATATCCCCAAATTTATGAAAAGGATACATAAACAAACAGCCAGCTGAACAAATCGGTGGTATCAACATTTTTTACAACCTTTTTCTGAGAAAATGAATCTATTTAGAATAAATCTGCCAGTAATCTTTGCATCTCTGCAGAGTCTTTCATTAAATAGGTCAGTGAAGCGTAATGTCAATAATTTGGTAAAAATGATCAGGGAAAATGAATTTAAATGGAGACAATGTACACTTCATCTTAGGGATGGTTTCACGTCATTCTGAAGATCTAAAAATTGAGCATGTTAACTCAGATCAGCGATTTAGTCAATTTCACAAGCAAGAATTTGTTTTAACTTGATGTATCCGTGGACAGGTAAAAATCAGCATAAATCATTTCAAATTCTGAAACAATCAGCTGACGTTAAAAAGCTGGAAGATAAACTGATCTAAAGTTACTAATGTCCAGAGGCACTCGCTGCAATCTGTGCCGGCAGTTGTGGTTACTAGAATGCATATTATTTAACTCTAAAATGAAGCAAACCAAAGAAAAAAATCTATTACAGAGTTAAACCTATTTTACAAAAAAAAGCTAGAAAAGCAATAAGACTATAATTGTTTCCTAATCTAAAAATCATTTGAAACAATTTTAATCAGTCAGGAAGCCAAATTGAAATGTATGCTCCCTGCACTCTGTCTTTCAATTCTTCTAAACAAAACTTCCAGTGTGGAAAAAAAATGTCATTCTCTGTTGGTGAATAAAATAATAATTAGCGCCTGATTGCTTAGTGATTGAAAAAGGAGACAGATTTGTTGTGAATTATCAGTTTCTGAAGAAAACATCTTTCCATAGTCAGGAATTTTGGGCATTTTATTTTGTTTTGAGCCAAAGTGTAAGTAAAAGTGGCTTTAAGTTCAGTCCTTTCCCTGGACTTGCTGCAATTTGGCAGCCTGTCCTTGTCTTGACCCCTTCTACTTGTAGGCACTTCATTTTCACAGTTTTCCCTTTTGTGCCAAACTGGAGAAGTGCTTATAAATTTAATTGGGGTCAGGTTGGGCCCATTTCTTTGACAAAAGGAAAGAGTCATAAGTTAACACAGAATGACGTGAAAGCAGATGAGAAGGGAAAAGCCCTCTTTGTAAAAGTTTACCGAAACAAATCACATCAGCTTAATCAGGTCCGGCGCTGCTATGTTAGAAACTTTGCATGCCAATTACATAAAGTTCCAACTGCATCTACCTCCTGCTGACTAATTCGCTGTTGATTGTTTTCCGCTACATGGATTTCAGCATTTGTTAAAGGTAGAAAAGACAGGCCACAGTCAGGAGAATTCTCCACTTCCATTAAACTGTCTTATGATCGCCAACAATTAGTTAAGCTTCTCGGCAGTAAAATGACAAGATGAGACTTGGTCAAGTACAATGTGTAAAGCACATAGGCATCTGCCCCAGCTGAAAGACTTTACAATGTTTGTTAACCTCATGGGTCAGTCCTGATTCACTCCTGTAGACAGAAAACAAGATTTATATAACGTAGATCAATACATGCTTGAAGACTTTCACCATTGAAGATGCTGGATCTAGGCACTTCTCTTTATCAGTTTATCATGACATTAATGTATTTTTTCCTATTTACCCAGGCAGTGATGAATCTGTTGGCAGCAAAAGCAAATAAGTTTTGTTGTTGAGAGACATTCTGTTCATGATTTTGCTCATCGTGCATGCTACCCCGCCAGACAATTCATTAGCCATTTACTTCAAGTGGTGTATTTCTCTCCCTCTCGCAGTTCAGTCTTTTATCTAGCGTACACACCAATGCCAGATTAACTAGTTTACTTTCTGCTTCTCAGCAATGGCTTGATTATTGGCATTAGAGAACTGAAAGCTATTCATCTTGTACTTAAACTAAGGATATGCTTCCAATGCATTCTAAAGTATAACCAATTTTGGGGCAAAACCTATTGTCCAATCAGGTGAAACTCTATTAACAGTAAATTCTGTCGTCTTTTTTGAAAATTCTGGAGAAAATAAGTCTACAACAATTGGATAAATATAACAAAAATACTGCCTTCCAATTTGTTTTCCTTGTTTCTGTTTTTTTTAATATTCCCACATGCCCTGAAACATTTAAAATCTTCATTGCTAGAACAAGAAATTGATTACACTGGAGTGGGACATTGCAATAGCTAAATTTATCAATGCAATGAACCAGTTAGAAGATTCTAGACTCAATCACTGCCAAGGCAAAAATTGGGAAGCTACAATTGACCTCAGTGCATTTGAGCTAAAAAAAGATAAAATCGGCTGTGTAATCCATTCTGATTGCTTTCTCGTGATACATGCTGGAAAGTCAATATGTACCATCTCATGAAGACAGGATTGAGTTTGTTAATGATTGGCGAAGAATTATTCCCCATCACAACTGTTTGGGTGGGGATCAATTTCCACGACTTAATCTCCTGAGTGAAATGCCCATGAATGCGTACTGGTGGCAAATGACAGATAAGGCAGTTGTTAGGCCGCATGATTATGATCATTAGGAGCTTGACGTTAAATTGAGCAAAACTGGGGACAGCAGGTGCTGACATGTTCTACTCATTTTTGGGGGCTTGTTAAAGTGATCCTCAGACAAACCAGTGGAAGTTTGTGGTGAAAATGACATTTTTTCCAGGAGAAACAGCAGTAACTCCTCCTGCCTCCACAGCCATTGGATTGGATGCATTGTTGCCAGCCTGGTGTCACTCACACTCTTATATATTCATCTACCCCTTTCCCCCCACCCCAATTCCACCCCCTCCAGCCCCACCCAGCCCCCCTCTCCACCCATCAACCAACCAGGACTTAACTGTAGTGACTGAGTCATTGAGCTACTTCAGGAAACCTCAATGATGTTTGCAACTTTCACACAATGTGGCTCAATTTGGGACTGAGGTATCAAACAGCCATCTGGAGCAATGGACCTGTATCTCAGCATTCAAGCACAGATAAATGGTGAAAAATAATTGGGATTTTTTTTTTCTCACCATTTATATCCAGCAATTGCCCTCATCCAAGTGGTAATTATTCAAATATAAGCCTTGACAGTGTGCGATAGGAGAATATTTCACCACGGGAAATAAATTATAGCTGAGGTCAATTATGCTCTCACCTGATAATTACAAATGCACATTTCCAACAGGGGCTGTAGGATAACAGGCAGGAATGGGGAACCCAGCTGATTTTTATCTTCCTTAATCCAGAGGCACTTCTACCACCAGACCAGCTGAGATCAAACAAGAGAACAACAGGCAGCAAGGATTGAACCTGGAACTTTATTCGCTCTTGGACAGATTTACTGAGCTGTCTGACAGGCATTTTTTCATATATCGCTCCTGTGAATTTTGACATTACAGCGAAATATTTACTCAAAATGTAAATCAATGCATCAGGATTATGACTTTCAATAGATAATGAAGAATTAAAGTGTCAAATCTTCCAGTCTCCAGACTGCTGGAAACCCTAAGGGCAACTGAAGGCCTGTTTCCAAACCCTATGGAAGCCACCTCCAGCCATCTGACTAGCCCTGCCAAGTGAATGTGACCCAACAGCCCAAGCACCTGACTAATCCCCACAACACAATTTTTCTCTGCACACTAGATATGACTGTAACACTACATTCTGCACCCTCTACTTTCCTTCTCACTGATGTACTCTATGAACGGTATGCTTTGTATAATGCGCAAGAAAAATGTTTTTCACTGCATACCAATACATGTGACAATAATAAATCAAATCAACTGACCCCCTGACCCAACCCAACTAACTTCCACCCACCCCACCTAGCCCTGTGTTCCCTACAACCTCTGAACACTTATCCACAACCCTACCTAACACTCTGCCCACCTCACCCAATTCACACACATCACCGCGTCACCCACCTACAGCCCATCCACTCCACCTTCCTACCAACCTCATCAACTTACTCACTTCACATACCCATCTCACACAGCTCATACACTTCACCCACTACTCCCCTATCCCACCTACCTATCTCACTCTCACTTCCACTCTATCCACCTCACTCCTACTCACTTGCTTACCTCACTCACTGACTCAGCCATTCATCCACTCACCCATTCACTAACATTCAAACTGGAACATTAAACTTACCATATGGCTGCTTGTGCCATATAAGGGTGTTGTATCTTCTGCACTGATTCCCTTTGTGAGTCTTTGCATGATTTCCTGCTCTGAATGATCTTCAGGGTGCTGCATGAGAAGTTGCATCCTTTTAAACATAACCATATTAGTGCACAGTTTTCTGATTGAGTCACATTAGATGCAATGGTTCTGATGGTGATGGAAGATTATGGCCAAAGTGTCTATCCCCAAATTCTGTTATATTTTTGCAGTAGAAATGATGTAAATGTATTTTCTGTAAGTTAGATGACAGAAAAAGTACGTCTTTGAAAAGCTGCAAAAGATATTTCAGTGCTCAAAAGTGTACATATGTACTGATTCCAAGTTTGCCACCTTAATCTCCTTGGCAGAATACATTAATTATAACAATGACTTTACCTTTCTTCATCACAAATTTCTTATTAAAATTTCACACATTGTAAGATGTGTTGCTTGCCAATCGGCAAAATTTACTCAACAAACTTTAATCTTATGAGATTTGCAATGCAAAAAATGACTTATGAACCACGACAGTAGTATCAAAGCTTATGAGTGCTTTAGGAGATGCTTTAATTACATGCAAATTACAATATGTCTTGGCAACATATTCATTAAAGGTATAGCATAAAAAGGGACAACAAAGCAGTAACTTCCCTCCTGATACATTGGTTCAAATTTTGCATATGCAAAGTTTAATTAAGCAATAGATTTTGTTTGAAAGGAATGTTTAAGGCAATGGATCCCCTGAGTAGATGTGTGTCGGACCAAAGGTAATTTGTCCTTTCATTGATGCCAATTGCAAGCCTCGCAAAAAGCAGGCATTCTATGTTCACGGCAGAGAGTACATTTATGAGAGCAATACATTGTCTTTCTTTCTTTGAGCATATGTCCCAGCAAAATATGAACTGCTGATTAACCTGACATATATTTTGAATGTCAAGAAATCTCATCTGTTTCCTCTGCCCCAGACTTACTTAGTATTGAATGGAGTTCCTCATTTCCATTACTTGGTGTTAAGTTGAACTGGAAAATAAAAAAAATCAAATGTTGTATTTCCATCTTATTTCCAATTGTAAACAGGGGTTTAAAAAGAGAAGCTGTCATGGGGATGAATACTTAATTAAGTGCATGAGTTTATCTATTGTGATGATTATTTAGTTGGTTCTCATTTAGTTACATCAAAAATTTAGCTGAAATATATGGAGTGATATTACTTAGAATATTAAAATCCACTAACAGACTTGTGCCAGCTGCAGCTAGCATCCACACTCATTCCTCTTTTCAGCAGTTCAGAATCAAAGCACCGGTAAGTTAATGCTCATCAGAAATTGCTTGTCTGCACAACTGATTCCTAAACCCAGATCAATTAATTCAATTTATTTAGATTTCTCTATTCAATTGTAGTCTAATTGGGTTTAGATTTTGTTCACACTTGAAGTGATCTGAATCATATCTCCTCAGGCATGCATTTTCTTAAATAACTTAGGGACCAATAACAATGATTTTTTTTCACAAGTATAAAAATGTCATTCTTTTATTTACATCCTCTCTTCCTATTTCCTTCTTCAAAATGCTCTTATTGGTTGCTTCCCTTCAAGGGCCATAATTCCCTTCAGTAACAAATTCAGTAACACCTGAAGTGCACAGGGATAAACAAGAGGGATAACTGGCAAAAGAGTGGAACTCTTACAAAAGCATAGTTCTGCTTTTCATCATTTACACATGTTACAACGTTTATGATCTGCCCAGTAATGGAAATATTTTGGCACTGTTTGACATTAGCTGTAGATCCCTGTCTCATCAAACAGAATAATGGACTTGATGAGAAAAGCCTATTGATGTCACTGTGCCTGTGTCCAAACCTTTAAGGCTACGAAGAGATAAGGCTCAGCTGTCAGTTTTCCACAAGATGATGGAAGAATCACCATACTTGCTGGCACTTATAACAGATCTCCCATGTTTATTCCAGGAATCTGTGAGTTATTGCAGCTGTATGTCAACATTTGTTATCAATCCAAAGGTTCTGCAGAAATAACAGTAGGGAAACGCAGTGCTTGTGAAATTCTTTCCTGAAAATTTTATTGCCTGGACCCCTGTTAGATGTTGGAATGCATAGTTAATCATTACTTTCTGAATAGAGTTACTGGAGCATGCATCTGGGTATGATAAAACTGTATTGGCAGTTGGTGTTTGAAAACAATTGTTCCAACTTTTTCAGGCAAACCTGGAGATCGTTTTGTGAAATTTCAGCCCCTGTTATGGGTATCTCCAAATATATGCTTTTATTCTGTCACATAGGCCCAGGCTTTCAGTGCCTCTCCGTTTTTTACTGAGATCTGTGACAAGTGAGGGGCAGAAAGATGCTTGGGATTATGCTTTGTTGCATTGTCACTTCTTCAGCATACCCTCTCTTCCCTTTTCTCTGGGTCCAATTTTGTTGGGGTACAATACACCACCCTTGATAATAGAACATTAATCAATGTGCCATGATTCCTATATTTGGCCATAAACATTGTATAGAAAATTGGCCCATTTGGCTGAAGCATCCAATATAAAATGGGAAACAAAAAGGCAGTGGACAGTTTATTTTGCTTGCAGCTTTCAAAGTGGGCTAAGTTAATAATTCACACAGAGGTCCATTTTTCAGGTAATCAGGAGGTTGTCTGCAATCAGACATTGAAACAGGACCTCTCTCCCTCCCTACAATGTCTACCATGATTAATACTTCCTATTGACAAGACTCCAATATGATAATAAATCATATCCAGAAAGTTAACCAGGTAAAAGGACTGGTCTGGGGAGATTAGTCAAAAAGAAAATGGAAAATCTAGGCTATCTACTGAAAAGACCTAACCCTCTGTAAAACTTCCAGATCAGTGCTGGGTCCATTGTTATTTGTCACTTATATTAAGGATTTGGATGAGAATATAGGAGGCATGGTTAATAAGTTTTCAGATAACACCAAGATTGGTGGCATAGTAGACAGTGAAGAAAGTTATCTCCAAATGCAATGGGATCTTGATCAATTGGGCCAGTGGGCTGACGAATGGCAGATGGAGTCCAATTTAGAAAAATGCGAGGTGATGCATTTTGGTAGATTGAACCAAGGCAGGATTTACTCAGGTAATGGTAGGGCATTGGGGAGAGTTACAGAACAAAGAGATCCAGGGGTACATGTTCATAGCTCCTTGAAAGTGGAGTCACAGGTGGACGAAATGATGAAGAAGGCTTTCGGCATGCTTGGTTTCATCAGTCAGAACATTGAATACAGGAGTTCGGATGTCTTGTGAAGGTTGTACAAGACATTGGTAAGACCGCACTTGGAATACTATGCGCAGTTCTGGTCACTCTATTATAGAAAGGATATTATTAAACTAGAAAGAGTGCAGAAAAAATTTACCAGGATGCTACCAGGACTTGATAGCTTGAGTTATAAGGAGAGGTTGGATAGACTGGGACTTTTTTCTCTGGACCGTAGGAGGCTGAGGGGTGATCTTACAGAGGTCTATAAAATAATGAGGGTCACAGATCAACTAGATAGTCAATGTCTTTTCTCAAAGGTAGGGGAGTCTAAAACTAGAGGGCATAGGTTTAAGGTGAGAGAGGAGAGATACAAAAGTGTCCAGAGAGGCAATTTCTTCCCATAGAGGGTGGCGAGTGTCTGGAACAAGCTGCCAGAGGTAGTAGTAGAGGCAGGTACAATTTTGTCTTTTAAAAAGCATTTCGATAGTTACATGGGTAAGATATGCATAGAGGGATATGGGCCAAATGCAGGCAATTGGGATTAGCTTAGAGGTTTAAAAAAGAGGGTGGCATGGACAAGTTGGGCCAAAGGGCTGTTTCCATGCTGTAAACCTCTATGACCATTCTCAAATCCTATTCTGAAAAGGGGGCATGTCCTCTCTCTAACCTTCTTGAATTATTAAGCAATCGTTATAGCTGCCCCTCATACGAGTAGCAGAGAGAGCAGGAATCTGACAAGAAATTGGCAGTTAACATAAAAGGGAATCCCAACGTTTTCTGTAAGTATATACATAGTAAAAAGGTGATAAAAGGAGGAGTATGGTGATTAGGGACGTAAAAGGGGATTTAGGCATAAAGGCAGGGGGCACAGTTGGGGTATTAAATGGACACTTTGTCTTCATCGAGGCAGAAGATGCTACCCAGGCCATGGTATAAGAGGAAGTAGTTAATACCCTGGAAGGATTTCAGATTGATAAGGATATTAATGGGCTGTCTTTACTTAAAGCTGATCAAACATTAAAGAATACAGAGAGAAGAGAGAAGAAGGAAGTGATAGTCTTCCTTCTATCGGATCGTTGTGTCACTATAATGGCATAATAATTGGGCACGCTCACTGTACATGACGCAGGGCACCAATCACTCATAAGGGATTTGGTTCAAACATTATGGGTTAATTTATTAAGATTTCAGAGAACAATTGTACATAGGTACAAAGTTTAAAGGCCTCAGAGCCCTGTATATGTTCTGCTCAAAGCAAAAGTGAAATGAAGACTTCCCAAAGCCTGTCCATCATTCACAGGCACAGGTCAGGAGTGTATTGGATTACTCTCTGCTTGCCTGAAGGAGTGCAGTTCCAATAACACTCAAGAAGCTTGACAAAGCAGTCCATTTGATGGGCAACACATCAACTACCTTAAATATTCACTCCTTCCACCACTGACATACAGTAGCAGCAGTGTGGGACAATCTAAAATATGCAATGCAGCCACTCGACAATAGCACCCTCCAAACCAGTGACTTCTACCACATTATGGACAAGAATAGTACATATATGGGAACACCTCCACATTCCCCTCAAAGTCACACACAATTTTGGAATCATATTGCCATTCCTTCACTGTCTCTCAATCAAAATTCTGAAACTATCTTCCTGACAGCACTGAATGTACCCGCGTCAATGGACTGCAGTGGTTCAAGAAGCCAGATCACTACCAACTTCTGGAAGGCAATTAGGGGTGGGCAAAAAATTTATCCTTGTTAGTGATGTTCATGCCCCAAATCCATAAAAGGAAAAAAAAGAAAAATTAGTCCAGAACTGGCGCGTTGGAAGATGTGTGTAAGGACCCAATGGACCTATATGGAAATTCCCACAGACTTTTAATCTTCAAATGGCCAATTCCCAGATAACTGAGGCATTCGTCAATATCTCTGACACTGAGATACAGTCAGAGACTAAGGGAGCAATTTTCTCAGCTCGCTGAGCCTGGTGCAGATCGCATTGACCCTGGGAAATAGCGTGTGAGCCTGAAAGTGGGTTCCGTGCCAAGTTTGCAATCATCCTGGGCTCTTTCTAATGGGAGTACAAACTGGATCATGCTGATTAGCATATTTAAAACAGCATTTAAATTTGCATAGCCCATTTGTTGCGGGATGGCATCCTGGCAGTGCCAGTTGGGCACTGCCTATGTTACAAGGACAGTGTCAAGGCAGAGATGTCTAAATGGGGATTATGATGGGAGGGCCTATGACGGGGGGGGCGGGGGGGGCCTATGCCAGGGAGGCTACATAGGGAGATGGCGTGCAGGGGTGAGGGTCGTACAGGGGTGGAACATGTTGGGGGAATAAAAGTGGGCATGTCGACGTCATGAAAGGGAGCCATCTGAATATCCTCTGGCCCAAAATGGCTCTCCCCCAACCACATGACTAACGTTGACCTGACTACCTACCTGCTTACATCACCAACCTATTTACTCAACTACCTCGTTACCTCACCCAGTTATTGATTCACCCATTTACCCCTCTCACCCATCCCACCTTAGTCACTCACCCACCTTCACACCTACACACCTCACCCATTCATGCACCTACCCATTCATTCACTTACTCTCTCACCCATTCATGTATTCATTCATCCCCTCACTCATCCTTTCACTCATCCATTCACTGACACATATACATTCATTAAGAAACAGAATCCTTAAGTACTTACCAGAACATTGTAACAAGCGCCTTAAACAGCAGGTGTAACCTCTTGTTCTGCTGACTCTCCTCAACTCACAGGAGATAGATGGGAGACTTTGTCTTGCACTTTTTTTACAGCTGCTACCAGAAGATCTGGGGAGAAATGCACAATAGTATCAGGTTGTGAGAAACCTTGTGGCCAGTAGCATTGTCCCCAGTATTGCCACTGACCAGAAGATTCAGACCATTATGTCCTGACCCCAAGGATTCTATCCAAAAATTACTCCACCTGTCACTGGGTGGTCTTGTCTTTAACCACACCTTTTATTTCTCCCCTGAGATCCCATGCCAAACATCTTACCACTTTCTTACTCATTTTCTGTTGGAAAAGTGTTCTTGACATTTTATTATGTTGTCCAAAAGACTCTGCCAAGATGGAAGTAGCCAGAAAGTGAGATAAATTTGCATTGATTTGTGAACTTTTGACTCTTATTAATTTGACATAACCTCTTCTTCTTGTGATGCTCATTCCAGAATGAAAGTGCCAATGCCATTCTCCGGCTGCCCGATTCAGCACCAGGAGGCCATGATTAAACCTAACCCCACTAAGTTTTGATTTGCTGCCTCAGGTGAATTTTTTTGCTGGTTGTCCTCAACAACTTCATGGTCACGTGGCTGTTTTACTCTGAAACATGACTGTCGTGAATATTTTTGCATTCCTTATTCTAAGCTGCTTCCAGCAATTGTAATATACATCCTGTAACAATGACAAATTTGCAAATAAAGATAAAGATTTTTAAAATGTATGTTAACAAACTAAATTTATCGTAAGATGAAAATTAATAGATCTCAAAAAGATAAGTTTAATTACAGGGAATTTCTACATATTGTTTTATTCATTACTCATTCAGGAGCTCCCAGTGTAAATATCATGGAATAATTAATGACAGATTTTGTCTGAAAGCAAAATGTAAAATATAGATGAATTATTGAGTAAGACTTGCTAACAGGACAAGTTAAATAGCAATGTTGGGTGTTTGGGGATAGCATTAGAATTGACTTGTAGCTCTCATCCAAACTACTTATAAAGTATACGAATTGCTGTGAATTCTGATTTACTTTTCATGATGTGTAGCTTGTAGAAAATATTAATTGTACTACTGTCCTAGAATTAGGCGGCTTATTTCTCTCCAGATGCCTAATATGTGTAATCCTGCATCATTTTGCTTTTAGTTTGGCAGAAGTGGTTGTGTAATGGACCTGAGGCATCTCGCTTAATAAATCACATTGAATATTACTGCCAATGCATATTTTGTATTGCACTGTCTATAGGTCCTAAGTTTAGATCAGCTACATAGCCAGGTGTGTCATTTGTAAATGTGTGCTGAATTTCACTTCTCTCTAACATGAGCAACAAGGCCAGGAGTAAGGCTATTCAGCCCTTCAAGCCTTTTCTGCCATTCAATAAGCTGAGACACTGGGCAAAATTTTCCCATATTTGCTAGCAGTGTCAGTGAGAAAACTGATGAGAATCCCACCAGTGACATCAGTGAAAAAAATATCGTATCTTCCGCCACTTTGAAAAAGGAAACATTTTTCCATGTGTTTCATGCTGCAGTCATGGCTGTTTGCCTCTGTTTTGCCTGCCTGGAATTACTTCATGTCAGCAATCAGTGAGTGAGATCCTTTTAAACGCTTCCCCAGCACTCCTTCCAAGTCCAAGCAGGGGGATGGCAGCCAGGAAGAAAGCACCACATTTCTCAGAGAGAGCCCTGGCCAAGGTGCTGGATGGGATGGTGTAGAGGTGTGACATCCTCTACCCTCACATGGGTAGATGACCTGCCAGCAGGGTCACCAACCCCGTATGGGAGATGGTGGCAGTGAGAATGAGCACCAGTCCGCTACATAAGAGGACAGGGATCCAAGTGCAGGAAGAAGATGAATGACTTGCTTCGTGGGGTTAGGATACGTCAGCTTCCTCATGTGTCCATCCGCATCGCACCACACCCATCACACTTGCATGGTGATCTCTCACCCAGCCGCCTCGCAAGATCCCAACACTCATCCTGCCACCTGCACTCCCACCTTGAGTCCCCATCGTCGTCCAGTGACTTCTGTCTGTCTCATATCCCTGCTCCCACTGACCTTCCACACATGTCAGACTTCATTACCATCTAACCTGGCACAAGTCCTGCCCTACATTCTCTCCACCTATCTCATTGCAGGATAAACTCGGAGCACAATAGGCGCGAGTAGACATAGCCAGCCATGTGACGGCTGAGCTGAAGGCCCTCATACAGTTTGAGGAAAGAGCTCTTGGGATGACTGGTGAGGAGCAGGACTGCACCTGTGCAGAGGGCAAGTTGGGACAAGAGAAAAAAGTGGGAGACCTTAACACATTCAGCCATGGCGCCATCTACACGTCAGGTCTGTTTCTTCAATCCTTATGACCCTGTCCTGCACCAATGCCAGCTTGCTTTCCTTGCAGGTCAATCGGTTGACTAACCCGGCCCAACCTCTTGCCCTCTGGAGACCACAGACCCAAGCAGCTCCAGAGGAGACATCTCAGAGACCAACATCGAAGGGTCAGCACAGTTGTCACCCTGACCTTCCACCAGCACAGATATTCACACCTCAGTGAGAATAACTAGTAGGCAGACTTCTGCATCACTCACTGGTGAGCCCCTCATAGCCGATGATCCACAGCAGGCAGAGGCAGGGTCTCACTTGTACTCAGGGGATGCCGGAACCTAGGACTCTGCTGAGCCCCAGGCCAATGATGTTCCCCTAGGCCTGGTCGTCCCAGTGCTGCTGGAGCCTCAAAAGCACAATCATATCAGGAAGGGATCCCTCTTCAGCCTGCAAGGTCAACTGGAGGTGTCCCATTGCCTTCTGTCCGAAGAGCTGTTGCCATCACATGAGGCCAACACTGCCAACAGTGGAGACCTTGATGCAAGATACATGGTCCATGATGAGGGATGTCCACTCCATGGTTTAGGTCATGATTTCCACGTCTAAGGGAGGGAGCTCCAGGGCTCCAACTGCATGGTGTAGGCCTTTGTGGGAATCCACAACTGTTGGCGCCAGAGGACGGCAGGGATTCTGGATTTCAATCCAGCTGCAACTCTATCAGATGAGGTCAACAATAACGATGGCCCACCATGGCTGCAAGCAAGCCCCCAGCTCCACCCACCACAAAGCCTAGACTCAACACCCACCCCCCGGTCCCAAGAATTACTTTGCTGATTACTGCCCCCCCCCACACCCCCACACCCCCACCCCTCCCCACACCCCCACACCCCCCACCAATCCCCTGCCACCATCCCCAACCTCTCCAATGCCTCTTTCCATTTGACTGTCTGCTGGATAATGGTAACCTATGTGCTTGCTTCTGATTTCTCCCTGGGAAGTGAGGTCACAGGTTCATGTTTCTATAGAGATGATGTAAATCACGCCGGCAGAATATCGCACTGACACGGAGTGATTATTCAGAAAGGGTGTAAATCCTGATGGGATGGCTCGCAAATGAAATGCTCATGTAATTAAATGAGGTTCCAGACCTTCCAGGGTGGAAGCCTTCTTACGTCACAGCACAGGATGTGGAAAATCAGGAAGCAAGATCTTGCCCGCAGGCAAGAATCTCATTTCCTGTCTGTGGGTGGGATTTTGCACCCATGTCACCATTTACTCTGACAGCGAGCATGGGTTCAAACTTGCACCAATCATCTCAACATCACCTTCATGCGCTAGTCCTTTATCCTCTAATTCCCTGTGCATTATCTGACCATTATCACAGCGTTGCTTGTGTGATCACGTGCAAGCACAACTGTGCATAAACACATATGCAAATGTTGTGGTTGCCATGTTCCATACTTCACAACAGTGACCTCATTTCACATGAATGTTGTTACCTACAAAGTGCTTTGAGATGGCCTAAGGTTGTGAAAAGAGCTACATAAATTATAGCATTTTTATACCAGGCATGCCTATTAATCGAATGGATTATTACTGCAAGAATGCAATTCCTTATACGACCTCCCACCAAAAATCATGTGGCTCTATCAAGGTTTAAATCTTAAGAGAGAAATAAGAAATAGAAACGTTTGAATTTTTTTCTCTCAGAGGGTTGCGAGTCTTTGGAACCCTCTTTTCCACTGTGGTGGAGGCAGTGTCGTTGAATAATTTTAAGGTGGAAGTCAAAAGATTTTTGGCTAACTAGGGATTCAAAGCATATCAAAGGTTGATGGGAAGTTTGCAGATGATATTAAAATTGGCAGAGTTGCGGATAGTGATGAAGATTGTCAGAGAATAAACAGGCTATAGATAGGTAGTACAGAGGCACAGTGGTTAGCACTGCTGCCTCACAGCACTGTGGCCCAGGGTTCAATTCCTGCCTTGGGTCACTGTCTACGTGAAGTTTGCACATTC
Organism: Carcharhinus amblyrhynchos; assembly: GCF_965287045.1. Classification (NCBI taxonomy): domain Eukaryota; kingdom Metazoa; phylum Chordata; class Chondrichthyes; order Carcharhiniformes; family Carcharhinidae; genus Carcharhinus; species Carcharhinus amblyrhynchos. The sequence continues at coordinate 57,949,905 of NC_137334.1, forward strand.
TCCCTGTGAGCGCGTGGATTTTTTTCTAGGTGCTCTGGTTTCCTCCCACAGTCTGAAAGACATGCTAATTAGCTGCATTGACCCAAACAGGTGCTGGAGTACGGCGACTAGGGGAATTTCATGGTAACTTCATTGCAGTGTTAATGTAAGCCTTACTTGTGACTAATAAATAAGCTTTAAACATTTAAAAATGGGCGGAGAAATAGCAGATAGAATTTAATCCGCACAAATGTGAGCTGATGCATTTTGGTAGATCCAATTCAGGTAGGAGTTCTAAAACAAATGGCAGAACCATCAGGAGCATTGACACATAGAGAAATCTGGGAGTACAGGTCCACAGATCCTTAAAAGTGGCAGCACAGGTGGAAAAGGTGATGAAGAAAGCATATGGTATGCTTATCTTCATTGGATGGGGCATCGAGTATAGAAGTTGGCAAATTATGTTACAGTTGTATAAAACATTAGTTAGGCCACATTTGGAATACTGTGTCCAATTCTGATCACCACGCTACCAGAAGGATGAGGAGGCTTTGGAGAGAGTACAGGAAGATTTACAAAAAGGATGTTGGAGGATATTAGCTATGAAGAGAGGTTGAATAAACTGGGACAGTTCTCCCTGGAAAAATGGTGGCTGAGGCTGATAGAAGTTTATAAAATTATGAGAGGCATAGATAGAGTGTACAGTTGGATGCCTTTTCTCAGGGCAAAAATGACAATTACAAGGGGGCACAAGTTCAAGATAAGGGGGAACAGTTTAATGGAGGTGTGCGAGAGAAGTTTTTTACACAGAGGACAGTGGGAGTCTGGAATGCATTGCCAAGTGAGATGGTTGACGCAGTTACATTGGCCACATTTCAGACTAACCTTGATAGGCATATGAACAAATGGGGAATAGTGCAATATAAGCGGTTGGTTTAGGTAGGACAACATGATCGGCGCAGACTTGAAGAGCTGAGGGGCCTGTTCCTGTGTTGTACCGTTCTTTGTTGTTTTTGAATGCAGAATTGAGGCCACAATCAGATCAGCCATGATCTTATTGATTAGTGGAGCAAGCTTGAAGAAGCTAAATGGCATACTCCTGTGTCTAATGTGTGTGTTTGCACGATCATGTGATAGGCAGCCTCCTGAATAACTGCTTAGCATCAACTCTAGTTTGATATAGTAAGACTGACTAATTTTAAACTCATGAGTATTCATTCATTTTAATGTGCAATTGTTGGTGTTTAACAATATGTGTGGAATAATGACCATGTAATTCCATCTCCATATATAACAGTTATTGTTTCTTTTAGAAGTGCCATAGTGCTTGTTTTACATGTTTTTAATTCCATTGTGTGATATGAGCATCGTCAGCTGAGCCAACATTTGCTGTCCATTGTTACTTGTCTTTGAAGGGGAAGCTAAGAGTCAACCAAAGAGCTGTGGATCTACAGCAGGCCGGGTAAGGATGGCAGAGATTTCCTTCCCTAAAGGGCATTAAGTGAACCAGATGGGTATTACGACAATTGACAATATTTTCATGGTCTTCATTAGATACTTAATTCCAGATTTTTAATGGATTCAAATTTCACCATCAGCCATGGTGGAATTCAAACCCACGTCCCAAAACATTACCTGGGCCCCTGGATTACTAATCTGGTGACAATACCTCTGCACCAAGGTGCAATTCTTTTTCTGGATATTCTTTAAACTTCTTGCTATAGAACAGCATGTTTTAGTCACATAGTGCCAAACTCTTGGGGCAGGATTTTCGGCTACACACACCCCAAAACTGGAAAATCCCACCCAAGATCAACAGACATTTGCACAGCCTATCCCCCCATGATGGGAAAATTCCCCTCCCCAGTATCCAGAACATGTTTATGGGCTACCCAGTTTGATGGAAAAGATGTTATCAAGAAGCAAGAACTGTTTGAATTTGACACCAAAAGATTATTGTAAGATTTTGTGCATTCCACAGCTGGGTGAACAAAATGTCATCACTTCCACAAGTTAATTGGTTTGTTTACTCCTTGGGAAGAGTATAAGTTGGATCATGATTTGCCAATTTTCTATTTCCACTAAGAAAATGATTAAGCACCAAAGCGATAGTAGCAATTTTGGGATCAATCTCCACTTTTGATTCACTGTTGTTGAAATCTACCATAAAAGATTAGTGATCATTTATTTCAAAAAAGAGGAAAATATAGCCCATTTGTGTATTAATGAATTTGCTTAAAGTATTATCAAAAACTGATGCTATGACCCACACCAATTCTATACATTTTTATTAATTTACAGGATGTGGTCATTGCTAACAAGGCCAGCATTTATTGCTGACCTTTACTGTCCTTGAGAAGATGTTGATCAAACTACAACATGAGCCATCGCAAACTATATAATAAAGGTACTCCCACAATACTGGCCCAGAGATAATCAAGGAATGGCAATATATTTCCAGGTTGGTATGGTGTATGACTTGGAGGGGAACTTAGAAGTCTTGATGTTCCCATGTGTTTATTGGTCTTATTGAAGTGCAGCTCATAGACAGTACCCACTGCAGCAACAACATGGCAGTGATAGAGGGAGTGAATGTGATAGAGGGAGTGATAGAGGTGGTGAATGAGGTGCCAGTCAAGTGAACTGTATTGTGCTTGATGATATCAAGCTTCTTGACTGTGGTTGGAATGGCACTCATCCAGGAAGTGGTGGGTATTCCATCACACTCCTAACTTGTATCTTGCAGATGGTGAACATGCTTTGGGGAGCCAGGAAGTAAGTAACTCACCACAAATTACCCAGTCCCTGACTTTTTCTTGTAGTTACAACATCTATATGCCAAAGTGTCTGGTAAATGGTGAACCCAAGGATGTTGATGATAGGGGATTTTACAATAGCAATGCCACTGATGACAATGGGAGCTGGTAAGACTCAACGTTTGCAGATAGTTGTTATCTGGTACTTTTTCTGGTACAAATGTTACTTTGCCACTTCTGAGCCCTAACCTGAAAATTGTCAAGGTCTTAATACAAATGGGAAAAGACTGTTTCATTATCCAAGGAATTGCAAATGAAATGGAGCACTGTGCCATTATCCATGAACATTTCCACATTTGATCTGTATTGAAGAGAATGTCACTGATGAAATAGCTGAAGGTAGTTTGATTTGATTTGATTTATTATTGTCACATGTATTAGCATACAGTGATGAGTATTGCTTCTTGTACACTATATAAAGTATACTGTATAAAGAGAAGGAGAGAGTGCAGAATGTAGTAACATAGAAACATAGAAAATAGGTGCAGGAGTAGGCCATTCAGCCCTTTGAGCCTGCACCACCATTCAATATGATCATGGCTGATCACGCACTTCCAGTATCCCACTCTTGCTTTCTTTCCATACCCACTTGATCCCTTTAGTTACAAAACCATGTCCAGCTCCCTCTTGAACATATCTAATGAACCAGCCCCTGCAACTATAGTGTTATAGTCATAGCTAAGGTGTGGAGAAAGATCAACATAATGTGTGGTAGGTTTGATGACGGAGGAGAAGTTCTAGAGTCAGTTGGTACGTGACCTCAAACTTCTGTATTTTTTTCCTGACAAAAGACAGCGGAAGAGAATATGTCCAGGGTATGTGGAGTCCTTAATTACGCTGGCTGCTTTTCCAAGGCAGCGGAAATTGTAGATAGAGTCAATGAATGGGCAGCTGGTTTAAGTGATGGACTGGGCTTTGTTCACGACCTTTTCTGGTTTCTTGCAGTCTTGGGCAGAGCAGGGGCCACACCAAGCTGTGCTACCATCAGAAAAGTGATTTCTATGGTGCTTTCTATAATTAGGCCTTGGACACTACCTTGAGGAACTCCTGCAGCGATGACCTGTAATGTTCATTCTTTATTATAAATAATCAAATTTGTTGATAAAGCAAAAAAAATACAAAATAACAAAGGAAACTGTTGAACTGCTCAGAGATTTTCTACCTTGTTTATTCGTACAGATAAGCATCAGGAAGGATTATCGTTTCAGGCTTTATCTAAAGGCACAGCAATATGAAATTTGTAAATATATATGAAGCTTTGGGTACTGCATAGAAAGGGCTGCTGCAATTATAATTGATTTTCTTCTTCTTGGTGTTTAATTTGTTAACCAAATGAATCAGTTTTCAAACTTCAGATCTAAGTAAGTGAATACTGTGCTAGCATTTGCTATTTTGTATGTACTTGTGCATAACAGTGAATGTTAAAATTAAAGCGAAACTTGTAAAAAGGAAGCAAATAAAAGTCATACAGATAGAGAACAGATCAGGTGACATCAATTATTTTGTTCTTTCAGGAGAACCAGCTATTAAGTAGGTATTTTCAACCGCGCTCATGGATTTGATGTAGTTGACAATGAGTCACTTTCGCAATGGTCTTGCAGCAACTTACAACAGGTTTTGTTTCATAGTGCCCTTCAGTTTTGCAAGAACTGAGTGACCTTCAGACTTTTTAAAAAGTGAAGGGGACTAAGAGTACCACATTTGGTAGCAGTTCATTATACTACTTACGGTGCCATTTCTGCACACACCCTCATTTATATAAGGACACCTTTGGTGCTTACCTTATCCAGATAATATGAAACCAGATGTATTAGCTACAGCTTATGTCTTATATTTTTTATCCTACATTTTCCAACAAATCATTTCCTATCTTTCAGAACAAAAGTCCAGAATTCAAATGGTCCCTGCTAAATTGTGCAGAATGCTTCACTTCACAATTAAAATACATTCTAAATATATCTTTCATGCATTAATGAAAATGTTGATACCAATTTCACAAACTGTAATAATGCTCCCGACCAACAGAGATCAGATGTGATGGCCTCGCTGGTGGGAATGGATGTTATTGAAGCCCCTTCAAGTGACCCAGAGCAGGCTAAGCAGTGTCCCTTGGGCAGTGCCAGCCTGGCACCCTGGAGTTGCCAGCCTGGCACTCTGGCACTGCCCACTGGGTACTCTGACTGTGTCCACTGGGCACCATTACTGTGTCGGGACAGTGCCAAAGGGTTGGAGCCAGAGTGGGTGGAGGCATGATTGGAGGGGAGACAAGTGGGTAGCTCTGCAAATGTGGGGGAGGGAATTTGCTGAGGTGGAAGGAAAGAAGGGGACTCTGTCCGGGGGAGCAATCAGTGGGGGAAATGACAGAACTCTACTGGAGGACAATTGCTGTGGTGAGGGGCTCTCCCTCTGGGAGGGGCCAATCAATGGGGGAGGGAAGGGAAAAATCCAATGGGGGGGGCGCAATCAGCAAATGAGTAAGGAGGGAAATCTGCAGGGCGATGATTGGGGAGGGAGGAAGGAAATTCTGTGGAGGGGAGGGGCAATTGGTAGAGGTGGTTGGTGATTTCCACAGTGGGGTGGTGGGTGTGGAAGGAAATCTCCCAGTGCACAGAGATTGGGCGCCTGTGCAATGGTGCCCTTAGAGCTCAGTAGCTGGCTTCCTCAATGAGCTAAGGCTCCACCCCACCCCATGTTGGTGAGAATTGCATGAAAATTGCATTTTCAAACTTGCTGGACAGATGCATCTGAAACTCTTCCATTTCTCACTCATTCAGCACTTAGAATTTTTTTGTAAAATGTTGTCATTGGTCTTGAATTACCATGAGCTTTCAAACGTTCACACAGTCTCGCAGGGATCCAGCCACCAATTACTTCAACTTTTGAACTCTCTGGCTTCTCACTCATCAACTTCACCAGGTCTGCCCATTTCAGCTGTCTTTAACCTCAGTAAACAGTGCCCTGTTCCACTTGCAGTTCCTCTGTTATCTTAAATTCAAACTTCCTGGAATTCCTCTTTTCATTCCCTGGTTTCTAGATCTATCCTTTGGTTTCTCTGGGATTTGCGTTCTTGTCCATTATGCCATGGTTCTGCTTCTGTTTCTAGCGGGGCTGAAAGAACTGTTCTCTCTCTAGCTGCTAAGCTTCTTCTGCCTAAGCCCAGTTCAACCACAATAACCAGGGGTTTAATCTTCCTAAACAAATTCTAATTTTACCAAAGAAATTCTATGGGTGGAATTTTATGAGAAGTATTCTAAGTGCCAAGCGTCAAAATTAAAAAAAGAATCGTGTTGGTTTTGTGGCCGAGCGCCCAGTCACAATTGTATAGCACTTTGGTAAAAAAAAGTGCTGAGATGCAATTCTTGCCAGCGATGGGTTTGGGGCCAGTGGGGGAGGTGGAGCTTAATCTCAGGGGAGAGAGGGGTGGAGCCTATGGACGCTGGTGAAGCTGGCTTCAGAACACTTGGGCATTATTGCGCAGGCACCCCAATCTCCCAGTCCACTGGGAGACCCCCTGCCACCCCTCCCACAGACATCAGATGCATCCTCCCAACCCACCCATCATCAGTGGCAGCGTAAACTCCCAAAGCAACACGGGTTGCTGGCATCAGGGCATTGGGACCCTCCCAGTAAGTCCCTCCGTTATGACCCCTCTACAGCCCCCCCATTGCACTTTTGCCGATCACCTCCCAATCTTCCTATCATCCCCGTCTGCCATTCACCCCTCATCAGCAACCCCCAATGTAGATCTCCCCAGTGCATATTCTCTGTAGAGTTTCTCCCCACTGCATATCTCTATGTTTCTGAACACTGCCTACCTGACACTATCCCCAGTGCCATGCGCTATCACAGTGGGGGCTGCCGATCACTGCCATATCATCACCATAGCGGGCACTGACAGGATGAGGATAGTTGTGTGGGGTCCACATTGGGAACTCCTGAAGCATAGTCATGACTGTACCCCCGGATGTCTGTTCAGTGGCTTCCAGGAATGGCTAGCAGTTCAGACAAATGGGGAAGGGCACATGATGGGTGGCCATTGCAGGAAGCACTGCAGAATCCATGTAGGATGAGGAGTCATGTTAACAACCACGGAACTCCCTTGATTGTGGCAACAGCTGCCAGACCTGCTGCCTGTTACTGTTAAGGAGGCCTGGAATGGAATGTCAGTGGTCAGCCTTGGAACCTATCCAGCAGACAGATGGTAGGATAACCATGGTGACATCAATGGGGTTGGGAGTTGACTTCATACGCAACTACTCAGGAGTTATAGAATCATAGAATCCTACAGTGCAGAAAGAGGCCCTTCGGCCCATCGAGTCTGCACCAAACACAATCCCACCCAGGCCCTACCCCCATATCCCTACATATTATACCCACTAATCCCTCTAACCTATGCATCCCTAGACACTAAGGGGCAATTTCTTAGCATGGCCAATCAACCTAACCCGCACATCTTTGGACTGTGGGAGGAAACCCGAGTACCCGAACGAAATCCATGTTGACACAAGGAGAATGTGCAAACTCCATACAGACAGTGACCCGAACCAGGAATCGAACCCAGGACCCTGGAGCTGTGAAGCAGCAGCGATAACTACTGCGCTACCGTGCCGCAGTGTCCAGTGGGAATGCACACAACACAAATCCAAGCCAGTGACGATTCCAATCCTGAGGACCCCCATATTGGCACAAGCCCCCCAAGACCCTTAACACATGCATGCCCCCCCCCCCCCCACCCACCCTGCACTTTGGCCTGGGTGTTGGTGCTCAGTGGTACTCACTCCTGCTCACTACTGCTGTGCCTGAACCACACTTTTACAGAGCAGTAGTGATTTGTGCTGGCATGATGACACAAAGGCGAGGTGGGGAGATTCCAGGAGGGGGGAACAATAGCATGCCAACCTCACTAATAAGATTGAAAACCATTTTAATTCATGCTAATATGGGCACCAAGTGGATCTTGCCATGAGAAAAGTGAAGATACCAAACCATTTAGTGCAGGTGTAAATCTGATTTTTAACGTCATATGCAATCTTCTCAGCTCGCCATGCTGATTGACAGGCAAGAAGAGGTGGTAAGATTGTGCCCAAAGGTTTAGAATTGTCAGCAATTTTGGTTATTCTTTCAATTTTAGATTTGAGTTTGTCATGTGGAGTAACAGCTGTTCCAGATTTGCTTGTCCATGTGGTCCACAGACTCAGATTCCAAGCACATCTTTTTGTTCCAAATGATAAAGTCAGCTACTCAGTTATACAGTAAAAGTATTTTGGAGACATTTTAGCTAGAATTTGGCAACAGTATTTAGAAAATAAAGCAGACTTCACGTAAGCAATGGTAAAATGAAATATAAAAAGGCAGATGAGTGCTATTTTAACAAAAATGGAAATTAACAACAAAAAAAATTCCAAGTAGGTAAAATGCAGAATAGGAAAAATAGAGTTCTAGGAACAGTTAAGGGATTAAAGGATTAACTCCATGGTCACGTCTATTCACATGCTAATGTATGCAAGGAGCTAATGAGAGGGCAATTCACACCTAGACTAGGTGTGAAAAGGTTTAGGTGTGTGTTTGCATATTAAATCCTAGTTAGCTGTGCCTAACTAGATTGCTTTATGAGATTAAATTAGTCCTATCAAGGCAAAAAAGTGATCCTAAAGAAATTAATGGAAACATTTTGGTACTTTGGAATTCCATGCTAATAAGCAATTATGATATAAAATAATATAATAAGAACAGGCATCGGTATATTGGCAAGAAGCATGTCCTAATACATATTTATCAGTAGTGTTAGGATAATGTGGCACTGGTCAGCCCTTAATTACACTTGTCTTGATTCTGCATGCCCAGTAGCGATAGAGCACCAGTCATCCTTTAAATAAAGAATCTAAAAACATAACATTACAGTCTGGCAATATAGATGTTAATGTTGTTACCCTCTAACTTGACTCACAGTGAGTCATTGAATTTGATGTCACTTTACAGCTGAGCACTAAGGTGTGGGTTTGCGGGCTCATTTTAAACCTTCATTCCACTAGTGAACATTGAAGAATAAATACATTTGGTTATTATTAACCTTTTCACCTTAGCATCCTGGAATCTTAGTATTCGATCATCGAGTGTTCCGAAATTCATATAATATCGCTGGCCAGTAATTTGATAGAAAAATTTTCAGAAAATCATTTTAAATTTTGCAGTACTCCCTCCCTGTGCACAGGTGTATCAGGGCTGATGGTGCTAAGGGGGCCTTCTCTTTTATGTATCATATTCATCCGCAAGTAACATGATTTATCAAATGTCATATTCTGCTCTGCCATACTCATCTGGTGCTACTGGCCACAAAAGTTAATTGCTGCGAAAGGCCCTCATTGCAAATCACTATCTGAAGGCCTTATTAGCTTCTGAATGCAAACACAAGTCATACTGCAGAGATAGCTGTACACTAATGACACCAAGGCTAGGTAATTGCAATTTTTTAACCTTTTAAATACCACACATTATGCACTACAGCTCAGAGCAGAAAGAGCAAAGTGGTAGTGATTGAAAATGTAGATTTGCAAAATATCATGCATATATCGTCATAAATCTTGTGTGGACAATGAATAAATAAGCTAAATGCTAATGCAATTTTAATCAGTATTACTACAGCAGTTGTGCTTTAAAACAACTGGATTAAACATTTCTTTGTGTTCTAAGTTTACAAAAGCTGCTAGGAATGCAATTGATTCCACTTTATTGCATATATATAACCTTGTCATTTGCATATACTTTCTATGTGTCATTAATATTTATTATTATGTAAAATACTTCTACTAATTATACTGTATTTCCATGATGCTTTTGCGTGTTTAGCTATTCTCTTGTTTCTGTTTAGTTTTCACTATACTGTCTATGGTTCTGGACTAAGTTTCTACCTTCGACAGGGGTGGGATGAAAACAATTGATGGTGCTCATAGCTAAAGAACTTCATAAAATATTAAGAAGCCTTCTTTCAAAATAATATTTTTAAATTGCATATTAGGGCTAAATGTGAGAGACAATTGTTATACCTTGAGCAACAAAATTCAGTGTATTATAATATCACTCAATTTGTAATTGTATAACTTTGTTGACACTAAGAGGAAAGAGTTCTAATGTATTTTCTTTTCATGGTCTATAATATACATAAGTAGGTTTGCATTTTACTTTGTTTTATCTTTTATTTTTCCTTCTTTGTCCCTTTTACTATCTCTCCTTGCCTTTGTCTCCATCTCTCCCTGCATCGTAATTCTAATCTCAATGGCTGGCGGTATTTTTCCTCCATGAAAATTACTTGCCTGTTATTTTCTTTCAGGCCCTGACCCTGAAATCATCTGATCAAGCTGTTGATGCTGAGTGCATTTGCACATCCTGTCAATGGGATGAGAATAAGTCCCCAGCTTTTTTAATTACAAGGATAACATATTCACTCATCTAATAATGTAGATGGTTAGCAATTTTAAATTTTAATAATCAATTACTAGAAGTAATTCTCCATTAAATCACAAGAGAGTCATTAAATCTCAAAAGACAGAACACGGCTGCATGCAAAAGCAGCAAATGCGCTATTTTTAACTACCATTAGGGAATATCTTATTCTCTTTCATTTCTATGCATTTCTCATACGTTTTCATGCAAACTGTCTCAATTACCACAGAAAGAGAATGCCTGATCATATAAATAATGAAGGAAAACACAGGAAAGAGTACAAGGTTTGAGATTATTCCTTTGTTAAAGTAATGGAATAATTCAGAATGTGAATATATTTGGAGTGAAAGGCTCCAGTACTTCAACATATAATGACACAAGCTATCACATTTAATTCCCCACAAACACTTCATATGTGATGTTAAGCAGTGAAATGGTGTGACACATGCTGGAAGGAATATTATTATGTTTTACAACTTTTTAGATCCTGGCCATTGATATTTGAGAGTACTGATTATAAAATGGCAGAATGCCAACTCCATTTTGGGGGCTGCAATATCTCAGTCAGGACTGAAAAGCACAGGCACCGTCATTCACTGGGCACATTTTTCATATATACATATTCCTACCATTAAATAAATAATGAACTCAGGTGAAAATAAAGGAGATTGGCCAGGGGTCCATCCTACTGGCTGACCATTTTAATTTTTTATAAGGGTTTGACATCCCAGGTGGACATTGGGAAACAGTTTACCTAACGTTGCAGATGATGTTTGAAAAAGTCAAGCATGAAAAGATGTTATGTAAGTTTAAAGCGTTGGGTATTGTATTTAAAACTTGAAGGTGAATAAAGAATTTATATTATTCCAGTCTATGATTACTCTATCCTTGAAAGAGAGAAAGCAACGTTTGGTTTCTACTAAGGTGAGTGAAATTCACTAAGTACCCAAGTTTGGATGCAAATTAGGGAGGGTCAGTCTCATGGAAAAGCCAAGAAGTTACAGAATGGCCCAAGGAAAAGGCAAGAAAGAAAGCATGGAGAGAGTATAAAATTAAAGATGGATAGTTGTAAGGTTACAGACTTTGGAAGAGAAAAAAACAAGATACATATTTAATAGGTAACATTGCAATTGCTAGGAAAAAGGCAGATCAAGCTCTGAGAGTTATCATTTGCTGAAATGTTACCCGTGTCCAGTTATCAAAAAGCAGTAATTAACAAAACGGAATGCTGAGCTTGGACAGCGCTAAGGCCAGGCCAAACATTGAATATTGCTTTCAATTCTGGCCATTGAGACACAAGGGAAATATCTAAGCCCAGGAAAGATTGTAAAGAAGGGTCATGAGGTTGATCCTTGGTGTTAGGGAACTGAAAATCTAAAAACAGGTAAATAAAACTTGACTTTTTACAAGGATGTAAGAAACTAAATTAAATAGAAAACAGTACTGCAAGTTAAATCGTAACAATAGGATGAGGAGGTATACAAGCAGAACTTTGTAAGGACAAGCCTCAGGCTCATTTTCTGAAGCAAATCATCATAAAAAGGATGATAATTGCTTGGAATGACCCTCATTGTAAGCATAATAGAAGCCTTTAAGATGCAATAAAGTGGTAGAAGGGGAACAACAGTATGTTGTCACTGGAAGATTAGCAAGATGGGCCAAATAGTCTCCTTCATTGGTACTTACCTATGTGACATAAAGACAATAAGGGGAAGTATTAATCCACAAGAATAAATTTTTAATTGCCCAAGTAAGATCAATCTGGTCACTAGCCACAGAAGCATTTCTGGCACAAATCTTTATATCATTTTAGAGGAAGCACACCAGCAATAGACACCAGTAGGATTAAACAAGAATTTTGCAGAACAGTTATATTCGTAGTAACATAAAAGCAGCCTACAAATCCTTGTATAGAGTTGCTGAGTCAACAAGCTATGCTGATTCTACTAAACTCCATCCAAGTTGCTATCCAATGAATTATATTAACATTGACCTAACAACAGATCGTCACAATCTAAGCTATAACAATGAGCGGTATGGAAATTATCCTCTCAATTTGCACAACCAGTTGGACTGAGGTGGTACCACTAATGATTGTTAGTATAAGTTTAGTATTGGTATCAAACTAAGACTCATGGAGTTCCTGCTGTGAGGTAGGAAGCCATTCGGCCCACTGAGTCTTCCTCAGAGCATACTATCCAGGCCCTATTCCCATAATCCAATATATTTTCCCCACCAATCCCCCTAACCTACACAACTTGAGACACTAATGGGCAATTTAACATTGCCAATCCATCTAATCTGCACAGCTTTGGAGTGTGGGAGGAAACCTGAGCACCCAGAGGGAATACACACAAACATGGTGGGGGAGAGGAGGGGGGGTTGGGGAGGGAATGTGCAAACTCAACACACACAGTGACCCAAGGCCAGGATTGATCCTGTGAGCCTGGCACTGTGATGCAGCAGTGCTAACCACTGTGCTACCTTGCTGCCAAGTTCATTTATTAAGATTAAATATAACATTGAAATTAACAGAAGAATAGAAAGTAATAGATGTTAGAGCTCAACGGGTCCTGGAAGTCAGGAAAGAATTCCTTTATAATGCAGCAGGGAGAAAAACGGTCTCTCTCTTTTGACTTCAGGGACAATTTAATTGTTTGGCTCAGCAATCCTGTTCACTGGTGATACTTTGGTTGCTAGAGAAACATTTGTTGTTTTAAGCAGTTTTTCTCCAATGAAGGGGTAACAGCTGTTCAGAGTTAAACATTCAGTTGTCTATTACTGATGACCTTATAAGGAATGGAACTAGCGCTGTACAAATTGTAGTCCTTGTACTGAAAATCCAGGCTGTAGTACAGTGAGTATGTTATGTATGTGAGGGGTAATTATCAATATCTTGCTTTTGGGATTATAGTGCTGGCCTACATTTCTACATCAACTGTGAATGGGCAGAAATGTAGCCCTGTGTTCACAAATGTAAGGTATCAACTGTATTGTCCCTTCTGAGTGGAAAGCAGAAAGGTGTCAAAATGAGATCTCATTAAAGGCAGACCAGTGTCCTTATTACCAGAGTCCATCTTTTATAAATTTTCAGAGATATGGCTGTGCTGTCTGTCAAGACAGACACTGGAACAGCATTAAAAGATTGATAGGGCTTAAGTCAGGTCTCCTTGTTCATGCCATGTCAGTCTGCTGTTTCAACCTGAAAACTCTACTCAGAATATCACAGTAAAACTTCACACAATGATCCTTGTGTTTTGTGAGACTCTCCCAGGCAGTGTCATTGTCTGTCCTTTGTAGACAGAAGTTCAAATGTAGAGTTAGCGACCACTTGGTGAATAGAGGTCAAACAAGCGTGCATTCGTTTATGGGAGATCGGTGATTTGCCTGTTGAAACATTAGCAGAATTGCATCAGGTCCTTTTGTGCTTTCTACATTGGCCAGGATCACATTTGTGAGATGCCTGTTCTTATTACAGTTTGACTTCTGGCTCCTGCATTTTGATAGTTTTGAACATGTTTTTTCTTTATCCTTGTATGTGGATTAATAATCTGTGGGTCTGTACTGTATATTTGAGGTGACTGTTGAAATTCTGTGGTATAGTTGACCAGTAATAGAAAGGTAGTGATATGTTTTTGTAGCTGTGAAAACCTGTAATTGATGATCACTACAGTTATGAGTGAGTTGAAATGGCTTTTCACAAGTGAAGGAACATTCAGAATGTCCACCACGGGTTAATAGCTCTTCAACTCTGTTAGTTAAGTTTGAATTGGCCATGCATCTAGCTAGCATTAAGTGAGATTGCACTTCAGGTGGGTTATGATATTTATCTTACACTGAAGTATACTGCAACTTCCGTGACTGGCATAGATGTTATTTATCCTGTAGAATATAGTCCATTGCTTTTCCCTTTATCTGATGCTATGGCAATTACATTCTGATTGCGAATTCCACTAAATGTTTATCACAAATCACAGGAACTTCAACAAAATCAGGTCTCCCTCTCAATAAATACTAGGCTGTATCCAATTCACAGAGGAGAGCACTTCCAGTTTTGAACTAGTATAATTTAAAACTCAACTGGCAAAATATGTATATGTACTAACTTGTGATTAAAACACACCCACAAAATATTGTATAAATACTAAAATGCCAAATAGATTTAGTCTTTTTGCTTAAAACTACTTTACATATTTCTTTTGGATGGTTGCAATTTGTTGGATAAATTAACATTGTTTAAAATAATAGGACATGATTCTCCCAGAAGTGCTGAATTGGTGGGAGAACTATTCTAAATCCCAACTGTTTTGTCAGTTGAGCTTCTCACCTTAATCTCTGCACTCTGTGCACTGCAGAGGTCCCAGTCATGAATATCATTAAAAACTCAGGGAGGCAGGGCCTATTCATGTCAAATTTTGACAGTTCTGGAGCTCTGCGCATGCGCAGTGGTCCCGATCTGTCAGACTCCCCGTTTGCTGGCCAGCTCAATTGCTGGCTAGTCCAGGACCACCTTAGTGCTGCTCCTGTAGCCCCGCCATGGCCTGATTGCAGCCCCCACAACAATTCCCAGGCCAGTCCTGACCCTCCGTCCTGTTCCGGAGCGCCCCAATGCATAGTCCACCCTCCCAGCAGTAACAATGCCCTCACATCCCCCCATCCCAGCAGATCCCCCCAACGCTGACTCCCCTCAGGGTCCGAATGCCTCCCTCCCCCCCAAGAGGCAGGTGCCACAGACCACAATCCTCCCCCCATTAGCCCGTCCCAATCACTGCCCTCCTTCTAGCCCAAACTGATCCTGTCTGCAGAGTGGCAGTGGTCCTAGGCCCCACCCACAATAGGTCCCACTCCCTTAGCATTGCCTGATGGGCAGCACCAAGGTGTCTCCTGGGCATGGGCACTTTGACCCTTGGGCAGTCCACGGGGCACCCCCCCACCCCCCTGCTGCTCGACCTCCTGGGTGGCCCCAATTGCCCCCCTTCAATCTGGCAGGGTCTCCCAGTAGTTCCCCAAACATGAAGAACTAGTCTGAACCCCACCAGAATGAAGTACTCCTGGTGAGGTGGGGATTCATTTGGGACCTGAACGTTCTCAATAATGAATGGCTAAGCATATTTAAAACATATTAAAAAAAGATTGAAATGATTTACCTGCCTTTCTGTCGGCTTCCAGCGTGGTCTGACCGACGACTTTTTGCTGGCTCTGGGAGATGCGCATGCATTCCCGGCACTTGCGCAAATCCCGGTACAAGGCCAGAAAAGTTGCGGGTTGCAATGGGAGAATCGCGGCTGTAGTTTCCAAAGTGAGAAAGGTTTCTTGCTGTTCGGTTTGAAACTAAAAGCACTTCAGACTTGAGTTGGTAAATGATCTTGCATTGTGATATAACTTCTTACGATAACTGAGGTAAGCGAGAAACAATATTTTTAAAGCATTGATACACCGGGGTATTTTTGCAAATAGAAGGTAGAAGAAAAACATGGTTACCTAGGGAACATGCTCGAAGTTTCCCTATGTAAATAGTCAATAAACACCTTGGCTTTACCTTTTCACTTTTACATTTGCTGAGGGGTCATTCTCCTGCACATTCCCCAAATGCAGTGGTTTATTGCATAAACATCCAATCAATGCCACACCTGGAAGATTGTGTATCTTTATTCAATAATAGGGCGTGGATATAGTGTACAGAACTCGTTAGACATACCCACAGGGAGTGTCAGTACTCCCAGTGTTTCCTTTGCCAGAAGGTAGTCTAAAAACAGTCTAAAAATTCAATATCACATTGACTCAATATGTTGTACAATCTCACTTGGCTCCTAAGCTGTTACCGCTTCACTGTAATGTCTGTTACTGAGAGCAAGCTTTGAGACAAAACTTATTTCAAGTACAAATTTTGGTCTTGCATTACAAAATATAGAAGTATTTAAAATATTGATTTTTGTACTGTAACAATTAATTTCTTTATTACAACTTGTTTCTGTGTGTTGCAAAGGTAGCAGGGTAGGAGTCAATCTAAGTTCCCAGCAGTATTGGACTGAATTGAAGATTTTCAGCCTTAATCATGAATTTAGTACAATTCACCTCTGTTCTTCTGGTTCATGTGGATAATATTGAACCATATAGGCTAGGAACGTCCTTGGTTAATCCCTGGTTTGTGCTGAGTTAGCTGAGTCCACCAACTGAAGTGCTGCAATTAGTATCAGCGTCCTAAGAATAGCGAGATTCAAAATAAGCGCTGTTGGGAAGTACATTTGTGTGAAGATCAAGTGAGGTAGGAACAGATACAGCACTGTCATCAATCACTTCCCTCCTCACAGCCAGCGTGTATATGTTGCACATACACACACGGTGTCACAATGGTTAGCACTACTGCCTCACAGTGCCACGGACCCAGGTTTAATTCCAGGCTTGGGTCACTATCCGTGTGGAGTCTGCATGTTCTCCCTGTGTCTACATGGGTTTGCTCTGGATGCTCCAATTTCCTCCCAAAATCCAAAAGACATGCTGGTTAGGCGGATTGGCCATGCTAAATTCTCCCTCAGTGTATCCAAACAGGTGCCGGACTTGGGGATTTTCACAGTAACTTCATTGCAGTGTTAATGTAAGCCTACTGTGGCAGTAAACACACGCAGTTTCCTGAGTGCGCATTTGTTCTCACATGCATTTGCAGAGTTAAAAGGCAAAATCACTGTCTGAATGAGCAATGTGAAAGTTGAAGAATATTTTTAGAATCATGTGCCGCATGGATAAGTTCCTTCAGGAGACAGCAGGCAATAAAACGTAGAGGAAAAAACATGAACATTGAGGGGAAGTTTCTTTGTGTGCTGTGTGGAGATTGAATGCAAGTTATCAATCCACAGATGAAAAACAAAACTAATTATCACTAATGTTATAGTTAGAGTACCCTCTTTATTTTTCCCTTCAAAATCAGGGTGGAGTGGGCCCATTATTTAGTAGTTGACCGACTGAGGTTTTATCTAGCAGTGTGAGTGGAGGAAACATTTGATTCCTGATATGAATATAAAAGAACAAAGAACAACCCAGCACGGGAAACAGGCCCTTCGGCCCAACAAGCCTGCGCCGCCGCATCACCCTATACCTATTCTACCCTGCGTATCTACAAATAGAACCCCTGACTTAGCCAGATTCAGGGGAGAATAGTGTCAATTTGGTAAAACCAATCAGCCTAAGAGCACATCTTTGGGGTGTGGGAGGAAACCGGAGCGCCCGGAGGAAACCCACGCAACCACAGGGAGAATGCACAAACTCCCACAGACACAGGCCCAAATCCATGTATCTGCACGGCCGGCAGTGCTAGTCACCGAGCTGTTGCGGTGCCCGTCTACCGGTCCAGGATCAAGCACACACACCGACACGAAGTACTAGGCCACTCCCGAAACCTCCAGGAGCAGCCCACGCACGACCCACCGTGTGCATGCCCCTCGTTTGACAACGAGGTGGACCTCCACCTGCGGAGTGAAAAGACAAAAACGTTAATCACAAGCCTGCCTTTCCGGTGTCTCCCGAGGTTCTAACCCTTATTCAATAACCCCTACCATAACCCTCCATCCTCGTTTCACTCATGTGCCTATCTAACTGAACCTTAAACGAGTCCAACGTTCCCGCCTCCACCACCCCACTCGGTAGCGCGTTCCATACCCCCACTACTCTCTGCGTAAAGAACCTTCCTCTCATATCCAAATTATACCTCTCCCCCCCTCACCCTTAAATCATGTCCTCTTGTATTCGTAACCAATCTAGGGAGCAGTCTCTCACTATTGACCCTGTCTATTCCCTTCAGTATCTTATATACCTCTATCATGTCACCCCTCAATCTCCGTCTTTCCAAAGAGAACAGTCCCAGTTTCTCCAACCTTTCCTTGTAACCCAACCCCTCCATGCCAATATGAACCCATTTTGTTGTGGTCTCAGCCTGCTTGCATATATGAGGTGGGTGGAGTGGGGGAGGGGTTTACCTGAGAGGATAGAAACTATCCATTTTCCTTGGTTCTCTTTGTAAACCGATTGGTCTTCTGTGAAACGGCAGTTGTTGTCAGATTGATGCTCTTTTGCGCTCTTATCAGGTCCCCCGGGCCTGGCTTCTCCAGAAATGTGGAGCACAGTTTCCGTCGCAGAGCTCCATTGTATCGGGGTAGACAAGACACAACTTTGTATGGCACCAGCTGCTGTATGGTAAGTTTTAATGTCCATTGTGAAAGTTAGTGCACAGGCAAGTGGATGAATGAGTAAATGAGTGGGGGTAAGTGGGTAGTGTGGGTAAGGTAATTGGGTAAGTGGGTAGAATGTTAAGGCATGTAAGGTGGAAGGTGGGTGAGGTGATCGATAGCTAGGGTGACAGTTTGGTAAGTAGGATGGCAGGTGGATACGGTGGTATGTGGGTCAGGGTAGCTGGATCTGGTCAGGAGCCATTGTCAGGTCAGGTCAAGGAGATGATCAGGTGCTGCAGAATAGTTACGTCTGGTCAAGGAAGAAGTCAGGTTATTGAGGGGTGAGGGTGTCAGGTCAGGTTAGGTCAGGTTGCAGTCCTAGTTGAGAGAATCAATGGATGAGATTCTCTGGCCTCCCAACCATGTGTTTCCCGCCAGCAGAAGCTGGCACACTTTCTGCCAGTGGCAGATTTTCTGGTACTGCCACTGTCAGTGGGGATTCCCATTGATGTTGACCCACGCTGGCAAGAAACCCATGGGTAGGGGTGCGCTGCCAGCAGGACAGGAGAATCCCACTGGCGTGAATGGCCGGAGAATTCCAACAAATGTGTGCAATTGGGGAGTTTAGTTCTATAGTTACCCAAGCAGTAGACTAGGTTTTTTTTGTCTAGCTTTTCCAGGGGTGACTATTCAGGTACGGACCACAGAACTATCCAAAGTCTCCAATGCTAACTCAGATTTGGAGACATTTGCAGAAGATCCTGGGGAGCAGGAGAATTGTCCAACAGAAGTTCAGACCTTCTGGTTAATTCCCATAGAGGCAGCCCATTAGGACGTCTGTGGGTCCCAATACACACTCTGGGTCATATATGCAGTCCCTGTTGATCCAGTGAGTTGAATATCTAGGCCATTGTTCCAGGAGATGGGTGATTGCTATCATGGTGCAATGTGAGTCTGATTTCTATTGGTGTAAAGTGATGGACAAATGCATTTCTTACCAAAATAATTGAGAGCAGTATGTTTCCAGATTGTTCTAAGAATTAGATTGCACATAAAAGACAGGCACACAACCACACATGGAATGAGTGTGCATATTTTTAAGCAGTGTAGGAGATTTATTGTATTTATCTGGTTATAATTCAACCAAAAGGTTAATATATATGGCAATTTTTAACAAAATCCCTTGTTTCAAAAATAGCTTATGAACTCAGATTGAAAACTAAACGTCCCCAGCTGATCTAATGGAGCAGCTTGTGGAGTATTCTGAGAAAAATCCTTCAATATAATTCCTTCCCAAATGCCAGTGAGTATAACCAATGCTTTATGTGGTTTTTGTGAGGAAAAATTCAGAAATGAGAAGACAAGAGATAGAAAAGATCATTGGGGAATTAACAGATACATTTTAAAATAACAAATCTATCTGGATTCATAACTTCCTGAAGGTGTAATGCTTTTTTCTCATCCATCAGTAGGAAATGTACATAACTCCTTTACAACTTCCAGCTGATCACTTGCCTAGTTCCTTTTTTCAATAGCCCAACTAAGAATCAGTGATATCTGTATCTCTTGAATCACAGGGGTGGGGGAGGTTACAGTGTCAATGTGAGGGTTGTGACCTGAATTCTCCTCCCGGCAGCACACCCCCACCCATGGGTTTTGCAGCGGCCTGGGGTGACTTCAATGAGAAATCCCATTGACAGCAGCAGGGCCAGAGAACCCCGCAGCGAGCTAACAGTGCCCCACCTTCCACCAACAGGAAACATGTGGCTAAGAGACTGGAGAATCTTGCCCGAAAGCTCTGGTGGCATGATGCAGTTTATTTATTTGCAGAAGAGAAGTGGGTTGTAGTCATGCCACTTTGATGAAAACCCTAGGCACAAAGATCGATCACCAGCACAAATGCAGTTAAATTGAACTGATGGGTGCACTATACTGCTTAGGCAGGGCTCCATTAAGTCACCCAACCACAAAAATGCTTACTTACCTCTATTTTTAAGAAAATGCATCTGTTCCAAATTCATTTTCATCACGGTTTTTCATTAATATTTTTGTTTTACACACCAAATAATAATTATAGCATTGCAAAGATCTAAAATTCCATTGGATGTACTGCATGCTGTTACAGATATGTGCAGCACAACAGCAGGAATGCTATACCAACTATACAAGGCAGAAATATAATTACATTTTATATTGATCAAACAATTGAAAATACAGAATCCTCACATTGCTGTCACTGAAAACACGTTGTTCTGGATTCTGAAAGTATGTCGACTGGGATCAAAGTGGGTGATGAGGCGAACTCGTGCTTCACTGCCCAACTTGTCTCGCTCTCTGTTTAAGGTTACCTGGTGCCTCACTAAGAAGCCTGGAGCCTTGTATGTTCGAACATAAGCCATTTATTCATAATCCATAACTATTTACATCTCCAAGATAAAACCCTGCATGGTTGCTGTGTCCATACTAGCTTCTGTCAGACTCTACTAAACATGGTCTACTATCATGTGACTCTCTACATCATAACGTGGGTGATATTGTTCTCAGGTCCCACATTATTCCTTACTACACTTTGCTAAATATATTTACAATACAATCTTTACCTGATACCCCTTCTTCCTCCTCCCCCAACTTCCGCCTCATTTTCTGACTGTATAAATTCAGAGCATCTGGAGCCTTCATAACTCTTCCAGATCTCCTCCAGCTCATAATTGGTGGAACGGTAGTCTCTGTTGATTTGGGGTTGAAATCAACTCTTTTTTTTCTGGCATTTGATTGTATCTATTTGATTAGCTTCTTGCATTCTGTCAAATTATATTTATCTTTACCAACAACACAACTGCGTTTTTTGGACATCCTGGGTTTGTCCCATTCCTTCCAAAGGGAATATTCATACATTAATTCCTAGAGGAGACGCAGATTTTCTTCTCCATGGTGTCCAGCATGTTCATCCTGGAAGCTGACATTTCAAAAATGGAACTTCCATTTCTAGCTGTAGCACAATTTCAGATAAATATTCATTTATGTTCTTTTTTACCTTTTTCATTCTAATGAATCATAGAATCCAACAGTGCAGAAGGAGGCATTCGGCCCATAAAACCTGCACTGATCATAAGCCCTCCCAGGTCCTATTCCCATAACCCCATACATTTACCCTAGCTAGTCCCCCTGACTAAGGGGCAATTTAGCATGGCCAATCCACCTAACCCACACATCTTTGGAATGTGGGAGGAAACTGGAGCACCCAGAGGAAACCCACACATACACGGAGAGAATATGCAAACAGTACACAGACTCAAGCTGGGAAATGAACCCGAGTCCCTGGCACTGTGTGGCAGCAGTGCTAACCACTGTACCATAGTGCCTCTGCACGCCCCATTTTATGAATCCTCATTCAGCACAGCAACTACTCTGCTGAGTTCCATTGTCTTGTATGTCAAGAGTTCTTGAGAAATTCTTATACATGCGTAACAACCTCAACTCAATATTCAGTTACTTTCAGAGTTTTTCTTCCCTGGTTACTCTTTAGTCTCGCTCAGATCACTTGTTAGATCCCGTTTCCTAGAACTTTTCTGTTTTTAATACCTGGATTTTCTCTTCCACATTGTGCTTCTCATCTTTCATGCTCTTCAGATTAGATTGAAGTTCAAGAATTCCATTGCTCTTTCAACTATGAAGTTCCAACACTTCAATAACTTTTGTCAACCAATTGTTCTGGTTCATCTGCGATTCTTTTTCCTGTTCCATGTATTTTTCACAATATTTAATAGTTACTTTTGATAATTAAAGTTCATCCAGTTCTCAATTTTCAATGGCAAATTCAGCTTTCATCTTTGAAAATTGGTTTTCTACACTGAACAGTTCCTCCTTAATGGAGCCTAACTCCTCTGTGATTCAAGTTCATGTTCTTCAATTCTGCTAGATGTGGGAACTATTACATTCTCATGCAAATGTCCATTATTTTCCTGACTTTCTAAGTCCTTGATTTTCATTTCAGCAATGTCATTTTTCAACAACTCCACGGTTCTCAGTCAGTCTGAGGCAAAAATTGCTTTTTCTTGCAGTTCCTCAAGCATCAATGCTAGATTTACATTTTCCAATTCTGTATTTTCCTTCTGTAGCAGAGCTTTGTCTTTGTTTTTCAGATTGCCTTCACTGTTAGCCAGATCTGATCCTGTGAACTCCTAACCTGTTTTTAATTTTTGTAATTGTGCTATTCAGCACTTCATTATTTGCAGTTTTGAAGGTTCTCTGGTATTTCCATTCAATTGTTCCTCTTTTCCATTTAACTGGCTCTTCAGTTCTTCAGTCTCTTTCTTGTAGATCATCACTTCCTCGTGGACTATCAAAAATTGCTGAGTCTTCTCTGCCAACTGATTCTTCAATTCATTTAGAGTGGCATTCAACTAATTTTGGTTGTCTTCATAATGTTATAGAGGAATAAATTTTGACCTGACAGATCTTGTAACATGTTAAAGTACTTCAGCAAGGTTTTCTTTTTTTGTGAAGCTTAATTGTCGCATAGTTTTGTAATTTCAGCAGTCTCCTTGACTTTGTTCTGGTGTTTTTCCACTGTGCTGTTCAAGACCAAATCTTCATTTCTTCATGCTGCTGAAGAGTTTTGTGCATCTTTTGTATTTGATCTTTAATGGCAATTAGCTCTTCTTTCAACTGTTTCTCTCTTGTTGACCTTGGGCCAAGTTACACTATTTTTCAGTGCATTAATTTGATGCTACTAATAGTTCCAACACTGCTTTTACTGAAATAATATTCAACTTCTTTTTTAGCTCATTGTGTTTTTCCAGGTGAACATACTGATTCTTCAAGGAGTCTTTCAGGGCATCAAGCTCTTTGAGTACATCTTCTGCCTGCTGTTGTGATTAGTTAAGTTGTTCTAACTCAGCTTTGATATCTACATTTACTGTTGAAGTGGAATTTTTTCCTGCTGCTTGACTATGAAAGTAAGACTCAACAGAAGTAATTCCAACAAAATAACTAGTCTATATTTACAAAACACTGCATACAGTATTGGTAGTAACTTGAGTTCGGAGAGCAGTCGTTACGGCTTATTGATTCCTTCTCACGTCCGCGCTTACATAACAAATCAGTTCAGTATTTATACATAATCGTTATCAGGTTGCATGACCAGAGCTTATTCAGGAATTCGATCAGTAGTAGCGTCATAAGCAATGTCACAAATCATGGTATAGCCTGCTGACCTCCGAGAACTCTTTGTCTTATTATTCATTCCTTTATCTTGTCCTTTGATAGAACAGAAGGAAGTTGGTGACTCCTTCATCCCTGACTTATCTTATTTTATTCATACAGCCCTACGTTATGTGGAGTAGCTTTCCTCATTTTGTACCAAATACTTGACCAATTTTCCTGCCATGCCACTACTTCATTCGTACAACTTTACATTACCTGTGGAATAGCTTAATTTTCCTTTTGCAGTGTTGTTTCTTTTGGGTTACCTCAGTTAGCTTTCCTTTATTCATAGCCATTTGCTCACTCTGCACTGTCACCTGTTATTGTAGGTTTTGTTTTGTGTCAACTTTTCAAAAAGCTCAATTTTTAAGCCTTTTGGCTACTTTTTCTTTCTTCTGTGGTAAACTCTTTGATTTGTACTTTGTCTTTCATTGATTATGGTATGCAACCATTTTATAGTTACTTCAATATTGCCTACCTCAATCTGGGGTCTTCTATTTCCTTCACCCTGGGCTCTCCTGCCTCACTTACCCTCGGGTCTTGCGTCTCCTTCAGTCTGGGGTCTTCTCACCTCTTCAGTCACTGGGATGTGTTTGACCTTTTTTCATACATTCTGTATCACCGTGATTAAAGTTTAATGTATTTGTCAAAGGCTTTTAATATCTCAACAAATGTGGTTAAGGATTCATCTAGAGATCATGATTATTTTGTCTGCGAATATACCAAACAAGTATAGAAACATATACTTCTGATTTCTTACTTAATCCAGATGTATTCATGTTGTAATGATACTGTGTCATTGATATATTTTATGTTTCTGTAGAGTGTTTAAAGTTCAGTTTTTTTTTCTCAAAGTGGTCACTATGTCTAGAGGAAATGCAACAAATGCTGGAAAGCAGGATAGTTACTCATTTTAGACAGGTAGTGTTTACTTAGAATGAAGCTAATTGTGTTTTGTTTATAAATGAGAAAAGACCCCTAGGTTTTTTGTTGATTAAAGTAATGAAAGGTGAATTGGGTATATAGGATTATATAATCATGTGATAGTAGAAGTGGGAGGACCTAGATTTGTAGCAGAAAATCTCTTTTTTGTGTTCAGTTGCTGTTAAAAGATAGAAGATTGCAAGCTGCTGTCCCTGAAAAGCCTCTCTACAAAGACACTGCAACGTATCCCTGGAACCATCATGGTTGTTCCCCAAGTTGGAGCAAGAATATAAGAAAAATATTACTTAATTGGAACTGAAATAGTGGTAAGTTAGAAAATTTTAATTGTCTCCTTTTATCTTAACTATTGCACATGTGTCAAAATTAAGATATTTCACTTAATTTGAGCAATGTATAAACTGTGTTATGAATGAAGCTTTGTTTGACAGAAGAACTTTAATTTGTCAGTAGAATCACACTTGAAGCAAAGCATCCTATCATCATATTTATACCAAAGATTAAAAAAATGTTGGTGTCTAATCTGACTTCATAATGTACCTTGGCTTTTGGGTCAAGTGTCCTAACAATGTAATCTATACAGTGTATTTTCTGTGATACCAACACATGTTATAACATTAGCCTTGGACCTGTTACTGCAGCTTTTTTCCAGTTGTTTTCTGGTCTGCTAATGCTGAACCTGATTGCTATTTCAAATGATAATTTCTGCCTTTTTACTTTATTTTGCTCACCCTTTTCATGACCTGGCTAGGTCCCTTCCCTCTGCATTAACTCACGTTCTTCTTTTCATCTGCATAGTGGATTAATCTTTTGTGCTTTTGCCTTTCAGCCTTGTTTTTTCAAATTTTGCTCAGCCTTTTGTGATTTGGCTAGGTTCTATGACTTTGGCTCTGTGTTTGACCATGTCTGGCTTGTCACCTTTTCAGTAGATTCTCTGCTGCCTTTCAGCGGTTTATTCCTTTTTGTTTTGAACTTTGCTCAGCTCTTTGTGATTTAGCTAGGAGCCAAGGATCTGAGCTGGCAATGAACATCCATGTACCTTGGTTAGTGTCCTTCAGCTTCCATATCTGCAATGGAGCTTCCTTTTTGGTAATCTTCAACTGTGTTTTCAAATTTGGAATTCCTCTCACAGGTCAGACCACATTCTTACATGATTTCTGAGTACATCTTCATTGCCATCATGTTGAAAGGCTGTTTGTTGTCTCACTAAGAAATCTGGATGCTTGAGTGGTCGAACATAAACTGTTTATTGCTAACCCGTAACTATACACATATAGTTATGGGTTACCTGGAGGTACTGCCCTCCAGAGGTATTGTTCTCCTTGTCGGCTTCTGCCAGAGTCTGCTGCACACAGTCACCCACCATGTGACTCTACATCATACTGTGGATGAAAATGTTTTCCAGTCCTACATTAATTCTTGCTCTGCCTGAAACCTCTCCTACCATCTCTGCTGGAGACCAGCACCGGCTTTTCCACCACTAGCCATTGCAGATGAATAATGATAGGAGTGTGAGGCAGGTATTCCTGTTCCTGCTCCTTCCTTGTGGCATTAAGGGAAAAATGATGATAGGGTCCAAAAAGTGATGGTAATGTCTCTGAGGTGTCCACGTGGAGGAAGATAGCATTAGATTGCCCTCACCTACCTCCAGTCCAATGTTAAATCTTTCTTGCTGTTGGGTCAAGTGAGCAGGACAAGATTGGGGCAGCACAATGGTTAGCACTGCTGCCTCACAGCACCAGGAACCTGGGTTCGATTTCCGGCTTAGGTCACTTTCTGTGCAGAGTCTGCACATTCTCCCCATGTCTGTGTGGGCTTCCTCTGGGTACTCCTCCGGTTTCCTCTCACAGACCGAAAGGTATGCTGGCTAAGTGCATTAGTCATGCTAAATATTCCCTCAATGTAACCAAACAAGTGCCAGAGTGTGATGAGTAGGGGGCTTTCACAGTAACTTCATTGCAGTGCTAATATAAGCCTAATAAGACACTGATAAACTTTAAATATTTTAAAGTGGGTGAAAATCCAGCCTGACTTCAACAACAGTTTAAGCAGAATGATTCCCAGCCTCTGGTAAAATATTTCTTCTAAAAAAAATTCAATTGGACATTAATATACAAATATGCTTAACATTCTTCTTAAATTTTCTTTATATAAACACATATCTTAAATGTCTGCACCTTTTTAAAAAAATGCTCATTTGTGTGCATGTTACTGGTTGAACTGATATAAAAAACTGTAGCGGAAACCTAACAAGAATGGGTTTAAATCTAATGTGTCAGATCTTTTAACCAGACACCAATTTCTATTGCAGTGATTGATTGAGGAGCTAATTACATTCCAGTAAATTTTGACCAAGGCCATACCATGATAACACTTTAAGACATTCCAATCTATACATGTTTGTATCCATGAATTTCAGATTCCTGGGGATTTTCCTCATTTTCCAAATGCTTAGCTGCCACAAACTTCTCTGGAAATCATTCACAGTTTCCAGAGAACAGAATAATGCTAGTTCCTTTACATTACAGGCTGAAGATGTCACGGGCAAGAAATTGGGACTGCCGTGCTCGTTTTCTGAGTTCAACAAATGTTGTTCAAGCTGTAAAATTGCATCACAGCCACTGCATAGAATTGCACTGTACCATCATTTAAGTTTATTTATTAGTGTTGCAAGTAGGCTTACATTAACATTGCGATAAAGTTACTATGAAAATCCCTTAGTTGCCACACTCCGATGCCTGCTCAGGTACACTGAGGGGGAATTGTCCCCAGACAGGACAGTTAGTGAGATTTTGCAAGCCCAGGCAAGTCATGGGCATTACAGATAGTGTGCTGTAATCCCAAGATTGCTGTTGAGGCCATCCTCATATGTGCAGAAATTGGCTATCAGTCTCTGCTCAGCAACTCTGTGCTGTTGTGAAGGCTGCCTTGGAGAACACTTACCCGAAGATCAAAGGCCAAATGCCCGTGACCACTGAAGTGTTCCCCACAGGAGGGGAACAGTCTTGCCTGGTGATTGTTGAGTGACGTTCAATCATCCGTTGTAGTAGTGTCTGCATGGTCTCCCCAATGTATCATGCCTTGGGACATCCTTTCCTGCAGCATATCATCATACGCCTTTGATCTTCGGGTAAGCGTTCTCCAAGGCAACCTTCATGACGCACGACAGTGCAGAGTTGCTGAGCAGAGACTGATAACCAAGTTCCACACACATGGGGACGGTCTCAAGCAGGATCTTGGGTTTATGTCACGCTATCTGTAACCCCCACAACTTGCCTGGGCTTGCAAAATCTCACTAACCATCCTGTCTGGAGACAATACACATTTCTTTAAACTGTGCTTAACCCTCTCTCCACTCACATTGTTTGTACCTTTAAGACTTGATTACCTGTAAAGACTCACATTCCAACCATTATTTTGTAAATTGAGTTTGTGTCTTTATATGTCTTGTTAGTGAACTGAAATCTCATTCACCTGATGAAGGAGCAGCGAGCGTTCCGAAAGCAAGTGGCTTTTGCTACCAAATAAACTTGTTGGACTTTAATCTGGAGTTGAGAGACTTCTTGTTGTGTTTACCCCAGTCCAACACCGGCATCTCCACATTAGGGAACAGGGCAAAAAGTTGGACCTGGGTAAGACGCTCTATCAGAGAGTCAGTTTTAACTCGATGGGTCGAATACCCTCCTTCTACACTGTAGGATGTGAATTAGTATATCAGTGAGAAAAGCAAGTGTTTAGCCATGTGATCAGAGGAAAACAATGGGGGCAAAGAAGAGGTAATTTCAAATTGGAGAATAAGGAAATTGACACGTATATGCCAAAAGCTGATTCCACAGGGTGTATAACATCAAAGTGAAAGAATGATATATTTATATCCCAATGACTGGAGGAAAGAGACACAATTACTGCTAACATCACAGCCACACCCAACTGCAGAAACAATCTCCCAAAAAGAAGTGGCAGGTTTCACCTTTGCTGAAACTGAAAACAGTTCTCCCAAACGTGGCCATATAACCTGTGCAAGGTAATTATTTGCTGGATTTAGCTCATAGAGTTACATAATACTGGATGTTGCCTGGGAACGAAGGTGTGTCTCAGAAATCAAGGTGTGTTGGTAATTGGGAACCAAGGAGTCGTTTCAAGTAATACTGTGTGAAAAACCATCAGTGTATTTAAGTGTTGTAGTGTATTATACTCCTTGTCATGTGTTTTTATTTATTTTCACTTTAATAAATACTCTTTATTAATTGTTCACGTGACTGGACTGTTGCTTCCTGGTTCACATTTTTTTTCTCTCACAGTATACCAAATTGAAAACACATATCACTAAGAACCAGTATTCCAAGTTATCCTTCTGAGTTTTAGAATATTCTCACAATTAACATCAGTGGGGCTCTAAATATAATTGGGGGCTCTTTTAGCAGGATATTGAAAAGCATAATTGCCTGGGTGTAGGGGAATTATAACTTTTAAGCATGACTTTTAATTATTATTTTTAAGCATAACAAATATGAGGAAAGTGTGGAGCCAAGTAAGGAGGCGGGTGACTCAAAATAAGGTGATTGCAACATGACTTCGACCATGGCTAAGGGTTTCCTAGAGATGGAAAATGTAACTCTGCCTGGTTTACCGAAATTAATCAAATATCAGCAAATTGAATTGGCAGATACATTGGAGTTGGGATTATCTGCAGAGATAAGGAAAACTGAGATTATTGAAAGCATAGCAAATCATTTAAAATTGCAAGTGTTGCCTGATAGACCAAGCTCTCCAAAAAGTGAGGTAATTGAGTTGGTTAAAATTCAGTTACAAAAGGAAATGGAAATTAGGAAGGTTGAAATGCAGGAAAAAGAAAGGGAAAGAGAGGAAAAAGAAAGAAAAGGAATTGAAATGAAGAAACTTGACGTGGAAATCAAGACGTTCACTATGACAGAAAGGGAAAAGGAGAAAGAGGAAACAATTCAGCTTAAAATGCTGGAAGTTAAGAAAGAGTTACAAGAGCAGGATGAGGAAGGAAATAATTCTAGATGTCATAGAATCATAGAAACCCTACAGTACAGAAAGAGGCCATTTGGCCCATCGAGTTTGCACCGACCATAATCTGACCTAGGCCCTCCCCTCATATCTGTTCATATTTTACCCATTAATCTCTAACCTATGCATCTACGGTCAATTTAGCATGGCCAATCAACCTAAACCCACACATCTTTGGAATATGGGAGGAAACCGGAGCACCCGGAGGAAATCCACACAGACACGAGGAGAATATGCAAACTCCACACTGACAGTGACCCAAGCTGGGAATCAAACTCAGGTCCCTGGAGCTGTGAAGCAGCAGTGCTAACTCCATTGTGTTACCATGCCACCCACTATGTGGCTGCCCGCTATCATCAGTATGTAACACTCATTAGGAGATCTTTAGATTTGTACAGACATTTCCATTGAATTGGATTGATTGATTATTATCACATGTATTGGGATACAGTGGTATCCTTGCGAGCTGTTACAGTATTGTTCTGTGCGAGCTGTTACAGACAAAACATACTGTTCATAGAGTACATAGAGGAGAAGGAAAGGATAGGGTGCAAAAAACAAAGGAAAGTACAGAACAGGAACAGGCTCTTCAGCCATGCCCATCATGATGGCCTTTACTTGGTCCATATTCATCCATTCCCTCCCTATTCATGTACCCATGCAGAATATGGTGTTGCAGTTGCCGATAGGATAAAGAGAAAGATCAGCTTAATGCGTGATAGGACCATTCAAAATTCCAATGGCAGCAGGGAAGGAACTGTTCTTAAGTCATTTGTACATGTTTTCAGACTTCTGTATCTTTTTCCCGATGGAAGAAGCTGGAAGAGGCTATATCCGGGGTCCGTGTGGTTTTTGGTTATGTAACTGCTTTTTCGAGGCAGCGGGAAGTGTAAATGGAGACAATGGATGAGAGGCTGGTTTGCGTAATTGTCTGGGTTATGTTCACAACCCTTTGTAGTTTCTTGCGGTCTTGGTCAGAGCAGGAGCTTTACCAGGCTGTAATGCAACCAGAAAGGATACTTTCAATGGTGCATTTGTAGAAATTGGTGAGAAACATAGTGGACACATGCTGAATTTCCTTAGCTTATTGAGAATTTGATGAAAAGGCAATTTTAATTCATTTGAGAAAGTAGTAAGAAAAATGAAATGATTGCAATATATTTTGAGGTTGCTCCTATACAGTAAACTTATAGGTAGGGTTAGTGTAAGTCAGAGGAAAGGTTTGGGGAGTACGATACATTGAAGAAAACTATATTGACTACTTATGTGTTAGTAGTGGAGGCTTACACACAAAAGGTTTTGGAACGTAAGAAAACAATCTGAGCAGATTTATATTCTATTTGAAAGAACCAAACAAAGTAATGTTGATAGGTAGGTGACAGCATTAAAAGTAGAAGCCTATGAGGTTCTTAGAGAAGTAATTGTGTTGGAAGAATTCAAAGATTTATTACCTGCAGTGATAAGAACTCATGTGGAGGATCAAAGAGTTATAACTACAAGGCAAGCCATGAAACTTGCCAATGATTATGAATTGGTTCATGGGAAAAGCCTTTCTTTTGACACACTTTTAAATCTGAGAAAAATAGGAAATGGATAGTTATGAGACAAGACAATCAAGCAAGAGAGGAGTGGGAGTAAATTCCAAGGAGGCTTCATCTCAAAGTAATTCAAAATAAATTTTGGTGCTGATGAAATGGTGATGGAGAGAAAGTTAGGTGTATTCATTGTAATACCCTAATAATTTGCAGACTCAATGGGCTGAGTGGCCTAACTTTGCTCCTATGTTTTATTGTCTTAATAAACTGGGCCACCTCAAATCATTATGCTGGGGGTTAAGTAAAAAGATGGTTGGAGTTAAAAGTCTGAGGAAAGGAAATAGTAAATGAGAGACTGAAGAACAAGAGAAGCTGGTAAAGTTTGCACACAGAGAAGAACAAACAATCAGAGTGAATGAAGGAGTGAAACAACTTGTACAGAAGCAGAGTTGAAGTAGGAGACTGATGTGTGTTTAAGGATGTTGTATGTGTAGGGAAAGTTTATCCATGTTTGCCAAATGGAATGAGGAAATACATTAGAATTTTAAGAGACACAGGAGCAAGTCAATCCCTTATGTTGTGGAGTAAAGGTCTTTATTGTTTAGAAAGGATATTGGAGGAAGAGGTTCCAGTTAGCAGAATTCATGATGAGACAAAAACAAAATCCTTTGTGAAAATAAACTTAAGGAGTAGCTTGAATACAGGAGGAGTGGCTGTGCTAGTGGTAGAAACATTGCCCACTGCAGGGATGCAGTTCATCCCTGAGTTTGGTATAGTTGGATTAGAGATAGCAGTGATGCTTCCTGTGACTGAACAGTTGGTAGAAAATCCAGCTGCAGAAAGATTGCAAATGGACCATCCTGGGGAGTTTCTGGATTGTGTGATAATGAGATCAAAAGCACATAAGATGAGACAAGAGAAGGAGGAGTTCAAAGTACAGGATGAGAAAAGTGAGATAAGGCTATCTTTAGTAAACTGAATGAAGATGGAAAAGATGAAAAAAAAACAAATGTGTTAAACTTAAAGAGATTGCTACAATTACAGCAGGGCAATTCCAAATTAAAACAAATCTATCAAACAGCTTACTTGGAATTGGAGGCTCAGTGTATTCCTGAATCTCAATATGTGAAGGATCAGCTATTAATGAGAAAACAGCATCCCAGGCATATTAGCACAGTTGACAAATGGGAAAAAAATACATCAAATCATATTACTTCTTGAGTATAGGAAAGAGATTCTGAGGATAGCTCATGAAATTCCATTCAGAGGACATCCAGGAAAAAAGAAAATATAAGCGAAGATACAGAAACCATTTTACTGGCCAGGACTACATAAAGATGCAGTTAAATTTGGTTGAACGTGTCACATGTGTCAAGAAATAGGGAAATCACAAGCTGCAATAAAGCAAGCACCTTTGATTCCTATTCCTGTGTGTACAAGAGTTGTAGCCTTTTGCGTTGGACCACTTTTGAGAACGCAAAGTGAAAATCAATACTTGTTAACTGTTATAGATATATCCACTAGATTTCCTGAAGCCATACCATTAAGAAACATTACTACCATGAGAGTAGTAGAGGAATTAACCAAGTTCTATAGTAGAAATGGCTTACCAAAGGAGATGCAATAGGATTAAGGGTCAAATTTTATTTTTATTATTGAAAGAGATCATGAATAGCCTGGAAATAAAACAGTATAATCCTGAGTCACAGGGAGCATTAGAAATGTGCATCAAACTTTGAAAACAATGACGAGAGTACATAGTCAAGATTACTCTCATGATTGGGACAAAGGAATTCCATTTTTATTATTTACATTGAGGGGATCACCAAATGATTCTACAAGATTCAATCTTTTGTAATTAGTTTATGGACATGAAGTGTCCACAATTAATGCAAGAAATTAATCCAAGAAATATTGTTCAGTAAGAAGTCAGAGACTGCACTTTTGGACAACATATTGAATTTCAAAGAAAGGCTGAATGGGGCTTGTAAGGTGGCAAGGAAGCATTTAAAGATAGCACAGCAGGGAATGAAAATAATGACTCATAGGAGGGCACAGAGTCATAATTTTGTAGCGGGAAGAAAGTGCTGTGTCAAGTGAGCCATTGAAAGCTAGATTTAGTGGACCATTTAGTGAACCATAATCCCCAAAAATTTCTGAAGAGATTGCAAAATTGGAACAATAGGTTATTTAAATAGAGTTTGTTACAGCAATGGTTTAAATTGAAAATTATTCATGTGTCTGAGAAAGAAAACAACATTGCAGATGCCTTATCAGAGTGTAGAAGGGACAGTTGGGAAGCTTGTGTGGGTACATTTAATGTTAATGCACGTTTTTAAACCTTCGAAATGTTCAATAAGATAGAACAGATGAGAAATGGTTGAGAACGAAACCATCTTTCAAATTGAGACATTTCATTTGAAAAAAATATGTTAAGAATTGGAGAAAATTAAGATTAAAAACAAAGTTGGGATAAAAGAAGATAACCAGGGAGTTGATAAGGGCAGATGTTTAAAGAGATGTTGAGATGTGAGTTAACATATCAGTGAACAAAGAAATGGTTGCCTATGTGATTGGAGGAAAACGATGGGGGTATAGAAGAAGTAACCTAGATTGACATGTACATGCCAAAAACTGATTCCACAAGGAAAGAATAATATATCTATAGCCCAATGACTTGGAAAAGGGGCACAATCACAGGTAATATCACAGCTACACCCAACCGCAGAAAAAAATCCCCTGAAAAAATGTAGCAGCCTTTGCCTTCACTGAAACTGGCAACAGTTTTCCCAAATGTGGCCATATAACTCATGGATTTATGTAGAGCTACTTCATATTGGATGTTGTTTGGGAACACAGGGGCATCTCCAAGTTCAGGGAGTATAGGTAGTTCAGAATCATGGGGTAGTTTCATGTAATACTGTGTGTCTCGCCATCAGTGTAGTTAAGTAATGTTATGTATTATAGTTCTTTTTACATTAATAAATATTCTATATTCTTCACTACTATAACATTTAAAAGGCATTTGGACAGATATACGGATAGGAATGGTTTAGAGGAATATGATCCAAATCTGGGCAAATGGGGTTAGCTTAGATGGGTATTTTAGTCAGCATGGACCAGTTTGGGCTGAAGGGTCTGTCTCCGTGCCATAGGTTCTATAATTCTATGTCAACTCTGCCTTCTCTCAGAACCAAAGGTGAGTTCACTCTTTTAGTATCCAGCTGTTGTGTAATCATACACACCACATCATGTAGGTCGAGGCTGACAGCATTTATGGTGTTTTACATAAGAACATAAGAACATAAGAAATAGGAGCAGGAGTAGGCCATCCAGCCCTTCGAGCCTGCCCCGCCATTCAATAAGATCATGGCTGATCTGTTGTGGCTCAGTTCCACATTCCCGCCCTCTCCCCATAACCCTTAATCCCCTCGCTTATCAAAAACCCATCAACCCGCATCTTAAAAATATTTAACGAGGCAGCCTCCACCATTTCAACGGGCAGAGAATTCCAGAGATTCACCACCCTTTGAGTGAAGAAGTTCCTCCTCAACTCCGTTCTAAACCGCCCCCCCTTTATCTTGAGGCTGTGCCCCCTAGTCCTACTGTCCTTTCTGAGCGGGAAGAGTCTCTCCACCTCTATCCTATCCATCCCATTCATCATCTTATATGTCTCAATGAGATCTCCCCTCATTCTTCTAAACTCTAACGAGTACAAGCCTAATTTATTCAGCCTCTCCTCATAGCTCAACCCCCTCAACTCCGGTATCAGCCTAGTAAACCTCCTCTGCACTCCCTCCAAGGCCAAAATATCCTTGCGTAAGTGCGGCGACCAAAACTGCACACAGTACTCCAGCTGCG
This sequence comes from Carcharhinus amblyrhynchos, assembly GCF_965287045.1. Taxonomy (NCBI): domain Eukaryota; kingdom Metazoa; phylum Chordata; class Chondrichthyes; order Carcharhiniformes; family Carcharhinidae; genus Carcharhinus; species Carcharhinus amblyrhynchos. The sequence continues at coordinate 57,984,879 of NC_137334.1, forward strand.
GCCTCACCAATGCCCTATACAGCTGCAGCAAGACCTCCCTACTTTTATATTCAATCCTCCTTGCTATGAAGGCCAGCATCCCATTCGCCTTCCTGACCACCTGCTGCACCTGCAGGCTGGGTTTTTGCGACTCATGCACAAGGACCCTGAGGTCCCTCTGCACCGTTGCCTGCTGCAGTTTTTCGCCACGTAAGTAATAGTCCTTCCTACCATTATTCCTACCAAAGTGGACCATTTCATTCTGTGGCAGTTCACTGTGTCAGATGCATTTGAGCCACCAGGACAAACTAAGGGGTGGATTGACTGACAAGGGCTATCCAGTGCATAACTGAAAACTCCTGTGTGCAGCCAATGCACAAGTGAGGAACATGCATAGAATGAAAGAGATGCTGTCACACAAAATGCAATACTATTGGCATGCTGGGATAATGCTCCCTCTGCCTGGACTCGTCTGGAGGAGCCCTGCAATACTTAGTACAGTCAGTGTCAAAATTCAAAATGGCTTACTGCTTGTGGTGTAACCTTATCATCATGAAGGGATAGCTTTTGCCACCAGCTACAGGTTGAGCAGCTGAGGAGTGGAAGAATGAGGAGGACGAGGAAGTGGAAGGGAGGTGGTAACCAAGAAAGCCCCTTCCTGACCAGGCTGTTCATGAAGAACTCATCTATGTGTGATACCAGTAGCTATAATCCCAATCCCCTATTTACCAACTGCCCCACACTTTACCTTCCCTCTGATACTTTCACGGCACATACCTGACAAAACACAAAAATAAAATCTGGCATAAAATAAATGTTATCAATCAAGTTTATAAATAAAACCTTGTCATATTGGTCATGTTACAGGCCTTCTGTTGGCACTTTGGAATGAGGATTAGGAGGAGCAGGGTACAGGGAGCTGGTATTTGGAAACCTTTGCTCCAGGTGGGCTAACTTGACACTGCTTCCTCGAATATCTCATCCTCATGTTAACAGTAGTGCGCAACTCGCCATCTTCTCATCCCTTTACTCGGACCATCACAACATCTCTTGGCAAAACCCTTGAGAAAGTGACGGAGCACAACGATGAAGATATGAGTCAAAATTACTGATCAGTGGTTGATTAGGTGTGATGAATTGAGCTGTGTCTGACGGTAGTGGTGTAGCTAGTAAGGTGTAGCATTTGAAGGTGCATTCACTTCTCATGATCACTTTTGTTTCATCACTGAATCTTGCATCTCTGCATCTATATTCTCAGGACTTGAGTCTTGCCATTGACCTCCATGGCTACCTGCTCCAATACCTTCCGAACATTTGTTGGAGGGTGACCTTCCTATCCACTGGTACAGTATATTTCTCCCTTTCCACCTTCTCCACTAGGTCCTCCAGTGCAGTCTTAACATCTTGGGGCATGACTTCTCCTACGCTATGCCAGTCTTCACTGTTTCCTGGCTCCAGGTCACTTCCTCTTGATGCCACCCTTGGCCCAGCCACAGGGCAACTTCCATTTAAGAGTTAGAGGCTAATTTTAAGCTAGGAAAGATTGCTTTAAGGGTTGCTAGCCATTCATGATACTGGCCCTCTTCTGATGCTGGTTAGCTCAGCTGGTTGAATGGCTGGTTTGTGATGCCAAACTACATCAGCAGCGTGGGTTCAGTCCTATACTGGCTAAGGTGATTCATGAAGGCTCCACCTTCTCAAACTTGCCCCTTGCCTGTGATGTGATGATGATCCTCAGGTTAAAATCATCAGCAGTCAACTCTCCCCCTCAAAGGGGGATGGTCATCTGGGACTACAGCAACTTTATCTCTGCTGATGTGTCCAGGCAATTAATAGGATGGTTAGACCTAACTGGAAGCCACAGTCATTAAGATAAGAAGGCAACACAAAGTTGTCACATTATCCGCATTGTAATCTTTACACTGCTTTTGGAAGGCTATTAGAATAAGATTTGTGGCAAAATGTCTCGTGTGGCATATCAAATTTATTTTGTGCCTAATCTGTCATCACTATTTATCAGTTCATGGTTAAATGATATCTCATTACAAGGTTGGTTGGCTGTGCTCAAATGAGTGACGTCCCCATTAAGTACATAGTTATTCATGAAATATGTTAGAATCTATTGTTAGCGATTTGGTAACTGGGCACTTAGAGAATCAGAATATAATTGGGCAGAGTCAACATGGGTTTATAAAAGAGAAACTTGTTTGACAAGCGTGTTAGCCATTTTTTTTTGAGGTCGTAATGAATAGAATAGATCAGGGGGGTGCAGTGGATATAGCATATTTGGATTTTCGAGAAATTTAAACTCAAAATTATAGTTTATGGGATTGACGGTACATTAGCAAGATTTGGAATTGGTTAATGGAGAGAAAACAAAAGGTAGGAATAAACAGATCATTTCCAAGCTGGCACATTGTAACCAGTGAGAGAGCAAGGGATGGGCCTTAGCTATTTACAGACTATATAGCGATGACTTAGGTAAGGGTGCTGAATGTATATTTTCCATTTTTCTGCATGGGAAAGCTGGTTGTAAAAAAGCTGTAAACAGCCTAGAAAACTCAGAAGCTGAGCTCTCGGACTCAGATTGGGGAGTGAGGGGAGGTGGGTGGGTCAAATGCCTCTCAGACTCAGATGGGGGGAGAAGAGGGGGTGGAGGCAAGGAGGCAGGGGGATCCACTGCCACTCTGCATGTGCTCAGTGAGGGGGTGGGGGGGGTCTGCTGCTACTCTGTGTGTGATCAGTGGTGGGGGGGGTGGTTTCTGCTGCCACTCTGCATGTGATCAGTGGGGGGGAAGGAAGGAGGAGCCCGTGATTGGTCTGGGTGGTGGGGGGTGGGGAATAAGGGGGTCAGTAATGTTGTGAGGGTGGGGCAATGTTTGTGGGGGCCAGGGGGAGGCATTCTCCAATCCAGGAGCGATGTGGCAAGGGGGCGTTTTTCTCTTGTTTTTTTCTGGGCGTGCATAGTTAGAGGTGCCGATCAGAGCTGCAGCGTTTCGGATTCATTAAGCCATGCCCATAGGCTTCTGCAACGCGAATCAGAGTCACTGCTATTTTTTCTGTCAGAGAGGGGAGCGTTTGAGAATGGGTTTAAAAGTCAGATCTGAAACAGTCCCAGTTGAAAATGGTAAAATAGGACCCATGGGTGAGGGCAGTGAGAATAGAAGATCTTCCATGGTCTTACTGAGCAGCAGAACCAGCTCAAAGGACCAAATGGTTCCAGCAGTTATGTCCAATGTTCACTTGTAAGCACATTCTAACATCCCTTCATTCATAGCTTGCTAAATAACTGGATTCAATATTCATTTTAACTCATTGATGATCAACAATTATTTTTACAATTTGTCATTTCTCTGAAGGCCATCTACCCCAATTTTTTAAGTTCAGATATTTGAAAATTTAAATTGGACGGAGACAACAAGACTATAAGATATAGGAGCAGAATTAGGCCATTCGGCCCATTGAGTCTGCTCCGCCATTCAATCATGGCTGAGATGATTCTCATCCCCATTTCCCTGCCCTTTTCCCAAAACCCTTGATCCCCTGATCGATCAAGAACCTATCTATCTCTGCTTTAAAGGCACTCAGTGACCTAGCCTCCACAGCCTTCTGTGACAATGAGCTCCACAGGTTCACCACCCTTTGGCTGAAGAAATTTTCCTCATCTCAGTTTAAAAGGAGCGTCTCTTCACTCTGAGGTTGTACCCTTGAGTTCTAGTCTCTCCCACTAATGAAAACATCCCCTGCATGTCCACACTATCTAGGTCTCTCAGTATTCTGTAAGTTTCAATTAGATCATCCCTCATCCTCCTACACTCCATTGAGTATAGACCTCAACTGCTCTTTAAATGATAAACCCTTCATTGCTGGGATCATTCTTGTGAACCTCCGCTGGACCCTCTGCAAACCCAGCACATCTATCCTTAGGAATGACACCCAAAACTTCTCACAATACCCCAAATGGGATCTGACCAGAGCCTTATATAGCCTCAGCAGTACATCCCTACTCTTATATTCTAGCTCTCTAGAAATGAATGCTAACATCGAATTTGTCTTCCTAACTGCCAACTGAATCTGCATGCTAATTTTAAGAGAGTCCTAAACCAGGACTCCCAATCCCTTTGTGCTTCAGATTTCCAAAGCCTTTCCCCATTTAGAAAATAGTCTACGCTTCTATTCTTCCTGCCAAAATGCATAACCTCACACTTTCCTACATTGTATTCCATCTGCTGCTTCTTTGCCCACTCTCCTAGCCTGTCCAAGTTATTCTGCAGCCTTCCCACTTTCTCAACACTACTTGTCCCTCTACAAATTTAGCAACTGCTAAAATCTGCAAATTTAGCACCCATGCCCTCAGTTCCATCTTCCAGATCGTTAATGTATATAGTGAAAAGTTGTGGTCCTAACACTGACCCCTGTGGAACACCACTAGTTACTGGTTGCCATCCTGAAAAGGACCCCCTTATCCCCATTCTCTGCTTTCCATCTGTCAGCCAATCCTCTATGTATGCCAGTACCTTGCCTCTAACACCAATGGTTCTTAGTTTACTTATGATCTGGGGATACTGGCGTTGGACTGGGGTAAACACAATAAAGTGGACTTTAACCTGGTGTTGTAAGACTTCTTCCTGTCTCAGCTTACTTAGCAACTTCCTATAAGACATCTTGTCAAATGCTTTTTAGAAATCCGAATAAATCACATCAACTGGCTCTCCTTTATCTAAATTCTTTATTACCTCCTCAAAGAATTCTAACAGATTCGTCAGACATGACCTCCCTTTGACGAAGCCATGCTAACTCAGCCCTATTTTGCCATGCACTTCCAAGAACTCTGCAATTTCATTCTTTATAATGGACTCCAAGATCTTACCCACAACTGGCCTATAGGCTAACTGGCCTATAATTTCTCATCTTCTGCCTCCCTCCCTTCTCAGACAGAGATGTTACACTAGTCTTTTTCCAGTCCTCTGGGACTTTCCCTGACTCCAGTGCTTTCTGAAAGATCACCACCAATGCCTCAGCTATCTCCTTCAGAACCCTGGGTTGTAGTCTATCTGGTCCAGGTGATTTATCCACCTTCAGCTCTTTCAATTTCCCTGGCACCTCTTCAGTAGTGATGGCCACTACAGTTACCTTTGTCCTCTGACTCTGTTGAAGTCCTGGCATGTTACTGGTGTCTTTCACTGAGAAGACAGTTACAAAGTACCCATTCAGTTACTCTGCCATTTCTTTGTTGCCCATTACTACTTCTTCATTTTCCAGCAGTCCAATGTCCATTCTTGCCTCTCTCTTACCTTTTATATATCTAAAAAAAACTCTTGCATCTTGCAAATTCCCCTTTTTCACGAGTTAAATTGCAAGACTGTTTACATTGTACCTCCTTCCAATTGAATTCATTGCTACCCTAATTTTCTGCAGATTTCTGCTTCGTTATATATCTATATGCAGGCCCCAGGCAAATGAAAATGAATAATAAAAATGAATTGTACCTTTCTCAGTTAGTTCAGGGTAATTCTGCAATGAATTGTTTTCTGACCACAAGGGGGCAATAGCAGCACTGAAAGCAGGAAAACTGTTGCTTTGTCAAATTGCTTCTTTATGTTTTTACAGCAAATTCCAGTCTCTTAAAATGAGAAATGGCCAGAAGTAAAATAAAATAGCACATCTATGCCTCGTGTTTGCTCTGCAACATAGCGGAAATACAGTTACAAGTTCAATTAAATAGTTGAAAAAATAGACACTTTTGAAGCTGTTTATATATAAAATTAAATTTGTTTTTTCCATGTCATTTTCTAGTTCAATCAAAATGATTTCAAAGAGACTTAATAGCAGAATATTAATATGTTGTTACTTTTCCTAGAATAATACTGTTACAATAGTTTGATTTTCATTTAACTCTTAGCCAGTTGGCTCCCTAAATGTCAACGCTGATGGCCTGGAAAGATACTGTGTGACGTGTCCGGTCTGAATGAGTTCAGTCCCCTTACCTTTAATGACTCTGTTATTCTGAAATTCTTAATTACCTCGAAGATTGGAATTGTCCTCTATGATTACAGTGGGGATCTCAACACGGTAAAGACAAGCTTCTAGGATACAAATATTAGGAACTCAATCCGCAGTGGGCTGGGGTGAAATCCTACTTACATCTAACAATGAGCGTAAATTCTCTCGTATGCTATTGCTCCATTAACATGTTTAGATAATTTCCTGTCTGACATTCACCCACTTAAACCAGTTAACACTTATCGAGACAGTGCAGAGTGGGAATTAAATGCAGTAGTCAGCTAACATGGGAGAGTTTAAATTATTTTTTACCAGCATTAAGTAAGTATTGCCACCTATGCCTATTTTAGTTTTTTTCAGGTTATTTATAATAATTATTAGTTATTTAATGTAAAAAAGGTCAAGGGTCTGACTAGAAGTGATGGATTTTTAGGGATTGTCACATCCATCATCATCCAACAAGCCAAAATTACGGATATTTTCAAAGATTATCCTGATTTGAAATAAACAAATTGGTTCTGTTATGCAAGAGCACGGAAATGTTTAAAAATGACCATTTTTTTGAGATTCAAACTAATGCTAAACTAACGACAAAATTGTCATTCACTGCTTCTCCAGTTGTCTTTTCTCTCACTTGTTTGCATCAAGTTACTCTTAATATATTTTATTATTGTCTCAGCACAATACTCTTCTATACTCACCCTTAGACAACCTTCTCCATTTAAGGCTCTGCTAAATCATAGTTTCTCCAGTGCCTGAGATATGAATTTTGTTATTTTTAACCTTTATTAATCAGTGTGCCCTGCTTCTCTGGATCATAATGAAAATTTTTGTCAGCAAATTAAAGACTCAGGTTAGTTAATAACATAATAGAGCAATATATGTTTTATCTTAAATCTGCCTGTAAATTAATCACAAAAGTTCAGCCAGAAATAGTTGTGACAAATGGATGCGTGAACAGCACGAGAAAAAGAAGCCTCGATTCTCCCATTTTGCTGCGCTAATTTCGTGCGGGGTTTGAGGGGAGGACGATGCTCAGGAATCCCATGAGAGTTTGTGCCCAGCGAACGTTTCCCAGCACCAGATTTCAGGCATGTTCTGCTCCGCTCCGGAAATTGGTGGGGTGGCAAGGCTAGCATTGGGCCCTTAGGGGGTTGAGCAGTGGGGGTATGGTAACCTCTGTGCCTGTGCCCCCGGCACCACCCCAGTGGCAAAGAGACCATGCCCAGGGAGCATCTTGGCCCTGCCCATTGTGCATGGGGCAGTGCCAAGGGGGCTGGGCATATGGGGGGGGCGGTTCCTAGGGACTGAGCCTGATGGGCTGGGGACTAGGCGTCCTGCTGCCACTCTGCCATTGAATCGATGGGAGCAGGAGGGAGACCAGCGATCTGAGTGTGTGTGTGTGGGGGGGGGGTGCGTATGCCTGCTGGGTGGATGGTCGGCACTGCTGTGGGGTGAGGGGCCAGAGATTAGGGCGGTCTGGGATGGAGGTGGGTGTTGAGGCTGGCCTGGAAATAATCGGGAAGCCCACAATCAGGCTGTGGGGGTTGGAAGCAGCACTGTGGGAATCACAGGCTGGCAAGCAATTGAGTTGGTCAGCAACTGGGAGGCTGACAGTTCGGGGCCACTGCGTAAGCGCAGAGCCCGCTGGTTTCAGCCTCCCAGGCAGGAATGGGCTCCCCTCCATGAAACCTAAAGATATTCACACTAGTGGCTTCTGCATTGCACACAGTGTGGGAAATTCTAGTGTAAGTTCCCACTGGGAAAAAAACAGCGTGAATTACTCCAGTTTTCCTGGGAATCCAACACTAGAATTCCGCCCAGAATATTTACCATGTGAATTTGTGATTTTTTTAAAAAAATTCCTAATAATTACCTTTGTTAAATTTAATCTGTTTTGCAAATTGCTTCAGCTAAAAAGCAACCTAGTTTGGATGCCCGATACTTGTTTTGTGATGTATGAAAAGTCCTTCAAGAAAGCTTTTAATATTTAAAGCGTAAGGGGAATTGTTTACACTGCTAGTTTGTCCCCAAAAACTGATCTGATTTATTTTGGAATTGATCTATTGACAAAGTCTGGACTGAACATGATCGGTCTTATATAATTGCAAATCGGAAAAAATGGTAGCAGTGTGACTTAGCACTTTGCTCTTTTTCTTTGGGGGAATAACAAGGATGCTCATTGAAATAAATGTTGTTAGTCTTAGTTCAGTTTCTATTGATTATGATTTCATAAGGGCATTGGGGTGGGGGTTGGATTTTAAATTACCTGGCTAAAACACGACCATGTTAGTCAGCTTTGCTATTATTGAAAGCTCACTGGCAGAAACCCTACCATCTCGCCCGTCTCGATTCCAAGGATGGGGGGAGGTTTCCAGAACAGAAATCTCCGTTGGCCTCAGCAGGATTTTATGATTTCGCCCAAGCAAGTCTATAAAATCTGCCCACTGTGTCTGAGTCTTGGAATGGACGCAAGGGCTTAAATGGTGTACTCCTGCATTTAAGTTCCTACGTTCTTCCTGGCGGCACCCTGGTTTTAGCAACCGGGCTACTGCCTCATATCAACTTCCCTATTGAGGTTGTTTTGATCAGGAACTTGCCCAGTGACATGCTCATGACATCTAGTTGTTAAAATACGGATGGGGCAATCTCTCCCTAAGCTGTGTTCCCAGCAGCACTTCAAATTGATCCCTTCATTTGACATCAATTGGCAGTATCATTTAGAACCCAATGGATAGTTCATGTGGGAAATTAAAACTTTACCTGTTGCAAAAGGGACTCCTTTATTAGATGATGGTTATGGCGTACTGTTGAGGCAGCAAAGAAGAAGATATATCTTGCCCCTCTCATTTTGGAAAGATTTGATATTCGACAGAATATCAAAAACCTCCAACACAAAAATCATTCATTTAAACGGAATGAGATTCACCAACGTTCATTTTTATATAAAATCAAGATAAAGGAAAAGAAAGATAATGGAAGCTGCAACTCATTTTATCCTGAAAACAAATTAATATATTTACAAGCAATTGTCTTTACAGGTTATTGCTTACTATTAAACTTAAGAAACTTGAAGATTAAACAGAGGGAGAAAAATACATCAGGTCATTGAATGGAACAAAATAATACAAGCCTATTTTATTATGGTGCATTTAAATTATAAATTAAAATACATAAATTGATCCTGAGTGCATAATAGTTAATAAGAAAGAAATTATTTTTTTTGCTTCAACAATCTTAACCTCAGTGCATTTGTTCTGGATTATTTGGTAACAAATGAAATGATTCAATGTTTGTTGATGAAGTCTTTCTTTCAGTATAAACCAGAAGTTAACTAACTTAACCCTAGAGCTAATGCAGATAGCATGGTAGGTGGTTAAATGTTTCATATTTAAGTTGCCAAACTGCACATGAACATGGATACCTGAGGCAGATTTTCCCTATGTGCTTCTGAATCTCGCCATCAAGCTGAAATGGAGGTCAGAATTCTACACTATGTGAAAACAATCACTCTTGTCAGGGCACCAATTAATGGCCAGAGGGCAGTCTCGCCATCCAATTAAGGATAGCAGGCAGATTGTCAAAGCTGGAGGGCAATGCAAAAGTCTTTCGGCTTGAAAGGAACAGCAGCCTTCAGGTGAGAATTACTGCCCTTGACATCAAAGCAACATTTGACCGAATGTGGCATCAAGGAGCCCCAGTTAAATGGGAATCGGGGAGAAAACTTTTCATTCATTAGCGTCATACCTCGCATAAAGTAAGATGGCTGTGGTTGTTGGACGCCAATCATCTCAGCCCTAGGACATTACTGCAGGAGTTCCTTTGTGTAGTGTCCTAGATACAGTCATCTTCAGCTGCTTCATCGATTACCTTCTCTCTAACGTATAAGATGAAGTGGGGACGTGTGTTTATGATACACAATGTTTCATTCACAACTCCTCAAACCCCCACTGGAGCAACCTATGTCCATATGCAGCAAAATCTGGACAACAATCAGGCTTGGCCTGACAAGTGGCAAATAACATTTATGTCAGGCAAGTGCCAGGCAATGGCCAACTTCATTGAGAGAGAGATTAACCATCTCCCCTTGTCATTCAATGACATTGCCATCACTTACTCCCCACTGTCAAGACTCTGGGGAATACCATTGACCAGAAGATGAACTAGTCTAGACAAATAAATACTTTAGCTACAAGAGTAGGTTAGAGGCGGGGAATGCTGCAAGAGTAACTCACCTCCAGACCTCCGCTAAAGCCTGTCCACCATCTACAAGGCACATGTCAGAAGTGTACTGAAGTACTGTCCACCACTGATGCACAGTGGCCATAGTGTGTGCTATCTACATGATGCACTGTAGCAACTCACCAACGCTCCTTTAACTGCACAGTCGAAACACTGACCTCTATCATCTAGAAGAACAAGGGTAGTAGGTGTATGGAAACACCACCACCTGCAAGTTCCCCTCCAAATCACTCACCATTCTGACTTGGAAATATATCACTGTTCTTTCACTAATGTTGGGTCACAATCCTGGAACTCTCTCCATAGCTGCACTGTGGATGTACCTATATCATAAGGAGGACAGCAGATTAGGAAGGCAGTTTAGCACCACACCCTTGAGAGCAATTAGGGATGAAGAATAAAATGCTTCATGAGCCAGGGATTTCCACATGCCGTCAAAGAATAAAAACCTGTAATGGAAGATAAATAAGGGAAAGTGTGCTTCAAGATGGAGGGGTCTTGCTTGCTTGCAACTATCTGAAATGTACAGTTAAGAACATCACTTTTGCAGGCAGGTCATCACTGTGGGAATGTTCAGGATGGAAGAACCGCTATTTCTACTGAGAAACATGTGGCTGCTTCAGCACCCAGCCTGGAAAGGAGGATCTGTATGCTTGCTTAGAGTGCTGGATCCAGGTCTGTCATCATGTGGCCACCTTCTCAATTAGCCCCTGTTGCCTGTGGCAACCTGTAGGCCGTAGATGACATCCTTTAATTGAACTTAAGTGACCTTTAAATGAGCAGTGTGGTGGGCAGTTGTTCTTTTCTTTTCTCCATGAATGACAGTATTTTCAAATAATAAACCAATTTTGGTCATTTCCTTGATTTAATTTAATATAGAAAGTTCAATTCCGAGAAGAAAAATGATTTTTATTTGTTGACAGTTTTGCAGAAAGGAAGCCTTGAAACCAAAGGAAAAAGATACAGTGAAGCATCGATATTAAGAACTTCCTTGGATCCACGCTGAGCGAGTGGTGAAGCTCTAACATTCAGAAAACACAGTTGTTGCTCTTGCTCACCAGCTTGTGTTGAATGATCTCTCTCAATAAGAATCAATTTCATGAGTACTGAAAAGAAGCCCCAAGATAATTGAGGAAAATGGGATGATGAAGGATGACAAACTAATAACACACAGTTCTTCATTGATTAGCCATTGATTAACTATTATTTTCCTAAAATGACAAAAAAGCCTGGGAAAAGGTAACTGAAGCCTATTATTTACTTATAACTCAAGCAGAGGAAGGTTTCCTCCAGGCAAGTTCCAGTGGCTGGGCGATATAACTAGGCAAGAATGAGGCTCATAAATCAATGCCAACACTCCTAATTTTTTTGAATTACAGTCACAGCGCTGCATTTTACCAGCACTTGGAGGACAAGCTGGGAGTTGGGAAGGCTGGCAAAGTGACACGGGAAGGCAAAGATGGCATGCCCAGCATCTTCCTGCGGCCATGTATTTTGCCAACGACAGGAAGATGGAAGACAGACCACCCACCTGCAGCTCAATTGAGCTACATAAGTCTCTAGTTAATGACGAATTCCTGCCCCCAGGGGCATTTTGCCAGTGGTGAGGGAGACCATCTCCATGGAGGGAAACTGTCAGTGAAATCAAACAACCTCTCAGCAGGATCCAATGGGGAGATTCTTGTATTATTTGTCCCACAGTGGGGCATACTGGTAGCAAAGGCTGCTCCCATAACAACATTGTTTGAAAACCCACATCACCACCCCCCCCTACTACTTACCCGGCAACTTCCAACTCCACTTAGCTGACTTGAGAGTGCTGGCCATCATCCCATCCTCATTCTATAGGTGGAGCCCAGCAATGTGGTGCTGCTGAGCTGATGGTTTGCTGATTGGGCTGGTAGTTCTTAGGTTGCCATCATTAACTGGGGAGGCACATTGGGTAGCACACACTTAATTGGCATTTAAATTTTTTTTTACTCATTTCTGAGGTAAGGGCATTACTAGCTGACCAGCATTTATTGCCTATCCCTAGTTGCCTAGGGGCAGTTGAGAGTCAACCACATTGCTGTGGCTCTGGAGTCACATGTAGGCCAAACCAGGTAAGGATCGTAGATTTCCTTCCCTAAAGGACATTATGAGCCAGATTTTTTTTCTGACAATTAACAACAGTCAACCATAGATTCCTAATTCCAGGTTTTTTTTTAAATATTGAATTCAAATTCCATCATCTGCCATGGGAGGATTCAAACCCTAATCCCCAGAACATTAGCTGAGTTTCTGGATTAATAGTCTAACAATAATACCACTAGGCCATTCCCTGGACAACCCTGACCAGAAAATGGGGTGAACCAATGCACTGGGATTCTGACATGTTCTCCAAGTCCTCTGGATTGAAATACTATGGACAAAAGCTTGAGTGGTTTTATAGGTTTGATGCTGTTCACGCTATACATTGGGGAGGTATGTTTTTCACACCAGCCTGTGGCTCCGAAACAGTAGTTTGACAATAACCTGTATCTGGAGAATGGAGGAGCACTTGACAAACAGCTGCCTAAAGGAGCAATTATTAAATATGAACAGATTTCCTTGTCTGTAGGGTGCAGATCATTTTGGAAATGATCACTTACTCCATACAGTGACTAATTTTAATGTTTGGATAATAAATAACTGAATATTTTTAAAAAAAATAGCCCTGGGTCCTGCCATCTGCCAAAGTAGTGTTGACTCCACTTTTGACCTCTATTTTTGGCCTCTTAAAACACAGCCCGTAGAGCCTTGCAGTATAGGAAGTGGCCATTTGGCATATCAAGTCCATGTTGTCCATAGAGCAATCCGGTAGGCACCATTGATTCACTGCCTCCACCTTCACAGGCATGAAGGTACAGGTCATTACTATTCAGAAAATTCTCATCAAATCATCCCTCTGTCCCTGCATTTCTTGTGCAAAACTTTAAATCTGTGTCTCTGAGTCATTGTCCCATCGGTGAATGGAAACAGCTTTTTCGTTATCTACCTTACCTAGACCTGTCATCATCTTAACAAATAAAATCAGCAAGTGCTGGAAATACTCAGCGGGTTAGGCAGGATCGGTGGAGAGAGAAACAGAGTTAATGTTTCAAGTCAATGACCCTTTTATCAGAACTGGGGAGGCAGGTTAAAGTGGGTGAGGGGAACAGCGGAATTGAGACAGCTGATGCCGTGCTGGCAATTCTCAGTGAAAAGATCAAGAGAGGGTAAGAGGGCAGCGAGATGGTTTCAGGTGGAGGTAGAATACTGGAGGCAGGTAAAAGGGTTCATGGTGTAAGGGAAGGACACCTGGCTACTTTCTTTCCATCATGCAAGTACCACAAATTCACACCCTGCCATGCACGCGAAGGGCAAGGTTCCCAGTACAACACCAATATTGGAAAACATCTGAAGGAGTAAGGCAACTCAATCGGCAATTTCCTGATTTATTTGCACTGATCTGCATGTGTGGATGTCAGAATTTGCTGCCCAATTTACTTCAATCTCACCATTGTTTTTACTATAATATTTGGCCCTGGTTTTTCAGGTAATTTTTTTTTTGCAATAAACACTGCTGGACTTTCAATCCATTAGAAATGCTCAATTGTTAAGATTTTTCACTCTGGAGAAATTCCAGTCAGAAGTGAGGAGGTGCTACTCTGGTATATTGGGAAGAAAGACAGCAAGTCTTTGTAGGGCTTAAAAGCTTTCAGTAGTTTACCTGGGTGGTCATTCACCAACATGGGGGCAGAGCACGAAGGTTCCTCTACAAAAACATATGCCATATTTATGGATACTCTGCTTGAGATTTTGAAATAGATAAGGCATAAGATAGAAGCCCTGGTTGCCATGGAGCAGAATAACCATTAAAGAACATTTTGCAAGGACAGTGGGCAAACAGCAGTTTCAATCAATGCCAAGACAAGATGAAAGAGGCCAAAGCACCTTACAAAATAATGCAGTGTACTAATAACATCTACCATTTACATTGGCTTTGCATTTAACACTACACTAATGTGTTTGAACTGTTGACTATCAATTTCTGGGGGAGTATGAAGTCCTTCAAAGTCACCGCCCATACTGAATCACAGAATTGATAAGGCACTGAAGAAGGCCATTCTGCCCATCATTTCTGCACCAACTTTCCAAATGAGCATCATGACTTAGTGCTATTCCCTGCCTTTTCCCCAATCCCCTACATATTGTTTTTATTCATGTAATCATCAATTGTCCTCTCGAATATCTTCACTGAACCTGCTTCCACCACATTTCCAGGCAGTGCAATCCAGGCTTGAACCACTCATTGGCTGGAATTCTCCGGCTGTTCACACTGGTGGGATTCTCCGGTCCCGCCGGCAGTGCACCCCTGCCTGTGGTTTTTCCGCCAGCGTGGGGTGATGTCAGTGGGAATTCCCATTGACAGTGACGGGACCAGAGAATCCGGCTGCTAGCAAACAATGTGCCACCTCCGGCCAGTGGGAAATGTGTGGTTGGGAGGCTGAACAATTTCACACTATGTGTGAAAAAGTATTTTCTCACATCACATTTGCTTCTTTTGCAAATCACTTTAAGCCTGTGCCCTCTGGTTCTTGATCCTTTTACAAGCAGGAATAGTTTCACGCTGTCTAATCTGTCCAGCACTTTACCTGGAATCTAATTGTTTTCTTGATGACCTATCATCGGACCAATGAACTCTGGGTTCCTTTGAATGCCATGACAACCAAAGGTCTATAAAATCAGAGAAAGAACAGCTACCAGTGACAGCTTTGCAAACCTCTCGACTGTCATCCCCCCTTGACGAGGAATCTTTACAAATCCTGCAAGGCGAGCCAGGAAATGTTTTCGAGTTGGAGAAGCAGGAGGACAGCTCCATCTGGAGGTTCCTTCCTTTCCTCCCCATTGTTTATTATCGCAGCTTGCCTGTCCGCAAATTGTAACAGGAAAATTCACATCACCCCTTCCAATGAAAATGACACGTGGGCTGAGTTTTAGACCTCGCTCGGTCGAGGCTCATAAAATCCTGCGCAAAGCCAACAGAGAATTCTGTTTTGCGAGCCTCACCGGCTCTGATTCTGGGGCGGGTGTGCCGGCAAAATTCCGGCTGTGAACTCTGATCCTCAGTATTCCACAGCAACTGGTTCAAGAAGGTGGTTCACTACTGCCTCCTCAAGGGCAATTAGGGTTAGGCAACAAACGCTGGCTTTGCCAATGACACTCGCATCCCATAAAAATAAAAATAAAATTGCTGATAGAAATATAGACAATAGGAGCAGGGGTAGAACATTCGGCCCTATGAGCCTGCTCTGTCTTTCAATATGATCATGGCTGATTCCATATCTCAACACCAGATTCTTGCACTCTCCTCACACCCCTTGACATCTTTAATGTCTAGAAACCTATCTATTTCCTTCTTAGATATATTCAGTGATTTGGTGTTATTCCTCATTTCCTCCTTTATATTTGTCGGAAGAAGCCAAGCCACTCACCAATGGATCCAGCTTGACTGCATCTCAGAAAATATAGGAAGAAGTCTCACAACACCAGGTTAAAGTCCAACAGGTTTATTTGGTAGCACAAGCCACTAGCTTTTGGAGTGCTGCCTCTTCATCAGGTGATGAAGGGGCAGTGCTCTGAAAGCTTGTGGCTTTTGTTACCAAATAAACCTGTTGGACTTTAACCTGGTGTTGTGAGACTTCTTACTGTGCTTACCCCTGTCCAATGCCAGCATCTCCACATCATCTCAGAAAATATGCCATTGTGAGACCAGGAACTCACAGACCAGGACTGCATTAAAATGAAAGCAATGTTTGGAGGGCAGTTAGTAATCGCATATGTGATATTGCGCTGTCAGTCACAAACAAGTGCACATTGACACACTGGAATCATTTTGTGTTGCTGTAGAGGCAGATGTTGATCAAGGGAGTGCATAAGCCATCTGGGTGCAATGTGTGATTCTTTACACTTTAGGGAGTCCCTGTTACTCTGTAAAATTGAAATACTTTATCATGTTACTGCTGCTTATCCATGGGGAAAGCAAGGGATGAAATTGCTGGTTCTGGAGAACAACACTTCCATGACTTGCTGAATGCTTTTGTGTGCAGCTGTTTTTTAAAGTTACAGCTGTCCCCAGTGGAGGCCTGGAATTATCCCATTCCAGACAGTGGTGACTTAAACAGCCTGTGGTAGGGGTGGGATGTAAGATTACCTGCAGCATGTGACATTATCTTTTAGCTAAGAAGCTTCAATTTCCAAAGAAAATAATGTTGAGAATCCTTCCTTGCCAAATACAACTAGGAACATCTCTACCTGAACATATGAACAAGGAGCAGGCTACTCTGCCCATCAAACCTGCTCCATGTTCAGTAAGAGCATGGCTGATCTGACTGTAACTTCAATTCTACATTCCCACCTATCCCTATAATCTTTCACACCCCCACCAGCTTATCTATATCTGTCTTAAAACTATTCAAAGACCGTTCCACCACCTTTTGAGGAAGGGAGTTCCAAAGACTGAGATAAAAAAAATTCTCATCTGAGTCCTAAATAAGCAACCCCTTATTTTTATACAATGGCTCCTGGCACTTGACACTCACACAAGACAAGCATTCTCTCCACGTGACCTAGTCAAGACCTCTCAGGTTCTTCTATGTTTCATTCAAGTCATTTCCTACCCTTCAAACCCCCAGTAGATACTAGCCTAACCTGTCCAGATTTCCTAATTGGACAACTCACCCAATTCAGGTATTAGTTTAGTAAACCTTCACTGATCTACTTCCAATATATTTACAATCTTCCTCAAATTAGGAGATCAATACAGTATGCAGTGCTCTAAACATGGGTCGAATATTTGCCATCCCGCCTGACCCAGGAGTTGTGTCAGGCGAGACAGAAATTCAGAGGACAATTTAAAGGTCCGTTGAGCTCGGATGGGAATTTCTGGTCTTGGAGGGCATATGGCCGGAAAATCCCACTCATGGTCTCACCTCAGCTGCACTAAAGAACCCTGAATATTTAGTAAACCGAACTGGAGCTAGAGAAACCAGATTCAACCAGTTGGTCAAGTAACTAGTGGTATTATCAAAGCCATGCATAAACCATCTGGGTACAATGTGTGACTCCAGCAGAGAGTCAGCTAATGAAACTCAGCTGACATTCTGGGGATCCGGATAGATGGTGGAATTTGAATTCAATAAAAAATATTTTCTTGCTCCTGTTTGTGTTAGTGCTTGTGCATGCTCCTTACAACCTCCTCCCTATTTCCAGGGGGGAACCAAGCCTGGATCAATGCCTTCCTGAATGATATACATGAAGGCATCACGCTTTGCCAAGGTCCGTGTAGGACAAGCTTCCCAGTCACTCTATTCCCCTTCCCTCCACTCCCCTCTAGGCCCTATAGAGAGACTACTGCCTTGTCAGGACAAATTGTCCGGTTGAGCTGACCTTCAGATTCACGCACCTGATGGCCCTGTTTCCATCAAATAATTTTTTTGTTGGACATTAAGGGCATTGACACGTGGATCTGCCTTTGACCCAGAATGAAGCCTGTCATCTTCTAAACCATCACTAATACCTTTGACTCTGCTTCCTGAAATCCATCACCTCCCCTCCATCCCTCCATTACCACTGACACCCATCCCTTGGTATTACCTTCTCCCTCCCCTTGACCACACTTGAATTTCTCCACCCACATACCTGGGATCGTGCAGTCTTGTGGTGCTCCAGATCATGGCTTCTCAAGGAAGTGTTCTCTCTCACCATGTTGTTCTGGTTGTCAATCAGACCACTAGCTGTGTGGAGGATGTGCTGGAGTGGGTGGCATGGTGGCACAATGGTTAGCACTGTTGCCTCATAGCGCCAGGGATCCAGGTTCGATTCCCTGCTTGGGTCACTGTCGGTGCGGAGTCTGTATGTTCTTCCTGTATCTGTGTGGGTTTCCTCCTTGTGCTCTGGCTTCCTCCCACAGTCCTAAACATGTGCTGGTTAGGCGCATTGGCAATGTTAAATTCTCTCTCAGTGTGCCCGAACAGGAATGTGGTGACTAGAAGATTTTCACAGTAACCTCATTGCAATGTTAATATAAGCCTACTTGAGACACTAATAAATAAACTTTAAAACATTCTGGTCTATGCGCATTTAAATAAGATTAAGCAGATGCAAATCTGGTTTCTGACAACCTTCAGTGGGAATGGCAATCCACCATCATCCCACCATGGCAATCAGGACTGCCAGTTCCCACCACAGGGAAACCAATTCTTTCACTCTCTGTTCCCACCCCTACCACTACCCTCCTCCTCATCCCCATCAACACCCACCACAAATCACTTCACTGCAGGAAAGGGGGAAATTCCAGCCACAGACAATTTCAGAATTTCACTGGACCTGATCTTAAAAAGCTCCTTAAACTTTTAAAGTTAACAATTGAAAGTCATTTAATTGAAAAGTAACAGAACTGCAAGTAACTTATACTAGAGCTATTTTGCTTCTAGACAGTGTTTCAATTATTCTATTGGAAGGCCCCATCATCAGATTCTTTGAATTTTTATTTACAAAACTTAAGCAGATATAGAATAGAAACCTTACAGTGCAGAAGGAGGCCATTCGGACCAGTGAGCCTACACCGACAACAATCCCACACAGGCCCTATCCTCGTAACCCCACATATTTACCGTGCTGATCGCCCTGACACTAAGGGGCAATTCATCCTGGCCAATCATCCTAACCCGCACACCTTTGGAGTGCGGGAGGAAGCCAGAGTACCTCGAGGAAACCCATGCAGACAGAAGGAGAACGTACAAATTCCACACAGTCACCCAAGGCCAGAATTGAACCGGGGTCCCTGGAGCTGTGAGGCAGCAGTGCTAACCACTATGCCGTATGTGAACAATGCTTTGCTAAAGTATTTTTAACCCTCTTTCTGTTCATTTGAAGCAGCAATGTAAATTCCATAGTGCAACCAATAAGTGTCAAACCATGCTCATCACAATTCACTGAGCAGCCGTGACAAAAGCCATTGCTTACCTTAACAGTTTGCAGTGTTGTCGGCAATGTTTGAGTAAGGATTTATCCATTTTCAATACTGTAAAGACACTGTAACACAAAATCTGCCTTCTCCAATAAAGATTTCAGCCAGCTTGCACAATTAGTATTGCATTGAACACTTCTCGCACCCCATGGAAACAATGATGAATTTAATGACCAATCTCTGATCAAAGCGATTAAAGAAACTACTGTGTTCGCTGTGAAATGGAGAACAGTGCGTAAGGTTAACAGGCTTACCACTACCTGACAATGAAAATAAGTCATTCCAGAGGGAGAAGCCATGTTTTGATGTCCAAAATGGCATCAAGTTCAAACCATAATTTTTAAATGAAAAAAAATGCATTGCTTCCTTGAAAGTTGTATCAGAGGCTATCAAAAGCTTAGGAATCCACTAGTTTTCAATACTGACATGCAACTATATCATGCATCTTAGGGGAGACATTGATCCAGTTAAATTAAAAATATTACTTCTTGCATTTATATAGTGGATAGATACATATAAACATGTTATATATGGCTGCTAATATCTCCAACAGTAATTTCTTTGCTTTAACTTTATTTGAAGGGAATTATTGAAGGTGGGCTGTCTTCAGTACTGTACAATTCTCTTGAAGTCATAACCATAGATTTTCTGTTAGATATTATTTTATTGCTAGCAGTTAGCAATTTATTTTATATGTACTGGTATTGAAATTATGCTGAGCAGAAATTCTAGACTATAATGAGCCTTTTATGCCTTATGTCTTCTAAGGTTTGGGCAGGGAGGACAAAGTTGCCCTGAGGGAGGGCTGGTTTCTTGAGCCAGCATTATACTCTCTCCACCGTAAAATATATATATAGAGTGGAATTTTACAAGATATTTTCTAAGTGTCCAGCTAGCGTGAAAATGGGAGAGTTCCTGATCCATTTTTCGGGTGAGTTCTCACATCCTATTATATGCACTCAGTCTTTGAAAATATGGGCTTCACCATTTCTAGTTGTTCAAGGCAGTGGGCGGGCCTAATTCATCAGACAGCCTGCAGCTCGGATCGGAGACACAAACTGCGCATGTGTAGAAAAAGCGGGAAAAAATGCAGCTCTGCTGATAATATCCCCACCCCCCACCCCCCAAGCCAGATACAGCCTCCTTCTCACCCCCACAGACATTGGAGAACACTCCAACATTACTGACCTTCCACCCCCACTCCGGACTACCTTGCACATAGTCTTCTGAACAACCCCTACGGCCCCGATGGCTGACTGACATGACCCTCTCTTTCCCCTGCCCCTGATCATCATGGAGGTATAAATCCAGCACCCACTGCCCCACCTCCATCAACATACCTGCAAGTGTTGACTTGGCTTCGCCTCCAGGGTAACAAAGCAAACTGCCTTAAACTCGCTGAAATGCTATAACGGGTGCGTGACTCATCCAAACTGCATGCAGCTGATCTGTCCTAACAAGGGAGAGCTCCATAAAAACCTCAAGAATGGACAGACAGAATGGCAGTGCAGGAAGAAAGAGCCTCCAGGAAGACAGCTCTCTGTTCTTCAGATGCTGACAAGGCCAGATTGCTGGTGGCTGTGGAGGCAAGGGGGGACACCCTCTTCCCCCCAGCAGGACCCTGTCCCAGAGGAAGGGATGGAACCGCAGCCTATGAGGCGGTGACAGCATGTGTTAGTGCCAGGGCACTGGCCAGGAGAGCCAGGAAGCAGAGCTGCAAAAAACTGAATGACCACACCTGGACAGCCAGGGTAAGTATTTTGCCTCATCTGGCATCTTCCCCCCTAAATGACCCCCAGATCCTTCCACCCACAGCATCCTGCATGCTTTCAGCCCCTGACCCCCTGGCACCTCCCTTCTCCCCGCAAGTATCACAACTCTTGCCCTCTGAGGGCCATCCCCTAACACCCTGCAGGACTCGGTGCCATCAGATTTTACATGGCTTCTTCTGTCCCCACAGGAAAAGAATGACCATAATCACAAGGAGACGCATAGTCAGGGGGTGGAGTACCTGAAATCTGGGTCCTCACCCCCTTTGAGGAGCGGACACTGGAGCTTGCAGGAGAAGAGGGCATGCAGACCATTAGCCACAGCATGGTTGTGCTGGAACATAGAAATGAGTAACTGCCAATCGCCACTTGTTGGAGAAATCTCAAGTAAGTTGCATGTAGCACAGATTCCTCTCCCTCCCTTGCACTTAACCTTATGTCTTGTGTTGAGGAAGGGACCCCGACACACTTGGGCCACCTGACACTGCACCCCCATCCTGCCCTTACAGCTCAGAAGAGTCCTCAGAGGAGGAAGTGGATGAAGGGACCTCCAAGGCTAACACCAGTTTTGCATCAGCTTCCACCTCGCAATTCACCATTCCAGATATTCTCATATCTGTGGATCAAGTTAGTGGTGAGGCAGCTGGGTCAGTCTCTGGTGTGACACATCTGCTGATGTACTTCGGGTGGAAGAGGGAACATCCGAGGCCTCGGGCACGCAGAGGCCTGCTGGAGATGAGGAATCAGCTGGCTCCAGGCTACATGCTGGTCCTCTGAGATCACTTCTCCTTCAGCTGCTGGAGATGCAGCAGAGCCAAGGAATGCAGGAGGGGCTGACAGCAACACTGGGCCAACTGCAAGATTACTGGGAGGAGTCCCAAACCTTTCAGGTGGACCAACCTATCTTGCATGGTTCCCAGACCAACATTGTAAGGGTGATGTCCAGACTGTATAGCCTGGGGCAACTGATCCTCACCATGAATGGTAGGGTCCAAGAGATGGCCAAGTCACAGCAGGCCACAGCTGAGGGCCTCAACCAGCTTCTTGAGAGTCTGCAGCCCATGGCTGAGAGGTTTGATAGCTTGCAGGAGACCCAGCGAGACAGTGCTGAGACACAGCGGACTATGGCAGCAGCCCTTGAGACCTGGTCCATTCACAGAGGGACATGGCTGAGAGGCTGTAGAGGGTAACCCAATCTCAGAGGTCACTTGTTGCTGCTATTGTCATCCATCATGGCAACCCCAGCTGCCTTGAGGCCCTGCATGGGGGTTTAGTACTCCATTACCCACCACCCAGATGTGGGCCCAAGTGCCAGCATGCATGCAGAGTTTAGGTAGGAGTCAGACTAGTTTGCATCAGGGCATTATCATAACTGGGAATAGGAAGTTGTCATCACCCTCCTGCCTGCCACAGAAACTCAATAATACAGCGTACTAAGGCCCACTCTCAGGAGATTGTAGAACTCCAAAGGCGGGTGTGTGGAAATGGAAGCAATGTGAGGCAACGCAAGCCCTTAGTGACCAAAGTGCATGGTGGTCAGTACCTCCCTCGCTCCCCTTGTATGATTGATCCTTGCTGCTGTCAACCCTCTAGCGCGTGGGGGGTGTTGCTCATCATCCTCCTCCCCTTCTTCCTCCTGTTCTTCCTACTCCTCTTCCTTTTCTGTCTCCTGCTGGGCTTCCTCCTCCCCAGCGACGCCCGGCCGGTCAGCCTCCACGTCCTCCTCCTCTGAAAGGTCTCCTCGTTGCTACGCCTGATTGCTGTAGAGCATAGCAGACCAACACACTGTGGGACAATATCAAGGGATTATATTGAGGCCCCCCTCCAGAGCGGCCCAGGCACCCGAACTACATTTTGAGGAACCCTATGCAGCACTCCACTTTTGAATGGGTGGCAACGTGGGCCACATCAGTCTCAGGCCTCCACATAGGCATCTTCAGTCAAGTCTGAAGCAGGTATCCCATGTCCCCCACAAGCCATCTCTGAACCCTGGGCTCTTCCACAAAGACCTATATTCCCCTCCCCACAGACTCCCAGCAACATACACTCCCCATATCCCCCCACAGATCCCCAGCCACATTCGCCACATCCCCCACAGACTCCTTATTAAAACACACTCCCATAACCCCTCCACAGACCTCCAGCAACACATGCCCCCCTTCCTCCCTTCAGACCCTCAGCAACACACACTCCCCATATCCCTCCCACAGACCCCCAGCAACACATGCTCCCCATAAACTCTTACAGACCCCCAGCAACACACGCTCCCCATAAACCGCCACAGATTCCCAGCAGCACACACTCCCCATACCCCCCCCCAACAGATCCCAGAATGACCATTCAGCCAACACGCCCCACCCTCATTCGCATTCCCTCCGTCCCTCACAAACACATCTAGAACCCATGCAGTGGTGGCCCAGATTGTGCTACTTGACAAATCTTGAGGCTGAAGCATTGCCACAGCAGAGCGTTTCCAGCCCATCGCCCACCAGCAAGTGTGCCTGCTGTTGCACTAGGACCCAGAGTCAGCACTAAGGCCTGAGGACAGAGCTCTGAGCTGGGCCTGTGCTGAAGGTCTGAAGTTGGAGCCCGTGGACAACAGCAACCCTCCACCTTGCCCCACACTCCCAAGCCGTCCCCAAACCAAAATGCAACATAGCTGCCACGACATGGAAGCATGGAGTGGTTTGAAAGCAGAGACTTACCTCCTCGCTCACCTTACTGCTCAAACACCTGAATGAGACTTGTATACATGAGGTTTTCCTGACCGATCCAGCTGCAGCGAACAAGGGTGTTAAGGCAGGTGAGCTGGGACAATTGGGAGTGAAGCTCGCTAAATACATTGTGATGAATGCAGGATAATGTAAATTGATGTTTCGCCTTCCCCCCCCACCTCCACCAACCCCCCACCCCCCCCCACCCTTCTGGGTGGGGTCCCAATCATGCCATTTTTATATTGGTAAAATGGGAATGGAAATGGGAATTTTTGGTAAAATGGGAATGGGAGTGTTACTATTCTTGGGTTGTGTGAGTAGAGTATTGTGCATAGCTATAAATATTGTCAAAATTGTTGTGTTGCCTTTTGTATGTTGTATTTTTGTTATTAAAACATCACGCGATGATTTTATGGGTAAACATCTCTGGACATTCGAGCAAAAACTAACCTGATCTGGCTCCATTTTCAGTAGTGTGACATTCTGCTTGGCTGCAAAGGATGGTAGAGGCCATATCAGATCTCAAGATCAACCACCTGTTTCTGCCATAGGCCTTTCGGCTGTGGACCATCCAGTGGATGTCATTCAGATTCCATCCTGCAATATGTGGCATTCCATAGACGAGTGACATAAAGATTCAGGCAAGCCATTCGAGGGAATGTTTCAAAAATGCCACTTTCAGCCTTCTTTTTTAACTTCAGCCCCACACACCAAGATGTATGAATGGGTGAGGGCAAATGAGAGAGCACCTTGAGACTGGGAGTGAGCCAGACGACACACACACTCAATCTCTTATACAGCAATGATTACCTTTATTTATTACTCATTTTTCAAAATTATCAATTTATTGCTGACATTTTTTCTACTCAGAAGTTTTTTCTTTTTTGAAATTCATGTTTGATTTTGCACCAAATCTTATCTTTCGAAAATTTGCTCTTCAGCCCTATGAATGAAAAGAACATTGAAATATGCAAAAAGATTGGGTTGTATTCCCCACTTCGTAGGTCAGCAATTGAAAAGGAAGAAACATTAATCAACCACGAATGGTAATTAGGAAGCACTTAACCACTTGGAATAGCACTATTGAGACAAAGGCAAACATTTACTGAACAAAATTGTTGTGGAATTGGGCTCTAGAGTTGTGGGAAGCTTGTTCATGGGACAGGAACTCTCCAGCTAGGGTTCAGAGTGTTACTAGGTAATTATGGGTCGAATGGACATCGCTTCAGCAACACCAATGCACAAGGGGTGAGAAGAGGTGGATGAAAGCAGACAGCACTAGTTAGCAAACTCACATATTCACGTACAGTGCAAGTCTAAGGAAGCCTAAGGCCTGAAGAATCTCAGAATGATAAAATGCTAAAGCCATCCAGCAACTCCATCCATCCACTTCTGATTCACTGGTAAGTATCAAACGTGCAAAATAAACACAAGCACCAAGCCAACCCTAGCAGCTGACATTTAAATATTATTTAATGGGAAGATGGATACATTACACTTGATTTGAATATTGCAGTGAGTACTTGTTTGTCATTAGTTATGACAAACATTAGCAGCCTAGCATAAAATGGGAATATATATATGTGAAGAACTCAGTTATACCAAAAATTGGTTTAGGTACAATTTCTTAGTTGATGTAGTATAGCTGTAGCATACCCTAAGAGACATCCAGAGTTTGCATTGGACACAAGCTTTTCTTCCTGCATTGTTGATGCTGCTGCTAATTTTTCATTGGGATTTTCACCCTCTTGTTTCTTATTCTGCTATGAATTTGGCATTTTGGTCTAAAACCTGCGTGCTGAGGCCTTTATTCAGGAAGAAGGTATAGCACCTGAAGCAGGCAGCAAGTTTCCAGGATATTATTCTGGATAGTGATGTTGTACTGCCAACAAGTCGTACCAGGTCAAGTGCAATTCGGCATATTAAGTATATATTTGATAATTTCTGCCTGGAGCAATTAATATGTCACAAAATAAAAATTCCTTTCAGTTCTTAAGGAGCACTACATTTTGCACAATGGCTCAAATATCATGAATGCAAATGATGGTCGTTTGGTTGCTGGACTGCTACCATATAGAACTGTATTGAATATAAAGCTGCTGCTGCTCAGTGCCAAGAGCAATTAATCCTATTGAACACTGCATTTATGATCTCCTTAACACGATGTGGGCAGCAAACTGGCTGACACTGCAGAGTCCCAAATGGCTGGTCTGGAAAGAGCTAACATTAGAAGAAACAAGAGTCACACTGACTTTAGAACCATAGAAACATAGAAAATTACAGCTCAGAAACAGGCATTTTGGCCCTTCTTGTCTGTGCCAAACCATTTTTCTGCCTAGTTCCACTGACCTGCACTTGGACCATATCCCTCCAGACCCCTCTCATCCATGAAACTGTCCAAGTTTTTCTTAAATGTAAAAAGTGACCCCGCATTTACCAATTTATCCGGCAGCTCATTCCACTCTCCCACCACTGTCTGCGTGAAGAAGCCCCCCCTAATATTCCCTTTAAACTTTTCTCCTTTCACCCTTAACCCATGCCCTCTGGTTTTTTTCTCCCCTAGCCTCAGTGGAAAAAGCCTGTTTGCATTCACTCTATCTATATCCATCAAAATCTTATACGCCTCTATCAAATCTCCCCTCATTCTTCTACGCACCAGGGGATAAAGTCCTAACCTATTCCATCTCTCTCTGTAACTCAGCTTCTCAAGTCCCAGCAACATCCTTATGAACCTTCTCTGCACTCTTTTAACCTTATTTACATCCTTCCTGTAACTAGGTGACCAAAACTGTACACAATACTCTAAATTTGGCCTCACCAATGCCTTATACAACCTTACCATAACACTCTAGACATCATTTCAATTGCTGCATGGGTGTTACACTCTGTTAGAGATCTTTCTGTTGGAGATGGCACAGTAAGCAATCAGGAAAGCAAATGATACTTTAACATGCAGTGCGAGGGGATCAGAGTGCAAGAATAAGGAAGTTTGCTGCAATTATAAAGCGACCATACCTGGAGCAGTATGTGTGGTTTCAGTCTCTTTACCAAAGGTAGGATATGTTTGCCTCAGAATAGGTGCAATGAAAGTTCACTAGATTGATGCACTGTGGGAATTCTCTGGTTCTTTGATTCCTGGTATGAGCCATGAGAAGACATGGTGTCGGGCGAATCTATATTCTTTGAAATTTAGAAGAGGATTATGTTATTGAAGTGTACAACATTCTTGGGTTACTTGAGGGTAAATCCTTCAATTTTCCCCCAATTTGAGTGTCTAGAATTAGGGGTCATAATCTTTGCATAAAGAGTCAGCCATCTGGAGTGGGAAGTGGTCTATAACTAGCTGACCACCAACATGCGTGTCCATGTAGCCAACATTCCTACTGCAGCGCTGAAAGTTCTACTGTGCCTCTTGAATCTTGCCTCTTGAATAAGCTGACATTTTTCACTCAGATGATTATGAATTCGGCTCCTATCAAACTTCAGATTGATAGGTTTATAGAGATGAAAGGACTCAAGTGATATGGGGATAGGGTGGGATAGTTTAGTCATAATCATATTGAATGCCAGTGCAGGCTCAATGGTTCTCTTGCATAGTCCTGCTCCTATTTCTCATGTTCTTAATGCTTTGATATGCCACTGTATCTGCTAGATCACAGCTTCTTTAGTGAAGTCTCTACTGTCATTATAACCTCGAGAAAATCAAAGATTTACCAAGTGCTTAAGGTGCTCAGATCATTATATGGGTGATTTATGGGCACATTGATTACCTGTTACATGGACATGAGATAATACCTCTACAGATGTTCCAAACCCCACAATACAACAGCAAATTGGCTAGCAAGAAAACGAACCAATTCTTTTAAAGTTGCAGACTAATGATTTTAATGTTTATTTCATGGAGAATACACAGAGCAAATGGAGGAAATTTCCCCAAGAGTCCCACACAAACAGTGTAATCAAATAAAAATATTCAGGTGCTTTGTCACTCTTCATTTATTTTTATCTGTGTGACTATGATATGAATTCTCTTTGTCTCAGGTCTTAGAACGGTATCTTGAGCCCATGTTCACCATCTACAAGGTTGTTGGCAAAGGCTCAAGATCCAGAAGTCGTGGTTCTTGCCAGCACGATTTCAGATCTTTGGGTGTGAACCTGACTTACATAGGTTTCCATTTGTTTCAATATTATTAACCCACCCCCTCACCAGATACTAACCCCCCCCATCATATCTTCAAATGGCATCAGGTGATGTCACGCTGGAACAGATTACAACAGATTCACATGACGTGAATCCGTCGTGGGGGTCTAGTCCAGAGGAGCAAAGGTATGTATAGCCCTCGGAGGATGGGGGACAAAGCTAGGAAGTGCTCTGGCAATAGCACCTGACACTGTCCTTTGGTACTGCCCCTTGGCACAAGTTCATACTGCTGGGCAGGCACTGTGCCCATGCCACCCTGGCAGTGCCAACCTGTGCCAAGGGGTGGGCCTCAGTTGGAGCCCCAAGGGGGATGATTTGTGGTTGTGGGCCAAAAGTGAACAGATGAGTAAGGGATGCCAGCGATGGTCGTTTAAGTAAGGTGGGGGGAGGTGGGAGAAGGGGCCAATAATTGTGGGGGGAGGGGGAGGGTTCAGAGTGAATGCTGGCCCTGAATGTGGGTGGGGAGGGGAGCCCCCAAGGCCTCTGTGGTGGAGTGGGGGACATTGATTGCTTCTCTGGTCAGGGCACCCTTTAAAGCTTGTGCTCCGTTCTCTGTGCAGTCACTGTCGCTGTCGTGTTTAGATCCCATGAAACCACCCCCTCAACCCACCCATCCTCCACCTCTCCCCCTGCTGTATGATGGCGTAAGTCATGCTCCAATGATATCTTTTGGCAAAATCTGGAGAGGAAACCGATTGGTTTCTCTGAAGAGAATCATGCTGGTTTTCTCGCCAGAAGCAATACTGCCATTGTTTGGTAAGATTAAGCTTCTAATCTCCTATCCTGTTAACTGAATAGATTGCTGCTGTATTTGGTGCTCACTTCTACTTGTGTATATGACCTATATAAAATATACTTAAAGTTACCTGCCATGCACATTTTTTATGTCACTAATGTTGTTTCTTTTGCACTAAAACCAGGCGAACACCCATTGGAAAAAGTAGATGTGAAGTCTTCCTTAGAGCTCTCCTGAGGGCTTGTTTCTCATGCTACTGGCTGCCTATCTCACTAACGGCAGATGATCCTGCCTGTAAGTGTGTTCAGTTCTTTTGTGGAAACCTGCATGCTTTGGCATATTCTCCTACCACTAGCCCAGAGGGATACAAGAAGAAGCTGGCTGAAGCCTGAGAGCGGCCTGTCTGTTTTGATTTGATTTTGACTTGATTAATTATTGTCATATGTATTAGTATGCAGTGAAAAATATTGTTTCTTGCATGCTATACGGACAAAACGTACTGTTCATAGAGAAAGAAACAAGAGAGTGCAGAATGTAGTGTTACAGTCATAGCTAGGGTGTAGAGAAAGGTCAGCTTAACGCAAGGTAAGTCCAGTCAAAAGTCTGATGGCAATAGGGAAAAAGCAGTTCTTGAGTTGGTTGGTACGTGACCTCAGACTTTTGTATCTTTATCATGATGGAAGAAGGTGGAAGAGACAAAGTCTGTGGTGCGTAGGGTCCTTAATAATGCTGGCTGCTTTTCTGAGGCAGCGGGAAGTGTAGACAGAGTCAATGGATGGGAACTTTCTGCATTTGCTGACATGCCTCTGCTGGAGCACTTATCCTGAATGTGGTTAAGGATCTCTGGATAGAAATTGGAATGTATGTACTAATCCAGAAAACCAACGAAAGCTGGCCAACATCTGCAAATAAACTGACAGCACACGAAAAGCTAGCAAATCCAGATGGCCTTTATTGTAAGCCTATGACATGTGAAAACAAATAGTTACATTGGCTTGTAACTTAATATGTGGGTATGTTTAACCTTCTTTCACATGTATTTGAGTGAAGAAGGTATATAATATATAAGAGCCTAAAGGGAAAACTACAAATTTTAAAGGAGCATACTTGATTCTACTTCCTAATTTGGTTCAGAAGTTTGACCCCTTCAAAATTTTGAACAATTTAATTAAAAATAATGCATTCTAGCTATCTTTAAACAATTTCATACTTCACAGTTGAACGATTTCTAATCCCCAAAGGAAAGAAAAAGACAGTGCAACATTTAAATTTCCAATGGAACAACCAAATGGTCGCTTCTCCACAAATTACCTGAAAAATCAGTCTCTCATTTCTGTGCCCCCCCCACTGCCACTATACTACCCCCTGCCCCCACCCCCCACACACTCCGCCCCAGTTCACAGAGACATACCGCTCTCTCTGGATGGAGTTCGCAGAGATATGAAATGCAACCCAACTGCCTGCCTTTCAGTTTGACTTCCCTTCTGGACCACTGCCATTTCTCTGTTTCTTGCTCACTCTGCTACCAACCTCCAATGAAACTGGTATTTCTCTCCCTATGCAACTCAATTCAAATCGGTGTTCTTCTTCCATTCACTGTCAGCTCAGCCTGGTATTTTATTCTTGCCGCTCTCCATCTAACCCACCCCAAAATATCTAGTCACCCTCACTCTCACCTACAAGTCACCATTCCCAAATTTTGCTCTTTCCCCTTTATGAGCCTTCCATCTGCCCTTTGTTACAGTTTAATTTATTCCCGTATGACAATGATTTCCATTCTTCAGGCATATAGACTGCACTCCACAGATAGGCCCAAGCTAAATTGACACATATGTCTCCACTATTCCAATAAAGTAGGAACATCTGGCATAGGGACACCCTGCCTCTGAGAAACATTTGCCCTGTGACTGCACAGGAATGGAAGTTTATATGTTGCTTATGAATGAAGGTGATACTCCTGGCAATAGCAGAGACCCAATTCAATGGTAAGTCTGAAAAAAAAATTGCATTTATTTAGCACCTCCCATGACCCAGGGGTTCTCCCACAATGCTTTACAATCAATGGAATAATCTTGAATGGAATCTCTTTCCACAGTAGTTTCTGCTGTTTTCAAACCAAAATTCAAACAGGATACTGGAAACACA
This sequence comes from Carcharhinus amblyrhynchos, assembly GCF_965287045.1. Lineage (NCBI taxonomy): Eukaryota > Metazoa > Chordata > Chondrichthyes > Carcharhiniformes > Carcharhinidae > Carcharhinus > Carcharhinus amblyrhynchos. The sequence continues at coordinate 58,015,699 of NC_137334.1, forward strand.
AGAAATCCTAGCCCCTCTCCCACCTTATTAACAATTTTCATTATTTGTCACAAACAATTCCTTTGTTTTCTCTACTTTGAGTTAAATCATACCACTTAATTCCTTTAATTATTACAAGGCTCTTTCATAGTGGTAAAGTTGTGAACTTCAATCTATTATTCATATTTATATATTAAGTTATGAAATTATTTTTGAGTCACTTGTTTATGTGGATATAATCCATTCTATTCACACACTCCCAAAGCCCACCCTCTTTTCAATACACTTTGAACAATGAATTGTTTCTGTTCCATTATATAATCTTTTCAACCAATCATCCGTGCTAGTTATCAACTTTAGAATTTCATCACCTTTAATTTTAGTATTATAGGAAGGTAGGAAACAGAAACAAAGTAGGCCATTCAGCCTCTCCACCTCCCAGATTATCCAGATCCATTACAGTTTGCCTTTCGCCACAATAAATCCACAGCAAACATCATCTCCCTGGCTCTACACGCAACCCTGGAATACCTGGCTAACAAAGACACTTATGTCAGACTCCTATTCATTGACTACTGATCAGCCTTCAATACCATTATTCCTACAAAACTCATCTCCAAGCTCTGTGGCTGAGGGCTTGGCTCCTCCCTCAGAGACTGGATCCTAGACTTCCTAACCCACAGAGCGCAATTAATAAGGATAGACAACAATACCTCCTCCACGATTATCCTCAACACTGGTGCCCCACAATGCTGTGTCCTCAGCCACTTACTGTACTGCTTATAGATCTATGACTGTTTGGCCAAATTCCACTCCAACTCAATTTTCAAGTTTGTTGATCATCAAACAATGATGAGACGGAGTGCAGGAAGAATCTGAAATGGTGCGATGACAATAATCTCTCCCTCAATGTCAGTAAAATGAAGGAGATAGTCATCGGCTACAGGAAGCATAGTGGAAGACTTCAATGGGAATGAAGTGGAAATGGATGAGAGCTTAAAGCTTCTAGGTGTCCAGATTATCAACAAACTGTCCTGATCCCAACGTCAATGCTATAGTTAAGAAAGACTAAAATTCGTCTACTCTCTCAGGAGACAAAGGAAATTTGGCATGTCTGCTACAACTTTCACCAATTTATACAGATGCACCATAGAAAGTATCCTTTGCTGATGCACCACACTTTGGCATGGCTCCTGTTCTGACCAAGACTGCAAGAAATTACAAAAGTTTATGAACATAGCCCAGTACATCATGTAAACCAACCTCTCATCCACTGACTCTGTCAACACTTCCTGTTGCCTTGGAAAAGCAGCCAGCATAATCCTGGACCTGAAGCACCCTGGACATTCTCTCCTCCATGTTCTTCTGTGGGGAAAAAGACACAAAAGTCTGAGACCACATACCAACTGACTCAAGAACAGCTTCTTCTCTGCTGCCATTATCAGACTTTTGAATGGATCTATCTCATATTAAGTTGATCTTTGTCTACACTGTAGCTATGACTTTTTTTAAATTCATTCATGGGATATGGGAGTCGCAGCCTGGCCAGCATTTATTGCCCATCTCTAATTGCCCAAGGGCAGTTAACAGCCAAATTGCTATGGCTCTGGCATCACATGTAGACCAGACCAGGTAAGGATGACAGATTTCCTTCCCTAAAAGACATTAGTGGATTTTTCCAACAGTCGACAACAGTTTCATGGTCATCAGTAGATTCTTAATTCCAGATTTTATTTATTGAATTCAAATTCCACCATCTGCCATGTCCCAGAACATTAGCTGAGTTTCTGGATTAATAATCTAGCCATAATACCAATAGGCCATTGCCTCCTTTACATGACTGTAACACTATATTCTGCACCCTCTCCTGTCCTTCTCTATGCATGATATTCTTCTTCGGCCTTGCATGCAAGAAGCAATGCTTTTCGTTGTATCCTAATCCATGTGATAATAATAAATCAAATCAAATCAAAATCAAGCCTGCTCCAACAATCAACTAGATTATGCCACACTGTCCCCTTATTCCTTAGTATCTTTAACATATAGAAATCCATCATGTGCTATCTTGAATGTACTCAATTACTGACCCGCTGCAGCTCTGGGGTAGAGAATTCCAAAGTTTCACCATCCTCTGAATGAAGGAATTCCTCCTCATCTCAGTTCTAAATGGCCTTCCCCTTATTCTGTCTTCCCTGGTTTTAGACAAACCACCCCCCCCCCCACCCCCATCCCACTACCCCCAGCCAGGGGGAGCTTTCTTCCTGCGTCTATCCTGTAGAGCTCTGTAAGAGTTTTGCATACTTCAATTAGATTAACTCTACCTTATGTAGCATCACTTTGACTTTCTATTTTTCAAACCCTAGAATTAACATTTTATTTGAAATATCCAATTGACTATTGCATAAGTGATTGATACTAACATATGTAATTATGAGCTTGCTTTTTCCCAGCCTGTTTTAACATGCTCTGTGCAACATCATTCACATTATTGCAACTGAGAGATTCATTTTATTCCTTTAACATGTCTCTGTCCATGTACCTAATGATGAATCTCTTAACACAATAACTACAATTTATTTGCCACCCATGATATGCTTTTACTCCCCTTATCATCATCCTATATTTTAAATCTGTTCACTATTTACAGTTCTTTTAATGACTCCTCATTATTTTCTCCTCTATGCGCTATTTTTCACATAACCCTTAGCAACCTTTCAAAATTAATCAGCTTAAATGTTCATTCTTTAACAGTATAACATATATAGTTATTGATCTCACAATTAGCTTTTCTTCTTTCCTTACTTTCCTATATCATTCTTATCATTTTATTCAATTTACACAAATTCTGGACTTATTTCTCTGCATTGTTCAGGCACAAAAATATTGCTTTTTTGCACTGTGCTTTCATTTGTACATGCATCCTGTAGGTTCTATGTCTTTTCATATCCCTAACTGATAATCCAATCATTCTGTTCATATCTTGTAACCGAAGTCTGATTAATGTAAATACAATACTGCTGTTCAAACTACTTTGTATTTGTTAAATTTGCCTTGTATCTACTGGTTCTGCTAAATCTCATTTGTATTGAATCACTATGTTTAAGTCAATTGGAATTTCCCCTGCTTAGGTTTCCCTGAATCATGTATCATTTCTAGCTGAAAGGATGGACAGTTAACCTGTTCTCAAGGTTCTGCAATGTTGCTCTCTAATTAACTGCTAAGAAGCATGTTGGACTGGTGTGGATTGACTTATCTTCTAAATTTCTCTTTCTCTCTGCAAATAAATGGTTGACTTCTACTTTCTGTCCTCCCACTTGTTTCCCCCCATTGAGATCCTGGCTAAAACTTGAAATATACCCAGTGGAGAATTGCAGAACCAACCATTCTGTGCTTCAACAGATTAGTATACCAATGAGCTATGCTATTGACCTAATCTAGTATTATTCTGTTTTCAATGATTTGCAATGAGCATGCTGACAATACATATACAGAAGACCCTCTTTATAAACTGTCTTAACTGATATAAAAAGCATGTTATAATGAGTGGCATACATACAGAATCTGTTTTTTTTTGCTTCCTCTGTTACTAAACCATAAATAAATACATATTATATCAGAAAGTTAAAATGAAAGGCCACTTGTATAATAAAGACCTTGTACGTGTACATGGTAGAAATCAATAATTTATTTGCATTTTCTTTTCCGTATGTATGTGCGCATATTATAAAAATATATATTTATTATGTAAGTACATTGAGCTATCATTGATTGCTTGACAGGAATAACAAAGAAAGTATAACGATTGGTAAAGATTCATTTTCTACTTAATGATAACTGTCATTTACTGTCAACATTCGGATTACAGATGGAATATAATATTTTTAAAAAGTTATCCTTTTGACCTATTCTAGCTTCAGTAATAATTCAAAACTGTCAAAACATATAAACAAAAACTTTTTTAAAAAGATGTTTCATCTTTTTAATTGATTTTGAAAGGCAATTACCTTGATGAAACTTCAAAGAAACTCACTGCAAAATTGGACAGGATCTGAAGAAAGGGCAGGGATTGTGAAGCAGGATTATCCCATGGCCATTACTTCTGATGCAGGCACGTCGTCTGCTAATTTAAATGATGTCGGCAGTATGTCAGGCAGGTTAATATCTGCTATTCTGACAACAATCTTTACGCCAGGATACTGTGCCAATTCCACAAACCAAAGATTGGGAACTGAGTGACAAGAGCTATCCTTCAACACCATGGACTCACAAGTTCAGTGCATTGCCTACACACCGGTGAGCAGCAGGCAAATAATGTATGCTGCCACACGCAAGGTGACAGAGCAGGTCATTATAGTTCTTGAATGTTTCTGCCATCTGGTCTGGGGGACCCCTGCAGTATTCAACTGGCAAGAACTACAGCAGGCTGCGGCACCTCACTTTCATGAATAGGGATGTAAGGATGACAAAGGGATGCAAGGTGATGAAGAGGAAGGGATGGGAGAGCTGTGGGTCCAGCAGTCCAGAACTCACTGATTGCGATATCCAACTCCTCATTCACCAGCAGTTCCAACAGTTCTCGTCCGTACATAGTGTTAGTGCCTAGCTTCCACGTGCTTTTGCCTTTCCTAGTGCTTCTACAAGTGCCTGTAGCATGGGTGGTGGAAGGCTGCTGATCTTCAGTGCAGGACATGGCAGGTGACTTTGCAAAATGCACTCAAACAGCTCAAACCCTTGTAGACATGGCTGCAGAGTGAGCCATCTTGGTTTGGCTCAGAGCAATTGGGCTAGTTGGCTAACAGGCAACGGTACTGGCAGGGAGGCAAAAGACAGAAGCTATTGACTTGAGTGAGGATAGTGGGTCCATGCTCCATGGAGCTATTAGCATTCACCCCAGTAATCCTAGCAATCTGTTATAAAACAGATTGTCAGATCGTTGCAACTCTTCTGAGTTATGGTGGCAACAGTCTAAGCTTGCATGGCAGTAAGCATACCTTGCTTGACTTCAGTCTAAACTTTCACTTGTAGGACTAAGTTCTGCACACAAGCTTGTGTCGAGTTGGATTTGGTCTCCTCCCTACTATACAGTGTTAACCATAGGCTCTCTGTCAATATACAAAGCATTTCATTGTGTATACCTTTCTGCTTTTATCTGTAGGTAGTTCCAAGGTGCTCGCATCCTCTGTAGCAGAGTTTGTGCGCAATCATAGAATCCTACAGTGCAGAAGGAGGCCATTCAGCCCATCGAGTCTGCACCGACCACAATCCCACCCAGGCTCCATCCCCACAACCCATGCATTTACCATAGCTAGTCCCCTGACACTAAGGAGCAATCCACCTAATCCGCACATTTTTGGACTGTGGGAGGAAACCAGAGCACCTGAAGGAAATCCACGCAGACACGGGGAAAATGTGCAAACTCCACACGGACAGTGTGATCTCACCCTCTGGCAAACTGGTACCTTTGCCATCCTCGTGCCCTGCCTTAGCTGCAAAACTATTTATTTTAATTTAAATGATCGGAGTGCATTGCTCAGTGGCTGCAGAACCGAGTAGCGGTTGCAACATTGTCAGAGGTTAGCACCACTTAAAGCCAGACTGTACTGGTGAATGAAGTGGTGCACAGCAACCGGAGCAGAGGCTTGAAGTCATTCTGGAATAAATTCCACTTGGAACGACAGGACAGTGGCACAATGTGGCAGAGAGCAGGCATAAAGACTTCCTGATTCTGCATCTGAGGTATTCGTGCGAGAGCTGGCGAGGAGAAGAGATGTCGTCTATCCAAAGATACCCTAGAGGCCTTCCAGACTAACTTTGCAAAGGCAGTATGACCGGATAGCAATGCAGGAAATGCCAGGAGTCTAGCCCCAAAGACGTGGATGCAGTGTCACAAAAAGTTCAATGGCCTCACATGAATGGTCAAGGCCAGTAAATGCATATTCAATTGCCATACCTCACTCGCTGTGTCCCCAGCGTCACACACAATGCCCCATGTTAATATTAAGATCTCACTTCCAAACTATCCTCTTGGACATGCACAGTCCCAGTATTTAAGTTGCTTGCTGTGAAGATGAGAATGAGTCATGGTGCTTCTTTATCACTGCTTTCTTTCTGTTTTACTTCTTACCTGCTGCTACCAACCATCCCACACACCACCCCCCACCCCCTCAACCCCCCTGCACTTCCTCAACTGCTAGCCAGGCCACAGTTCTTGGAGATCTGAAAGGAGAAATGCACAAGGTTAGGGTTGCGGTGAGGGGAGGGTGGAGGCTTGCAAAAGGTGCATGCTTACACCACCGGCAGATTGTACATCTGAGGGATGAGGGGAAAATTTGAATGTGAGGAGGGCAATTAGTTATGAGGAGACTGTCAATTTTGACATTTAGCCTGACCACTGGCTGCAGCCTCAGAGATGATCATTCCAATGATGGCAATTGCCCATCTCCTCCACTGGGGTAAGATAATGCAGCTGTGCACATTATCGTGCTCCCACTATCCTACAATCTCTATAATTACTGGTTCATAGTGAACCTCTCTAGGTTTGCACACATGACCAGTTATTTAATCATGGCAGCTGTATCCTCAAAACACATTGCACCACACACATTGACACACGTTCTGCTCTCTCTTGCAATAGAATATAGTGCACAATAGGAAGCAGCAGCAGCTAGTTGGGGATGGGGGTTGGCAGTTAGGGAAGAGGGCATTGCGTAATTACATATGTTGGTGTCATATGTGGGAGCACGATAATGTGCACAGCTGCATTATCTTACCCCAGTGGAGGAGATGGGCAATTGCCATCATTGGAATGATCATCTCTGAGGCTGCAGCCAGTGGTCAGGCTAAATGTCAAAATTGACAGTCTCCTCATAACTAATTGCCCTCCTCACATTCAAATTTTCCCCTCATCCCTCAGATGTACAATCTGCCGGTGGTGTAAGCATGCACCTTTTGCAAGCCTCCACCCTCCCCTCACCGCAACCCTAACCTTGTGCATTTCTCCTTTCAGATCGCCAAGAACTGTGGCCTGGCCAGCAGTTGAGGAAGTGCAGGGGGGTTGAGGGGGTGTGTGGGATGGTTGGTAGCAGCAGGTAAGAAGTAAAACAGAAAGAAAGCAGTGATAAAGAAGCACCATGACTCATTCTCATCTTCACAGCAAGCAACTTAAATACTGGGACTGTGCATATCCAAGAGGATAGTTTGGAAGTGAGATCTTAATATTAACATGGGGCATTGTGTGTGACGCTGGGGACACAGCGAGTGAGGTATGGCAATTGAATATGCATTTACTGGCCTTGACCATTCATGTGAGGCCATTGAACTTTTTGTGACACTGCATCCACGTCTTTGGGGCTAGACTCCTGGCATTTCCTGCATTGCTATCCGGTCATACTGCCTTTGCAAAGTTAGTCTGGAAGGCCTCTAGGGTATCTTTGGATAGACAACATCTCTTCTCCTCGCCAGCTCTCGCACGAATACCTCAGATGCAGAATCAGGAAGTCTTTATGCCTGCTCTCTGCCACATTGTGCCACTGTCCTGTCGTTCCAAGTGGAATTTATTCCAGAATGACTTCAAGCCTCTGCTCCAGTTGCTGTGCACCACTTCATTCACCAGTACAGTCTGGCTTTAAGTGGTGCTAACCTCTGACAATGTTGCAACCGCTACTCGGTTCTGCAGCCACTGAGCAATGCACTCCGATCATTTAAATTAAAATAAATGGTTTTGCAGCTAAGGCAGGGCACGAGGATGGCAAAGGTACCAGTTTGCCAGAGGGTGAGATCACACTGTCCGTGTGGAGTTTGCACATTTTCCCCGTGTCTGCGTGGATTTCCTTCGGGTGCTCTGGTTTCCTCCCACAGTCCAAAAATGTGCGGATTAGGTGGATTGCTCCTTAGTGTCAGGGGACTAGCTATGGTAAATGCATGGGTTGTGGGGATGGAGCCTGGGTGGGATTGTGGTCGGTGCAGACTCGATGGGCTGAATGGCCTCCTTCTGCACTGTAGGATTCTATGATTGCGCACAAACTCTGCTACAGAGGATGCGAGCACCTTGGAACTACCTACAGATAAAAGCAGAAAGGTATACACAATGAAATGCTTTGTATATTGACAGAGAGCCTATGGTTAACACTGTATAGTAGGGAGGAGACCAAATCCAACTCGACACAAGCTTGTGTGCAGAACTTAGTCCTACAAGTGAAAGTTTAGACTGAAGTCAAACAAGGTATGCTTACTGCCATGCAAGCTTAGACTGTTGCCACCATAACTCAGAAGAGTTGCAACGATCTGACAATCTGTTTTATAACAGATTGCTAGGATTACTGGGGTGAATGCTAATAGCTCCAAGGAGCATGGACCCACTATCCTCACTCAAGTCAATAGCTTCTGTCTTTTGCCTCCCTGCCAGTACCGTTGCCTGTTAGCCAACTAGCCCAATTGCTCTGAGCCAAACCAAGATGGCTCACTCTGCAGCCATGTCTACAAGGGTTTGAGCTGTTTGAGTGCATTTTGCAAAGTCACCTGCCATGTCCTGCACTGAAGATCAGCAGCCTTCCACCACCCATGCTACAGGCACTTGTAGAAGCACTAGGAAAGGCAAAAGCACGTGGAAGCTAGGCACTAACACTATGTACGGACGAGAACTGTTGGAACTGCTGGTGAATGAGGAGTTGGATATCGCAATCAGTGAGTTCTGGACTGCTGGACCCACAGCTCTCCCATCCCTTCCTCTTCATCACCTTGCATCCCTTTGTCATCCTTACATCCCTATTCATGAAAGTGAGGTGCCGCAGCCTGCTGTAGTTCTTGCCAGTTGAATACTGCAGGGGTCCCCCAGACCAGATGGCAGAAACATTCAAGAACCATAATGACCTGCTCTGTCACCTTGCGTGTGGCAGCATACATTATTTGCCTGCTGCTCACCGGTGTGTAGGCAATGCACTGAACTTGTGAGTCCATGGTGTTGAAGGATAGCTCTTGTCGCTCAGTTCCCAATCTTTGGTTTGTGGAATTGGCACAGTATCCTGGCGTAAAGATTGTTGTCAGAATAGCAGACATTAACCTGCCTGACATACTGCTTGGGTTGCACAACAGCTGGATGTTCAGGGAGTGAAACCTCTTCTGTTTGCAGAGTTAGCAGACATCACCAACATAGAAATGTAAGCGCAGTCAATGACATCTTGCACCATACAGTTCTCGTCCTGTTCTGACATTGCAGATGTTGCTGTAGCAGGTGACAGTTTTCAGTGGGGGTACCCCTAGCGAAACAGGGATATCTGACACACTTTTCTTTGCAAAGGATAAAATGGTTGGTTGTCTCCCTGAACATTCTAGAAGGGTATGTCCTCCTGCTGAAAGCCCTATGCTCCTTTCCTCCTCCTCCTTCCTCTCGCAGTAGATTGTTCTGCTCGTGTTACCTCTATTTATTCTCCCTGTCATGCTGTGGTCAAGGCAAATAAACTGCACCCGTGCCTGAGGATAAGACTTGACAAAGTATTTCAGCACATGCTACATCACTCACTGTAGATTTCAAAAGTTAATGTTTATTTATTAGTGTCAGAATAGGTTAACATCAACACTGCAATGAAGTTACTGTGAAAATCCCCTAGCCGCTACACTCCAGCGCTTGTTTGGGTACACTCAGGGAGAATTCAGTGTGGCCAATGCATCTAACCAGCGTGTCTTTCAGATTGTGAGCAGAAACCGGAGCACCCAGAGGAAATTATGGAGACACAAGGAGAACACGCAGACTCTGCACAGACAGTGATCCAAGCCGCGAATCGAACCCAGCTTGCTGGCACTGTGAGGCAACAATGCTAACCATTGTGCCACTGCGCAACTTTGAACAAGTTTGGAAACCAGCAGACAGTTTTATAATCACAGCAACAGTAGAACTTATTCAGAAACTAACCCTGAAAGTAATGTTTTTGCTTACAAAAGGCACTGGTGTTGGGGGAGAGTGGGTGGGGTAGGGGTATCCTTCCCACTGAATATTCAGTGTTCCAGGTTAAGTAGGGGTGTTAACTGGAACTTTGAGTTCCAAAATGGCAGCAATGGCATCACATCAGCAAAGGCCTGTAGCTTTCTGGAGAACATTTTTTACCTTTTTGCCAAAAAAAACGTTATATCGGACAGCAGGGTATGAATTTTACAAAATAATATTTAGAACTATTTTCCGTTTGACAATCTAATCCAGATACCGAAGAGGATATTATCTATTTGAGAAAATGATCTTAACTACATGAATGGACAATATATTTTGCATCATTTCTCCAGAGACAAAGTATTATTTTGAAATATGTACTCACTCACTAAAGAGCTCCTCTTTCAGAGTAAAATTACAAAACACTGATAGCGGCTTTGTGGAATCCACCACTTCTCTGAAATGTGAAGCAGCACTTGAGATAAGAGCAGCCTTTCTCTATTATTGACAGAATACCAAGAATGCCATTATTCTCCAAGTGTGTATTGTGAGTTCATTGTAAATGGCATTTTGAAATTTAGGAACATTATATCATGCAATTGAAAGTGTAATTGCTGGGGGAGTGTTTTAGTATTCATGAAAGATTCCCATCCTTTCTTGTCGAACATGTGATAAGCATTCCTGAAAATTGTTTCAATTTGATCCAAGCATTTTCTCTTTTTATTGTGTATCTGTGCTTGCTAAGATGAGGAATGATGATGCAAAGGAACAACATTTTTCTTCACTTTGTACCAAGTGACACCAGCAAACATTCTTTCATTTCATATTAGGCTTTAATGTACCTCAATCCACGGTACAGTAGAGCATCTGGTACTTATTACTTTGAAGGTGCTTTTGCATTTTGGGTTCTTGAACCTTAGCAATTGTATTTGAATTGTCCCAACACATTTCATTTGGGACCCTTAGCTGCCACGGAAAATTGTCATCTGAACTACCTAGGTTGAATTTAGAGCCAGGTTGGAGGGGTGAACAGACAATTGCTTGAACGTAACTACTTTAAAAAGATCCAGATTCAATGAGTTGGTAAATATAATGTTGATATTTAGAACTATAATGCAAAAATCAATACAAATGCGCAGGATAGGTGTACCATCCAGATTTGATAATCATTTAAGAGACAAGACTGAAAATGAATTGTTTTGAACTTTTCCCCTTTTTTTAAACCATAACTATTACAACTGAGTCCATATAGTAATACAAAATAATCCAAGGAACTATATGATGAGTACTGTCAAACTAATAATTAACATCATTACATATTACATTTATAGTAGGTCTTAACTATATTTGGAAAAGTAGAAATAAGAAATGCTGAGTTGTATTATTCACTCATAGAATCCTTATATTGCAGAAGGAGACCAGTCAGCCCACCAAGACTGCACCAACCTTCCAACAGAGTATCTTACCCAGGCCTATGCTATCTATGTACCCACACATTTACCCTACTAATCCCCCTAACCTACACATCTTGGGACACCCAGGGGCAATTTAGCATGGCCAATCATCCTAACCTGCACACCTGGAGGAAACCAGAGCACCCAAAGGAAATGTACGTAGGCACTGGGAGAGTGCGCAAACTCCACACAGTCACCCAAGGCCAGAATTGAATTGGGGTCCCTGGTGCTGTGAGGCAGCATTGCTTATCAATGGGCCATCATGCCGTCTTGCATTCATGTGCCACAACTAAAGGGATTAACTGCAACTTCTTTAGGCTGTGTGCACGGTGACTAAATTGCACACACAACAAAACCGGGATTCGTACAACTTCCCTCACTCTTTTAATTTCCTCCAATCAAAAACAGCTGAGAGGGCAGCTAAGTAAGACTCTCCACTTTTCTCCATTAAAACAAGACAAAATTACAGTTTTGGAACCAGTGCAAGACTTTTCCCCAGTGTTTTAAACTGAAACTCAAAACAGTAGAAGTCATGACAACATTGTTCATTGCGCTGGTCAGTCACCAACTTCACTTTCTTGAAGGGGCGGCATGGTGGCACAGTGATTAGCACTGCTGCCTCACAGCACAAGGGATCCGGGTTCGATTCCCAGCTTAGGTCACTGTCTGTGTGGAGTTTGCACGCTCTCCTCGTGTCTGCTTGGATTTCTTCCCACAGTCCAAAGATGCGCAGGTTAGATGGATTGGCCATGCTAAATTGCCCCTTAGTGCCAGTGGTACTAGCTAGGGTAAATGCAATGGGTTGTAGAGATAGGGCTTGGGTGGAATTGTGGTCAGTGCAGACCTGATGGGCTGAATGGCCTCCTTCTGCACTGTAGGGATTCTATGAAGGACAGTAATGAAGCAGCTCTTTTTTACAAGGTACAAGCCAGGAAGTGATCTGATTTATTGGATTTAGTTTCACGATTTACCATGATGGAATTTGAACTCACTGGGCTGGAGTTTATGTACTACAGACTTATGTTTATAGCTTCAATTCTGCCGTGAAACCAGCCCTGATTTCTGTGATAGAGATTATTGAAAATTCATGGTGGGATTCCTACCAGCAAGAAAAGATTTGCAAATGGTCCCCAGATAAACTAAGGCTGACTGCTACTGCAGCATCAGAAGAAGAAATACTCACAGTAAGAGGGGCAGGGAAGCCCTGAAAGCCTCTCTCACTAAAGACCTCATCCAAGACAGAAGGTAGGTGCCAGGAGGTGAAATGAAGGTTGAAGAGGCTGCTTTATGGCTCAGTTTCATCATTTTCATGGGCCTGGGGCCTTCCCATTGCTCCCCCAGGAATTACCACCAGACTCCACATGGCAGCTCTGGCAAATAGAGAGAGACATGAGGAAGACAGAACTGGACCCTGGGGCCCATGCCTACCTCCACATTTGTATTTGCATGTGATGGACAGGGAGACTAATTGACAATGACATTGAGCAAGCCTGACTTTAGATTGCACCATTTCAGGGTGGGCAGCAGTAATCTGGGCTGGCTGGTTGAAAGGCAACAGCAATGACTGTGACAGAGTTTCAGGGTGAAAGTGTGAATGCCGTCATCCTGAGTGAGGACAGCAAGTTAATCTCCACCAACTGCTGCCGCTTTCCTGGGAAATCCTAATAATCTGCTGAAGGACAGATTGCTGGACTACTGAGGCAGCCTTTAACATACCATGTGCATGCTGCCTGCATTGTATTAAATGTGTACAGGGTAACACCTTTTTCCATTTCCGGGGGCTCCACTCTTTAGTCCCCAGTTTATCTGTCTCTTAAATCGCTAATGTTCAATTAAGCTTTGCTGATTGTTACTTTTCATCTTGTCTGTCTCGTTGTTCTAAAATAATCATGAAACGCCGCGTATGTCACTCCAGATTTTATTTTGCTAGATTATGTACAATCCAGAGATTGTATAAAATATTCTATTCTTTTTCAAGACTTTTTTCCTGCATCCTGTACTCAGCGACAGGTACTGCTAGTGCAAAGTGGAACATTTCCACATCCTAAGGACTGTCTATATAGCACAATAGAATGAAAAACAAAGTTTCTTACGCTGTGGCCCAAAATTGAAATAGAATCACCTAGTATAACAGTATGACAATTTTCACATCAGCCATCCTGTGGTGTCTCAGTGATATTGTTGAATGAATGACGTTGAATGACATACTTCAATAAGCAGATCAGAAATGCCTAAACACTTTTTTCATTGAAGCCTCCCAGTCTGCAAAAAGAGCACATATCCCTTATGATAGGCTCATCCAGAAGATTAAGATGTATGAGATTCATGGTGACTTGGCCGCTTGGATTCAGAATTGGCTTGACCATAAAAGTCAGGGAGTAGTGGTGGAAGGGTATTTGGAAGTCTGTGACTGGTGGTATTCGCAAGGATCCTTACAGCAAGCTCTGCAGGGATCCATACAGGGACCTCAGCTGTTTGTGATATATATATGTGAATGACTTGGATAAAAACATCAATGGGTGGGTTAGTTTGCAGATGACACAAAGGAAGATGGAGTTGTGGATAGTACAGACAATTGTCAAAAAATACAGTGGGATATAGACCAGTTGCAGATATGGGTGGAGAAATGGCAGATGGAGTTTAATCCCAGCACATGTGAGGTCCTGCCTTTAACTGTATGCTTACCCTTAACATCAAACGTTAAGGGTAAACATACAGTTAAAGGCAGGACTCTGAACAGCATTGATGTACAAAGAAATCTTGGGGTTCAAGTCCCTAGCTCCCTTGTAGTGGCCATACAAATAGATAGGGTGGTAAAGAAGGCATATGGCATGCTTAATTTATTGGTCGGGGCACTGAATACAATAGAATGTCATGTTGCAGTTTATAAAACTTTGGTTAAGCCACACTTAGAGTATTGCATTCAATTCTGGTCACCACATTACTGGAAGGATGTGGAGGCTTTGAAGAGGGTGCAGAAGAGGTTTAACATGATGTTGCCTGGATTATAGCTCATAAAGAGAGGCTGGACAAATTTCTCTGGAGTGGCAGAGGTCGAGGGGAGATCTGATAGTGGTCTATAAAATGACGAGAGGCATAGATAGGTTTGACAATCAGAATCCTTTTCCCATAGTCAGAATGTGTAATACACTTAAGGTGAGAGGGGGAAAGTTCAAAGGAGATGTGAGGGGCAGATGTTTTTACACAGAGAGTGGCAGGTGTCTAGAACACGCTGCCAGGGGTGGTGGTGCAAACAGACATGGTTTAAGGAGGTTTTAGATCAGCACATGAATATGCAAGGAATAGAGGGATATGGACCAAGGACAGGCAGAGAGGATTAGTTTAATTTGGCATCATGTTCGGTACAACATCGTGGGCTGAAGGGCCTGTTCCTGTGCTGTACTGTTCTATGTTCTGTGTTCTTTGATGGCATCAATTTCAGTTGACTTCAAATCCAGATCCCAGAGGGTGCAGCACAAGAAGAGGTGCTCAAAGGAGGAGAAAGTGTCAGAGGAATAGGAAGTGAAATCAAGGTCCAGTTTGGTGATGAGGGCCATGTTCTCACTATGGTGGTTTGATTGGAGAGGTTGATGGAAGGTGTAGCCAGATAGTGAGGCTTCAATACAGGGTAGCACTTATTGCTTTTCACTAAGTCTCAGTCGAAGCATTAGACCCCAATATTAATAAAAAGCTGGGAAGGCTGCAGACCAATGTGTAATTAGATGACAAATTTTGCCAGGCTGGGTTCTGAAAGCCCTGTTGATCTGACTGACAGGGTCTCATTAGAATATCATTGTACCACTTCCGGCTTAGTAACCAGTCAAGTGGACACCCTTGCCAGGAGGCTATGGGAAAAGCTGGAAGGAGGGGCATGCATCCCAGATCCACTGAAGACAATCTCCAGAATGTGTAAGGCCACATCTGTTCCAAACTCACAATCTATTTTGGGCATTGGAGGGAAACTGGAGATTGGGACTAGAAGAGTACATGCACAATCAGGAGGACAAGCGGGAAGTTCATGATCAGAGAGAGAACGTTAGAGTTCAGGGTCATCATGAGGAATAGTAAAGAATCTATTCAATGGCCACCATTAATTCCAGGATGGCTAGCAGATCATCTCTTTGTCTTTGACTGGAAAGCCAGATGAAAATCGAGCTATATCTTTCAACATAATTCCACATGGAGCCAGCATTTTTATGTCCTTGTCACGAGCGTATAATGATAATATTACAGATTTTAAGGACACCTGTTTTATAGGTACATTTTAGGTGACACAGTGGCATAGTGGTTAGCACTGCTGCCTCACAGCGCCAGGGACCCAGGTTCAATTCCGGCCTCGGGTGGCTGTCCGTGTGGAGTTTGCGCGTTCTCCCCGCGTCTGCGTGGGTATCTTCCCGATGGTCCGGTTTCCTCCCACAGTCAAAAGGTGGAAGGATTAGGTTGATTGGCCATGCTAAGCTGACCCTAGTGTTAGGGGGATTATCAGGGTAAATATATGGGGTTATGGGAATAGGGCCTGGGTGGGATTGTGGTTGGTGCAGTCTCAATGGGCTGAATGGCCTTCTTCTGCACTGTAGGGATTTTATGATTTATTTTTTAATCCTTTACATTGAGTTTAAAAGTTTTTTTTCAAAATGAAAATGTGGACAGACAATATGGAACCTTTCTGTATTTATCCAAACCTTGTCAGACTCTTACCTTTAGAGCTCGTTACAAAGAGTCATCCAAAATGCAAAGACTCCTCCATCGCGCCTTCAAAACAGGTGTGAAATATCTTTTTTCTTCTGAGGGAACAAGAAACAGGAAGGAACTTCATAGGGCAACAACATAATTAACTTATTTGCCTGGTAGCACAATGGCTCTTGAAAACGAACATACCAACTGCTATCGTGCTTTGTGAACTGTATCAAAGAGGCTGTAAGAATCCATCTTTTGAGGTTGGGTACAGAACCCCAGGAAAAACTCTGAGAAACAACATCAGAGAGAGCTGTTGTTCAAGTGAGGACAAAGAAGAAAGTTTAAGAAATTAACTGCTGTTTTGCCAAAAGGATCCAGGCAATCTGTAAATGCTATGAACGCAGAATTAGTGAAAAATAACAAACCTCCCCCTTTAACTGCTGATCTGCTGAATCCACCTGAGAGGACAAGTGTCTGAATAGTTGACTGCAGAGTCAATCACAGGGGCTAAAATTAATCTCAAGTTTCTACCTCACTTCAGAAAGAAGGAATTCAAGCAACAGGCCCACAACAGAATCTCACACCAGCTGATCTGAAATATCACTACATGCCTGGGCAAGCAGGCTACTGATACAATAGGTGATTCGGACAGCACCATGCAGCAACTTGTATCTCTCGCATCTACATTTATATGTTCCAGCAGCACGACAAACACCCCAGAATATTTGGTTGTTTTGATTGAGGTAACGCAGAGTGAGTTACAGATCCCAATGGAGAAAAAGCAATAGTGGTGCCAAAGTAGGAACAGCAACTTGAAAGCTGGATAGCCACATGGCTTCTATCAGTTATCCTCTGTACTTTTGGAAATGTATCAGTTGTCTCCCTATGGCTACAGTCACTTTGCAGCAGTTGGCATTGTCAGTAACTGGCCCTCTGACCCTATGGATGCAGTGACTCTCGATAATTGCCAGGGTGTGTACATATAATTAGCAACATAATCTTGGGTGAACGCAATCTGGCTGTGGTGCCTGTCAATCTCCCTACCATATCTTTTTTTCAAATTTCACTGCTTCAACTATGAAACCACTGTTTGGCTGCCTTTAAAACCAATCTAATCATTAATCTTAACTTGACGATGATCACTACAGGATGCTGGTCCTTGCTCTTATATTTCTCATTGCTCCCAAAGCTTCTGTGAAAATTTATGTTGCAATAGTCCCTTGATACGTCTCCTCCTTTTTTCTTTAGCCCTAATTGCCCTGCTGAAGCCTGGTAAATACTTCAATTAACTTCAACTTTTGGGAAAATTCTTGCAAGGCTTTCAGTTTCAGAAATAATTCTAATCTGTTTAAGAAAGAACACAGAAAATAGAAACGATATGAGAGAAAATAAGAATAGAACACTGTGCCACAAACGTGGTGCAGAGAGTAAAATTAATGAATTTGCACAGGATGGTGTCATATTTTTAAAGAGCTTTGCCACAGATGGATCTTCTCATTTGTCTGGTCCCAGTGGGTAAGCAGAATGTGTAACACAAGCCCATCGTAAACGGACAGGAAATTACACTGCGTCTCCCTAATCAGACATTAGAAGGAATGCCAATTTTTACCTGAAGGTCTGGCATATTTTAGACCTAAAAATGTTTTGGTCATCAGAAAGTCTGTTTCTAATTATAAATCAATAAATGAAATACTATCATATAAAATTAAACAATTCTTCTTTGGGGAGGGTAACTAATTAACAAACCATTCAATCAAAATGTTTGTATTTTCATCTTTTTCATTGACGCTTTTATCTGTGGAATGATGGGACAGTTTCCTTTTTTATGCCTTGAGATTTTTGAATGAAAATTATAGAATGGTTACAGCAGAGAAGGAGGCCATTCACCCTGTAATGTACATGCTAGCAGCCCACAGAAGCAGCAGAACTAGTCCCATTCCCCTGCCCTTTCTCCAAATATTTCTCCTGCTGATATTTTCCTCCTAGAAATTTGTCCAATTCACATTTGAGAATCCAATTGAATCTGTCTTGAATGCTTAGGCTGTGAATTACAAATCCTGACTACTAGCTGCATAAAAAACCCCTCCCTCACATGGACAATTGGTCTTTAGCCAGTCACCCTTGTCTGGTTCTTGATCCCTTCACCGCTATCTATTCTGTCCAGGTGCTTCAAGAGTTTGAGTACCTCCATCAAATCTGCTCACTACATTCTCATCTTTGAAGACAACAGCCTTGTCTTCTCCAACATATCCTCAAAACTGAATCCATCATCCCTGGAATAATTCTTCCCGCATCACTCCTATAAAAATCCTTATTGAAATGTGGTGCACAGAATTGGACACAATGCTCCAATTGAAGCCAAACCAAGTTTTATATGGGCTAATCACAGCTTCACTGCTTTTGCACTCTTTGCCTCTATTTATAAACTTAAGATACCATAGGCCTTTTTAACCTGGCCTGCCTTCTGAAGCATCATCACAAGCAATCCCAGGGTGTGTGTGTTGGAAACAAGAGCTTTAGGAATTTGCATTTGTTAATTATGTACAATTATATACAGGGATAGGTAAGCACAAGACTCCTTCCAAAATTCTCTCCCTGTGAGCCCTGGTCACACATGATCTGACAGTAGTTATTATTGGCTATTAACAAAATAGCTATTAATACTTTGTATGACATCTTTCCCAATCTTTAATTCTACTTACTAAACATTTCTATGTGATCCCTGTCCTCCCCAAAATCCATCTAATAGCCCCCACCATCCATCACCCCCTCCTGAAAAAAAGAGTCTCTTGTGCCAGAGACATTAATCTCTGTTCTCAGCTCACTTGGAGGCCATGCAGGACATATGCTTTCCATATTCTTCCTGGGATATAGTTAAATCAGTAGGTTTCTGGTTTGCAGTGGAAAGTTGAGGAATGACGCTGTCTTCTTCCTCCTCTTTGTGGAATTTCCTTAAGGTGCTCTTGTGCTAGCTGCTTCTTCTCAAAGGAATAAAAGTTGGTTAGCATTTCTTGCTGCTTGTCCAACTGTAGTAAGTCTGCAAACTTCCAATCCAACAAGTCCATTGTCTGTCAAAAATATCTGTTGCTTAAGGTCATTCAATGATTCCTGTCCCAGGGATGGGGAATTTTGAAATTCCTGTGTCACAATCATGAATGAATCAGATAGAAAAACAGAAGAATGAAGATTATTTACCAGCAGGCATGATCTTCTGTTGATACTGAAGGGGTTTGTGTAACACACACACATTCTGGAGCAATTCTTACCACCCACCTGCCATGGAAATCAGAGTGGGTGAGGATAGTAAAAACCATGGAAAGGTCCGTTGATCTCAGGTGGGTTTCAGGGCAAGCGAGGCCCGAAAATCCTGCACTCTGTGCTTCTTCCTTTCACGAGGCCTTGACACCTCAGGAACTACAGTAATCAAATCAATATCTGGAGCAGAGCTGGATTTCACCTCTGTTTTTGCTGCTAATTAGTGTTCTATCTGATCAGGCTGTTGCTCTATTGTTTGTCTTCCTTGTACATCTGAAATGTGTGCAAGATCTTCAGCAGTTACTTCTTCAGCTTTGAGATCAGGTTTTCCTAGGTCAGATTTATTTCCTGCAATTGTTTCACTGGGCATTCTGGGAGCCCCTGTTTCTTCCCTGATTCTTGCCTGATCCACCTTCAGCAAACCACTTCCTACACCAGGTTAGTTTATGTTGCAGTATCCTCACCAGGATGGTCAGGCAAGTTCAAGACCTGCTCACCTTCCTCAGTAATATTCTGGTCACCTTCACCTTCATCATCCACACTCTGTTCAAAGATGTGTACAATTTATAGAATTTCCTCCTTTGGAACTTTTTCCGAGGAAGACTAGCTCAGACCATTCTGGCCTGGCTTGAGTTTTTCTGTGGAGTCAGAATACTGGCCCAATCTAGTTTGTGAACAATCCACTAAAAAGCAGCCCCAAATCAAAGCAGGAGTGATCACTGCCAATATCCAGTGCTCCCATTCTGGTATGAGAAAGCCCCATCAGGTTTCTAATGCAACAGCTGAAGAAAGGAGCTGCAACTCGGTGCAAACCTCTTTGTACCAAGTTGTAAACAGGGTAATCTTTATTACAGCGTGTCTGCAATTTCTCTTCCATTACATCAAAGCTTAACAGTCATCTGACCTTGCACCTTCAGTGGAATGCTCTTTGGACCATAGAATCAAATGATAAACGACTGGAGAAACTCAGGGTTCGGCCTTTGTATTGTACCAGAAAGATCTGACATCCCTGCTCCCATGTCTACTTTAAAACTTGTCATGTAGAAAATGACTATATTATCCGCACGCCCAAAAATTCCCCTTGGACTTTGCAACCTCACCTAAGAAGGATTGGACTGTCTCACCAAAATCTTGCTGCCTTTATGCCGAATGGATTTTAAGGTCCTGCAAATGGTGCATCCCAGCCACAGATTTCCCGGTGGCGAGGGGTGCATTCAATAAGAAACCCCACTGACGGTGACGGGACTATAAGATCCCACTACCAGTGAGCAGCGCACCACCTCCCACTGCCGTGAAACACACAGAGAAGGGGGGAGGAAAATCCTGCCCACTGTGAAGTTTTGAACCTGAGTTGAAAGCTTTCAGCTGCAACATACCTCCTCTAAATAACCCCGCAAGAATGGCACTCTGCATTTTTGGCAGGACAGATTTTGTGCCAATGCTCAGGCCACAGTAGAGCACTTGGTAATGGTAGTGACTGCTCCCTTTTCATTCTGGGTCAGCTTCTCAGTGCACCTGCTGGTACCACTTGCTCACAAACTGGATTGATTCATTGGTGTGATTTCATAAATGTCTATATCATTGTGAATTAAAATCAGTTCAACTTCTGCAAATAGGCCTGTCTCACTAATTGTATTGTCTTGGACCATGTTAGATCCTCCCTGAACTGCAGAAAACCGGACAAGGCTTCATCAGGGACACCCATCCCAATGCAGTCTCAGGTGAGGTCACCTTTCAGAGCTCTATTCTTGTAACTAACAGGTCATTAGTGAAAATGTCAATACTTTCTCTGGATCCCTGAGTTTGCCTGATAAACATCACCCAATATATAATAATGTTCCTCCAAAGATTGAAATGCAACTCGAAGGCCTTGATAACCTATTTATGGGTTCCATGTCTCATTAACATGCTGGGCAGGATTTTCCAGCCTTGCTTGCCCCAAGACTGGAAAATCCAGCCTGAGGTCAATCGACTTTTGCATAGTCCATGTCCTGCATGCTCTGATACCTATGGAGTGTCAGGACAGGAATATTTTGCCTGCTATCTTATTAAAATATTGTCTTTTCTGCAGCCAGTAGAATAGTGGAGTGTCCTAAACCGTTCTTTATCAGGCTTCTGTTCTAACACTGAAATAGTCCTACACCTGTGAATGTGCAAAGCTAGTTTTACCAGTGTGGTGCTTGGCCAGTTCCTTCCACATGGTCAAAACATTGGAATAGAGGTAAAATTTTCTCCATGGTTGTCTGTTACTTTTAGTCGACATACTGTCAGTTTTGTTATGGATTTATACTATTTGCTAACTTTACCGCTGCCAACATAAAGTATCATCACAAAGAATTCCAGGGTATGCTTAACATGGATGGCTAGAAACAGGACCTCTAGGAACTTTCAGATATTTATAAACTATATACAGCTATATATAAAGGTAGATAAGCATAAGAATCTTTCCAGAACCATCTCTCTTGGATCTCTAGTCACGTGATCTGACATCACTCATCATGCATTTGGTCATTAGCATAATGACGGTTAACTATTTCTACTACATCACCTTCTATGAATTTTACGCATAAACCCCTTTCTGTTCCTGTAACCCTTCTTTTAGAATTGTGCTCTTTATTTTGTATTGCCTCTCCTTGTTCTTCCTACCAAAATGCACCACTTCATACACGTCTGCACTAAATTTCATCTCCCACTTGTCCATTCATTTTTCCAGCTTATGTATGTCCTGTTGACCAGTATCACTGTCTGCTTCATAGTAAAATAAGCATAAGCCAAATGTTTCCCATTGTGTGGCAACCTAGAACTAGAGGCCACAGCTTTAGGTTGAGAGGTGGTAGATTTAAAACGGAAATGAGGAGGAACCACTTCCCGCAGAGGATGGTGAATTTATGGAACACACTGTCCCATAGCACAGTGGAGTCTGAATCATTGAATGATTTCAAGAAGGAAATAGATATATTTTTAAAATGTTAAAAGGTTATGGGAACAGGTGGCCAGTTGGATTTGAGACCAGGGAGAGATCAGCCATGATCTGAATGAATGGCAGAGCAGACTCGAAGGGCTGAACTGTCTACTTCTAGCTCCAAATTCCTTTGTTGACAATATTTCCAAAGTTTGTGTCACTTATATGTTTGGAAATGGTGTCCTGCACACCTCAGTCTATTAACACATATCAGGAAATGTAATGGTCCCAGCACTGACCCCAAGGGAAGTCCAATGTATATCTTCCTGCAACTGAGAAGAACCATATTTCACATCTGTTTGCTGTTACTCAGCATATTGCCACTGTCCCTTTTATTCCATAAGATTCAGCTTTGTTCAAAAACCAATAATGTGGCCAGATCTGAAACATTTGATTTCAATGTAGATGTAAATACGCTGTAGAAATATTTCCGTTTATTTACATCTGATTCACTGGATCCTGCCTGCAGCTTGCTTTGACCAATCTCTTTTATCTCATTCTCTGACTAAATTCTCTTCTTATCCCTTTTATAATTCTCTGACTAACATCTCTTGTCCCTTATCACACCTGACTAACCTCTATCATCATCTCTGACATACAGCGACTAACTTTCGCCTTGTGTTGCCTGATTGCTCCTATTGCAACTTAACTCATCAAAATATTTCATACATTTTTTTCCCCAAATTATAGCTTTCTCCAAGCCCATCAGACAAATGCTTATCAGATCCATTTACTGTCTGCAGGCATTCCCATTTGAACTAATCAGGATTTGTATGTGTTAAATGTAAACCACAGGCAGGCAAAGAGCTCATAAATATTCAAATGTCTTGGCTAAAAATTAGGTAAGGCCTTTTTCCTGCGTGAGAGAATTGATTTGACATCCTTTCCCATTGAGACAAACAGGCCTTTGCGCTGCCTCCTCATTTCCATGAATTCTCCCTGCCGCACAGTGGGCTTTTGGCTGTTGGCAAGGAGGCCTAACAACACGTGAGGCTAGCATATGTTGGAGTTAGCCTCCAGCTCTTAAAGGAAGCCTGTCCCTCTCAAATGGTAGCTGCACCAAATCAGAGGAGGCTGCTGTTAACTGTCCCTTCTTGCAAATGGACAGAATGGAAATGGAACACTATGATAGAGAAAGTGTTCCACAGTTCACAAATGAAGCCTTTGTCATAGAGGTATTATTTTTCTGCAGTAGAGCTAGGAGGCCCTCAAGAACAGCCGGCTGACAAGACTTGGAGTAAGTGACTAGGGAGATTAATGCCCTGTAACCCTGTGAGACTAGGGAGATTAATGCCCTGTAACCCTGTGAATGCCTGATGATCCTGTATGAGTTGAGATTGAAGTAAAGATCAGCTTACACTAGTGGATTAGATCATTCATGCCGTTGCTGCACTGGATGGTGGTCCTTCCCTGCACTGCCTTGGCACTGACCAAACTGGCAATCTCCTGGAAGGCGTTTGTGGTGATGTTGGTGGATCTGCAGCTCCCATCACCGGAGCTAGTGGAGTGTTGTCAGAAACAGAACACTCAGTTAACAGATTGGCACCGTCCTTTAGGAGGTATAAAGCAGGTTTACTTTATAACACCATTCAATTTTAAAACCCTTTTGAAGCTCTGCCAGTGTTTGTATCAGTCTTGTTTGCTGGTGGTTTATAACCTCAAACCTATGTTCAAGTGATATGTTTTATTAAAACTACACGTATTTTGTATCATCCAGAAAATATGGGGACCTGATTATCAGAGGTTTGGCGAGCATTAAAATCCTTTTAGACAGCATGAGCATAAGTAAATCTGCATTAATGCGTAATAAGATGATTGGTAGTCAGCAAGTGAGATACAAAAAAAATCAGAAAATATTGAAAACACGCAACATGTCAGACAATATCTGCAAGAGAAGTGTTTTTTTTCAGGTAAAAATCCTTTATCGTAACTGCAAGATATTACAGCTGAAGAGCATTTTAAAAAAATGAAAAGAAAAGGTGAAAAGGAATAAATTCATAAAGATCACACACAGGAAAATAAATAGAATGACCTATAAATTGCTTAAGGTGGAAAGTAGGAGATGGTAAAGTGGTAAAAGTGATATTTACAGGAGTCAAAGGAGGCATAATTAGAAAAATCAAAAAAAATTGTTAGAAATGACACATAGATTGTATGAATAATTAAAGGGTGAATACATAGTTATAAAAGAAGGCATGACAAATGGTCAGGCAGAACAAACACCATTGGTGGTGACATCTGATGGAAGATAAAAGCAATTTGATACAAACCTATGAACATACAAATTAGGAGCAGGAGTAGGCCATTTGGCCCCTTCGAGTCTACTCTGCCATTTGATGGTTGATCTGATTGCCATCCACATTCCTGCCTAAACAAGATACCTTTTGACTTCCTTGTATGTCAAGAATCTATTTCATTCTGCCTTAAAAATATGACCTAATAATCCCTCATTTATGAAATGGCCTCCAAAATCTCTCTTGGTAAGTTAGACACCCTCTTTCACTCAGCAAGTAGATTAATAAATGGTGCCACTTTTCACACCCACGGCTGTGACCTGCACTCCTGATTAACTTGCCCTCATTGCATACAAGGTGCCAACTTCACTGCTTTTTGTTAATCCATTGAGCCTGGCTAGGGAAAACACCTCCCTATTTGAAAAGTTTGTTACATGTTATTGTCTCTTTTTAATACTTGGATGTCATGTGACTTGATCAACTTGATCACTCACAGAGTGAGCACAGTCTTTGGGTAATTCATTTTGGTTTGTGACCACCAGTGACTGGATTGAGATACGTTGGAAGCTGAAGCTAACTGATTTCATTACAGTGGGTAGCTTTCACCAAAGGGTTGAGGCTCTGTTGACTGATAGTTGTACTTACGAAATCGTCAATTCACTTTCACTGCTAGTTTATGTTTTATTATTTTTAGCGTCTAAATGAATTGTATAGTTTTGTAATTGCTGTTACTTCAGTGTTAGCCTCTTGCCAGGTCATTCTTGTAAATGAGAATCAGTTCTCAAGTGTCTTACCTGGTTAAGTGAATGTTAAATAAAATAAAAACTAAATTTCCTTTAGTTCTGGTCTTTCCCACAAGGGAAAGATTCTTTCAACATCCACTCTCAAGTCCCTTCAGAAATTTATATGTTTAAATAAATCACCTCTCATTCCTCTAATCTCCAATGGATATGGGTCCAGCCTGTCCAACCTTTCCTCATAAGAAAATTCTTCTTCCCACGTATTAGTCAAGTCAACATTCTCTGAACTGCCGCTAATGGATTTATATTCTTTCTTCTATAAGGAGACAAAAGTTATATACAGTATGCCAAATGTGGTTTCACCATTATCCAGTACAATTGTATCAAAACATCCCTACTTTTATATCCTATTCCCCTCGCAATAAACACCAATGTTCCATTTGCTTTCCTAATCACTTGCTGTATCTGCATACCAACATTTTGTGATTCATGGACCAGGACACCCAAATCATCTGTACCTCAAAAGTTCCACAGCCTCTCTTTATTTAAATAATATGCTGCTTCTCTCTTCTTCCTGCCAAAGTGGATAAGTTCACATTTTCAAGCAATATTCCCTTGAAGCTGTGTGGGTGTGTGGCTGCTCTGCAATCTGGAAAATACCACGCAGTGCAACAAACAAATTGTGTACAACACGGGATAAAGTAGGTGTAGTGTTTCCCTCATCTCTACTCTAAAAGAATGCAGATTTGAAGGTATATGGGGGACAACAGGTTTAGCCATTCCCTGTCATATATAGTTGGATGACATACAGCATTTATCCTGTCCTAGTCTTGACAGCTAAAACTTTCAGAAAACTCCCAGTTTTTCTTCTACGTTGAAAACCACCTTCTGAAACCTCTCTCCTGTTTCCTTCACTCTCACCTCCAACAATAAGTGTAAAGAGTTCATGGACTTTTTGTTATCAAGATTGAGACAATCTGATCAGCAATCTTTGTCACTGTCCTCCCTTCATTGGATTGCTGGGCCAAATTTCCTGTAAGATTCTACTGTACATGCTTTAGCCTTGAAGTTGAATATTTCTTTAACTCAACAACTTCCCTCATACACTCCCTGAGTTAACTTTACCCAAGAGACCCACCTCCTGCACCTTAGATCCTATAACCACAACACTGACCATCCAATTTCTGTTCCTGGTCTCCAAGGTATTTTTAATGGTCTCTCTCTTCAGGTACTTTCCTGTCTTGTTTAAATCTGTCATCATCACGCCCCTCCGTCTTTGCAAGTTATTGCTCTATCTTTTACCAAAGTTCTTGAAAATGTTGCTGCCACTCAAATCAGTGTCCATCTTACACAGTGTCCATTTGAATCTATCCAGTCAGATTCTCTTCCATAAACGGCTCTTATCAAAGTCATAAATAACATTCTTGCCGGAATTCTACTGCCCTGCTCACTACAGGAGTCAAAGTTGGTGAGGGGTGGGCAATGGGAAAGTCCATTGAGCTCGGGCAAAATTTTACTCTTTTGGAACGAGCGAGGTCATAAAATCCTGCCCTCTGTGTGACTATGACAATGGTAAAGGTAAACTATCACTTCATTGGTAATGTTTCATGGTCAGTGTTTCATTGGTAAGTGGCGACATAGCAATTCAGAATACATGAATACAGTGCAACGGGACTGTGCAAAACTAGCTTTCCCATTTATGAACATATACGGCTCACTGCAACAAACTGGCTGCTCACAACAACACAGCATTAGAAGGAACATTGAAACTAAGGGTGCAAACCATCTGAATTTCATCCCCATGTCAAACGACACCCCAAGCAAAAATGGTCAGAATTCTTTGGCTGGACATGCCCTACTGACAGTGAGAACAGATAATTTGGCGCTTAGCCAAATTTCTATTCATTGCAGCAGACCAGAGAATCCCAGCTGTGGGTGAGGCCGGAGAATCCTGCTCAATTGGTCCAGTCTTTATTGATCAGTGAAGGAATAGATACCAAGAGGCTGTCAAGCAACGTCAGGTGAACAGGGAGAGGTCTGATCAATGAATAAAACCCCAGTTCACAGTTGGGTCACTTCTAGGAATACACACTCAGGAGATTCCACCTAAGATTATACCCCTCCTTTGTGTCTCCGCATCTGACCCACACAACCAACTTTCCCATCCTTCTTAACCATTCCCGTGGTGCCAGATTCCCCACAGCCCCAACTGGAAATGAGGATTCTCATATGCATCAACTTAAATATTAGTATCAGAAAGTCTCCCCTCCTTCCACATTAAATTGTCCATTCACATTGACCCTGGGGCATGCCGAAGTGAAACACAACAAGTCTTCTGTGAAATGGACCTGGCAAGCAGAACCCACTGGAGGTGCATAGGAAGGACTGGAAAATACGAAAAGGTGTAGGTGTAGATCTGTTCATCAATGATGGTTTTAACACAATTAGATAGGATGATCTGAGTTAGAGACCAATCCTCTCTCATCTCAAATCTTTCACTCCCACCACTCTCAGTAACCCCAAATTCGATTGGATCCCATGTTCCATTATCAACTTCAAAGTTGTGGGGCTAGTTTTCATCTTTTTCCATGGCAGCATCCATTCTACTTTAGTAGTATTCTCCTGCTTTGTAATCCTGTTCTCATGCACTATTCCTCTAAATACAGGACTTCCCATCATCCTTCACTCTGCCCTCTCCACCGTTCACAGCTGCTCAGTCATAATGATCCCACCCTCTGGAATTCCCTACCTTTTTTTCTGCTTTCCTACCTCTCTCCTTATTTTTAAAACCCTTTGTAAACAGAGAGCAATAGCTACAATTCTCATGGACCATGGCTAATTATGGATGAAGGTAAACATTTCTTTATCTATGCCTTTGGCTTCTCAATCCAATCACTTTCCCTTTTATCGAGTTCAATCTCCACTGTACTATTTATCTTGTTACTGGAAAATACATTTTCCGGCATATGAGGAGTGTTACGTAATACAAATTATCGCCGTTCCTCTCTTTGTCATTGTTTGCCCTTACTTTGAACTAAAGTTAAATTAACAGAATTTTTGCAATTAACAGCATTGCCAATGCTCATTTATATTCAATTCTTTAGCAGAAGGCAGAGAGCTCAAAGCAGGTGTCAACAGCCTGCAATCATCGCAACCCCTGATAGTGGACGTTAACAGAAGCAAGTCAACTATCACAGCATTTTCTACCTGCAGGTGACGAGAGAGTATTGTACTTAATCAGTTAAGGAGATGGTCATTGAATTGTACCAGCTTTTGGTCCCAACGCTCAAGGGATAACTAATTATGAAGTCTTTCTATGGCTCTTAAATTGGGAATAATCCTGATTTTTAAAATTTTTAGTTCCCCGGTACAAAGGTTTATCCAGCATCAACGACTACACACACACACTGTTATATTAAGGTTCGTACTGAGGCCCATGGAAAATGATTTGAAGGAGTGAATATATCTTTGGTAAGTACAACTACCCAAGGGATTAAGGCATAGCCGCCCATTTGAACACCTTACAGGAATAGGAAAGGGCATTGTTACACCAGCACTTTGTAAATAATGAGTATTGTCAACTTGAAAATTCCCAACCAGGATATTATCAGTGTCCCATACTTATCATAATTCTACAATTAATGGAGGCATCAACATGCAGTAAAAAGGGCTCAAGGATGTGACTTTTGGAATAGTCCTTTACTGACAAGTGTCTAGTGGATCATTGCAACATTTTTCTGCCCCTATTGAAAAGTTTAATGGACAATGGTGATGATCTCACTGCTTGTCCTTTACAGTGTTGTTGCTGCTCAGAAGTTTACAAAATGGAGCCAAGGTTTGCAAGATGGAGGACAGCATTCCAGGAAGCTGACACTTTTCACATTGTTGCTTGCACGAAGCCACTCATCCAGTCACTATATACCTATATATTTAATGCTTTTATAATTCTGTGACTCTATCTCAAATCTAAAAAAGTATGCAGCATACATACATGGCGACTTTGCAAGAAATACAGCTGTCACTGTACATTGCTGTAATGCATGTATTTTTTAATGCACTGTGTTCACCTTTGTTTCTGTCTGCTTCTTCTTGTGCAGATTCTTCCCTCTCGTTGCATGATTCCTGGTCTGAGAACAAAGTATTCACAGCCTGAGGGCTGACACACAATAAAACAGCCTTTAGCTAGGCCAGTGTTTATTGCCCATTCTAATTGTCCTTGACAAGGCGATGGTGAACTGTCTTTTTGAACTGCTGCAGCCCACATGGTAAAGGCACACCAATAGTGCTATTAGGAAGGGAATTCCAATGCAGTGAAGGAACAGTGAGTGGTTTGTGGGGAACCTGCAGGAGCTGATGACCCCAAATATTCACTGCCCTTGTCTTTCTAGATGGTGGAGATCATAGTTTGAAATGTGCTGTCAAAGAAAGCTGGTGAGTTCCTGCAGTGCATCTTGTAGATGGTAGACATTGCTGCCACTATGCATCAATGATGGAAGGAATAAATTCGAAGGTGGTGGATTAGATGCCAATTATGCTTTCTCTTTTCCCTGAATGGAGTTGAACTTCTTGAATATTGTGGAGTTGCACTCATCCAGGCAAGTGAGAAGTATTCCATCAAACTCCTGACTTGTGCCTAGTAGATGGTAGACAGGCTTTGGGGAATCGGGGGTGTGATACTCACTACAGAACTCTCAACTTCTGACCTGCTCTGGTAGCTACAGTATTTATATGGCTAATCCAGTTCAGTTTCTGGTCAATGGTAACCCCCAGGATGTTGGATTTCAACCACAGTAATGCCATTGAATGTCAAGGAGTTATGTGTAGTTGGACTCTCTCTTGTTGAAGTTGTCATTGGCTGGCATGTGTGTGGCATTAATATTATTTTGAACTTATTAGCCCAAGTCTGAATGTTGTCCAGGTGTTATAACGTATGGGCATCAGCTGCTTCATTATCTGAGGTGCTGAGAAATGAATATTGTGCAAATATTCATGAGTATGACACTTCTGATCTAATGATGAAGGGAAGGTCATTTATTGATGAAGCAGCAACAGATGGTTGGGCCTAAGACACTAGTCTGAGGAACTCCTGTAGTGATACCCTAGATGTGGGTATGCCGGCGTTGGACTGGCGTAAACACAGTAAAAAGTCTGACAACACCAGGTTTTAGTCCAACCGTATCAGGTAGACAATGTTGGCCGAGTTGCAAGAGCATTTACCATGTACCTAGTGGATGGTATTCTCACGTGTGATGATGGTATCCATGTTGATGATCCGGCATGTCATGCAGAGGTTGCTGTGGCAGGGTTGTGTGGTATACTCAGCCAACATTGTCTACCTGATACGTTGCAAGAAAGGATGTCCCGAAGCATGGTACATTGGGGAGACCATGCAGACACTACGACAACGGATGAATGAACATCGCTCGACAATCACCAGGCAAGACTGTTCCCTTCCTGTTGGCGAACACTTCAGTGGTCATGGGCATTCAGCCTCTGACCTTCGGGTAAGCATTCTCCAAGGCGGCCTTCACAACACACGACAGCGCAGAGTCGCTGAACAGAGACTGATAGCCAAGTTCCTCACACATGAGGACGGTCTCAACAGGGATCTTGGGTTCATGTCGCACTATCTGTAACCCCCGTGACTTGCCTGGGTTTGCAAAACCTCACTGACTGTACTGTCTGGAGACAATACACATCTCTTCAACCTGTGATCAGTGCTCCTTCCACTCACATTGTTGGCCACTTTAGGACTTGAACAGCAGGTTAGGTGTAAAGATTTGCATTCTAATCAGTAATCTCTAAACTGTCTGTGCTTTGTATGCTCTGTCTGAGGCCAGAACTCTCCATTCACCTGGCGAAGGGGCTAACCCCGAAAGCTTGTGAGTCTATTATCAAATAAATCGGTTGGACTAAAACCTGGTGTTGTCAGACTTTTTACTGTGATACCCTAGGGCATGGAGAATTGACTGCCAACAACCACAGCCCTTTTTCACAATAAACATCATTTCTGCTAGACATGACTGCAGCCAGTGTGGAGCATTCTCCCTGATTCCCATTGACTCCAGTTTTGCTGGAGCTCTTTGATGCCATACTTGCTCAAATACTGCCATGGTGTCAAGGGCAGTCACTGTCAACTCATTGCTGGAATTCAACTCTCATGCTTATGCTTGGACCAAGGCTGTAATGAAAACTGAAGTTGAATGGTACTTGCTGAATCCAAACAGAGCGTAGATGAGGAGATTATTTGTGAGTAAATGCTGTTTGTTAGCACTGTTAATGACACCTTGTACTACTTTGTTGATGATTAAGAGTGAACTGATGGGAAGACAGTAGGCAGGATTGGATCTGTCCTGCTTTTCATGAAAAGTATATAACTGGGCAATTTACTGCTTGTGGTGTAGGTGCATCCACAGTGCTGTTAGGAAGAGAGTTTCAAGATTTTGACCCAATACCAGTGAAGGAAAGACGGTATAGTTGTAAATCAGGATGAAATGTGACTTGGAAGGATACTTGCTTGTGCTAGCATCCCCATGCATCCGCTGTCCTTGTCCTTCTATGTGGTAAAGTATGAGGGCTTGTGATCTGATGTAGGCATCATGAAGCCTAAATTTGACAGGGCCCAAAAACAGAGACAGGGACCAAGATACATGATTAACACTTGTTCATTGATTATGATGCAACGAGTCTACCAGGTTTGCACTGTTGAATCATTTCAATGGTTTCAGCATCCCACCAGTGTTAACTGTACTATTGATTGGTGGGACACACCATCTAGTGGGTCAGTATTTTGAGTGGCTATTATTTGACTGGCAATGTTTAAAACTAGCCTGATTCTCACA
This sequence comes from Carcharhinus amblyrhynchos, assembly GCF_965287045.1. Taxonomy (NCBI): domain Eukaryota; kingdom Metazoa; phylum Chordata; class Chondrichthyes; order Carcharhiniformes; family Carcharhinidae; genus Carcharhinus; species Carcharhinus amblyrhynchos. The sequence goes on from NC_137334.1 coordinate 58,047,761, forward strand.
AAAGGGAAATGTATTGTGGCTGCAGCAACTGCTGACAGTAGGTCAAATGCCGACTTGAGCTCTGCTGCAGAGGACTCAAGTAATTTCAGTGGTGCAGCCTGCAGAAGGTATAAGATGTAAGATGATGGGTATGCACAATAAAACATTTGGTGCATTAGGAAGTTTTCTACAAAGGTTCGGTCAATTTCAAGGATATGAAGGAGTCCAGTATTAACCTGTGAAAGATGCAGCAAATCCATCATTTGGATGAACTCCATAGGATACATAAACATTATATCAAACCTGATTCAACATGGCCAATTTCAAGTGAAACAACAGACATTTTAATGATAGTATTATTTTAAAAGATTACATTCAAGCAAAATGGCTGCCAACCAGACATCGGAATATACAACACCACCAGAGCACCCAAGGAGTGAACAAAGGGGGCCATGAGTTGTGGCAAAGCTATCTGGCAAGATTATGTAAGATCTGATAAGAGGGTGTCGATAGCCCCGACCAACTGCAGGAGAGATGATGGAGTTTTACCCTACTATATAGAATAATGACTCCACTAATGGGAAACATTTAGCAGTTCCAGGAAACCACATTGGGACACTTAGCAGCACATCAGATACCTCCTAAAACAGATTGGGCTTTTTGTCATTGAAACTGATCAAATCAGTTTCATCTTGTAAGCACTTTACACCCCATTGTTTTGAAACTGACCAATGCGGGGAGTCAGCCAATTTGATTGATGGAGCTGCCTTTTTAAAAAAAAATCAGACAGTGGCCAAAAGGACACATAAGGAAGTTGACCTTTCAGCAGTGTTGGGTTGTTCTTTGTTCTTTGTTAACTCGGAAAGGAGTTCTGTGAAGTTTGGGTCAGGAAAGTTGTGAAGTCGGGAAGGAGTGAATTCAGATGTCCAGTCAGACAACTACTTCGTAGCAGAGGAAAGAACAAGGAAGATCCAGCAACAAGGCAAGACATCAACTATTTTCTCAGAAGCAGCAAGGACCTTTTGGATTTAAAACGATCTGAGGAATGGTGCGTCTATTCTCTCAGCCTTCAGAAATTCCCCAATTAGGTAAAGGTTCAGGAGGGATCTAGGATTCTTCTTGTTTTTGTGTAAATCGTGTAATGCTAAGAATTTATGTTGATCTGTTAAAGTTTTCTTTCCATGGCATAATATTGTAGTGAGTGTGTTTTATTGACTGAATTTGATTACAGTTATTCTTGAATAAATTATTTTTAAATTGACTTTGACTAGTCTCTCTCTCATCATCCATTTGGTGAGTCACTAAAAATCCAGGGTACAGAATTCCGGGTACAGAACCGTAAAGGGGCTGAGCACTTTGGAACTGCTCTCTCAAGGGGGTCCACTGGTCAGGAATAAACAGTAGTCCCTCTCTCTCTCTCTCTCTCTCTCATGACACTGTCTCAGTGTGGCACTTTTTTGGGTTGTCTTTTACTACCTACAAGAAAGAGAGGCACACAGTCATAGGTGGCAGCCAGGGTAGCTCGTGTGGCATAAGGGTGAGCTCAGGAATAAATAGTGAGTCTTTCTCCCTCTCTGTTGTGAAGCTGTCCCAGCGTGACACTTTCGGGTTGTGAGTTGAAAATCGGCAGGGGAGAGACACCCACAGTTATCAGTGGTATCTGAGACCAGTCTGTGTGGAGAGTAAAAGGACCTTTACAATTTACCCTTTTCTGTTTCCTTTGTTAGTTTCTCATTTCGGTTACAGTCTGCCTCAAATGGCACAGGCTCGATACTTATACATTCCCTGGTAGTAATATTACAAAATCAGTTTGCACAGACTTAAAAAGACTGCAGTCATTGAATATGTGCACTGAAGACAGTCAAAACAACCCTGTTGAACTTGTGAGACTTAAATTACATTCCAGGCTCATTGTCACGGATGAATCTTCAGAAAAGCAGGAGATGTCTACATTAAAAGTACACCCCTAGGGCAGAAAAGATAATGCCAAAATTTTATCATCCTGCCCGCCAGGGGAATTGGAGCAGGTGAGGGGCAAACCAAGGAAAGGTCCATTGATCTCAGGTGGGATTTTACGGTTTTGGGATGAGTGAGGTCGTAAAATCCTGCCCAGTGGGTTTCATTAATGGGCTTAAAAGTGAAAATTATTGGGAAGAGGCCAACACCCCTCTGCATAATCTTGTCAGATAGCTTTGCCACAACACATGGCCCCCTTTCTTCATTCCTTGGATGGTCTGGTGGTCGTGTATATTCCAATATCTGGTTTGCAAACATTTTGCTTGAATGTAATCTTTTAAAATAATACTGTCTTTAAAATGCCTGTTGTTTCACTTGAAATTGGCCATGTTGTATCAGGTTGAATATAGTGTCTACAGAGTTCATCCAAATGATGGATTTGCTACATCTTAGAAAATAGAGAAATGAAACTGATCCTTGCAACCGAAACTGCAACTAAGATTCGGAAACCAGAACCTGTAGGCGGGGCGAACTGGTTGATGTTATATAAAGAGACACACACAGCCATTCAAGCTCAGTAGTAGCAATTGATGAGTCCAGTGGTGTAGTACAGGTAAGCTAAAGAAGACAGAGTCCAGATCCAGAAGCTAAGAATAAATTGCTGCAGCTGTTTCTTGAAGATAACACTCGTGGATTTATGACATCCAAACTAAGTTGAAGGCTTTCTGCAGACACGTGAAGACCATGGAGAAGATAATGCCTTTGGAATTGACATTAGTTGTGAGCTGCTATCAGCTGGGGTCGAGACTACATTTGAAAATTTGAAATTCCTCATAAAGAAGTCAGGCTTTTGAAGGACTTTGTTTAATGGCCTATATGCTGTGTGAACTGCCAAGCCAAATCATAAGACCTGCCTTAGTTGTATTTCAGTAAGAACTCTCACAACACCAGGTTTAAGTCCAACCAGTTTATTTGATAATAATCCCACAAGCTTTTGGAAAAGGTGTTCCTTCGTCAGGTTTGCCACACACCTGATGAAGGAACACTGTTTCCGAAAGTTTATGGGATTACTATCAAATAAACTGGTTGGACTTTCACCTGGTGTGAGACTTATTGTGTTTACCCCAGTCCAACGGCGGCATCTCTACATCATTAGTTGTATCTGTCATTCAATGGATAATTTATAATTTACAATTGACCACAATTTACTTGCTAATTCACGTTTAAGTTGTGTCAAATCTGGATGTCAGAGTATAGAAAGTTTCTTCTTTGTTTTCATTAAAAAAATGATACAGGTCTCAACCAATATTGTGACAAAACACAGCCTTTAAAGATAACTCACTCCTAAATTCTTCTCCGTGAATAGAAAAGATCCAAAATCGCAAAACGTTACAATGTCCATCTGAGAAAACAGCACTTCTTTCATCAGAACAGTTGGAATGTGATCAGTGGTGCAGGCTTTCCTTCTGTAAAGAGTTTCTGTACTGTGCCATAAACCTCTGCACTATGCAACTAGTTAAGTAACCACAGACACTTTTATGTCAATGATTAGCACTATTAAAGCACTGTATAAGTGCCAAATAGTCCAAATGGTGATTGGTTACTGTATTGCAATTAATATGAATGGCACAGGGTGTAAAAATTAATATCCAGCAGAGGGCAGGGGCCAAAATGGGGTCATATCAACTGTCACTAATTTCCTTCCTTATTTGCAATGTTCCTATCCACTACTCTCCACATTGATCATTTCACCCCAGTATTGCAATGTTGCTTTCAACTGATATTATGAAAGAGTTTAGAGGCTTTGGGGAGTTAGCCAAAAAAATGGCTGCAAACCAAAATGGTTCAAACCAACATTTTCAAAACATAAACCATAGTAACAAGGGATTTGGATACACTGATCAAAGTATAACTATCTGGCCTTACAGCCCTCAAAATGTAAATGACAAACCAATAGAACACACCTCTGTTTTAGTTATTTATATCAGTGAAATATCTGACAAATATTTAACTATGAACAAGTGAATTTTTTTAACATAAATACAGTTGATAATAATTAAAGTATTAATTCAGTTAGAACGATTAATCAACTTGTAGGAATAAAACCGATCAAGGGTGAGAGACTTCATACACTATCCGTACGCTTCTAATCTTTTCTGTCAGATAAATATCAGTTTTGAATTATAAATATGAGTAATATTTTTCTCAGTGTCAAAATCACAGTGGGAGTGCTATGATTTGTGAATTCTGGTTAAAGAGATCCTGTCACGTTTTATCTTCTTGCAATGAAAACAAAATGGAAAGGCATGGTTAGGGTGTGGGGGGGGTGGTGGGTGGCGGAGTGGTGAGGTTTTTTATATTTCACAGATTCTGCCAGTCTCCTGATGACAAGTTCTTGGCTGCACAACAGTAACACCTGCTACTAATATGCAGTAATATTAGTCAGTGGAATCGTTTCATTCTCATCTCACACCTCAGAGATCTGGAGGTGAACCCTGAGCATCCCCTGTGTTTTTAAATCAGCTTAGTGTCTCTTGCTGTTTAGTGATTTTCACTGCTCTGTTACCTCAGTGATGAAAAGATACTTGGCCACCCCTTCCCAATGCCTTTAGGATCAAACGGAGCAGGATACCTTTCTTTTCTGCATTGCGCCACTTTCCTTTGTAGCCTGTAAAAGAGTAACAAGAGAAGAATTAGCTAATCGGGGGAATCAATTTGCTGGAAGCTTCCCCACAGTCTTCCTTCTCATCACGCCGAGCATGATGTGTCATCAGCATATGTAAACTGTGGTATGAAACTCAGTACATGGGTATGCCTTTTGGACCAGTGGGATTGTGTTTTGACACAGAAAGCAAAAGGGAAATTCTAGATCTTTGTAACCTAAAATTTAATTCTCCTGATTCTACAGAACCAGTTGCAGACAATATTCCCAATAATCTTATTTGCTGTCAAAAGATTTAATGAACAAGTTACAGCTATTTTATTTAATTTGTTACGCTCGTGTCCTCACTAAGTACTACCTCCCAAACGTTGGTTGATCAAATGATCATTTCTCCCATTGGAGCTTTCCTCTCGGTACTGCCACTTAACATGTCTTTGTAATCTATAGAAGTGACTGAACCCAGGAAAAAAAACACTTGAGGTTTTTCTTTAACAGAGGGAATTTAAATCTGAATAGAAAGCTCGTCATGGATTAAAACATTGGCTGTTTTACATGAGCGTAAATAAATCTCTATTTTTATGTTCTTTTGACATTCGTCGATCAAGCTGAGTTATACTGCACTGCTCATTATTTTTCTGGTCAGGGAAAAAGCAGAGTGCTCTGTGCACACATACTTAAGTGCATGTACAGAATTCTGCTCACTAGTCTCCACCAAAGAATCTGGTGTCTGAAAATTTTAATGTGGGCTGTTTTGTTGTTGTTTTGCTTGTATAAAAATAATGTAAACTCTGGTCCAAAAATGTAAAGGACACCACCACCTATGGAACCACTGACAGGCGGTATCAAATGTTTTAGCGTGTAGCAAATACTTTCAATGATATTTTAATGATCTAATATATCCACCATTTGCAGTATGCATGTAGAATAAATAAAACAATGCTATCTGAGACAAAAGTATTGGATATTTACTGTAAAAAAAACTAAACTACTAAAGGGTGGAACATCATTCAAATAACCTTGTACTACTAAATTGTCAGTAAGGATGCATGTTAATAAATATAAACTGCAACAGGGTATGTTCTCAGGTTGGGGAAAGGGATATTGTTGAAATAATGTTGAGGAACCTTCTGTGACCTTTGTGTAGAAAATGGAATTATGCAGTTAAAGAGGATTTGGTAATGATACAATGCTGTGCAGATACATACACTGACACATTAAATTCAGTTAGCAAAACAATCGTGTTCCATTAAAGGAGAATTGGTACATAATTCCTAACCATAAAGCAAGTTTTTATTTTTGTTCTTGGGACATGATCAGCATTTATTGCTCATCCCTTGTTCCTCTGAGAAGGCAATTTTCTTTATAGCAGTCTTGCTACAACTGTGTGGGTTGCTAGACCACTTCAGAGGACATTTAAGAGTCAACTGGATTGGTGTGGGACAGGAGCCACATATAAGGCAGACTGAAGAAGTCAAGGTTCCTTTATTAAAAGGCATGAGTGACGACTTATATTTTTATAATATTGCCTAACTTCAGTTTTTCATTTTTGCCTAACATCAGTTGATTATTTCCAGTTCTTTTAGAATTTAACTCTACTGTGAGGCCAATTTCCCCTCCAATTTGATTTTCAAGTTTGCTGACGATATCACCGTAGTGAATTGGATCTTAAACAATGATGTGACAGAGTACAGGAATGAGATACAGAATCTGGTGAACTGGTGCGGCAACAATAATCTCTCATGAATTCATATTCTCATTTTGAACTCAGAGGCCCTGATTGTAATCCAAAAATGGTTTCTGAGGGAATATTGTCGAGTGATTTTCCTGTGTGAAACCCAAAGCCAACTCATCAGATTGATGCAATGCATTTGTAGAATGAGATTATTAGATTAGATTGGAGATTTGGGTAGATGTCAACAGTGATGGATAAATTGGGGAGGTGATGACGTCCACATAAGAACATAAGAACATAAGAAATAGGAGCAGGAGTAGACCATCTAGCCCTTCGAGCCTGCCCCGCCATTCAATAAGACCATGGCTGATCTGTCGTGGCTCAGTTCCACATTCCCGCCCTCTCCCCATAACCCTTAATCCCCTCTCTTATCAAAAACCCATCAACCCGCTTCTTAAAAATATTTAACGAGGTAGCCTCCACCACTTCAACGGGCAGAGAATTCCAGAGATTCACCACGCTTTGAGTAAAGAAATTCTTCCTCAACTCCGTTGTAAACCGCCCCCCCTTTATCTTGAGGCTGTGCCCCCTAGTCCTACTGTCCTTTTTGAGTGGGAAGAGTCTCTCCACCTCTATCCTATCCATCCCATTCATCATCTTATACATCTCAATGAGATCTCCCCTCATTCTTCTAAACTCTAACGAGTACAAGCCTAATTTATTCAGCCTCTCCTCATAGCTCAACTCCCTCAACTCCAGCATCAGCCTAGTAAACCTCCTCTGCACTCCCTCCAAGGCCAAAATATCCTTGAGTAAGTACGGTGCCCAAAACTGCACACAGTACTCCACCAATGCCCTATACAGCCGCAGCAAGACCTCCCTACTTTTATATTCAATCCCCCTCGCTATGAAGGCCAGCATCCCATTAGCCTTCCTGACCACCTGCTGCACCTGCAGGCTGGGTTTTTGCGACTCATGCACAAGGACCCCGAGGTCCCTCTGCACTGTCGCCTGCTGCAGTTTTTCGCCACGTAAGTAATAGTCCTTCCTACCATTATTCCTACCAAAGTGGACCACCTCGCACTTGCCAACATTAAATTCCATTTGCCATTTCCTGGCCCATTCGCCCAGCCTATCTAGATCCTTCTGTAGACTCTCCACACCCTCCGCACAATTTGCTGTTCCACCAATCTTGGTGTCATCAGCAAATTTCAACACCCTACACTCGGTTCCCTCCTCCAGATCATCTATATAAATGGTAAATAGCTGAGGCCCCAGCACCGACCCCTGGGGCACTCCACTAGTCACCAACCGCCAATCCGAATAGCACCCATTGACCCCCACTCTCTGCCTCCTATTTGACAACCAATCCTCTATCCACGCTAACACCCTACCCCCAACTCCATGTCCCCTGACCTTCTGCAATAACCTCTTGTGAGGTACATAGAACATAGAACATAGAACATTACAGCGCAGAACAGGCCCTTCGGCCCACGATGTTGCGCCGACCAGTTACAAAAACAATGACCCACTAGCCTATACCAATCCCTTTTCGTCCATAAACCTATCCAGAGATCTCTTAAACGCCCCCAAACTAGACGCATTTACAACTGCAGCAGGCAGGGCATTCCAATCCTTCACCACCCGCTGGGTAAAGAACCTACCCCTGACATCCGTCCTGTAGCTACCCCCCCTTAATTTAAAGCCATGCCCCCTCGTGCTAGCTTTCTCCATCCGAGGAAAAAGGCTATCACTATCCACCCTATCTAAACCTCTAATCATCTTATATGTTTCAATAAGATCCCCTCTTAGCCGCCTTCTTTCCAACGAAAACAACCCTAAATCCCTCAGTCTCTCCTCATAGGACCTCCCCACCATACCAGGCACCATCCTAGTAAACCTCCTCTGCACCCTCTCCAACGCCTCCACATCCTTCTTGTAATGCGGGGACCAGAACTGCACACAGTACTCCAAGTGCGGCCGCACTAGAGTAGTGTACAGTTGCAACATTACACTGCGACTCCTAAATTCAATCCCCCTACCAATAAACGCCAAGACACCGTACGCCTTCTTAACAACCTTATCTACTTGATTCCCAACTTTCAGGGATCTATGTACACACACACCTAGATCCCTCTGTTCATCCACACTATTCAAAGTCCTCCCGTTAGCCCTATACTCGACACATCTGTTGCTCCTACCAAAGTGAATTACCTCACACTTCTCCGCATTAAATTCCATCCGCCACCTCTCGGCCCAGCTCTGCAACCTATCTAAGTCTCCCTGCAGACTATGACACCCTTCCTCACAATCTACCACACCTCCAATTTTGGTGTCATCAGCAAATTTACTAATCCACCCAACTATACCCTCATCCAGATCATTAATAAAAATTACAAACAACAGTGGCCCCAAAACAGATCCCTGAGGCACACCACTCGTAACTGTACTCCATGATGAATATTTACCATCCACCACCACCCTCTGTCTCCTATCTGATAGCCAATTCCTGATCCAACTTCCTAGATTACCCACAATCCCATACATCTGCATTTTCTGCAGAAGCCTACCATGGTGAACCTTATCGAACGCCTTACTAAAATCCATGTATACCACGTCAACTGCCTTACCCCCATCCACCTCTTTGGTCACCTTCTCAAAAAACTCAATAAGGTTAGTAAGGCACGACCTACCCGCTACAAAACCATGTTGACTATTTCTAATCAATTCATTACACTCCAAATAACTATAAATCCTATCCCTAATAATTTTTTCTAAAACCTTGCCCACAACAGAAGTAAGACTCACCGGTCTATAATTCCCGGCAAAGTCTCTGTTCCCCTTCTTAAACAATGGGACAACATTCGCTATCCTCCAATCCTCCGGGACTACACCAGAGACCAATGACGACCTGAAGATCTGAGCCAGAGGCTCTGCAATCACCTCTCTAGCCTCCCAGAGAATCCTAGGGTAGATCCCATCCGGACCAGGGGACTTATCTATTTTCAGCCCCTCAAGAATTTCCAGCACATCCCCTTTATCAACCGTAATACTGTCTATTTTACACCCCTGCAACCCAATGTCCTCCTCAGCTATATTCATGTCCCCTTGTCAAACGCCTTCTGAAAATCAAGAAAGACCACATCCACCGGCTCTCCTCTATCCACCGCCCTCGACACATCCTCATAGAACTCCAGTAAATTTGTCAGACACGACTTCCCTTTAATGAAACTGTGCTGCGTCTGCTCTATCAAGCAATTCCCCTCAAGATGCCTCGCTATTTCCTCCTTGATGACGGATTCTAACATTTTACCTACAACAGACGTTAAACTAACCGGCCTATAATTCCCCGCCTTTTGCCTGGCACCCTTCTTAAACAACGGTGTAACATTAGCCGTTTTCCAATCTTCCAGCACTTCCCCGGAATCCAGCGACGTCTGGAAAATAACCACCAAGGCATCCACTATCACCTCCGCCATTTCTTTCAGAACCCTCGGATGCATTCCATCCGGTCCTGGGGACTTGTCCACAATCATCCCCTCCAGTCTGTCGAGCACCGCCTCTCTAGTAACAGTAATGTCATTGAGACCCTCCAGTCCTACCACCTTTCCATCTCTAACACCCGGCAAATTATTCACGTCCTCCTCCGTGAAGACCGAAACAAAAAAGTTATTCAAGACCTCAGCCATATCCCCATCCCCTACCACTAAGTCCCCCTTCTCATCCTCTAAGGGTCCAACGTTCACCCTAGCCAGCCTCTTCCTTTTTATATATTTATAAAAACTCTTGCTACCCTTTTTTATATTAAGCGCTAGCCCAGCTTACATGGGCTCAGTATTGTTGAAAGTTTGCGATCTCAACTCTGAACCAATTAATTTTGACTTCTGGGCCTTGTGTCTCTGCGTTGTGAAGCAGGCATGATGCACAGTCACGTGATGTGATCCCTGTTGTATATAAAGGGCTGAACCACAAATGGAAATTGGAGGTGCTCTAGATGGATGGTGCAAGTAGAGAAAAGACAGTACTGGGATTCAATGGCACATTGCTGGGTGTACATATGACTGGGTAAAATCAGCAAGAGGAGGGATATGCTTTTCCCCGACAATGTGAAGAAAAAACATGTATCTCTCACTAAAAATGCAAGGCTGAAGGCAATGAGGACGTTAGCTACAGGAGTGCTGTTCTCCAGAGTTGGATACAATGCAGCTGTACGCAGAATTGGTTCAATTTTGACCTAACCATGTCAAGAAAAATGAGTAAATTTGCTGATTCAACTGTATTCAATGCTCTAAGTCCCTGCAATCTTTCACTTTGTCTTTCCAAATGCTTTTCATCACATAGTTCCTCACAGTAACTCAACTTTCAACAATACTGAGCCCATGTGCATGTTATCGTCTCCCCAATTTATCCATCACTGTTGACATCTATCCAAATCCCCAATCTAATCTAATAATCTCATTCTTCAAATGCATTGCATTCATTTGATGACACAATCTTAGGCCTGCTTTTTGTTTGCAAAACAAAAGGAAGAGACACAGGACTGGAAATTGGATTCCACAATTGGTCTAGTTAACTGATTCAGAGGATGACACCCTGAAGGTAAGTGACACTTCTGTATCCCTCTCGGTGGGAGATGGCCAGTTAATGAGCTCACAAATGACTGTGATAAAATTACTAATGTCTCTGACGTATTTATTTGCTGTTTTTCTCTGATTCCTGCCTGAATTGTGACAAGGCTGAGAATAATCCTTATCGGGATTGTGATCTTGGCATAGTTAAATCGTGTAACCATCTTCATGTGCCCAACAACTGTCACAGGACATCCAGGAGGACAATTCCTCGTAGGACCTTTTTCCTCCTGAGGGTGCACCATCACAGGATGTGCAGCGGTGGGTCCAGCTCGTTAGTTATTTGAATTTTACACCTCACAAGTTAGCATGAATAGGTACTGGTGGGAGAGACATTTGTGGAAAGTCTGTGCCAGCGACTGCAATGTCAATGACTACTCAGTTGCATAGAGGTGCTGAATCCAGCTCGTTATCACTGAGGAGGAGAATGGAAAAGTTCATTAGCAACTTAACTAAGTATGCACCGATATGCTGTGCACAATCTCCACAGTGTAGGTAAGCAGGATGAGTTCAACTCAATCACCGATGGATTGGTGGACAGGGGTCTGTGACAAAATCTGCCATGGAGCCTCAAGAATGGCTCTTAACTGAGTGCATGTAGACCACGTGCATGGCCGTGCAGTGGATGTCTGTTGGCAGATACTGGCCAGAATTCTCCAACATTATATGCCCCACTGCCAGTGAAAACGGAGAATTTGGCACTCAGACAAATCTCCATTCACTGCAGCAGGAGTGGAGAATCCCAGCTGAGGGCCAGGTCAGAGAATTTCAGCCACTGTAGCCCTGATCTTACAAGGTGTCACTGACCGTCACCAGGCTGAAATATAGCAGAGTACAGCCGCCATGCCACCCTTAATTTAAGTTAAGTAAATTATAATTCAGCAAAGGTACGTGTTAGGGCATTTGACAAAATATGTTGTTGTTAATGTTCCTTAATTTGAAGGACCACACAAAATTCATTAAATAAATTAGGGAGGGCTAGAACATAATTCAAAGTTGATTTAAACTATATCTAGATGATATGTCAGATTATTTTCACAGAGAGCAGTGGATCTCTGAAGCAGGTTACTGAAGGATACATATACAGTGGTACACAAGGTATCATAATTGTGAGGGATATGTTGAATGGAGGATCTTCACATATTCATGTTTATTATGCTTTCCTTTTAGTGAACCCTCATGAAATTCGGGCATCCCTGGTATATGACACAATTGAAGTAGCTGTCCCTTCAATGGGTGCCCTATCTTCAGGTATCTCCTCCTCCTACTCTAGAGGTATATGCACCTTCATCCTCCTTCAGCTACCATCTCACAGGTGATATGAGACACATTTGAAGGAGTTATCCATTGTCTCCTGTAAATGAACTCTTGATTCTGAAATATCATTACTAAACTTGCATTACAAGGGAGTAACATTACCCTTATACCATGATGAAAGGAATTTTTTCTCTTCATGTTAAGATGTGGAATTGTTGGAATTGATGTCTACGCACCTGTCATGTAGAAAGCTTATCTACTGATTAAAATGCTTGTATTGTTGCCCAAACATTTTAAAGTGTTTATGTAGGCAACTGGGGCTTCACTAATTTGTTTTATGATTGGTAGAGTGAAGTTAGACTGATTAATGCAGCAAATGTCTTTGTTAGCAAAGAATGAGCATTTGATTCATTAGAGTAATGTGGATTATAGATAAAATCTTTGAAGTGCTTGAAGTAAAGAAAGGATGGGTAGGTAGAAGCAAACTGTCCCAGTCGTTGGGGAGTCTTGAATGAGAAACTGCCAACACAAGATTTTTGTAAGATAGTTAGAGAAAAGGTCAAGGGATACTTCCTTACATGGAGAGTTCTAAGATTCTGGTATTCACTTCCTGGATCAGTAGATGAGGCAGAAACTAAGTCAACGTTTAACATTTAATTGGATTAGGTAGGTGTGGGAAAAGGGGATGGTAATTGAGACTATTTGCTTGCACGGAAGATAATGCTCTGATGGACTGACTGATCTGAATAATCTATTCCTGTTTATATTTATCTGAGGCTTGCTAATCTTCAAAATAACAAATAAAACTGTTCCTGTGACTGATTTTGTTTGGAAGGCAAATGTCATAACTCCATGATAGTTAACATTCATGAAGCAAAGATGGTGAAGGTTAGTCTCTTTAGTAATTCCCAGATAAATGTCACTAGGTCTGAAGACTTAGCTCCTGTCCCGGGATAGGTCTGGAGTGTGCCAGATTTTGAAGAATGAAAGCACTTTATTCACTCTAGCTGAGCCTTGTTCTCCGAATTACCAAAGAAAAGTCCAGTGGCCAAGTGAGAAGGGGTGAATTGGCTCCACTCTATTCAACTACCTTGGTTGATCACCACAAATGCTTCAATTTCGTTTTCATGAGGATGTTCCTTTTCCAAACCAGAATGTATTTAACTATGGAAATTGAGAGCAACAAGGCGCCAATCAAACAAGGTTTTCTTGAATCAAAGAAAGAGCAAATTTATTAACTACTAAACCTGAGAAAATAATAAAATTGTAATGTCAACACACACACTCAATAAAAAAAGGTAAGGATGACAGGGTGGGTGGGGGATAGGGATGGTTGGGACTGGAAGATCTGCCAGGAGGCAAGGCCAGAAAGTTTTGCCTTAACAATATTGTCTGGGGTCCCTCCTTTGTCCTCAAAAGTGCACAACTATTGCATGTTGCTACATTTAACACCCTTTATGAATTAGGCACACAGGTCTAGTTTCCTGATTTTGTTTTTAACTTTTATTTAGCCAGGTAAGACAATTGAGAACCAATTCTCATTCACAATAATGACCTGGCCAAGAGGCTAACACTGCAGAAACAGTACATATGAAACCATAAAAATTATTCAAACACTAAAAACAATAAAGCACAAACTAGCAGTGAAAGTGAATTGACGGTTTAGCAAGTACAAGTATCAGTCAACAGAGCCTCAACCCTTCGGTGAAAGTTCGCTTCAGCTTCAGATGTATCTCGATCCAGTCACTGGCAGCCGCAAACTGAAATGAATTATGATCAAAGACTGTGCTCACTCCCAGAGTGACCAATTTGATCAAGTCACATGACATCCAATTATAAAAAGAGATAGTAAAATGTAACAAACTCTTCAAATAAGTTGTATTTTTCCCGAGCAAGACTCAATAAATGAACAGAAACCAGAAGCCATTGATGGAATTCGTTCCAAAATAAACCATTTTGGAAATGTCCGAATATTCCGTCTTGAGCAGTCATGTTGACAAATCCTAATTCATTTCAAATGTATCAATCATAGGCCTGGTGTTACCTGAGTTGCTGCTTCATATGACTTGAACCAGGTAAACAGATAAACTTTGTGAAAGAGACATGTGACTGATGTACGCATTCCTTGGATCACGTGAGTTGGAAAGGTCACATTGCAGAAAATCTCAGCGTATAACAAGAAAAAACGAATTCTGCTGAAGCTAATGGAAACCAAGGAAGCTGAAGAATTTTAATCAAAAAGTGGGTTCTGTTGAGTTGCCTATCAACTGGTGATTTGATTTCACTGAACTAGAGTACAAGTATATCTATCCTGATTGTTAACATTGATAATACATTTCTATTATTCAAACTTAATATTTTTATCACTTTGCCAATGCAGTAATGGCTGCTAAAAGCAGCGGTGGTAATATCTGGACATTGCTGTTCATTGTCTCCTGAGATAAACTTTCAGTCCTGAACTTGCTTCATTTAGAATTCGCTGATGGTTTCAGCAAGCTGTGGGTGACTTGTGCACTCAGCACTATTGTATTGTAATCAATAATTAAATTTAGTGCTGACACGCATCCTGTTCATGCAGTATTCCCTGACAATCAAATCTCAAGAAATGAATCCAATTCCACTGGCTTGATACTGATTTTAACAGGAAAGTGATATGAAGTGTGATCATTATAGGATTACACTGCTTGGTTTTACATGATAGTGAAGTTGTCCACATCTTAGTTTGTAACTAAACTGCCAAATTTTAAAATAAGTTTCTTCATGTTTAGAGATGGTGCTGTGGACAGGAAAGGACTTAATGTTGTGGCAAAGTTGTCTTCAGCAATGGTCATTTTATCTTAGTGATGATAACTCAGCATTTGCTCTCTCTATGAAAAAATTCCAAACATCATGCATTACAACAGATAATGAGACATTGTGGTTAATTCATTAGCAACAGATTTCCAGACAGCAATCTGCTTCTTATGTATTTTTAGTTGTCTCATTTATTGATTAAACATTCATCAAATAAATAGCAAAAAAAAAATTAAATTGCATTCCATTTTGCAAGCCTTGAAAACTTTTCAACAATATTAAGATATTCTTTCCATTAGTTTCCATTTTGCAAACAGTTTTGAGTAAATTTAATTCTTAAGCCAATGGAAAATCAGTAACCCAGAGTGCATTGGAAAAGGATGCAGGGAGCAAGTCCCAAGACAGGTTGACACTTAAGCTGCCACCAATGTTGAAGGTTGTTGGTTACAGTTCAGTAGGCTTGCAGAAGCCCTTGTAGTCATATGTAGATTTACAATATGGGCAGATCAAATTCTCCATGGTGCGCAGGACTGTACAATCCTTGCTTAAGTCTTTATTGACTCTTTAAACTATTTGCAAATATACAGTATAGTGTACAGGCTAGGAGCTGACTCCATACTTGCTGGTACACATGGCTCTGACATGGAGATGCCAGCATTGGACTGGGGTGAACACGGTAAGAAGTCTCACAATGCCAGGTTAAAGTCCAACAGGTTTATTTGATAGTAAACGCCACTAGCTTTTGGAGTGCTGTCCCTCCATCAGGTAAGTAGGAGTTCTGTTCACAAACAGGGCATATAAAGACACAAATTCAATTTACAAAATAATGATTGGAATGCAATTACAGGTAATCAAGTTTTAAAGTTTCAGACAATGTGAGTGGAGAGAGGATTAAGCACAGGTTAAAGAGATGTGTATTGTCTCAAGCCAGTGCAGTTAGTGAAATTTTGCAAGCCCTGGCAAGTTGTGGGGGTTACAGATAGTGTGATACGAACGCATGATCCCAGTTGAGGTCATCCTCATGTGTGCGGAACTTGGTTATCAGTCTCTGCTCAGCAGCACTGTGTTGTCCTGTGCCATGAAGGTCGCCTTGGGGTATGCTTAAGCCGAGGATCAGAGCCGAATGCCCGTGACCGCTGAAGTGTTCCCCAACAGGAAGAGAACAGTCTTGCCTGATGATTGTCAAACGGTGTTCATTCATCTGTTGTCGTAGTGTCTGCATAGTCTCCCCAATGTACCATGCCTCAGGACATCCTTTCCTGCAGTATATTAGGTAGACAACATTGGCCGAGTATGCAAGAGTATGTGCTGTGTACCTGGTGGATGGTGTTCTCACGTGAGATGATGGCATCCATGTCAATGATCTGGCACATCTTGCAGAGGTTGCTGTGGAAGGGCTGTGTGGTGTCGTGGTCACTGTTCTCCTGAAGGCTGGGTAGTTTGCTGTGGACAACAGTCTATTTGAGGTTGTGCGGTTGTTTGAAGGCAGGAAGTGGGGGTGTGGGGATGGCCTTGGCAAGATGTTCGTCTTCATCAATGACATATTGAAGGCTCCAGAGGAGATGTTGTAGTTTCTCCACTCCAGGGAACCACTGGACGATGAAGGGTACTCTGTCCACCGTGTCCCGTGTTTGTGTTCTACGGAAGTCGGTGCAGTTTTTTTCTGTGGCGCATCAAAACTGTCAATTGATGAGTCAAGCACCATATCCTGTTCTTATGTGGGTATCTTTCAGCATCTGGAGGTGTCTGTTGTGATCCTCGTCACCTGAGCAGATCCTGTGCGCACAGAGGGCTTTTCCGTAGGGGATGACTTCTTTAATGTGTTCAGGTTGGAAACTGGACAAGTGGAACATCGTGAGATTATCCGTGGGCTTGCAGTACAGTGAAATGTTGAGGTGCCCATCCTTGATGGAAATGGGTGTGTTGAAGAATGCAACCAACTCCAGAGAGCCGGAAGAAGTCGGGGTGTGAGGATGGCGTTGGCGAGGTGTTCGTCTTCATCAATGACTTGTTGAAGACTCCAGAGAAGATGTCGTAGCTTCTCTGCTTTGGGGAAGTACTGGACAGCACATGGCTCTGCCTAGCCCAAGACTGACAGTTGTAGGTTATGTGCTCCCTTATATTATTATGTGGGCGGTACTGTATTCATGTCACGTTAAGCACATATGTGCCAGACTCCAGACTGTAGTTCTCACATAGGCTACTAAATAAGCATGTAAGGATTTTCAAGTGCAGAAAAAAACCATTGGTCAAAGTAAGTCGGTTTCTTTTTTCATAATAGCCTTATGTATTGATCATCTTTTTATCAGATCTCCATCTCACTATGAATATATCAGTTTTCCTTTTTAACATATTTGTGGTGCCTTCCCTGAGTACCATATTCTGCAATCCACTACTGTTTAAGAGAAAAATGTTTCTCTGAACCTCTCTTCCCAACTCCAAATATTTTTATTTGTGTATTTTGAAACTTCTGCCAGTTTGAATAGTTTGGTGAGTTCACATCCAACAGCGGGAGTAAAACCATATAAATAACTATATTGTATAATTATAAACATACATCTTATCAATCAATCATTGGATACCCTTCTTACTGCAAATTGAGAAGGTTACCATTAAGACTGTTTTCAGTCTTCTGGCTGAAACATGGTGTATAGATTGAAACATCAATGGTAAGAACAGTTACTGGGGAAATCGTAAAATAATTCATTGCAAAATAAAGTCTTTTATATACGTATCGGTTAACAGATACTCCAGAGGTCTCTACAAGTCTATAACACCATTGGGAATTTCAGATATTGTCATAAAGCGGAGAGAGGTTGGTGAAAGTGTCGAATATCATCAGATCCTTGAGAAATGGAACATCCTTGAAACATACCATTACATGGGTCTCATTATGTATAATGAGTTAAAGAAGGGGTAAAACTTCAAGGTCTATACTAGTGACAAAGTATCTCCCCTGCCACCAGTGTATACGAGAAGAATCTGGGAAATATGCTTATGATATTACAAGATGAACTGATAGTTAGCGAGGTGCTCACCATTGGCAAATACTCTAAAAGTGTAAGCCTTTTGCACGCTTTTTTTTTTAAATACATACTGGTGGGAGAAACTTGGCAACTTTTAGCACATACCTGGAAAATTATGGCCATTATCTGGAGTTTTGGGATTCTCATTGGGATTTAATATGTTTTGTTTTGCACGTTAACAATTTCCTGATATAACTTGTGATTTTGTGTAATCTTTTTAATCGAGGAAAAGTGTACACATATTAAAGGCACAGTGCAGCTTCTGGTGTTGTAAATGGGAGACTCCATCAGTACATTAGGTGCAATTTCATTTCCGGTTGCCTGGCAGAAACAGGGCAGGCAGACAGTTAAAATCTGCCGTAGACATATCTGATAGTGACCTGATTCCTTCTCCAGGTCCTTTATTTTAACTTGCGCTTGTTACAAGCACTGTCGAGATCAATAACTTTTAAAAAGATATTTGAATTTACAGTAACTGACATTAAGGAATCGCACAAGTTTCAAGCTTTAAAACTTTTACTGTAACAAACAAAGTAAAAGCAGCTCAGCTAAACACTATTTAGTAGGTAGCTAATACGCCAAACTATAGAAAAGCTCTCTCCCCTTCAACTTTAACATGATTGAAAGTGTCACGCTGCAGTTACACTTCATTGCCTGTTCTCTGCAGAATTGTAGGTTTTACAGGAAGTGGTCTAACATCACTCCCAGTTTCCAATGGCTTTGCTTCTTCCGGTTTCACTGGGTCATAACGTCAAGTGACCAATGAAAGTGCTTTTCTCAGTTTCTGGAGAGAAGTTTCAAACCAACTATGAGCAGTAATGTCTACTCCTTCTGGTTTCTTTCCCCAGCCAGATAAACCTTCCAGAGTCTAGATTGCCACACGATACATTTCAGTGACAGGGACTACATTCTCTCCTGAATTTTATGTAGTCATTTATAGAAAGGCCACATACTACTCTCTATTAGTCTGCAGCTTTTTGTCTCCCTTCCTTTCTTTCTCTCTTTCTCTTCCTTTTTCTCTTCAAAAACTCAGAGACATAAAGACTGCCTGCAGTCAGCCCAGCTGCTGGTGCTTCAGGTGTGGACATTTAGCACCTTCCTCTTGTTAATTTTTGATTTAGCCCCGCCTCCCCACATATCCCAACAATATGACAAGCAAGCCACCTATCCTATTGTCAGACAGAACTCATAACAGATCCCATGATGCTCTTCATTACCTGATTTTTACCTTGAAATAAGGATACAACCTGAAAGGGTTAATAATCACACAAATTTAAGAACTGCATAAGCTGTAAGCTTGTCACATTCACACAAGGAAAGCTGTAAGAAAACTATAGGTCTTGATTAAAGCAAACCCAAATTAGAGTCAAGGACTATTCAATTGAACGATGTGCAGCTGCAGCTCATGTTTACCCATTAAAGCAAGGGACAATGGAAATGGAAGGGAATGGCAGGTTGATACACTATTGGTCAGACATATAGCTATCATTGCTTGATAAATTTAGAATTAGGTAGACATGCATAAGTTGTAATCGGACAACTATACCCTTATGTAAACTTGATTGATAATTATGAGTGGACATAGATAATGTCTATATAAATGTACATCTCTGATTGGTCTATGCTGGTTTCTTGTAACTGCATCTTAACTATAAATGACTGTTTAATTCCTAAATTCCTAAAAGCGGTTCTCTTTGATGAACCACTAGTTGGATCACTTGGGCTAATCCATACTATAGTTTATAATAAAGGCATTTTCTGAAATGCTGAGGGCAGGATTTTCCAGCTCATGCTTGTCCCAAGACTGGAAATCCTGCCTTATGTCAATGGACCTTTGCACAGTCCTTTCCTACCCACTACGATTTCTGTAGCAGGTAGGACAGGGAAAAAAACCTAAGAGGTTTTGCTTGGTTTTCCCAAGAGTGAGAAAGTGAAATACATCATGGATGAATAGCTGTATTTTTCTCCCTAACACAATCCTAATAGCAAAATATAAAACCTCACATTTGCAGCATTTTTCTGAGCAAACATGTAGTTCACCCAGCTAAAGCCAGTATCCAGGGTGGAGAACTGGTTGTTGCTTTTCCAACAAGTCCATCAAATGGAAAGAAGAATAGGGACCAGATGACCCCCCAAACAAGAATGCTTCTTAGATTGCTTTTCCACACCTATCAGCCTGCATTGCCCTGGAATCTTCCTACTTGCCAATTACAAACCCCTGTACATTTATTTCTTGAGTGTCAAAGAGCATATCTTAAGTTCCTGGCAGTAGTCTCCTTTTGTCTGACATTCTGCTTTTGCCTGTCAGTTGGTTGCTGCTTCTCACCAGTTTTGGGTAGGTAACTGACTAGATGCATACAAATTGACTAAAATCACAGAGGTCTCACACAGACTACTTCAGGTGCTGCTCATCTCAGCTCCTACAAGCCCATTTCCTGCTCTAATTTAAAATCAACACTACTGTAAACAACTGTAGTTTCATAAGTTTATGAAGGCACAGAATTTCTCTAAATCAGGGTGCTATTATAAGTCCTGTCTGAATGCGTTGGGTTGTTGTACGTTTTGGGGTGATGACAGGATTTATTATTTTTGCAGTCCTATTTTGACCTTTGAGAGTTGGAATTGTGTATGGTGATACTTGAATCCTTTTGGTTTGCCAAGTTCCCCCACCTCCACTGCTTCAAAACCTTCTTTAAACCTCCTCTCCTCGGCCATCTTTTTGGTTTCCCTTATTAATCTCTGCATCTTTGGCTCAGTGTAAATTTTTATTCCACACTTCTGTGAAGGGATATTTTCTGGAGTTACAGTGTCAGACAAATACAAATTATCATTGCAGCCATTTTGTACAATGACCAGAATTCTACTGCCTCGCCCACCATAGAAGTGGAGCGAGTGAGGGGTGAACAGTGGAATTGTCCATTGACCTTGGGCTGGAATTTCCTGTCTCACTTGAGCAAGGCCATAAATTCTCATCTATTGGGCAGTATTTTACCATTTTCAGTCTAAGTGCAGGGCAGGTGTGGAACTGGGAGAGTTAGATCTGTTTTCTGGCCATGTTTTCAGAACCACCACCCCCCCCCCCCCTCCGGATATGTACTTTGGCTGCAAAATTCTGAGCGAGCCAGTTGCTTGTGCAAAAGCCTATGGGCGGGGCTTAATGCAACCAAAAGCCTGCAGAGGGAGTTAATGGGCATGTGCAGGCCTCTGATGCTGTACATACACATTAGCAGTAGTAGGGGTGTGGCAGACAAGGAGAGAGCTGTCAAGCCCCTGCTACTGCAGGCAGTCTGGAGCAGCTTCCCCCTTGCAATCATAGGAGCTCGTCACCCACACTAATCGCGGGCCCATCCCTACCCCCCCCCACCCCCATTCACTTCAAAGTGGCAGCGGGCCCCTCTCCCTCCCTCCCCTCACTGATCATGGCCCTGCTGCCCTCCCTCAACCAATGGTCACCTCTCCCCATTAGACCTGCCCCCATTAGTGCTTCCCCCACTGACCCCATTTCCACGAGCCCTGACCCACCACTGGCCCTCCCCCACTGACCCTTCCTCCATTGGCTCTATCCCCTGGACACTGCCTGGTAGGCATTGCCCAGATGCCAGAGTGGCACTGCCCAACAGGCACCTCCCCCCCCTTTTCCTTAGCCTCCTCGGGAGCATCAATGGCCTCCAGTTCCACCGGCGAGTCCATGTCGACTGCTCCCCATTAATGGGAAGTATGTCTATTCCTTGCCGGCGAGAAGCTTTCACGGTGAGGTCATAAAGGCTAGCGAGCCCAGACGATTGAGCGCTGGGCTTGCTCATGACATTTAAATGCTTATTTCAATGCATTAACCTGCCTCCCGCCCATTACTGGCGAGAGGCTGACTGCGCAGGAAATCCTGTGCTCATAAAATGGCATCGGCTGCGAAAACTATCACCAATCGCGCTAATCGCTTTTCACCCTACTTTAGGGTGCAATGCATGGTAAAATCCCAGCCAATATCTCTGAGGATTAATATTACAGGTTCCTGATTCCAATGAGATCGTAATTGATTCTATTTGAATCAATGTCATTAGCTGTCATTGTATTCATTCTTAGATTGTAATTTTGTGACTGATCTTGGTTTGGAGCCTCTATGTAATTTCTTATCTTAATCTTTATTTTACAAATCTTCTATTTTATATTTCATCACATTCTTTTAGATGTTGTCCTGGGGCCTGTTTCTTGTTCTCACTGTTATATTTCTTTTTCAAACCTGTTTGAAGAGTGTGTTCAAGGAAAAAACGTACACCCTTGGAACTCAGAATAGCAGGAAGCTCTGTGCTACATTGACATACTTATTTTCAAATCTCTCTCAGTAATAGCCAGCATTGTAACTTTATCATCTAGTGACGGAAAGGGCTATTTGTGATTTATTTAAAGCAGCTTGAAAAGTGTTTTTATTGTGTAAATGAAATTATGAAAAATTCATTAGTGTTGGGAGTTAGACGTTGGGGAAGCATTCATAGTTTAAACTTCAGTGATTTGGAGTCTGAAATTTTGCTTAACAGATCTTCAATGGCAATATCTGTACCATGAAATTGAATAAAATCACAATTCACTTCAAGATTATTTTTGTGAATGCTGAAGTGTTTTCGGAATAAAAATGGTCATTTTTTTTACTCATTCGCAGGATGTTGGCCTGGCCAACATTTATTGCCTGTCCCTAATTGCCCTTGAGAAGGTGACAGTGAGCTGCCTTCTTAAATCACTGTAATCCATGTCGATGCAATCAGAGCACAGTTAGGGAGGGAGCTCCAAGATTTTGACTCAACAGCAGTGAAAGAATGGCCATATATTTCTAAGTCAACATGGTGAGTGACTTGAAAGATGCTGTCTAAGGAAACTTGGTGAGTTCCTGCAGTGCACTTTAGAGAGTTTTGAGGTCCTATGATCTTCCCTTTTGCTGACCAAATGAGAATATGTCAGAAGGAACACAATTGGCCCTTCAAGAACTGCCAGTGGAGTAGGTCTTGAGGTGCTGCTCAGTTATCAGTATTTCCCTCACCCTGCCTCTCCCACATTCTATTGGCGTATCTTTGCATTTCGCACCTTGGGTGGGATTTTACAATGACCATCCAACAGTCTGCCCTATTACCCGCTCTGATTCCCGTGGCGGACAGGACAGTAAAATTCCAGCTTAGTTGCTGCTATATTGGGTGCCTGTTTGTCCTCAATCCCAGAACCTGCTGTGACAAAAATATTATCCAACTTTTTGACACAGCCACAACTTTGCCTGTGCTCAGAATTAAGATATAGTAGGTTTGTTTTTCCCAGCCAGAAATGGATTGTGAAGTACTAAGTACAAGGAGCAAACAATCTGTTTGGATAATGTACTGTATATTTAGCTGTTTTGCGTTGTTTCGAGAAACTGCTGCAGTAGATGTTTAAAATACACTTGGAACTGTCACATGATGGAAATTGCTGGTAATACTTCCACCTGAGGCCTCGAATTGAGGGAAGATCAAGACACAAGTGACTGATGGTGGGAATGGGGTCATGAGGGAGAACAGTAAGCAACTACAGCAGGTCATGTGTCTCACTACCGCATCCCTCCCCACCCTTCCTCCCCTCCAGTTATTGTCCAGGCATTGAATGCCTTTGAACAAGGGATCCCCACTGGAAATCCAAAACAAACACATTAGGATTTGCCTTTCATCCGTCCCACATGGCAAACAGCAACTGCACCCCCCCGCAACTCATCCCTCCCAACTCTCCACCCTGTCCCCTCCGTCCACTGCTGGATTAATTGGTTAAACCATTAATTGGCCACTTGAGGTCCTCAACAATCGGTGCAGGGAGGGAAAACATTCAGCAGGCCTTCCCTCTGCAGGCTCAATCAATATGGAGGCTGCAAGGCAGCAGGGTTCCCACCAACCGTCCTCCTGCCCGATTAAATGAACACCTTCTACCAAACTCAGGATGGGGGCATAAGATTCTGCTTGCATCTTGCAAACTAAGCCTGCTTCTTAATTCATCCATGATTTTGTAATGGTTTTTTTCCTACTGTGCAAGTAAATGCTCAGGAATGTAAGAAATGTGGAATCAACTTAAGAAAGTCACAGATGCCACAAAAGCTGAGGAGAGATCAATAGAAAAACCTGAATTTGTCAAAATAACCTTAATTGCTGCAGTGCACCATAGTGAACAGAATATCTTTTCCTGCTAAACGTAATAGAGTCAATGCCAATTTGCACTCCCAGTTTTGCTGCCTCCTTCTCTCCTAATTACTCTCAGTATTGTCCTTTAGCACATAGAAAGCTAGATATTCATTTCTTACAGAGCGTTATTTATAGGCGATGTCACCTATAATGACCCACCTGAAATATTATACACACATTAGTAAGTAATAGTTGAAGGACAAAACAAATTTCCTGAAAAAAGAACAGCTTCTTTTGTTATGAAGTTATTATGGAAACATGTATCCAAATTCATAAAATAGGAATGAAAGAAAAATTATAATTTAAAGGAAATCTTTCATTATCTGAATAGTAGGTAAATCACTTTACACCTTGTAGTAGTGCTCTCTGAATTCTCCCTCTGTATTTGTCAGTATCTCCATTTATTTCTATGGGAATCATAGGTACGCTGCTCACATGGTTGATTATTTCCATCCAGGCTTGTTTATTTACATAATGATGAAGGATGTTCGAGCTGAAGAGTGCTGTTCTCCAAAAATGGCGGAGACCCAGGTTCAATTCCGGCCTCGGGTCATTGTCGCTTTGGAGTTTACGCATTCTCCCTGTGACTGCATGGGTTTCCTTTGTTGTTTTCCTCCCACACTCCAAAGATGTGCAGGTTAGGTTGATTGGCCATGCAAAATTGTTCTTAATGCCAGGGGATTAGCAGAGTACATATGAGGGGTTACAGGAATAGGGGCTGGGTGGAATTGTTGTCAGTGCAGACTCGATGGGCCTCCTTCTGCACTGCAGGGATTCAATGAGGATTCTATGAAAAGGATTCATCACTGTTCATGTTTCACGTGGGTTTCTACTGCAAAACCTTTGTTTCGTCCAAGTGACTACGGCATGAGAGGCAGCAATGCACAAAAGCATTTCCCCAAACATCTCCCTTTCCATAAAAATAAAAATAATACACCGTTTGTGAACTATTCTTTGCAGATGCAAGATACCCACAGACATGGTTGATGAAGAAAGACATCATGGCGAATAGAAAACTGTCTCGTTCTCATCTGTATCACTTTTGCTTGTCTCCATACAAGGTGGAATTCTCCCATATGGGATGAAGTCTCTTGGTGGAAGTGGAGACAAGGAGCATTCCCCATTGCAGACGATTATGGGAAGCAAAGCCATACCTCCTGTCTCTAGCATAATTGACCATGCATTCAGGGATTTTGTGCCTTCTGTGGCATGCTAACTTGATGCATATATCCCTCTGTCATATCTGGGAGCTATATTTAAAAGAGGTCCACCATCACTGAAGGCAGAAGGTGAACCTCCTGAAGAAAGAAGGTGGATCTCCAGGGACTTGCTCAGGCTCGAAGATGGATCTCCATCACGAATATTCACCTGATAGATGCTCCCACCCCACCTACTGCTATGATGTTACAGGGTCCAAGATGATTGGGGATCTCCAGCCCTAGTTCTGGAGGCAGTCCCAGGCATGTTCCGGCTTTTGCATACCATGTTAAGGTGCTAAATTGGAGGAAGGCTAATTACAACCAGGTTAGGCAGGATTTGGAAGCCATTGTTTGGGAGAAGCTGTTTGAGCGCAAATTCACATCTGGCATGTGGGAGTCTTTTAAAAAGCACTGATCGGAGTGCAGGACAGGTATGTGCCTGTGAAAAGGAAGGACTGGAAATCAGGATTTGGAAGCAGTGGAAGACCACAGAAATTGTGAGCCTAGAAAAGAAAAAGGATGCATACATAAGGTTTAGGCAACTAGAAACAGATGAAGAACTTGAAGAATACGGGGAAAGTGGAAAATAACTCAAACAGGGAGTTCAGAGGACAAAAAAGGGTCACAAAATATCCTTGACAAGCAGGATTAAGGAGAATCCCAAGGCATTTTACACATACATTCAGAACAAGAGGGTAGAGAAAGAGTTGATTCACTCAAGGACAAAGGAGAGAAATTATGCAGAGAACCAAAGGAAGTGGGAGAGATCCTTAATGAGTACTTTGCATCGGTATTCACAAAGGAGAGGGACACGTTGATTGATGGTTTCTCGGACGGGTATGTAAACCCTCTAGAGCAAGTCATCATTATGAAGGAGGTAGTGTTAGGTGGATTGAAAAGCATTAAGGTAGACAGATCGCCAGTGCTAAATGGCACTTGTCCCAGATTACTGACAGAGACAAGAGATGAAATTGCTGGGTCTTTAACAAAAATCTTTGTTTCCTCATTAGCCATTGGTGAGTTCCCAGAGGACTGGAAGATGGCCAATGTTGTCCCATTATTTAAGAAGGATAGCAAGGATAACCCGGATAGTTATAGGCCAGTGAGCTTCACTTCAGTGATTGTGAAATTGTTGGAGAAGATTCTTAGAGACAGGATCTATACACATTTAGAACTGAATAGTCTTATTCACAACAGACAGCATGGTTTTTGTAAGGAGGTCACGTCTCACTAATTTGATTAAGTTTTGTGAGGAGTTGACAAAAATTGTCAGTGAATATAGATAGGACATAGGCTGGAAAATTGGGCGGCAAAATAGCAGATGGAATTTAATCCAAATAAATGTGGTGTGATGCATTTTGGTAGATCCAATTTAGATGGGAGCTAGAAAATAAATGGCAGCATCATCAGGAAATAGACACATGGAGAGATCTATGAGTACAGGCCCACAGATCCTTAAAATTGGTAGCACAAGTGGAAAAGGTGGTGAAGAAAGTATGTGGCATGCTTGCCTTCATTGGCCGAGGCATCAAGTATAAAAGTTGACAAATTACAGTTATACAAAACATTGTTTTGGCTACATTTGGAACACTATGTCCAATACTGATTGCCACATCATCAGAAAGTTGTGGAGGCTTAGGAGGGAGAAGAAGTTTACGAGGATGTTGCCTGGTATGGAGGATATCAGTTATGAGGAGAGATTGAATAAACTGGGATTGTTCTCCCGGAAAAGAAAATGCTGAGGGGTGACCTGATAGAAGTTTATAAAATTATGAGGGGCATAGATAGGGTGAACAGTTGGAAGTCTTTTCCCAGGCCAGAAATGACAATTACAAGGGGGCACAAGTTCAAGGTAAGCGGGGGGAAATGTTCAGTAGAGGTATGCGGGTGTAGTTTTTTTTATGCAGAGGGTGGTGGGGACCTGGAATGCACTGCTAAGTGAGATGGTTGAGACAGATACATCAGCAACATTTAAGACTTACCTGGGTAGACACATGAACAGGCGGGGAATAGAGGGATACAGGCAGTTGTTTAGATAGAGCAACATGATTGGCATGGGCTTAGTGGGCTGAAGGACCTGTTCCTGTGCCATACTGTTCTTTGTTCTTTATTCAGCTTTGTTGGTCCAAATGTGCTCTGGACTGACGTGTTTTCCTGCCAATGTCATAGAGAATCAGCCATTGGGGAGGAAGATTTTGGTTAGACTTGATGTGCCTCCGATTAGTGGGATTGAAATTGGTGTAATGACAGCCTCCAGCAGGATTCCCAGTCCAGCAGGATCAGACGACCCTGCTGTAATTGCATGCTGGCATGAACTCGATTTTTCGGCCTTCTACTGAATTGCCATCCAGCACTACAGGGGACTGCATCTGGGGACTTCCACTGGAGAGAGGATTCCTTATGTGTTTGATGGGGGGGATCTCGCTGCCTGTGGGGAGTTTCTATCTTTCAATTTTTAGTGCTGGGGTTGGGGGACGCCCTTAAAAAATGGTGCCCTGGTCTCTGGAAAGCAGACATTGGTGTAAGGGTGGACTCTTGGCGTGACAGTTTGGGACACACCCCAGCATCTTTTTTCCAAAGTGCAGGGAAAAATGATGAGAAGAACCAGCTGTGCAATATACCTTAAACATAGTCTTAACTTTACCCATAGTGGCTTCATTTTCAGGTTACTGCCTTGAGCAACTTCTCACAGGTCTGTGGAGCTCATGATGTTGCACGTAGCACTGCCATCTATCTGACACTTCATGTATATTTGATGGTCTTCTTCTGGAGTCATCATTCCAATAGTCACAAGCCATTTTTTTACCTTAAGACTTGATGATGCCAACCTGTTTGAAGTGATTTATTTAACACTTCTTCACCAACCATCTTTATCAGCTCGCTTTTCTACTTTCCAGCAAAACACTTGCATGCAAAGCGATTCAGCTTTTTAGAGTCAGAGCACTGCTTTGTCCATGCTGGACACACTTCCTTCTCCTTTGTGTGGTGTCCTCTAAAATATTTACATCCTGTCCTTTGGTCTTGATCTGTTTACTGCCCCTTCTATACCTAGAGCTTTCTTTCCTCCATTCTCCTGTGCTTGGAAGGCTTGGACTGCCTCCCAGCACAGTGAAAAGCCTGATCTGTTCTCCCATCAATCCTCTTTAGCTGATAATTGAAATCTGCACAGGTCATTGGCTTTCTTGCGAGAAGGTTTCTCTTCTCTCTGTGGACGTGCTCTCACAGTGGGAATTTCTGTTCCTAAGACAATCCCATCTCTGAGTAGATCATTCTTCTATTGTACAAACTCACAAGTTTCAGCTAGACATCTCAATGCAGTCATATAGTGATCAATATTCCCCCCTCTTCATGAACTCTGCCGTTGAACATAGAGAACTCAAAGTGGGTCTTCAAGGTTTCACAATACTGGTTTTTCTGTTTCTCAATGTGATCTAGGATGCAATACAGCTTGTATTATTATTTCCACAACACTACTTTCATTTGTTCAGATTTCATGTTTAATGCTGTGGCAGTTTTATTGTTCCGTCATTGAGACTGGAAGAATTTCTAATTTCTTTTCAAATTTCCTTTCATCTCCATAGAAGCCAGTACTGGAATATTCAAAGCCATACTGACCCACCTAGAAGTCAATTGAAAGGTAAAACCTTTCTCAAGGAAGTAGGCATTAGTAACATGGCCACAAAGGCAAAACGTCGGCACATTGAAGTGTCAAGATCCTTACAATTATTGGTGAGCTGGTGGCATATGCAATCAGAAATTTGGAAATGGATTATTACACAGGAGCACTCCTGAGCTCTGAGGAGGTGCTCCTAGCTTGGAGACCCTACTGCATTACAGAGACTACCTGGAGTTCCAGTACTGGCCTTTCTCCATCTGTTTCAACATCTCTCCTTCTGTGCTAGAATTTAACCTTTCCTGAAAGCTGATGAGCTGGGAACAGTCTCAATTTTACACAAGCAAAAATTAGCAATGCATGACCCAGCAAAGCACTTGAACTATGTTCAGGTTCTCCTATGAAGAAACCTGACATGAAGGATGATGCATCACTGATGTCGGGAATGTTGTGTGACTGGGCACACAGTGCTGTGTCATGGAGGAGGGGTGTACAGATGAGAGGTGCCAGACCTCAACCATGTCCAGCAGATGTCATGGGACTTGAGGGCAGCAGTCTTCTTTGGTTTTGAGGTCATCTCCTTGCTGTACATCAGTCCGGGCATGTCTTCACTTTAAGTATGGCGCCTGGGGGCAGTGACGTCATGGCATGGTGGGGGGGGGGGGGGGGGGGGGGGGGGTGCGGGTGGGGGTGGCGGTGTTGGTGAATCAGAGATGTACTTCCTGCTAATGACTATTTAATACGCTCTGCAGTGACCAGTATGGTGGAAACAACTGCCATTGTAGCTGGCAGGAAACACACCATTTTTCATGCCTGCCACTGTACTTAGTGCACAAATTGAAAATTCCACTTCATGATTCTGACAGCAGAGACCAGATTGTTTGGTGTAAACTCACAAACCTTTGGTATCCACATGCTCCCCTCAGCAAGAAACAATGTTCCTGTTGGAGGGCTAACAAGAACTAGCCCACTACAGCAAATATGCTCAAATACTGTTGAGGCATTGTTAGTGATGCAAGTACCTACCATTGACAGACAAATCATAAAATCTTCCCATCACCCTGAAAATCTGTCAGGATCATCTGTGGGGTTTCTTGGTGGGAACAGCCCATTGTGGATTTTTGTGGCCACTGGGAATAATTTCAACGCATCCAAAAGGAAACTGACTTCAAATTCATTCCATTCAGGAACAACTTGTTCAGTTTCTGTTAAATAGTTTACTTCAGCATTTTTATCTCTGTGAAATTAAACACGAGATTTAAATGTGAAGTTGGTATTATTAGTAAAATCAGGCAAAATATAACATGGGTGGCCTATCTAATGTCATCAGCTTTCTGCGAGACTGTTTCAGTGGAAATGGCTCCCATTGTGTTCACAGCAGTCAATAATGAACTTTGTAAAAGATTTAATTGATGCAATATGTAATCAACTAAATATGTTGATGGGTCGACACAAAGCAGGGAAGCTGTAGTGCGCAGTCATAATTCAGAAACATTTTTCAGAATCAAATTTGTTCCATTTCTATCAAAGATTTGACTTTAGCTTTTTTATCTCTGTGAAATTAAACACGCGATTTAAATGTGAAGCTTGGTATTTTTATAAACTGCTTTCAAGAGCAGTGTGGGTGTTTGTGCTAATGGCAAATCATACTCCGATTAGTCATCACTGAGCTAAAAAAAAATTGCTTTGAAAAGCGATGGCGATGTTTTCAGTGCAATGATCTGGAATAACTTAGCCCCTCACTGCCTGATAAAGCTGCAGACTACGAAGACAGGCTTCGCTAAATGAATCAGTATAGAAATGGTAAATTGATGAATAATTATAAAGCCACCAAAGGACTGGATTTCTTGGGTTGTTAGTTTTATTTCCCAATCAGATTTTTTTGATGAACATTGAGAGGAAACATCATTTTATTTTTCTATTGGAGGAAGATTCAGAAACCCGGAAATTATTATAACATCAGACAATTTGAGTTTTAGAATGTATTTACAAATTTCTAAACATGCTTCTTCCATTGGAAAAAGATGTGTAAATCTGAGGTCACGTACCAATCAAGCTTTTCCCTGCTGCATCAGACTTGTGAATGGACCTACCTTGCATTAAGTTGACCTTTCTCTACACCCTAGCTATGACTGTAACACTACATTCTGCACTCTCTCCCTTCCTTCTCAACGTAAGGTATGCTTTGTCAGTATAGCATGCAAGAAACAGTACTTTTCACTGTATACTAATACATGTGACAATCATAATCAAATCAAATCAAATATGAATAAATTTACTACATTTTCTCTATTCCCTGTGGCAAATATTTTCCAGTGAATTATTGTGGTCATGAATATGTTTGAGAAGTTTAGAGGTGTTCAAATGAACAAGATCAGAAGGAAGAATCATTAAAACTAGGGAAATGATTTTTTTTGGCCTGAACTAGCCTTGTTTGCCTTAAAATAGAACTTTAGTGCAGACCAGTACCAGTCATTTCCAAGTTTTACTGCCATTGTCCTGCTCATTAATTGAGGAGGACAGTTACTATCCATGGCATCAATATTGTTCTGAAGTACATGAGAGGGGTGCATACAGAAATCTGGGCTGGAGTTCTCTGGCCATTCGTTTACACTGGCAGGATTTTTCGATCCCACTATCAACACTCGCCTGTCTGCGGGTTTCCCATTGGCATGGGATGACCTCAGTGGGAATGCTCATTGATAGCAGCAGGATCAGAGAAACCCATCACGAGCAAACAACGCGCTACCTCCCGCCAGCAGGTAACACACAGCAGAGAGGCCAGAGAATTCAGTGCCTGATCTGGAAAATAGAATGGAAAGTATCAAAATGGAGAGGAATAGAGTTGAAGAACAGAAGGCCCTATTCATTTGTGATGAACTACAGATGGAGGCTTAGCTTCCCTTTTACATCTGCTGATATGCATGTGATCATCAGTGGAGCATTTTTTACCCCTCCCTAATTACCCTTGAGAAGGTAGTGATGAGCTGACTTCTTGAACTGCTGCAGTTCCTATGGTGTAGATATAACCACACTGATGTTAGGATGGGGATGGCACGATTTTGACAGTGAAGAAATATCTGCTAAATCACAATGTTATATGACTTGGTGATGGTATTCCCATGTGCCTGCTGCCTTTGTCTTTATAGATGGTAGTGATCATGGTTTTGAATGGTGTTGTTAAAGGAACCTTGGCAAGTTGCTGCAGTGCATCTTGTAGATGGGACATATTGCAGCCAAGTCAGGCACTGGATGTTTAAAGTGTTGGAAGGAATGCCAGCCAAGCAGGCTGTTTTATCTTGGAGTCTGCACGTTTTCCTTGTGTCTGCGTGGGATTGCTTCGAGTGGTCCGGCTTTCTTCCACAATCCAAAGATGTGCAGGTTAGGTGGATTAACCATGGCCCTTTAGTGCCAGAGGAATTAACAGGCTAAATATGTGGGATTACAGGGATAGGGGCTGGGTGGGATTTTTGTCAGTTCAGGTTCGATAGGCTGAATGGCCTCCTTCTGCACAATAGGGATTCTATGATTCTATGTTGTGCTCCTTGAGTGTCATTAGAGCTGTAATCATCAAGACAAATAGATGTATTTCATCTAACTTCTGACCTGTGTCTTATAGATAATGGACATGCTTGTTTCTGTCAAGATTGCCCTCAATTCTTTGTCTCTGGATGCTCTCACTATATCAGCAGAGGCATCTCCACTTTTCTCTGTCGGTTACACAGTAATGTATAAGCCAGAACACAATTTGGGATGGTTACCAGATGTCAACTTATGTCAGCTTCTCCTGTGATAACTATAGCCCGAAATGAGTATAAGTCTGGTTCACATCTCTGGCTGGTTTCCCAGCTGGTTTCCTCTGACCTTCGGGTAAGCATTCTCCAAGGCAGCCTTCACGGCACGCGATAGCGCAGAGTCGCTGAGCAGAGACCAATAACCAAGTTCCACATACATGAGGACGGTCTCAACAGGGATCTTGGCTTCATGTCGCACTATCTGTAACCCCCATGACTTGCCTGGGTTTGCAAAACCTCACTTACTGTACTGTCTGGAGACAATAAACATCTCTTTAACCTGTGCTTAATGCTCCTTCTACTCACATTGTTGACCTCTTTAAGACTTGAATAGCAGGTTAGTTGTAAAGACTCGCATTCTAATCAGTAATCTGTAAACTGTCTGTGCTGTTATATGCTCTGTCTGAGGCCAGAACTCCATTCACCTGATGAAGGGGCAAACCCCAAAAGCTTGCAAGTTTACTATTAAATAAATCGGTTGGACTTAAACCTGGTATTGTCAGATTTCTTACTGGTTTCCCAAAGTACAGGATGCCCCTGATTGCACACATGGAGCAATCAGAGGTAAACCAGGAGTTTTTATCAACACTAAAGTGTAAAGCTGGCACATAACCACAAGAAAGAGATCATGCATGTATGTACCAGTTTCCCTTGGAATTCCCTCAAATTTGC
The DNA here is from genome assembly GCF_965287045.1 of Carcharhinus amblyrhynchos. Taxonomy (NCBI): domain Eukaryota; kingdom Metazoa; phylum Chordata; class Chondrichthyes; order Carcharhiniformes; family Carcharhinidae; genus Carcharhinus; species Carcharhinus amblyrhynchos. The sequence goes on from NC_137334.1 coordinate 58,081,194, forward strand.
ATTTATGTAGCATCCTTCATGACTACTTATGTCCTCTTTATAGCCAACAAAGTCCTTTTAAAGTCTATCTTTTGTAATGTACGAAACATGGCAGCCATCTTACATACAGCAAACTCACAAAAAGCCATGTAAAAATGGCTAGATTACTTGTTTCTAAGGTGCTGATTAAGGGATAAATAATTAAAGTTTTAAATTAATTTATGAGTCACAAGTAGGCTTACGTTCACATTGAAATTAAGTTACTGTAAAAATCCCCTGGTCACCACATTCAACGATATTAGGGATAACTTGGCAGTTCTACATTGCAAAACTTTTCACATCAGGAAGCGGAATTAAGGGTTCGTTCATGGGATACAAGGAATATCTCTTCAGCCTTGGCCCATGAAACACAGCAAGAGTTACAACAATGAGATGCAACAGTACTAGTATTGAACGCCTCATAGCCACTGCAGTGTAATCAACAAAACCACCAGAAAGCTGTAGATGTGCTTTTGGTATTGAGATAAGTCTGGAGATATCCTTCAACATTCACCAAGTGAGGATGTCTGGAGTGATAACAGTGCACTGTGTCCTATTGCATAGCAGTGAGCTAAAGAGATGCAGAGCAATGAAAGTGTTCATCAATCATCTGGTGATAGATGTGGTCAATGGGCAGTATGGAGATAGGCTATTCTTTCCCAGACCAGATACATACATTGCTGCTCAGCTTGCCAGGAATACAATAAATAGTTTAAATGTTCAGATTGTGACTTGCATAGGAAAGAATAGAAAATGAACTGTCCCGATGCAACTATATCTTTCAAGGAGACCAAAACTGTGCGCAATACTGCAGGAGCAGTCTCACCAATGCCTTGTACAGTTATAGTCACAATTGCATACTTTTATTCTCTATTCCTTTAGCAATTAATGCTAAACTTCTATTTACTTTCTTTATTACCTACTGTACCTGCATACTAATTTTCTGCAATTCATGCATGAAGACACCCAAATCCCTCTGTACCAAAGCTCTGAAGTTTCTCTCCACTTAGACAATAATTTACCTATTTTTCCCAACCAAAATGGATAACACCACACTTCTCCACGTTAAACTCCATCTGCCAAATTTTGACCCATTTACCTAACCTATCCCGATCAATTTGCATTTCTTTATTTTCTCATTGCAACTTATTGTCCCACCTGTTTTGTTTCCCAAATACACATCACATGGATTTTTTTTCACACTTGAGGGTCACAGAGGCAGCGACTTTCAAAGTGCAGTTGCCTTCAGTTAGAATGGATTTTCCTCACCCAGGTTTCTGAAGCACATTTAAGAGAATGGTCTAAACCTCCCAGAGTTCTTTGAAGAAACCACATACCATTTACCCATTTTGGTGAGGTCAGGAACTATTTTGGAGAATATCAAAAAGTTTACCTTGTGCCACACAACATCCACAAATTATATCACACGTGTGTGGCTGACCCAAGGAAATTGGAGAGTGCTGATAGTGGCCTTTGAGGGGTAGATATTTTTGCCCCTCGTGACTCAAGCAATCAGGTAGGAGAAAGTGGAATATGCTAAAGAAACAAAGGGTACATATCATGGCAAAACCAAGACCATACCATCACACGTTTGTGCCATAGAGCCACATGAGTGTGGGCAATGTGAGGCTAGAGGGAGGAGGCTAGGTGAGGAGTTGGAGGCAGTGCAGTGTGCACCAACCACAAGCGGGTGGAGCAGGACACAGGTTTTACCCCAAGGTATGTGTCCATTGACTGCGGAAGACATATCTGGATATGACTGGGAACAAAAGCAGAAAATGGTTCAGCTTAACCCAGGAATTGGTTCTCAAACCAAAAGAGAAAATGCTGGAAAATCTCAGCAGGCTTGGCAGCATCTGTAAGAAGAGAAAAGAGCTGACATTTTGAGTCCAGATAACCCTTTATCAAAGCTAAAAGGCATAGAAAATAGGAAATATTTATACTGCACAGTGAGGGAATGAAAGAAGAGTTGAGGCCACAAAAACAAGGGGAAAGGCCGCTAATGGCAGTCACTAGAGAGAATAGAAGGTGTGAATGGCAAAACGGCAGAGAAGCTGAAATCAGATGGTAAGCTATGACATCTGGTCATCTGGACTTAAAACGTCAGCTCTTTTCTCTCCTTACAGATGCTGCCAGACCTGCTGAGGTTTTCCAGCATTTTCTCTTTTGGCCTCAGATTCCAGCATCTACAGTAATTTGCTTTTATATTAATTGGTTCTTGACATTTTTACTATGTTCTAACAAGATCCTGCACCACAGTCTGCATATCAATGTGCCTTGCCGGTGACTCTCAAGTTCTTTCCAGAATTCAGCTGGATCCCTCAGCAGCATGTTAGCCACACACATGTGCAAGGCAATCCTTCAGTGGGAGAGCACATAAACCTGCCAATGAAACGTGGCATTACAGTCACAGAGGGCTACAGTTTGCCCAATTACCAGGCTGCCCTCAAGTAAGGGTTTATCGACTGCATCTCACTCTACAACCTTTACCGTAAGAATAACTTATCTGAGGTGCGGAGAAAGAAACAATATTTCACTAGCTGATATGCATGGGCACAACCTTACCCCTGATTGTATCAATGTGAGATTGACTTTAGCATGCCGTTTTCAGTGGCATTAGTAAGAATTTTCTTCATTCTGTAACATTCTCATTAAGCATGATAAAAACAGACCAAACCATTTTTTGATACAGTGATGTCTTTACAAAATACTGATTTATTGATTAGCCTATTGGTGATCGAGGCAAGATGGTGCCCTGTACTTACAAACATTCCTCCAAAATGTCGCCCGTATTGCCTTGGTGCTGTATGACATTCAGGACCTTGGCAGTTGTCATGCAGGTACGTACTAGGGACCTCCTTCAGACTGTGGCTTCTGCATTTCAGAAGGTACAGCTGTTTTCACTGGCACAGATAAAGCAGATTAGGCCTCTGGTAGAGGAACTGGAGAGTTAGGAGGGGAAAACTGTACTGTTCTCAGAACCTTCACCATCCTCATTAATCTCCACAGCCAAGGTTGGTCTTTAGTTGGGTTAGGTGGACTGTCTGTTGGGGCAATCATCCATTCCAGCAATCTCAGTGCCAGCAATGCAACCGCCCTATTAAGGGAACACAGGTCCTCATGGAGACAACTCCTAGCTTGTACCCTTTACTGTATAACTTTTAAATAGTTTTAAGAGTCAATAAAGACTTACAGTTAACCTACTGATAACTACAAAAACTTCTTCAGGCTTACCAAACTGTATCCAACACCTACAATAGGAGCCAGCCATACCTTCCACTCAACTGCAAACTTATGGCTGGCTGGAGGATTAGCAGACAGTGCAAAGTGGCACGCAGCTTGAATTAAACCATTGTGACCTGTGTGCCCTTTTTTCTGGAGCTATTGAATTCAGCCTTAGTAATTTTGTTCAGGGAGTTTTGGAGATAACAGCAACTATGCTTTTTGACAATTTACACATAAAAGTGAGCAAAGTTCTCCAGCCCATTCCATAGTATTAGAGAAAGTACTCCTAGCAGCCAAATCATTTTGAAGGTTATTTTTAGCCATTTGCTCCAATTCTCCAATGGGATTATCCAAAGTTAGGATGGGAAATCATGAAAATCCCACCAGAAATTCCAGGCAAAAAACTTTTTACAACAATTTACACATGAACAGCACATCATCAATAATTTCAAAGCTATTTTATCAGCCAAACTGTTGTGATGTTTCATTTCTTGGTATAGAGTAATACATGAACTGAAAGTGAAATGGAATGGGTGGTAACTAGGTTATCTCTAATCTTCTCTGGCAGCACTAATTAATCTTCCACTGCTACAAGCTATTAGGACGCTTCATTCTCTATGGCTATAACATAGGTGTTTCTTCCTTGGCTTCAAGGTAGAAAATCTTTCTAATGCTGAGGTATTTATTCAATTGCTTTGGCTCACATTGTAAAGCCACCAATTGCACGATTTATAAATGTATCTAAAATAAAAGCTTGTGCTTCATTGGCAGCTGATGCTCAGGCTGAAACAACTGCTGGAGAATATAGATTGCAGCAGCTCCAACATGTGTCCTGCTCATTGTGCTCTGATATAAAACCACTGTTCAGCCCTCCATAAGTTAAGACAGCTGTCAGGGACATTGGCAAACCAATGAAGAGTTAACAACAGCTCTAAGTTTGACTCAATGCCAATGTGCGTCTAACTATAAAAATAGCAATGTGGCTGCATTTTATTGAATTATTCACCAATCAAAGTTTATTTTATTAGTGTCAGAAGTAGGCTTACATTAACATTGCAACAAAGTTACTGTGAAAATCCCCGTGTTGCCACATTCTGGCCCTGTTTGGGTACATGGAGGAAGAATTTAGCATGGCCAATTTAACTAACCAGCATGTCTTTCAGATCGTGGGAGGAAACCAGAGCACCCGGAGGAAATCCATGCAGATACGGGGAGAACGTGCAGACTCCACACAGACAGTGACCCAAACCAGGAATCTAACTCAAGTCCCTGGTGCTGTAAGACAACAGAACGAACCACTATGCTACCGTGCTGCCATCACTGACGCCCTGGAAGAAGTTTTTCCTGACAATATCAGATACTTGTTTCCAGTAATTAAATCCAGTACATCAAAACAACTAGAAAATATTGTTCACAACAGATCATTGCGTCTTGGCATATTGCACATCATTTCTGGACAATTCTTACATTTGTTGACTAACAGCTGGTATTCAAAATATGTTTGAAACTCCTGAATAGGTAAGTAATAATAAATAAGAGCCACACAAATTAACCCAAAAACTTTTTGGTTCTCATTATTGCTTGTCATTAAATGTGTGTAAAATCCAAGGGGTAGAATTTCCACTGGATTCTTTCCTGTCCTCTTCCTGTGGCTTCAATGGAAGACACACTGAAGAACCAGTGGAATCTCCCAGCTTTAGCTGCCATCTTCCTCAGATCTTCGAGTGATCAACAGAACCCCAGGAGATTTACACAAGAGTAAACTGCTTCAGAAAGTGGCTCTGTAACATAAATACACTAGATTCTGAAATGCTAACCAAATCCAGATGGGACTTATCTCTACAGGGATACTCAAATCTCACAGAAGGGATCTTTGGAACAGTTGTTTGCCAACCAATTTATAAATTTTCTAGGGTCCATGCAAGTAGAAAATTTGTCAACAATAGATGAATGTTCACGAAGCTCCTACAATCTCCTCCAGTAACTTAAATGAAAGATTGTCAGAGGCCCCAAGAGAAACTATGTATATGATTATATTTAACTGTTGACTCCAAAATCCTGGGGGTTCTGACAAAGCTATGGTGAGAGATAGGGGCATTACAAACACTGCCCATGGGGCACCTTGGCACTGCCCACCATGCACTGGGCCTACTGGGGGGGGCAATTGGTGTGGGGTGGGGGTGGGGGGGAAACCCACTGCCATTCTGCACTGGGGTCAGTGTGAAAGAAAAGGAAGAGAGCCACTGGGGAAGTTGGGGCTGGCCATCGGTGGGGGGGGGGGGGGGGGTGGGTGGGGCGTGGACAGAGTCGGTGGGGGGAGGGGGGGGTGGTTAGATTGGGGATTGGAAACTCCATTAACAGCGAAAGGACCGGATAGTCCCACCACCAACAAATTGCACGCTGCCTCCCGCTGCCGAGAAACACACCGAGGGGAGGCCAGAGAATCCCATCCAAAGTTTTGAATCCTTGGACTTTTGTCAGAAATGAAGGAAGGAAGAATGTTGGAGCATAGAAACTGCAACAAGAAGTTGAGTAAAAGACAGATGGACTGCTGTGAGAGGGGGAGGAGGATGTATTGCATTGAGACAATACGTGTATAGGACTTTTTTGAAAAGGGTGGGTTAAGAAGTAGGCGAGTGATCAAAATCTAAAGTTGCCGAACTCAATGTTGAGCCCCAGAGATGCAAAGTGCCCAACTGGAAGGTGAGATGCTGCTCCTCCAGGTTGCGCTGAGCTGTACTGGAGTATTGCAGCAGGCAAAGGATGGACACTTGGGCATGAGATGGATTGCAAAAAACTAATCCAATTTTCTTCAGTGTATTTTCATTTCCATTACATGTCAAGCTTCAAGCACTATTACTACCATCTATCCTTTGGCAAAAGAGGACCCGACTTTTAGCTCAAAGAGATAGAGACTCAAGCCAATAGAAGGAGCTGGACCTGAATGAAACCTCACCACGTTTTAATTGTATTTTATTTTATTCATTCATGGGACATGGGGATCACTGTCTAGCCAGCATTTATTGACCATCCCTCATTGCCCTTGTACTGAATGTCTTGTTAGGCCATTTCAGAGGGCAGTTGAGAGTCAACTACATTGTTGTGGCTCTGGAGTCACACGTAGGCCAAATATTGACTCTGCTGCCATTTACATGCAGTTGACAAGGATGCAGTGACTAAAGATATCTGTCCTCAGAATGGCTGGAAGATCTCTTCTATTTTCATCTATTAGCTATCTGAGATGTTTTAAAACCTGGATGGCCAATGGACAGAAATTATGGACTGCACTCTCTCCGCAGGCCGTTCTGGCAAAGATATCCTTCAGGACTCAGCCAGTTTGGATAGAAATGATGTTACTTTTTGATGGACTTTGAAGTCCCCCACCCAGAAAACAGTATGCTACCTACCCTCAAGCCGCCTTCCCAGTGATTTTCAACATGGAGAAGTATTGATTTATCAATTGAGTGAATTCACAGGGATGAAATTAACTGGAGATTTTCTCATTTATGTTTGATCTGAGTGATGCCATGAGACCTCAGGATTTCCAGGGCCATTCCATTTTAATTGTATCTTATTTTATTCATTTCTGGGACATGAGCATCGCTGGCTGGCCAGCATTAACTGCCTATTCCTAGTTGTCCTTGTACTGAGTGCTTGTTAGGACATCTCAGAGAGCAGTTGAGAGTCAACCACAATGCTGTGGCTCTGGAGTCGCATGTAGGCCCAATCGGATAAGGACAGCAGATCTCCTTCCCAAAAGGACATTGTGAACCAGATGGGTTTTTCCGACAATCAACAATGGGTTCGTTGTCATCAGTAGATTCTTAATTCCAGACTTTTTTTATTGAATTCAAATTCTACTACCTGCCATGGTGGAATTCAAGCCTAGGTCCCCAGAACATTAGCTGAGTTTCTGGATTAATAGTCTTATGATAATACCATTGGCCATCGCCTCCTGAATCGTATACCACTGCCCTGTTGCTTTTGGTGAGTGTGTCCTGTCAGTGGCTGCGAAGATGTGATAGTGATGGCGATATCTCAGACATTGGCGGTAAGGTATGATTCTGTGTAAATATGTCAGACTGTTACTTAGCAAATCTGTGGTCCCCAAATGTTAATGAGGAGGAATCTGCAGAGTTGGCTGGGCTGGAGTGCCTCTGTCATGCTCAATTTCCAAATGGATCACAGATGATTTATCTAATTTTCTTATATTTTTCATTGTGATTTAGTATGGCTTGCTAGGCCATTTCAGAAGACAGTTAAGAATTAACCATAATACTATCTGCAATCACGTGTAGCACAGGCCAGGTAAAAACAGCAGATTTCCTTCTCTAACTACAATTATGAAGCTGATAATAATTTCATGGTCACCATTACTGATATTAGCATTTTATTCCAGAGTCCAGAGTTTATTCCAGAGTTTTATTTCAATTCCTCAGCTGTCGTGTTAGGATTTGAATTCATGTCTCTGGATCATAAATCCAGGGAAGATGATGGCCTCAGCTAATTTTCTGGGGACCAGGGTTTGAATTCCACCATGGTAGAAAGTGGAATTTGGATTCAATAAAAAAATGTCTGGAATTAAGAATCTACTGATGGCCATGAAACCATTGTCGATTGTCAGAAAAACCCATCTGGTTCACTAATGTCCTTTAGGGAAGGAAGTCTGCCATCCTTACCCAGTCTGGCCGACATGTAATTCCAGAGCCACAGCAATGTGTTTGACTCTCAACTGCCCTCAAAGGGCAAATAGGGATGGGCAATAAATGCAGTCCAGCTAGCGATGCTCCATGCCCCACAAATGAATTTAAAAAATTACAAATCTGGTAACATAACCACTATGCAATCTAATTGACATGAACACGAGGTATATTCCCTTCAAAGAAAAAGTAGGGCAAACAAATCTGTGGGTGGATAAAGATGGAAGACTAGGCAACATGGCAGCACAATGGTTAGCATTGCTACCTCACAGTGCCAGGGACATGAGTTCGATTCCAGCCTCAGGTCAGTGTCCGTGTGGAGTTTGCACATTCTTCCCGTGTCTGTATGGATTTCCTCCAGGTGCTCTGGTTTCCTCTCATGGTCCAAAGATGTGTGTGTTAGGTGAATAGGCCATGCTAAATTGCCCTTTAGTGTCGGGGGGACTAGCAAGGGCAAATGCATTAAGTTGCAGGGATAGGGCCTGGGTGTGATTCTGGTCAATGTAGACTCAATGGGCCAAATGGCCTCCTTCTACACTGTAGAGATTCTATAATTCTATTCAAATAAAAGGAGATAAATAATAAAAACATAGATTAGGCAATTCAAGACTTCAGCACATATATAAGAAAGGAATTTGGATATGACTGAAACCATTTCTCACTGAAACAAACAGCCTTATGAAAAGCAAATTTAGCCAGAAAGATAGAGCATGTGGCCCATGTGGGATAAGAGCCTGCATGAGGCACTGGTACAACCAAGTCTGGAGTACTGCATATAATTATAGTCATTGCATTGCAGCAAGCTTTCCAGGTACTGGGGACAATGTAGAAAATGGCAATCATACTGATTCTTCAAGTATTGTCAATTCTTAAGGGAATAAATAACCTGTGCCTCAACAATTGACGAGATGTTGCTGAGTAAAATAACCACATCTGAAAAACACACATTGTTCTTCATGTACAAAATGACCAATAACTTGTGAAGAAAAGATGATCTGTGAATTGTGAATTGCCACCAACTTCTGGATGCTTTGAACCTTGGTAACCTGTTTATTCTGCTGCCTGTTGAAATTGTATCCTATTCTTAACTTCTACATGATTTTCATAAAGTTGCTGTATTTGGATATTAAATTAAACTTGCTACTGGATAAGTTTAATAAGTGTAAATATCCTTCTAACAACATAATCATTCTAACTAATGTAAAATCAGCCTGTCTTCCCCTGGAACTAAACAGTTATTCCAAGCTGTGAATTTATTTAGAAGATTTTAAATGTCAATTTTTAACAAGAAAGTCTTAGTTTCCCTTTCTGTTTATCTGTTTTCTGTCTATGTCTTCATCCAATCCTTCTTTTCCTCTTTTTCTCTTTCTTCACTTGATTTGGAAATGAATTCATTTGCTCCCAATTCATCCTCCTTCTTCTCCCTTCCTCTGTTTCATTCTCAATCCTTGAATCTTGTATGGACATATAGAAATACAGATCAGGAGCAGGAGTCAGTGACTCGGTCCTTCAAGCCTGCCATACCATTAAATAAGATTATGACTGATCTGATTGTAACCTCAACCCTACATTCAGACCTACCCCAATAACCATTCACCTCTGTGCTTATCAAGAATCTATCTGCCTTCCACTGCCTTTTGAGAAAGAGAATTCCAAAGACTCATGACCATCTGAGGGAAAAATATTGTCTTTGCCCTAAATGGGAGACACTTTATTTTTAAGCTGCTGCCCTTAGTACTGGATTCTCCAACAAAAGAAAACACTTTTCCACATCAACTCTGCCAAGATACATCAAGATCTTATATGTTTCAATCAAGTTGCCTCTTACTCTTCTAAACGCCAGTCGACACAAGTCGAGCCTGGCCAACCTTTCCTCATAAGGCAACTCACCCAATACAGGTAGTAGTTCAGCAAACGTCCTTTAATCTACTTCCAATGCATTTACCTCCTTCCTCTAATAGGAGACCAATACTATACATAGTACTCCAGTTGTTGTCTCATCAATCCCCTGTGTAACTGAAGCATAACCTCCCTACTTTTGTATTCAATTCCCCTATTGTATCATTCTATTAGTTTTCTAGCTAACGCACTAACCTTTTGTGATTCATGCACTAGGACCCCCAGATCCCTTTACATTTCAGAGCTTTGAAAACTCCCACCATTTAGATAATGGCTGGAATTCTCTGACCACACTGTGGCTGGGATTCTCTGGTTCTGCTGCAGTGAATGCAATGAGTTTGGCTGATCATCAAATTCTTTGTTCTCACTGGCAGTGGTGGTGGAGTGACTGAGATCAGAGAATCCAAGCTAATACACTTTTTTTTAGTTTCTCCTGCCAAAATGGACAATTTCACACTTTCTCAAAGTATAATCAATTTGCCAGGTCTTTGTCCACTCACAGCACTTTGTACCCTTTTGGTGTTCTCTTCATATTTTACCATCCTACCTATCTTTGTGTCATGAGCAAATTTAACAACCATGCATTCAGTCCCTTCATCCAAGTCATTTATATAAATTGTAAAACGTTGAGGCTCTGGCACTGATTCCTGCCATGATGTGGATGTGCTGGCTTTGGACTGGGGTAAACACAGTAAAAAATCTGACAACGCCAGGTTTAAGTCAAACCGATTTATTTGACAGTACACTCACTAGCTTTCGGGTTAGCCCCTTTGTCAGGTGACTGAAACCTGGTGTTGTCAGACTTTTTACTGACTCCTGTGGCATAGCACTTTTTAGACTTTGCCAATGAGAAATATATTCTTTTATTCCGACCTTTTCTAAAGTTTTTTCATTAGTCACAAGAGCGCTTACATTAACACTGCAATGAAATTACGATGAAAATTCACTTTCCTGTTAACTAGACAATCAATCATGAAGTTCTTTAGAACCCAAGGACTTGGCAACCTGCAGCTCCAGCAATTTTCTTAGTACCACTTTCCTGTTGATTGTAATTTTCTTTAATTCCTCCCCCATTTCCATTTCCTGAATTACAGCTATTCCGGAGATGTTCCTTGTATCCTCCCTAATGAAGGCCAATGCAAAATATTGTTTAAGTCATCTGCCACCTCCATATTTTCCATTATTAATTCTTTAGACACACTTTCTATAGGACCAAAATTCACTTTGTTAAGGCTTTCTTCTTTTAAATACCTATAAAAACTCTTACTATCTGTTTTATATTTTTAGTTAACTTTCTCTCATACTTTTTTTTTTCTTCCTTGACAATCTATTGGTCATTCTTTGCTGTTTTTTTAAATATTCTATTCAATATCCTGATCTGCCACCCACCTTTGTGCAATTATATACCATTTCTGGAATGCTATCTTTTTTATTTATTTAACCACAGATGGTAGATCCTCTCCTTGGAATTTTTCTTTCTTGTTGGAATGTACCTATTCTACATATGCTGACATATCCCTTAAATGTCCACTGCTATATCTCTGTTGATCTATCCTTTAATCTAACTTGCCAGTTCACTTTAGCTCGCTATACTTTCCAACCTTCATATTTGCCCATCTTTAAGTTTCAAATATTAGTCTTGGACCCACTCTTCTCTCCTTCAAACTGAATGTAAAATTCAATTATATTATAATTGCACCTGGGGTCAACTTCGTCATGTGGTTATTAATTAATCTTATCTGATTGTACAATAGTATAGGCTGCTCTCTGGTTGGTGCCAGAATGTGCTATAGTAAGAAATTATCCCCAAAACATACTATGAATCCTCAACTAGGTTAATTTTCCCCACCTGAGTTAGCCATTCTATGTACAAATTAAAAATCCCCATGATAATCACCATAACATTCTGACAAGCTAATTTTATTTTTTCCAGTGTATACCATCCTACTGTATGATTATTGTTAGGGGCATTTACATCACTCCCACAAGTGAGTTCTTGCATTTATCATTTCTCATCTCAGAGCTTTAAGTTTTGTTCTTTGATTATTTTTGTAACCTTATGTAAGACTTATCTTCTGAATTACTCTTAGATTTGTGCTCTCAGTATCACTATTCCTTCCTTGCACAGTCTGTTTATCATTTCCCACATTCATACCTTTCTCCCTTGCCTTTGAATTACTCTTTGATTTACCATATTCTCCCAAGTTGCAATCATATTCTTCCTATAGTTTGGCGACCAGAACAGTAAACAACACTCTAGCAGTGTCTAACAAGCATTTTATACAGCTCCACCATAACCTCCCTGTTCTTGTATTCTATGCCTTGGCTAATCAAAGCAAGCATCCCATATGCATTTGTAACCATCTTATATAGACGGGATGACACAATGACAGTGTTCTGCATGTCTTCGTTAGGGGGAGATCATGTCTAAGAGATGTGATTGAATTTTTTGAGGAGGTCTCAAGAATTGTAGAAGAGAATGGCGCTATTGTAATCATCTACATGGACTTCAGTAAGGCTTTTAACATGGTGCCACATAGGAGATTGGCCAAGAAGCCTATGGGATTCAGGCAATTTGGCAAATTGAATCCAAACCAGTGGCAGAAGGCAGAGGGAGAGAGTTGAATGTTACTTTTACTTATTACTTGTCCAGCTCCCTTCGGGGATCTATCCCAAAGTCCCTCTGGTCCTTTGTACTTCCTAGCATTCATTCTGTATTACCTTGCCTTGTTAGGACCCCCCCAAAAATGCATCAGCACACATTTATCAGGGGTGTATTCTATTCCTCACTGACTGCCTGTCTATATTGTCCTGCAATCTAAGGTTTTCCTTCTTGCTATTTGCTACACCACCAATTTTCAAGTCGTCTGTGAACTTACTGATCATATCTTCTATTTTCATGCCTAGATTATTAATGTATACCACAAAGAGCAAGAAGCCCAGCACCGATCCCTGTGGTACATCACTGGGCGCAAAAGCAACATTCAATTCTCCCCCTCTGCCTTCTGCCACTAGTTTGGACCCAATTTGCCAAATTGTCCTGAATCCCATAGGCTTTTATCTTCTTGACCAGTCTCCTATGTGGCACCATGTCAAAAGCCTTACTGAAGTCCATGTAGATGACTATAATAGCGCTACCCTCGTCTACATTCTTTGTCACCACCTCAAAAAATTCAATCATATTTGTTAGACATGAACTCCTCCTGACAAAGCCATGTGGAACACTGTTGTTGTGTTATCCCCTCTATATAATGATTTGCCCCTCCCTGCCTGCATGACATCACATTGGCAAAGTTTACAACAGGTCCTGACACTTGGGACCTGGCAAACGGCTCCCGCCAGGGGTGCATAGGTAAGTACAGCCACTAAGGGTCATTTCTGGGTAGAGCCATGTGTGTGGGGGAGGTGTTCCTTCTTTTTTTATAATCAGGGCGCCCTTTAAGAATACCCCCTGACCTCTCAGAAGTTGAGGTCACCAGCATGACATTGTGTGGCCAGCCCCTTAACTTTATTTTTGTGTTTGAAAATACAATGGGAAGACCCAGCAAAGCAGCTGGCAGTCTGCCCTTGGCTTTTCCACAAGAGACAACACTTCGAACAAAAATCAAAAAATTCTGCCCAATGGACATGGTCAATGGATATGGTTGTACCAGACATAGCTGAGTCTGATGTTGAAGAGTTCAACTGACATTTGAAAATTGTTGAAGAAAGTGCTGGGCTACAGGGGATCGCACGGGGATTGAACAACCTGAGTTACTCCTTCAGAGAGTTGGAATATCCACGAACAGCCGGATGGCTTCCATTTGTGCAGTAACCGTCCTACAATGCAAGGGGCAGCACAGTGGCACAGTGGTTAGCACTGCTGCCTCATAGTGCCAGGGACCTGGGTTCGATTCCTGGCTTGAATCACTGTGTGGAGTTTGCACGTTCCCCCTGTGCTCCAGGTGCTCCAGTTTTCTCTCTCAGTTTGAAACACGTGCTGGTTGGGTGCATTGGCCATGCTAAATTCTCCCTTAGTGTACCTGAACATGCATTGAAATGTGGTGACTTGGGGATTTTCACAATAGCTTCATAGCAATGTTAATGTAAGGCTACTTGTGACACTAATAAACAAACAAAGAAACAAATATTATTCTGTGATGTGAAGACACGGGCAAATTTTCCCATTTCTCCCACCACATGAATCATAGCGGGCGAGGGGCGAGCCATGGAAAGGTCCATTGACCTCGGGCGGGATCTTCTGCTTTCGAGGCGACCGTGGCTGGAAAATCCTGCCCAAACGGTTTGTGGATTCAGCCAGACAGACCGCAAAGTCTTTGCTGCTCCTACGCTTAAAAATGTTCCAAATAATTTGTTAAATATTTTGACAGAAAATATGTTTATCTATGTCAAAGCAACATTTGAATGTCTGATTACAGTGCTAAAGAAATAACATATCGGAAATCTTATTAAAATTCCTGGAGAATCCTGTGGGATTTCTATAGATTTTTGGAAACAATAATATCGAATCTTATAGAACAATTAAAAAGAGCTGAGGGGCTTTTAAGGATTATAGTTACATTCATTAATTGTGCGTTGTACCTAATGCTGATTTCCCCAGCTTTGGGTGATATCGTAAAAATGTCTTCAAAATTAAGGATGAGTAAGTCTGAAGGAATATCCATAATGAAATGTCCTGCTTCCTTTAATGTGAGTGCTATTTTAATGAAGCTCCTCTGATGGATTACTAATGTATAACTTTTTTATGTTGTGGGACAAAGCTGTCTGTTCATGATGATTGACATGGGCCGACATTATGATGTGGTTTTGGAAATGAGCCCACTGTGGCTCTTCTGAGGCAAGTTTCTGAATTAGTGCTGCCCTCCAAGTGCAGTGGAGCCTTTTTAACCCCACTCATTGGTATTCTGGTGTAATGTTGCTGAATGACTTTTTAATGGCTTTGGCATCTCGGCTGGTACCCCTGACACATTACTCAGCAGAAGAATTCAAATGAGATTCTGAAAATAAGCAGCACTGAATACAGAAATTAGAACAAGGCAACACAATTAATGAGCACACTGTTAATTCAAATATATCATGTTGTGTTGTCCCAAACTTACAGGTTTAAAGTGGTAAATACAAACATAAACAGCCAGTAAATTACTATTGTATTAACGTTTAACAAGATTTCCAATATTTGCACAATGAAATAAGAAGTCATGCTTTTACAGTGTTACAGAGTCACTCATGAAATAAAATAATATCTTCAGAACGAACAAGGCTTAAGCTCATACGGCACATATGACAAAAGCTTTATAACCACTTCTGAAGTTTTGATTCTGGATAGAAGCAAAATTTATAAAAGCCATAGGATTGAATCTGAGAAGCAGTATTCTAAATTCAAGTGTGATTCGCAACTCCATTTACACTGGAGATCCAATTCAGTTCAGATCACAGCTTCAAACTGAATTTGATTTCCCCAGTGTTTTTGTTACACCTGTGTTCCATACTACAACATGGGTTGGATGGTATCAAATGAATGATAAATGTATTTGCCAGTCAGTGCTGCAGATACCCTTGGATTTGAACAAGCGGACACACACCAATATGATTCTGAATCTGTTTTAAACTGACATTTAAAGCGAAGTACTTTTACACAGTATAGCCCAGATGTTAGGGAGTATTGGGATGGCTTGACCCTTGTTTGCCAATGTGAGGCCTGGACCATTTTAACTCTTGGACCTCATTTAAATGCATTCAGTGCGGTCGCTGCCCAAACTGGTGTTATTGACACCGAGCTGATACTGGAGGTCAGGTGAGTTTTTGTTTGATGAGTTGCGTACTCCAGATTCAGCTAGTGAGTGACTGGCTTCTCCTAATTCTACAAGGAGAGAAATTAGCACCTTATGTTTCTATATCACAGAAAGTAGTTGAGGCCAAAACTTTGTGTGACTTTAAGAAGAAATTAGATGTAACTCTCAGGGCTAAAGGGATCAAGGGAATTGGGGCGAAGGTGGGATCAGGATATTGAATTTGATGATCAGCTGTGATCAAAATGAATGGTGGAGCAGGCTTGAAGGGCCAAATAGCCTACTCCTGCTTCTAGTTTCTATGTTTCTATAAGTAAATGAGCTTGTGTTTGATTCTGCAGTATGTCGGAAAGTGAGTGTGAGAAATTCAGGCCATGATCTTACCAATCTCTAAATACCGAATGAGAGAGATAACAAGAGAATGGTGCCATTCTTTCTGGTGAGCTACTGGTTGCTACCTTATGGCACTTAATGAAAAAGTGCCAGGATGTGATTCTTGCCAGCAAGGGGGAGTGGGGGGAGTCTGGGGTGCCATTGCCTCAATCTCCCAGAGATCTCCTGCTACCTCTCCCCACCCGCCACATGCACTTTTAATTATTTATGGTAACTAATAACGTTATGTGGGTGCATTGACAAAATGGATTGGATTTGCCTCTGCCATCCTGCCCAAAATCAGGTGAGAGTCAGCAGTGCATTAGAGAAAATTCAAACAAAGAGGCTTACTTCACAGCCCACCTTGGATTTCCATGGTTTGGTCTGTGTCAGGACTGTTCCAAATTTATCATTTGCACTTGTAAAGCAACATTACTAAAATTGACAATAATAATTACAACTTTGATGTTTATGGGATCTTGCTATGCACAAATTGACTTTCATGCTTCCTTCATTTACAACAGGGGCAACACTTCAACATTACTCAATTGCTTTGGAACATTTGGAGATTATGAGAGATACAGTATGAATCACAGAGCCATGGCTGGGATTTTCCTATTAGATGCAAGAATTGGAGATTGGGATTAATCTTGACTTTGAGATCCCAGTTTCAGACAAATCCAGGAGGTGACAGGTCAGAGCTGGAGATAAAGGCAAAAATGGGGGTAGCCTAGTGCTTAAGTGCCATGTGAGAAGACCCACTTCCGTGCACAGGAACATCGGCCAAGTTAATATAGTCATTGATGTGGGTAAAGGTAATGTTGTATTCCTGTCTGTTGTCTGCTTGTAAATAACTGTGCAGATCTTTTCGGTTCCTGAAAGGAATATACATTGAGAAATGCACATCAGTATCATGCAGAAATCTCAACATGCACAGATGTGTGGAAATTGCTGGCAAGTTTAAACTTCTGATGGTTTGAGTCTCTGCTGTCCTTGGTGAAGACTTGGTCCGGATATGTGGGACTTAGCTGCATACTTACCCTGGATGATAGGCTGTAGTACTTGACGTAAAAGTAGTTAGCCAGAATAATTCAACTGATCAATAGAACCAATGCACCACCCACCACCGCCTCCCCCCCCCCCACTGCATTCCCCCCACCACACTCACACAACCAATCCCTGACCAATGATTACCCCACTAACCTGAACCAACTATCTCCCTTCCTTCACCCCGATTTACCTGACTACTCCCCTGGTCAGACCTGATTGCACCCCTGACCACCTGGATAAACATACTTGCTGCCCTGATGACTCCCTCACATGTTTATCTCTACAACCAAACCTGACAACATTCCCCCACCTTTCGACCACCCAACAAACCCCACCCAGCTGACCTGACTACCCCCCAAACCATTAACCCGCCGCCCCCACCCGGCCACCACTAGACCTGGCTATCCCCCCACCTTCTGACTAATCCCAAACCACAAGAATACCCCCTGGACCTGACCGGCTATCCTCAACCTGACTCTCATGAACCTATTTCACCCACCACCCTGATTCACACACTCATCCATTTGGCACAAAATGGATTTGCATATTAATTATCATTTAAATGTCATTAACGAGCCTCAGATACTATTGCCCAGGTTTCCTTACCATAACCATGGTTGAGGTTCTCACCGGCGAGGATCACAGATGGTCTCCAACAGTGGAGACCAGACATGATGGCTTCGCCGGGGGGATCGGACACCATTGAAGTGGTTGGGGGCAGGGCTCATGGGACATTATCAGCCTGGCAGTGCCCATTGGACGCTCTGGCAGTGCTCACTGGGTGCCATAACTATGCGAGGGCAGTGCCAATGGGGTGAGGCCTGAGTGGGGAGTGAGTGGGGGGGAGGTGGAAGGAGGGAATTCTATAGATGGGGACGATCAGGATGGGAGGCAAGGATGGCGATCAGCAGGGGAGCCATGTAGATGGGGGTGATCGGTGGATGGGTCTGATTTCTATGGGGCAGGTGGGATGGGGGCGTTGGGGGTTAAGCCAGCATAGGAGGTGATCAGCAGCACGGGGAGGTGAGGTTCTGAAGTCTCTAGAGTGGGTGGGGGTAGGTAGCAGGAGATCTCTGGGAGATCGAGATGCCTGCATGATGGCATCCCAGGCTCCCCCGTTTCCCCAATCCTGGCACTTTCTTTCCCATTAAGTGCCATAAGGTTGCAACTAGCAGCTCACCAGAAAGAATGGCACCAATCTTTCGTTATCTCACTCGTTCGGCATTTAGAAATTCTTTTGGTAAGATCATGCCCTGAATGTCTCACTCACTTTCCAACACCACCTCAAGTATTATCCTGCACACTCAACACCTTCTGTCCTTACTGGAGAGGTCACAGCACTCATGCATGCATCCCAACTTCTCTTCCATCCACTCTGATCACATTTTATTCAGTCTGTCTTCATGCAGGCAAAGCTTCACCACAAAGAGAGGGAGAGATCCCTGACCGGAAGAAAGAACCTCTGAGATGCAGGAGCTGAATCCCATCAAGGACAAAGCAGTGGATCTTACAGAGAGCTCAGGGATTGCTCCTGTTAGTGAAGGTGGGATCAGTCTCCTCCAGTAAAGCAGTGCACATGAACCCTCCATTAGGCAAACACATCATGACCTTCACAATGAGTTAAATGTAATGTTGGATTCTGCCTACTCAGGAATGCATTCTTTCTCTTCCAAACACCAGATGAAGCAGGCTGAGTCAAACCTACAGCCAACCTCTCAGCCCCAGCCCCAAGGACATTTTGGATAGTGATACTGAGTACCCACTCAACGTGGGGCTGTCACTGCTTTCACCTGCACCCTCCCCCAGCACAGAGACACACACCTTGATAGGTCCTAGATCTAGATTAGGCTGGGATTCACTCTCTATAGGCCACCTCATGTTCCCCAGCAGTCAGAGGCAGTAACAGCCCAGGTCTCAGACACTCAGGACTCTGCTGGAGAATTTTCCCTCACTGAGTCTGAGTCAGATGATCAGTCTCTGCAGTCGGACATTTCACACGTGCTGGAAATGCAAAAACAGTCGGGGCACATCAGGCAGCATTGTCAGAGGCAGTCACCAGACTAGAACAAAATGAAGAATTCATCCACATTGTCTATGATATTGTGGCTGCAGCATGTGAGCATATCAAGGTCTCCATAGGAAGGTGACAGTTGTCTTGGAGATCACGGTCCAGTAGTTTCTACCAGATTTGTGCAAGGACCTGCAGTTCATCACTCTAGTCATAATGGTGAGAATCATCATTAGCTGGGTGAGAGGGGGACAGGACACTTTGACCTCCATTCAAGTACATCTTCTCCTCGGAGTCAAGTAGAGCCCCTGTGATCCCTTAGGGTAGAGGACCATCTGTTGGTCACCTCTTGGTTATCTACACAAGTGACTCCAAGGGTGTCCAACATTTCCCAAACCTTCTGCCTGTGACTCCATCAGCACATCCGATGACACATCCTCACTGTGGGTTTCCCAGCATTCAATGAGAATGGAAGGACCAGAAGGTCCCACCCCCCAGCCAATGGGGGACCAGCTCTGACACTGAAAAGCACATGGCGGGTTTTGTGGAAACTCCTGGCCATTGTGGCAGATGTGAGTCACCACATCCTTTGACAACCAAGGCATTTGTGGAACTATCTCTTGGTCCTCTCCAAATATGAGAGATACACCTTGGGTGAAGCCAGGTGCCTTGATGGGATGGGTCTCATCGCCTCAGTATTTGGGTCTTCCTGGGCACCCCCTCAACCCAGACCATGCAGCTCAGCCGAAGCTCTTCTCTACGTCCTGCCTGACAGCGACAGGCTCTTTTGTGAAACATTGCCATTGAAAAGGCAGCCTTGTCTGCAGCCTCCACTCTGCACTCCTCTTCCTTCCTGGGGGCAGATTGATCCAACACATGAATGCAGTTTAGCTTGCAAAGACTTCCCACTCCAAGGCTGAACTCCCTTCTTCCCAGACTGGTACTAAGGGTGTCCAACCTTTCCCAAACCCTCTGCCAATGATCCCATCAGCACCAGATGCTCAGGCTGAGGAAGGTGGACCAACCACAGCAGGAGAACTAAAGTAACTCCCAAGAGGATGTCCACTGAAGTCACCTGAAAGCATGAGAACAAAGCAGTCAGCAGATTCCTTCCACCTTTACCAGATGTTGGGGCTTCACACATAGAAGTTGAGTATGTAAAGCTAAGGAATTATAATTGGGCAATGGTGACACAGGTGTACATGATGCACCTTTGTAAATACAATTTGATTTTATGACCCAGTGAGTTAGGATGTGAAAGCCTCTAGATCTGATTTTCTGTGCCTTCTTATTTCAAGAATGACCTAAGCTCCCAATCCTCAATGGTCTGATTTTGTGACCCTTAGATTCATGTCATGTTTGGCAGAGTCATGTTCATCACTTGCCCCTTGTGTTTTCGAAGGGAGATGTGACAACCTAGAGTCTGAAAGTGCATGCAGACATAGAAATGTGTTTTTAAATCTTGCAGCACACGATTGAATAATCTGTACTCCTGTGTTTCAGAGAGTGACATCTAATGTTGCAGCATCACGAATCATCATAGAATCCCTACAGCGCAGAAAGAGGCCATTCAGCCCATCGAGTCTGCTCCGACTACAATCCCACCCAGGCCCCACCCCCATATCCTGACACATTTACCCACTAATCCCTCTAACCTACGCATCTCAGGACACTAAGGGGCAATTTTAGCATGGCCAATCAACATAACCCACACGTCTCTGGACTGTGGGAGGAAACTGGAGCACCCTGTGCACAGCCTCAGGACAGCCTTTGATATCCCAGCCTGACAATGTGCTCGGAAGAGACTACATGTGTGACTGTCATTTTCTCTCTCGGTCTCATCAAACTACCCATTCCACCAGTCATGAATCTGTGTGAATCCTCTCCCTCTTGTCAAAACTAAATACTACACAACTCCTTCATGTGTCTGAGATCAACCTTTCCACCAGTTCTGGTCATTCCTCTTCATGCCAACTATCCCCTCCCTGTTTCTCATAAGCCCAGTTACAATCCTGCCATTCTTCAGTCTGCCATCCCCATACTCCCTCCAATGGGCATCCGAAACCTACATCCACTTCCCACCCTGACATAACTCTACCTATCTCACCAAGAGATATGTCAATCTGGCTTCTCCAGGAACAGTGCAGCCCTGCCTGTTCCCCACAACAGTCTCTCTGGATACAGTGCAGTTCTGCCTGTGTTCCACAACAGTCTCTCTAAATACAGTGCAGCCCTGCCTGTGGCCCACAATGGTCCCTCTTGATACAGTGCAGTCCTGCCTGTTCCCCCACACAACAGTTCCTCTGGATACAGTGCAGCCCTGCCTGTGTCCCACACCAGTCTCTTTAGATACAGTGCAGCCCTGCCTGTCCCACAACAGTCCCTCTAGATGCAGTTCAGTCTTGCCTGTTCCCCACAACAGTCTCTCTGGATACAACGCAGCCCTGCCTGTGTCCCACAACAGTCTCTGGATAGAGTGCAGCCTTGCCTGATCCTCACAAGTTTCTCTTGGATACAGTGCAGCCCTGCCTGTGACCTACAACCATCTCTCTGGATACATTGCAGCCCTTCCTGCTCCCCACAACAGTCTCTCTGGATACAGTGCAGCCCTGCCTGTATCCCACAACAGTCTTCCTGTATATAGTGTAGTTCTGCCTGTGCCCCACAACAATCTCTCTGGATACAGTGTAACCATGCCTCTGTCCCACAACAGTCCCTGGATACAGTGCAGTTCTATCTGTGTCCCACAACAGCCTGTCTGGATACACTGCAGGCCACCCTCCCCAGTCTTACCTAAATGAGCAGGATTGCCACAGATCAAGCGCCAGAGCAGCAGTGGAAGATGGCAGCAGTGCAGTGGAAAATCAGCAAAGATGGCGTTCAAAACCCTCCAAGCCATGAGTGAAGTGAAGCGTGGCAGGTGCACGTCACTGTTATCTGGTTGTAAATCAGACCATACTCATTACCCCTGACATGGAACTAGATTCTCAAATCTAGATTTTCAAAATTAGATTATCAAATTATTGGAAGAAGTACTAAGAGATAGGATCTACAAATACTTGGATGGACAGGGTCTTATTAAGGAGAGTCAACATGGCTTTGTGCGTGGTAGATCATGTTTAACCAATCTATTAGAGTTTTTCAAGGAGGTTACCAGGAAAGCGGATGAAGGGAAGACAGTGGATGTTGTCTATATGGACTTCAGTAAGGCCTTTGACAACGTCCCACATGGGAGGTTGGTTAGGAAAGTTCAGTCGCTAGGTATACATGGAGAGATAGTAAATTGGATTAGACATTAGCTCAATGGAAGAAGCCAGAGGATGGTTGTGGAGGATTGCTTCTATGAGTGGAGGCCTGTGACTAGTGGTGTGCCACAGGGACCAGTGCTGGGTCCATTGTTGTTTGTCATTTATATCAGTGATTTGGATAATAATGTGGTAAATTGGATCATCAAATTTGCTGACGATACAAAGATTGGAGGGGTAGTGGACAGTGAGGAAGGTTTTCAAAGCTTGCAGAGGGATTTGGACCAGCTAGAAAAATGGGCTGAGAAATGACAGATGGAGTTTATTGCAGACAAATGTGAGGTATTGCACTTTGGAAGGACAAATAAGATAGAACATACAAGGTAAATGGTAGGACACTGAAGAGTGCAGTAGAACAGAGGGATCTGGGAATACAGATACATAATTCCCTAAAAGTGGCGTCACAGGTAGATAGGGTCATAAAGCATGTTTTTGGAACATTGGCCTTTATAAATCAAAGTATTGAGCATAAAAGTTGGAATGTTATGATGAGGTTGTGTAAGACATTGGTGAGGCTGAATTTAGAGTATTGTGCGCAGTTTTGGTCACCTAATTACAGGAAGGATATTAATAAAGTTGAAAGAGTGCAAAGAAGGTTTAGAACGATGTTGCCGGGACTTGAGAAACTGAGTTACAGAGAAAGGTTGAATAGGTTAGGACTTTATTCCCCGGAGCGTAGAAGAATGAGGGGAGATTTGGTAGAGGTGTATAAAATTATGATGGATATAGATAGAGTGAATGCAAACAGGCTTTGTCCACTGAAGCTGGGGGAGAAAAAAACTAGACTACATGGGTTATGAGTGAAGGGGGAAAAGCTCAAAGGGAATATTGGAGGGGGGGTATCTTCACACAGAGAGTGGTGGGAGTGTGGAATGAGCTGCCAGATGAAGTGGTGAAAGCAGGCTCACTTTTAACACTTAAGAAAAACTTGGAAGGTACATGGATGAGAGGGGTGTGGAGGGATATGGTCCAGGTGCAGGTCAGTGGGACTAGGCAGAAAAATGGTTTGGCACAGACAAGAAGAGCCAAAAGGCCTGTTTCTGTGCTATAATGTTCTATGGTTCTATGGTTCTAGATTATGTGGGAGAAGTTGACGGTGGTGAATTGAGATTTTAATGCTAACACACGCAAGTGGGGTTAAAGACAAAGAACAAAGAACGAAGAACAATCCAGCACGGGAAACAGGCCCTTCGGCCCAACGAGCCCGCGC
The DNA here is from genome assembly GCF_965287045.1 of Carcharhinus amblyrhynchos. Lineage (NCBI taxonomy): Eukaryota > Metazoa > Chordata > Chondrichthyes > Carcharhiniformes > Carcharhinidae > Carcharhinus > Carcharhinus amblyrhynchos. The sequence continues at coordinate 58,104,770 of NC_137334.1, forward strand.
CGCCGCATCACCCTACACCTATTCTACCCTGCGTGTCTACGAATGGAACCCCTAACTTAGCCAGATTCAGGGGAGAATAGTGTCAATTTGGTAAACCAATCAGCCTAAGAGCACATCTTTGGGGTGTGGGAGGAAACCGGAGCACCCGGAGGAAACCCACGCAACCACAGGGAGAATGCACAAACTCCCACAGACACAGGCCCAAATCCATGTATCTGCACGGCCGGCAGTGCTAGTCACCGAGCTGTTGCGGCGCCTGTCTACTGGTCCAGGATCAAGCACACACACCGACACGAAGTACTAGGCCACTCCCGGAACTTCCAAGAGCAGCCCACACACGACCCACCGTGTGCATGCCCCTCGTTTAACAACGAGGTGGACCTCCACCTGCGGAATAAAAAGACAAAAACGTTAACTTACAAGTCTGCATTTCCGGTGTCTCCCGAGGTTCTGACCTTATTTAATAGCCCCTACTATAACCCTCCATCCTCGTTTCACTCATGAGTCTGTCTAACTGAACCTTAAACGAGTCCAACGTTCCTGCCTCCACCACCCTACTTGGTAGCGCGTTCCATACCCCCACAACTCTGCGTAAAGAACCTTCCTCTCACATCCAAATTATACCTCTCCCCCCTCACCCTTAAATCATGACCCCTCGTATTTGTACCCAGGCTAGGGAGCAGTCTCTCACTATCGACTCTATCTATTCCCTTCAGTATCTTATATACCTCTATCATGTCCCCCCTCAACCTCCGTCTTTCCAAGGAGAAAAGTCCCAGTTTCTCCAACCTTTCCTCATAACCCAGCCCCTCCATGCCAGGCAACATCCTGGTAAACCTCCTCTGAACCCTATCCAGAGCCTTCATGTCCTTCCGGTAGTAAGGTGACCAGAACTGGACGCAGTACTCCAAATGCGGTCTAACGAACGTTCTGTACAACTGAAGCATTAGACGGCAGCTTTTATACTCTATACCGCTTCCTATAAAGGCTAGCATTCCATAAGCCTTCCTAACAACCTTCTCCACTTGTGTCGCAACCTTCATGGATTTGTGAACCTGCACTCCCAGGTCCCTCTGTATTTCTATACTCCTAATCGGTCTACCTTTTATCACATAGCTCCTCTCTGCATTATTCCTTCCAAAATGCATCACCTCGCATTTGTCAGGATTAAATTCCATCTGCCACCTATCTGCCCAATGCACCAACCTATCTATATCCTGTTGTATCACCTGACATTCCACTTCAGTACCCGCCAACCCTGCCATCTTGGTGTCATCTGCAAACTTGCTGATCACACCACCTACGCTCTCTTCCAAGTCATTTATGTATACTACAAAGAGGAGAGGTCCCAGTACTGAGCCCTGCGGCACACCACTGGTCACTGGCCTCCAGCCCGAAAAGGTCCCCTCCACAACTACCCTCTGTCTCCTATTGCCCAGCCAGTTCTCAATCCACCTAGCTACCTGACCTCGTATCCCATGCGCCTTAACCTTTTCTACCAGCCTACCATGAGGCACTTTGTCAAACGCCTTACTGAAATCCATATAGATGACATCAACGGCTCTCCCATCGTCAACCGTTTTTGTCACCTCCTCAAAGAATTCCACCAGATTCGTAAGGCAAGACCTCCCTCTAACAAAGCCATGTTGCGTATCCCTAATCAGATCGCAACGCTCCAAATGCTCATACATCCTACCCCTAAGTACTTTTTCCATTAATTTCCCTACCACCAATGTCAAACTCACCGGTCTATAATTTCCAGGGTTATCCCTACTACCTTTTTTAAACAGCGGTACCACATTTGCTACCCTCCAGTCTTCTGGGACCTCACCTGTGTCCAAAGAAGAGACAAAGATTTGCGCCAGAGGCCCAGCAATTTCATCTTTCACCTCCCTAAGCAGCCTGGGATAAATACCATCAGGCCCCGGAGCTTTATCCGTCTTTACGCTACCTAAAAGCCCTAGCACTTCCTCCCTCGTAATAGATATTTCCTGCAACTGATCCTCAGCTCCCTCCAAGAGACCGCACGATTCCGAACCCCTCTCCTTCGTGAATACCGACGCAAAGTATTCATTCAGGAGCTCCCCCATTCCCTCCGACTCAATACATAACTCCCCACTTTTGTCCCTAAGAGGACCAATTTTCCCTCTAACTACTCTCTTGCTCCTAATATAGGAATAAAATGCCTTTGGATTTTCCTTAATCCTACCAGCCAAAGCCATTTCATGCCCTCTCTTCACCCTTCTAATTCCCCTTTTTAGCTCCCTCCTACCCTCTCTATATTCCTCCAGCGCACTCTCCGTACCCAGTCGTTTCGACCTAACATACGCCTCCCTCTTCTTCCTGACCAAGTCTTCAATACCCCCTGTAATCCACGGCTCTCTAATCCTACCTTTCCCATCCTTCCGCTTAACCGGAACATACCCCCCCGCAACCATTTCATTTTGCCCTTAAAAGCCTCCCACTTGCCAACCGTGGACTTGCCAGCTAACAGTCCCTCCCAATCAGTTTGCTGCAGCTCCCTCCTAATCCTGCCATAGCTCGCCTTTCCCCAGTTCAGCACACTCCCATTCGGCCGGCACTCATCCCTTTCCATTTTTATCCTAAAGTAGACGGACTTGTGGTCACTGTTAGCCACATGTTCGCCTACCTCTACCTCACCCACCTGCCCCGGCTCATTACCCAACACTAAATCCAGTATAGCCCCTTCCCTAGTCGGGCTAGTTACATACTGCTCTAGAGACCCTTCCAAAACACATTTCACAAACTCCTCTCCCTCCGTACCCCCAGCTCTAGGCCCCCTCCAATTCACTCCAGGTAGATTAAAATCACCCACTACAACCACCCTATTCTTCCCGCACCTATCCAAAATGCCCCTGCAAATGTCTTCCTCCACTGACTTTGGGCTGTTGGGTGGCCTATAGTACATCCCTAGCAATGTAATCTCTCCCTTTTTATTTCTCAACTCCACCCACAGTGACTCAATCCCTATCTCTTCCATATTGTCCTCCCTCTGCACTACTGTGATGTTCTTCTTTACTAACAGTGCCACCCCTCCACCTCCCTTCAACCCTCCTCTGTCACACCTAAAACACTTGTACCCAGGAACATTCAGCTGCCAGTCCTGCCCTTCCCGTAACCACGTCTCTGTTACAGCCACCACATCTAACTTCCTCACAAACATCAAGGCCCTAAGCTCATCCGTTTTCCCTGCCACACTCCTAGCATTGAAACAGACACAGTTCAACCCACGAGTGTCCCTTGGAACCTCCTTCTCCCTGACAATTTTCCTTTCACCCGACTCTCTCCCAGCCACATCCCCACCCCCCCTCCCTATTAGTTTAAACCATTCCTAAACACCCCAGCTAACCTCCCCGCTAAGACACTAGTTCCCCTCCCATTCAAATTCTCCCCACCCCTCCTGTACAGTTGCCCTTCTCTCCTAAACACCTCCCAGTGATCCACAAAAGTAAAGCCCTCTACCCTACACCAATCCCTCAACCATGCATTCAGACATTGGTCATCAAGAAAGTCGACCTGTCATTAGTCACCGTGCAAGTCCTGCAACTAAAATTCCAACTTTTGGCCCCACACCCAATTTTGCATTCCTGCCCACTGCAATCGTCACCACTGGTGTGAGTGAAAAATTCTGCCTTTTAATTCTAAAATTCAGAATACTACTGATCTTAATTACAGCTTTATGGGCACTCACGGGGAGGACTCAGAGGTAAGCAAACTAAATCGGTAAATTTGACAGATATGATGGAAATTTCTTGATGTATTGGTTGAAGCTGTCCATTATTCTCTTAGGCCTCCAGTTATTAAGCTATGCATTATGTGGACCATTTGGTTTGGGCCTTGATGTGCACAAGGACATATAGTGGGTGGAATTTTCCAGCCACATGCACCCCAAAACCGGAAAATCCTGCCCAAGGTCAACGGATCTTTGTGTGATCTGCTCTCCTGTGCCCACCTCCCCCCCCACCAGCCCGCTATGATTACCTTGGCTGGTGCGATGTGAAAATTCCTCCCGAAATGTGTTAATACACATTACTGCCTATTTGCATGTTGTGTTAGCTATGATAAAGCTAAGGTGTTAATCTGACAAATTGGTTTACCAGTGTGGTATCTGGCTGCTACCTCTTATTTGCAAATCTTGGCGATGGTGTCACCTCGGAGATCGGTGTCCTGCATAATTGTGCTGTGTGGACATTTATCTTTGGGTTGTACTTCGGGGAATTTAAGTCCATAGTAAAGTTGAGCTTATAAACTGCTTGTTACTTCAGGGGTTAGCATGTTATTTGGTCCAATAGTGAGGTGACATTGATTGGGTACTGTATGAGGTTTGTTGCAAAGGTGCTGCTTAACTCATGAATGGAAGAGCCCAAATAGTTGGAAGATGCTATTAAAATTGAGAACAGCAATGAGATGCAGGGGGGGGGGGGCAGTGGGGGTCGGGGGGGGGGCATGGGGGGGTGGGAGGGAGCGTGGGGGGGGAGTGGTGGAAACAAAGGCCAAGAGATGATGAGAAGGTGAGGGAAGAGAGAGATCAAAGAATGTTGGCAGAAATAAGTAAGGAGGGAGAAAGTTTGAAGTGAGCAAGGAAAGGGGACATTGTCAGAGTTGGGGAAGTAAGGTAAGAGAAGTGGCAGGGGAGAGAAAGCAATCAACATACAAGATGGAGATCAGGGAAGTGAATTGCTGAATGTGGCTCCAAGTACTAGCAGATTGCTGGGTAGGATCAAGGGAAGAAAGAGGGCTAAAATATGGCAATGAAGGGTTTTGTTAAGCTGTGTATTAGCCATTGCAATACTAAATACAGTGAAACCCCAATTTTACGTGCCTCAATTTAGCGTGAATTCGGATACAACGTGATGAATCATTGGAACCTGTTTTTTGCTCTTTCTGGGGTACTGAAAAGTTTTTGGTGAGTTAATTTTGTGTTTTCTTAGATCAAAATGGAACAAACAGTGAGAAAAAGAAAATCTCTTTCTGTGAAAGATAAGTTTCATGCATTTGACGTGATCAAGACTAAAAGTCAAACTCAAGTTGCACGAGACCTCAGGATGCCTAGTAACCTAGGAAGCTGTGACAGAAAGATCTGAGTTTCATACCTCCCCAAGAACATTACATCCAAGATCCAGCCGCTAGATCAGGGGATATTCTCTGTGTTCAAGCAGAATTGCAGGCAGGAATTAATTTATAGAATTGTAGACAACTCAACAACGCTTGAAGCCTTTCTGAAAAGCCTGAACATGAAGGGAGTTTGCCACTTAGGTGGGAAAGCCTGGGTAGCAGTCAGCTCATCATGTGTAGAGAATTGCTGGGCAAAGGGTCTGGGGCCAGCCTTTTCATCACGCCAATCCACCATGGAAGATGAGGACGAGCCAGATTTTTATGGCTTCACAGAGAAGCTGTCTGAATGCAGTAAAGAAGAGTTACTCCAGTGGCACGCTGCTGACGATGAATACCCAACATATGAGAACCTGACGGACGCCAAGGTTGTCCATAATGTAACTATAACACCGACAGAGGCAAGTGTATCAGTTCTCGAGCCACAAGAAAATGACAATGAAGAACCTCTACCCCCAGAAGGCTAGTCTCCGTTGGCTGGGAGGCACCTCGAGGCTAATCTCCATTGGCTGGGAGGTGGACCACATAAAAATCCTCCAACTCAGAACATTCTAGATTTCAGTTGCAGCCAGCGAAATGCCACATTCAAGCAAGGAACACTTGTTTTTTTTAAGAAATATACTGTTGTTTTGTTTTGTTTATTAAAAAGCTTTACTAAAAATGAATTTGTGTTTTAACTTCTACTGTAACAACAATGATTTATTCGCGGAATTCTTTAATTAAAAGGTAATTTACTTGCCAGATGGTAAATGTGCAAAAAAAGGGTCAAATAGGGGTGTTTTAGGATGTTAGGTCAACATTGGGTCAGTTTGAACGCTGACGTTCTTGAACCCTGATTTAGCGCAACCCCGCTTTTTTCATGATAACGTTTTATGGACTCCAACCATCACATTATAACAGCACTGTATCATGTTGGAACTCAAGAACACAACACAGATTCTGTCCAAACGGTAGCTTTTGAACAAATTGAAACCTCTATTCAGTGCCCCTTCTTGGTTTCTGAAATAGCTGTACAAATGCGACCATAGCACTGAAAAGATTAATGTAACAACGTCCTTGGTTTGATAGTGAAGCACTTACTGCTCAATGCACACAAGGAAAACTTTTCATATCTGACCAATTATTTCCTAACCTGAAAATCCTATGGCAATTGTCCATTCAGTACAATTGGTAGTAAAGATCAGCAGTTGAGCTAGAATGTGCCATTAATGATGAATTAAGGTTTGATCAATTATTAGACAAAGGAAAAAAATAATATAAAAGAAAATGTGTGAATACATGTGTTTTTCATTTTGATTTATTTTATTTTCCCCACTATTTTCCTAAATGCATTAACCTTTTTTTACAGAATGGGTCCATGATTATTAACAACTCTCTGACCTTTCTTCCATGTAGCTACTCTTTAAGTGTGAGCCTTGGCTGTTGAGTGTTGAAAGAGCATCTAAAAGTGGAACCATTACAATTGACCCTGAATACTGTACTGTACAAATATCCACACAAGCACTCTTTATAGCATATATCACTGAATGGTGATCAGAATGGTAAACCTTGACGGTTTTCCTCTTGCCCAGTGAAAGAAGTTGAAGGTAATTGTAGCATTTCCTCATTCCTGAGTCATCTCTGAGCCTTGTTGTGTTATCACACTTGGGACTAAGCTCAGTCTCTCAGACCCTGGGCCACACCAAACAGTGCGTTTGCTCTCTGAGTCATTCAAGGCGCAGAAGAAAATACGTTAACCTTTTCAAAATCAGTCGTTTGTAGCTAATCTTCTGATCGGCTCTATAACTAGCTAGAGGTGTCTGCCAACAATTACACATTTGTCAAATAATTTATGTATGTGTAGTATTAATTCCAAAAAAAGCAGATTATGATTAAGATTTATGAAAAGTCAATAATGCTTTGCAAGAAGTCACTCTGGAATAAAAAGCTGAGCATGCATAATGAACCTCTGCCATGAAAACATTCCATTATTTTAATGTGCTCTCAAATTGATTATATGTGGTAACATCATATATACAAGGGCATTAAGTAAAATTACTCCATCGTCACTTTGCTCACCTTTGATATGATAATAGAGTTTGTACAGTATTAATTTAAACTAAGCCTTACCCTTGAAAACTTTCTGACAGGTAAGAGACAGGAAGTTAATACAATTGGGAGCAATGCTTTTAGATTCAGCGGTGAGTTTTATTTTCTTTTCCAGAAGCAATAAAGATTTTATGTGACTGCAAATCCACCACATTTTCTGACTTGTTACTATCATGTAAATGGTCATTACTAGACCAGTAAAGGTTTTATTCAATAACTTAACTGAACAAGAGTTCGCAAAGTATAGCCAGATTATCAGTTTAAAATGTTATGTCTTATCTTTTATGGAATAATTCAGATGAATAATTCAATACAAGTGTAATTCATAAACACCTCCACACATATACACAAAAGATGCGTAAATGTATCATTAGTTTAGCAATGATAAAGCCTGCAATAGCTAAATAGATGGCCCTCATTACAATACAAAGTAATTCAACTGCATTTCAGTCTCTTGTCACAGTGTATGGCATAGGTCAAGTTCTAAGTTTCTTATTACATTACAAAAGCTACTGATGAATCTAAAAGCCTTGGTCCAAGTTGTATAAACTTTACATTTCTTAGCTGTCTGAAAGCTTACATGCATAAAGCTTAGTTAAAATTCATACTGTACTGCAGACCGAGTGGTTATGTGATGACCAGAACTACAAAAAGGGTCACGTGTCAGGAGCGCAGGAGTTCTGCTTGGGAGCGGAGGCAGAGTACAAGCATGAAGTAACCGCTCAGCTTGTGAATAAGCTAGTGTTTGTTGTAAGTCCTTGTTATCAGTGTTTAGGGAATCCATCACATTTACGTGTTGTCAGGAGTTGGTATTATGGCACAAGGACTTTGCCGCATTGACCCGTTTGTCTTTGATGAAAACATTGCAGACAGCTGGGATAAGTTCAAGAAGGACTGATGTATTTACTGTGGTGCTGTATTATCTGACAAATCAGAAAAGGTACAAACCTACACATTATTAAACTTAGTGGGTCCGAGGCTATTGAGAGATTCAAGTTGTTTGTTTTCCAGAGGAAGGAGGGAAAGGAGGACCACAAATTAATTCTAAAAATGTTTGAGAATATTTGTCTTCCAGTAAAAAATATAATCGTCAGCAGACATGCATTTAACTCAATAAACCAAACAGCAGCTAAATCAGTATAATCTTAAACAGCCATCTTGAAAATCTTAGCAAAGATCTGTGCATTTGGAACTCTCTTGATGAGCTCATCAGAGATCGATTAGTCTGCGGGAACCATAGCAATCTAGTCCATAAGCAGTCGCTGTGAGAGAAAGTTTAATTCAACAACATCAGTCTCTGCATGTTAAATAAACAATCAGAGAAAAGAAGCAGTAATTTTAGGCAGGAAACAGAAGTATTCGCTGTGCTGGGAGAACCCTGCTCCAAAAGCAGTGGCCATCACCTTCAGAACAGAACTGCTTGTTTCGCATATGGTTAAAGATGTAACAAACGTGGAAAGTGGAATCAGGTTGCTAAATGCTGCAAATCGAAATCACAGCAACCTTTCTCTGCCATCAGGAACATGGCAGTTGGTCGCTCCTCCAGGGGAGGTGCATCTGCAAAGTGAATGAGCTGGAGCTCAGCCAAAGAAACAAAGCTACAGAACCTCCAACAACTATTGCAAAAGTGTCGACATTGTCACAAAAATGAGTGAGATCTTCAACACCGTCAGCATGACTTCCAGCGATGCAATACTGAAGATAAAAATTGACACTGGAGAAAAGTGCAACGGATTGTCCAGCCAAATGTTATGAGAACTACAACCATATGCAACACCAAACCCCAGTACCAAGAGGGACTTCATGTGTTATGGCAGACAAACCATCCATAACCAAAGCCACTCTCCACTGCACACAGGGCAGTTTCAGGTTTCACACAGTTGACCAGAACATAAGGCTATTAGTAGTTTTTCAGAATAGCATTATGTTGGGGATCATTCAACTTGGGCCAGAAGTACATGCTTCCAATCCAAACTCCAGAAATGAGAGCATACAAAGACCTCTTCAACTGTGACATCATTGGTAAGCTACCAGTTGTATATCACATGAGACTAGTTTAATTAGTTTGGGCTCCAAGAATAGTTCCAGTAGACGTGAAGTACAAAGTAGTCAATGAGCTGCATCAGATGACAGCAGTGGGTGTCATAACTCCTGTGGACAAGGCCACAGAATGGGTTTCAGCAATGGTGGCTGCAGTAAAAAAAAGTGGTAAATAAGGATATACATTGACCCAATGCATTTGAACAAGACACTGTTTAATCTTCATCACCCTGTGACGACAGTAGAACAGGTGATAGCAGACATGCCAAATGCTAAACTGTTCAGCATCCTTGATACAAAATGTGGGTTCTAGCATATCCTGTCAGGTGTAGAATGTTCAAAACTAATTACATTCATGTCTCTAATAGGCAAATACTGTTTCTTCATCTGACCTATAGTATCTCCATTGACAGCGGAGTTTTCCAGTGCTGCATGGAGCAACTCTTTGTAGACCAACCCTGCAAACTCATTGGGTGGGAATATATGGCCTCGCTGATGGGCCAGGAACTGGCAAATGGAATTTAATGTTGGCAAGTGTGAGGTGGTCCACTTTGGTAGGAAGAATGGTAGGAAGGACTATTACTTACGTGGCGAAAAACTGCAGCAGGCGACGGTGCAGAGGGACCTCGGGGTCCTTGTGCATGAGTCGCAAAAACCCAGCTTGCAGGTGCAGCAGGTGGTCAGGAAGGCGAATGGGATGCTGGCCTTCATAGCGAGGGGGATTGAATATAAAAGTAGGGAGGTCTTGCTGCAGCTGTATAGGGCATTGGTGAGGCCGCAGCTGGAGTACTGTGTGCAGTTTTGGGCGCCGCACCTGCGCAAGGATATTTTGGCCCTGGAGGGAGTGCAGAGGAGGTTTACTAGGCTGATACCGGAGTTGAGGGGATTGAGCTATGAGGAGAGGCTGAATAAACTAGGCTTGTACTCGTTAGAGTTTAGAAGAATGAGGGGAGATCTCATTGAGACGTATAAGATGATGAATGGGATGGATAGGATAGAGGTGGAGAGACTCTTCCCGCTCAAAAAAGACAGTAGGACTAGGGGGCACAGCCTCAAGATAAAGGGGAGGCGGTTTAGAACGGAGTTGAGGCGGAACTTCTTCACTCAAAGGGTGGTGAATCTCTGGAATTCTCTGCCCGTTGAAGTGGTGGAGGCTGCCTCACTAAATATTTTTAAGAAGCGGGTTGATGGGTTCTTGATAAGAGAGGGGATTAAGGGTTATGGGGAGAGGGCGGGAAAGTGGAACTGAGCCACAACAGATCAGCCATGATCTTATTGAATGGCGGGGCAGGCTCGAAGGGCTAGATGGCCTACTCCTGCTCCTATTTCTTATTTCTTATGATCCCAAAACCATAAAATCCCTGCCAAGATCCACGGACCTTTCCATGATCCAGCCCTCGCCTGCTCCAATTATCGTGGTGGGCGGGGCGATAAAATTCCAGCATTATTGATGACATCCTGGTTTGGATTTCATAGAATCATAGAATCCCTGCAGTGCAAACGAGACCATTCAGCCCATCGAGTCTGCACCCATCATAATCCCACACAGCCCCTATTCCCGTAGACTCACATATTTGCCCTGTTAGTCCCCTGGCACTAAGTGGCAATTTAGCATGGCCAATCAACCTAACCCACACATCTTTGGACTGTAGAAGGAAACCAGAGCACCTGGAGGAAACCCACGCAGATACGAGGAGAATGTGCAAACTCCATACAGACAGTGACCCAAGCTGGGAATCGAACACAGGTCTCTGGCACAGTGAGGTAGCAGTGCTAACTGTGCCACCATGGGTTTGTACAATGCAAGAACATGATGCACGTCTTCATCTCATATTTAACAAAGTCAGGACCATCCAGCTGAAACGTATACCTGCTAAATGCAAATTCAGAATCAGCCAGGCTCTCTACACGGGTCATTTACTCACAGCCAGTGGTGTAAAGCCCAATCCAAACAAGATAATGGTTAGAAGAAAGGGGGCCTTTCCTGAGGATAAGCCTTCCTTACAGCACTTCCTTGGTATGACTAAGTTCTGTTATGTTGTGGCTTTCTAGCATCATCAGGGGGATTCAGGCTTTGTTAGGAACAAGAGATATTTATTGATAAGAGAAACTTAGGTAATCTCACTTCATTCCAATCTTTTTAAATATATTTTCAAATCTCTTTACTCACCTGGCCACACCAGGTTTGGTTTCTTTGATGGTCAGGGTCCGGCACCAGTGCAACATCTCTCACTGAGTCTATTCACCAAATGTATTCACCAAAAGATGTTCTTCTTTTCCCACCTTGAATTAAACTGAATACTCACAGTATTCAGGCTGTGCCATTCATTTGATCCTGTCTCATCGCCAATATGTTATATGGCTTTCGAACATCATCAGGCTTTGTTCAGAACAAAAGTTATTTATTGAGAGAAATTTAGGTTTAGGAGGTTTGCAGCTCTGAGCTGCCCTGGAGTAGAGCTCCACTCTTCACATGCTTACTACTTGGCTGCTCAATGATTTTGCCTGAGAGAGGCCTGCACCCTCTGGTGTGATCACTTACTCTCAGTTTCCATTTGTCCTCAAGTCAGGTGACTCACTTCTGCTATCTCAAAGAAACAGACACCACTTGCACCACGTTCCCTGTTATGGTGAGGTCTGTGGACCTCTTTGTCAAATCCTCCATCAGGATGTCAAATGGTGCTGGCAAGAGCACCACACAGCGCTCTTTCGCAGACCCAAACAAGCACTCACAGGCCACTGGTGCTACAATACTCTGACTATCCAACAATTGTACTTATATCAGCGGATACCTCCCAGCATGGACTTGGCATAGTCTGTATCAAGAATGGCAGACCAATTGTCTTTCTTTCAAGGGCCCTCACTGACACTGAGATTTGTTATACACAAATTGGAAAGGAATTCCTTACTTTAGTATTTGCTGTCAGGAATTTCCTGGCTTCATATATGGCCATCCCACAACTGTTGAAACAGATCACCAGCCATTCATAGCTATGATAAAAAAGTCATTCCACAATGCACCTGCATGGCTGCAATGCATGATGCTAAAGCTGCAAAGGTACAATCTCAGCATTGTCTACAAATCAAGTAAGGAGCTATACTTGGCCAAAGGTTTGCCAGAGCCTTTAGCTTGATTTGCCTCTAAGCTAGAACTGCAGTGATGCTTAAAGCAGATTTGCATCTCGCCATCACAAAAGTTTTGCTGGAAGTTTGAGCCTGACCTGAATGCACAACGTAGCAGAGTGAAATCTTTCCATTGAGGTAGGTCAGGTACGCATAACGATAAGATGACAATAGTTGAAGCCAATTAAGAATTCAGAAAATGGAGCAGAATCTCAATTAAGAATGGGTCAGCTAATCAATATCGTTTGCTATCTGCAAAGCCTAAGATTCTGGATTGGCCATTAATCTTAGACAAGTGAATGGTAAAAAAGAATGTAAAAAAATAATGGAGCAAATCTTCTGAGAAGTGGCAATCACTTTCAGCTTGCCACTCCACTACGACTTTTTAATATAAACTGGACCTCCACATGTCTGGTCCAGACATCCGAACTGAGTCTCTTCAGAAATGTGAAGTATACTTGTTCTGGGACTCCTCATTCTCACTGCAGGTGCATCGGGGGAAGTTAAGCCATGTCCCCTTTTTACAGCAGTAGCTGCCATATTTTGCTAAGCCTTCATTCACTAACACATTAAAAAAATTTGGGACATTTCAAGTGTTAGTGAAAGAGTGTAACTGAAGCTAGTGGGTAAGTAAGTAGTGTGGTAGGTGGCAACATGGGTAGGGTTCGAGTGATGGGGTGGCAGGATGGATAGGATGGTGAGGTCAGGTCAGGTTGGGTTGGGGGTGAAGAGTTGGAGTGGTTGGAGGGTTGGGAGGAATTGGATGGTCAAAGGGACTATAGGAAATGAGAGGGAAGGGAGGTAGTGGAGAGTCTGGGATGTGGGGGTTTCAGTTACCATGGAGTAAGACCTTTCTCTTTAATCTAAAATTTCCTGGTAACTGTCTGGGTATGTAATTTGGAATTCTCAGAGGATCATGGAGACCGGGGGAATTGCCCATCAGAAGATAAAAATTCCCAGGCAATTTCTGTGGAGTCTTTGCATTCAGACTTCTGAATGGTCCCATCTTCTTGGATATGACTATCTGGAGACCAGAAGATCTAGACCATTGTTTGCATTTGTGGAACATTTATAATTACAGGTTAATATGACACAAGAATAAAATAAGATGAATACTTTGAACTGGGACAACTTTAGGATTGTGCAACCTATGTGATTGCAAATCAGTCAAGGGTGTTGAACAGAATTCATGACAAGTTGGAAGTTTGAGCTGAATCATTTTCATGCCTCCGCAAACATATCTTTTCATGATCATAGGCATACAGATTTAACACCAGAATAAATCAGTCATATTTATATCACTGTTGTGTAAAACATGGGACCTCTAACTAAGCCCTTGCTGAGATTCTCCCCAGGGCAAACACTGCCTTTTTGTGACTGTGCAATTAAATACTGTAAAAAGCTTATTCATATCTGTAAAGCATGCATGGATGGATCAGTGAAATCTCTGAAACAGAAGTTGATAAAACATTATATTTGTATACTATGTTTATATTTGCTGTCAAAACACGTTCTACAACATAATGGTTGCCTCTTGTGGTGGGGAATACCATGTCATGGTGACTTCTATCACCTTGAGTGGCTAACTTCCTAATCTGACTTATCACTTTCAGGTTATTTCCATGTGACCTGTGGATGCTCATGAATAGAGGGACAGGACTGACAGTTTTCTCTGCTGTAGATCTAAGCCACGCAGTGCAGTCCTAAGAGCTGCAGAAACAATCATTAAGTTACACAATTGTCATTTCTTGTACATTCATTCAGAATTAATGCACATTACTCTTCTTGATTGTAAAAACATTGTCTTCACTTGCCAATGGCTGATACATAAAAAAAGTTAAAGTTTGAACATTCATAGTGGAAATATTTAAGATACCAAAAGATTTGTATTGCACTTATCATACTTTTATATTAAAGCAACCATATATCCTGCAGAATCTTGTCCACTTCAACTGTCAGTTTCTGAACACCTTCAATATTATGACAAAAAGTAAACTTTCTGGACCATCAGCCAGAACAAGATAGCAGTTTAAGGCACAGATTTCTTCAGAATTGCCACAACTGTTACTTATTTCTCAACAAAGAGGAATGGAAGTAGGCAAACATTGTCACCATCTTCGCCTGTTAAATTGCCAGCTGATGTATCATGCAGTGCCCCACTTAGTGGTCAATCCAAGAACTGACGAAACACGTCCCAATCATGGCAAGCAGGGTTGAGTGATTAACAACCAGATAAACCGAGTCTGTGGCCATCTGTTCAGAGGCCAGCACTTATTTCCAGACAAACAGCAAGCATCAACTTTTTTTGAAAGCAAAAACTAAAAAACACAACGTGAGCCAATACATGAAGCCTGAGACCCTACAGCAGATTGCAGCACCATTGCAGTTTGCATTCTTTTTCATTTAGTCTTAAAACAGTTTTCATTCTCAGTGCTCACACTTTGCAAACCACCACTCCCCTGCCACCCGACCCCCACCACAGCCCTACCAGTAGGGTGATGGGTAAATTTTATGAATGGGCTGTTTGCATTTTGTACATACCATTTCTCAACTGGTGGAAGGAGGCTGAATTTGACCCATGAGGTAGGAACTATTTTAATAATAATGTCCAACATGAAATAAAATCCAAAAATGAAACCCATAGATTAAAGAATGAAAAGAATGCTTGCTGAAGGAATTGAATATGCCAGAAATATTTGGAATAAAAATTTTTTTTTTTTTGTTTTTATTCCAATTCAATCCAATCAAGTTCAATTTAGAGTCCCAACAAGTTGAGACATTCCCGATCCAAGCCCACAGGGCAGGACTCTCACCTCCTGTCTTGGGCTTGATCTACATGATCCAAGCTGATTAGAGTAGGTGGAGCTCCTCTTCCAAGGCTTGATCTCATTTGCATCTTAGCCAAAAGGCCGAGGTGCCTCTTTTAAAAATTGCTTTAAATGAAGGTGAAATGTAACCTAATGACTTCAACGAAGTACAGCATGTCAATACTACACTTGATCTTAGCCAAAAGGCCAAGTCAACAATCCCATAAGGTATTGGTGAAAAAACATACTGCCGATATTCAAGCTCTATTTTGCATGGTTATGCCTTCCCTTTTTCATGCTTTGCTGCAAATTCTGTTTAACCCTAATTCAAAAATATGCACATAAATTTACAGAATAAACTTCCTATTCCACCAGCAAAGCATTGGCACAAATGAGGAGGCTGGAAAGAATGGAAGGAATCGTGAGTTTAAAAATTTTCTTAATTAATTCATGGGCTGCGGGTATAATGCATGCAAGGCCAGCATTTATTGCCCATCCCCAAATGACCTTGAGAAGGTGATGGTGAGCCCTCTTCCTGACTGTAGTTACACCACTGTGCTGATTGGGAGGGAATTCCAGGATTTTGGCCCAATGATAATGAAAGAGTAAAGGAATATGCTAAAATAGGAAATTTTGAGTAGAGATATAAAGAGTAAAAGTCTGTCCAAAAAATAATTTTTGGATAGACATTTGTTTCCAGATAAACAGCCACGAATTGGTCATTGTTTTTAATATTACTTCAAATGAGAGTCATTTTCTTCCTGTCACCCTTGTCCTAGCATACTTTCCCCATGACACTGTTCCTTCATTCTGAAGAAATTCAGAATCTGGGAGATGGAGAATGAATCAGAGAAAATAAAGTTATCCAGAAAACTGCCTACAAAAACAACCCATCCTGAATGACCAGTCAAAAAAAATCATCCTGTAAATGAAGACTAGCCACCTTTCTTAGTACTGCCAGATCCCAGTAACGCACATAATATTTGATTTGATTTATTATTGTCACATGTATTGATATACAGTGAAAAGTATTTTTTTTGTATACTATACAGACAAAGCATACCATTCATAGAGTGCATAGGGGAGAAGGAAAGGAAAGGTTGTAAAATGTAGTGTCATAGATAGGACGTAGAGAAAGATTAGCCTAATATAAAATAGGTCCATTCCAAGGTCTGATTGCAGCAGGGAAGAAGCTGTTGTTGAGTTGGTTGGTTCATGATCTCAGACTTTATTATCTTTTTCCTGACATAAAAAAGGTGGAAGAGAATATGCCCGGGGTGCGTGGGATCCTTGAAAATGCAGGCTGCTTTTCCAAGGTACAACCAGACTTGGGTCCCTTAAGTATTCCTTAGTTAATAATCTCAGCCCCACTGGATCTCCAGATTTTCTGATTTTATCTAACCTTGAACTTCTCTCCCAGTTATGACAGATCCTGGGACCTGCCACAATGCTCCTTGTAGCCCAGCAGTATTGTGCTCTTAGGCCACAGCGCTCTTCTTGCAATGTTGGGGAGCAAGGAGAATGAAAGTTGTCCTAATTGAAACATGTACAATTTGGAGAGGGCTTAACTGGAAAGATACTGAGCAGTTATTTTCCATGACTGAAAAGTCTAGAAATTGGAGCATTGTCTCAGGATAACAGGAGGGCAATTTTGGTCTGAGCTGAAAAGAAATTTCTTCATTCAGGAGGTGAAGAATCTTTGGGGATGACATTTATGCTGTGAGCAGAGACATAAAAACATAGGATATAAGACTAAGCCATTTGGCCCCTCAAGCCTGATCCGCCATTCAATTTGATCATGGCTGATCAGGCTCAAAGGGTTTGAAGATAATCCTTGAACAAAATAAGACATGTTCAGATTTGATATAACTACACAATGGAATAAAATTGCTGCAAATGTGAAAGCCTGTGTGGAAGAAATATTAAACATGAGATAATAATATCTTGCATTTATATAATGACTGTAATGTGTAAAACATCCCAGTTACTTCCAGTAGTATACAGTATTTGACACTGAGTTTGTTGTTTGGTGAAAGAAGTGGGTTTTTTGAGATGTCAGTTCATTCTTTAACCTATAGAACCTGTGTTTAATGATGTACCCTCAGTTCCGATTAAAAGGATGTACAACTGATAACTGTCCAAAAATCACAGGAAATACTGTTACTTTTCACAGAAAAATAATTGAATATGTTTATCAGGAAATCAAAAGCAATAATGTCAAGAGGTAAAACAAACCAACCAATATATATTATTTCATAATCATTTGAGATAGCCTGATGTTCTGAAATGCATTATAAAAATGCAAGTATTTCTTTTTGTTTTATTTTGGGCATGCAGGAACATATATTTTAAAATGTTACATTATACCCTTCCTCATAAGGTATTAACAGTACAAGCTACTATGGAGTTAGCAATATATTCTGTGGGAAATTTAAATTTTATTCCAAACATGTGCAGGTCAGGTGGATTGGCCATGCTATATTGCCCCTTAGTGTCAGGGGGACTAGTTAGGGTAAACACATGGGGTTATAAGAACATAAGAACATAAGAAATAGGAGCAGGAGTAGGCCATCTAGCCCTTCGAGCCTGCCCCGCCATTCAATAAGATCATGGCTGACCTGAAGTGGCTCAGTTCCACTTTCCCGCTTTCTCCCCATAACCCTTAATTCCCTTGTCTGCCAAAAACCTATATACCCATGTCTTAAATATATTTAGCGAGGTAGCCTCCACCACTTCAATGGGCAGAGAATTCCAGAGATTCACCACCCTTTGAGTGAAGAAGTTCCTCCTCAACTCTGTTCTAAACTGTCCCCCCCCTTATCTTGAGGCTGTACCCTCTAGTCCTGCTGTCCTTTCTGAGCGGGAAGAATCTCTCTACCTCTACCCTATCCATCCCTTTCATTATCTTATATGTCTCTACAAGATCCCCCCTCATCCTTCTAAACTCCAATGAGTACAGACCCAATCTATTTAGTCTCTCTTCATAGTCTAACTCCCTCATCTCTGGTATCAGCCTAGTGAACCTCCTCTGCACTCCCTCCAAGGCCAAAATATCCTTATGCAAGTGCGGCGACCAAAACTGCACACAGTACTCCAGCTGCGGCCTCACCAATGCCCTGTACAGTTGCAGCAAGACCTCCCTGCTTTTATATTCTATCCCCCTTGCTATAAAGGCCAACATCCCATTCGCCTTCTTGATCACCTGCTACACCTGCAGACTGGGTTTTTGCGACCCATGCACAAGGACCCCCAGGTCCCTCTGCACCGTAGCATGTTGCAGCTTTTCGCCCTTTAAACAGTAATCCCTCCTACTATTATTCCTGCCAAAGTGGATAACCTCACACTTGCTAACATTGTACTCCATCTGCCAGGTCCTCGCCCACTCGCTCAGCCTATCCAGATCCCTCTGCAGACTTTCCACACCCTCCGCACAATTTGCTTTTCCACTCATCTTCGTGTCATCAGCAAAAGAAATTAGGGTTATGGGGATAGTGGTCGATGCAGACTTGATGGGCCAAATGGCCTTCTTCCGTGTTGTAGGATTCTACAATTCAACGATTCTGATATTGATTGTTAACCCGTTAATAACTTTTGCTATAAATTGTTGATAGAATTTGCTGTTTTCTAACTTAAAAACAAAAGCACTAAATTAATGAACTGCCACAGAATTAAATAAATAAAAGAATAAAAATAAATTTGCCTTCCATATGCAAGCAAACACTGGCCGGGATTCTTTGGCTTCAGTTGCCCCTCCACTGCTGCCACTCAGAATGGAGAATTTGGCGCTCAGCCAAATCTCCATGCACAGCTGCGGGACTGGAGATTCCCAGCCGCAGCCAAGGTTGGAGAATTCCAGCCAATATTTTGCAAAGAGAAGCCAGCTAATGATTTAACCTGCAAAATCTGTTTCAGTTAATGTATCCTCAGTCCCACTTAAATGGAAGTATGACTGATAACTGTACAAAAATCTAGGACACCCTTATTTGCCATAGAAAAAAATCAGTTTGTAGTATGTTATTTGTGAAGCTACAAATAATGGAATTAGCATTTTCATAAAAATAAGCCAGGATTTTCCACTCCCATTTTTTCAGATGGGTTTGGTGACATGAGTGGAAAATCTCACACTGCACCATGGAGTGCATCATCTGTAGGACAGAAATCTTGCACCAAGGTCTCCACTGTGTTGACCTGGTTGCTTAGGAATGTTGGCACTATCACCTTGGATGGAAGAAAGTGGGACTCCTCCATCCTGCTTTTCAATCTGAGCAGTGCAGCTGACATCCTTCCCTGATGTCCCCAGCTTTGCCTTTGGAGCTCTAGTGACCAAGGTATTATCAAGTCCAGAGGAACATCATCCAACTTAGTAAATAAATGCCGAGCGTCCGCCAATCCTTCGAGTGTTGGAGACCTTGGATGTCCCTGCCTCTGCCTGCTGTGGCTCAGAGTGAAGTGCTCACCAAACTGTGACCCTGAGGTTTCTCTAATATTAAGTCCCACTAAGGTGATGTGTGTGGATCAAAGATGTGATCCACATCGAATTCTACATTCGAGAAATCCTTCTCGCTGGTCTCTAAAGTGGAGTCTTGTGCACAGCTCGTAGACACCCTGGGCTGCTCCCCTGATGTGTCTGCAGGAAAAGGGAGATGTCATTAGTGCATAATAGGAGCCTACAGATACAGGAGGCAAGACTCATATCAGTCTAATGTACTGGATGATGCTGTACTGAACCCTGTCGCTGCCCACCTCATCCTCAGTGCAGGAGCAATGGAGTTCCTCCCTAGCCAGTGGGGGGTCTTTATCCTTGAACTCAGTTTACCTTGGGCATCTTTCTGCCCATCATGAATCTCTATTATGTGCCAGCTTGTCTTGCATGAAGACAGTTGGAGAGAGTGTGAGCAGGATGTGTGCCAAGGCAGATGGTAAAGATGCCTGGCATGTGTGGATGGTGAGTGATGAGGACACCACCCACATGGGAGATGAGTATATGTGTAGGAGAGTGAGTGGTGGCTGCCCTTGAGCTGTCAGTGAGTGAGACCCCTGTGGATGCATGATGGGTCTGAGTGTGTGAGTTGAAAGCGACCAGAAGAATGATTTACCCTGAGAGAACAGGAGACATCATTTCTGATCCTAAATGCCTATCCTCCTTTGCAGGAAGTTAGCACTGACCTGCAATGTCACTGCCTTCCGCACTGGGTTGGCATCCCTGCTATCTGATCTTCTCTCTGTGCATGGGTACAGGATGTCACCACACACCTCCACAGCATCAAGCATTCTGATGAGGGAGGTGCCTGAGAATCTGGGCACTGACTTCCTTGCTGTCATCCTCTGTCTTGGACCCAGAAGTGGCTGGAGAGCACTGGGACAGCTTTTAAATGGAGTGCCCTGATGACCAGAAGTTTCTAAAAGTATGGCACAAAAAAACACCATTTCCGCCGATGTATTAAACACCACTAACTTTTTTTTTACAGTTTTTATTTTGTTTTAATAATACTATCTCTGAAGCTTTCCTTTTCTCGATGGCTTGCTGCATTACTGGAGTGAGACCATCTGCATTAAGTTCCTTATTGCTGCATTCTAATTCAGTTAGTGGAAACGTCTTTGCCCTCTGCCAAATGTTGGGAAAATTTCACCCACCATGCACAAGCTTGTATTTTTCTCATAAATTCTCAGGACATGGGTGTCTCCAGTCAGGATGGCATTAATTAGCCACCTCAAATTGCTCTTGCAAAGAGGACAGTGAGCCACGTTCCAGAGTGCAATGAGTAGCTTCCTATACCACTTCAGTGGGCAAGAGTCAATGACATTGCTGTAGGTTAAGTTGAAGAGAAGCCAGACTGAGTGAGGAAGGCAGATTTCCCTCCCTTAAGGACACTAATGAAGCAGATCTGTTTTTATGACAATCAGATAGTTCCATGGCGACCATATCGGATCATTGCCTGCTAATTCCAAATTTGATACAATTTAATTAATTGTTCTTATGTTCCCCAGCTGCCATGATGGGATTTGAACTCTCTGGGTCACACTAGTCCAGTCACATAACTGATATATTTACAGCGTAGCTACATGGAAAACTGAGAACAGTTCTTTTCATTAATGTATCGCAACATTGTTCCCTAACAGATTCTCACAGCTAGCTGTTCCTTTTTTTTTGTTTTACAGTTTTTATTTTGTTTTAATAATACCATCTCTGAGGCTTTTCTGTCTCCACAGCTTGCTGCATTACTGGAGTGGGACCATCTGCATTAACTTCCTCATTGCTGCGTTCTAATTCAATTAGTGGAAATACTGAAAAGCAAAATTATTTTTCAGTTTAATAGCTCATTGCTTTTTCATGAATAACAGTTGGCTATTAGTGAAACACGTGACTATAATCGAACCAATGGGCTTAAGATGAAATCACAATTGTAAAGTTACAATATGAACCCATTATGAAGCTATCTAAAATGTTACAACCTTTATCTTTCTCACAGCTAACTGTTCTTTTTTTTACAGTTTTTATTTTGTTTTAATAATACCATTTCTGAGGCTTTCCTGTCTCCATGGCTTGCTGAATACTGGGGTGGGACCATCTGCATTAACTTCCTCATTGCTGGCTTCCAAAGGCTGGGAATTTTCTTTGAGCTGCTTGTCACGCCACTGCCCTAACTTTGAATTGTGACAGAAGTGTCATTTTCACATTTCTAATGAAGTTACAGGAAGGGAACAGGAAAAGCTCTGAGGAAATTGCTGACCAATATTGTTACAGATTCATTGATGGGAGCTGTGATTTAACTGTCCTGAAAATGCTGCAGTGATTTCTGGAGGCAAATGGGGTCTCCTTATTTATTTGTCCTCCCTCTGACAATGAGCCTGCTCCCATTGTGGGCTGTTCGATGTTGTAGCCTGACTGAAAACTGATATACTGACACATTATGAAAGTTAGTGAAAGGGATTTGGCCTGTGTTTTAACATGGCAATCCGTATTTAATTATGCTTATGATGTGCATATGCCCATGGTTAAAACAAACATATGCATGCACATGTGTATAAACACACTTAAACTCTTTTCATCAGTAATGCTAGCATGGAGTCTATCAATAACTTATCTGAGGGCATTAGGTAAATAAATACACTTTACTACTGACATTCTGACAGCAATGTATATTGTTATATGACTGGCACCAGAGTGTTGAAAGGTAATATTCTTGCTTCATATTACTGGGCTATTTATTACCTTGTATTCAGTGAATCCTTACAGTGCAGAAGGAGGCCAGTCAGCCCCTCGAGCCTGCACCATCAACTATCCCACCCAGGCCCTATCCTTGTAACCCCACATATTTTCCCCTGACAGTAAGGATCAATTTAGCATGGCCAATCAACCTAATCCGCACATTTTTTGGACTTTGGGAAGAAACTGAAACACCCGGAGGAAACCCACGCAGATATGGAGAGAACGTACAAACTCCACACAGACAATGACCCAAGCCGGAATTGAATCCAGGTCCCTGGCACTGTGAAGCAGTACTGCTAACCATTGTGCCGTCTCATGTGCTGCCGTGTCGTTCCATGTATTGCTTTATTTCAGAAGAAAAGTGCAATAGCATTTACAGTTATTATTTCCTCAAGTTTTCCATCCTCAATTTGTGTTCCATAACTTAACCCAAAGGCCTAAAATGTTCATCAGATTGGGATGATTCAGGAACCCTTTAACAACGGACCTCAGTCCTAGGGTTTCTGATTTTTGAGTGTGCCTTTTAAGGGTGTTGGCTAGTTCGGGCCCAAAGCCTGCACACCAGCACTCCTGATTTTACCAGATCCATTGCTGGAATAGTGATGTCCTAGCCCTTTGCAATTTTCATGGAGTTGAGCTGGGTTTTCAATGAGTCATGGTTCACAATACTATTGGGGTGTCATAAACCACCATCTGCATGAAGGGATCCTTTACAAGGTGAGCTTGAAAGGTCCCGTTCATACCGCCCATGTCAAGCTATGCCCCACAACAGTTTCTGTGGTTCCGCAAGTCCCCAGTTCCTAGCAATGGCACTTCCATCCCCAAACATCTACCATATGCTGTAGAAAATCAATGAACTCATTAATGACAGTAGGATGAGTTAAATAGAGATTTAAAAAATAGTCATTAATTGATAATTTTCCACTTACTTAAAAAAACTATTTGCTATAGCCCAATGAAAGTACCAATTGTCCAGACCATTTATAGTTTCAATAGCTGAAGGTGCAACTGCTTGAACTTCTTAACTTTGTGTAAATGAACATTGTACAATTGACATAGTGATCAGACAACTGGAGTTCATCAAGCAATGTTTTCCCTGAGGCCCAGTTTTTTTTAGTACTCAAATTAATGTTGGCTGGGCTCCCAGTCAAGAATACATAATGTGGCTTGGCTGAGAGCCAAAAATTCATTAGCCTGTTGAAACACCTAAGTTCCAGAGAAACACTGCTTGATTGACAACTCTAGTTCTCCAATCTATGCTGTCAGTTTCACAATGTTTATTTACCTGAATATGTATTTACACGAGATAAAGAGCTCTCAAGTATTTACAGTTTCAGCTATTAAAATTTTAAAAGATCTGGATGATTGACATTTTTACTGGGCTGTAGAAAGTAGGATTTTCAAGCAAATGGAATCAAAAATGTCCTTTGTTTACACATCTTACTGTCACTACAGGGTTCACTGCTTCTGTGCAGTATATATTGGGTGAATAGGCATGGAAGTAACATAGCTTGGCATGGGTGGTGTAAGGGGCCTTAGGGCAAGGTTGTATGGATACATGAGATGGCATGTATTAGGCATGGAGAGTATTTTGGGGGTGAGACAGTGTGAGGGGTGAGAGTTGGAGAGACATTTTGCTTTTATTTTAAGAGGAATAAAGCCCCACTGAACTGAGGGAGGCATTTTAAACAGCCTGCCTAGGCACCCAGCAGCCCTGTGAGCTCTGAACTCTTACACAGGTCAGCTGCCCCCCCCAATTCCCCACATCGCCCATACCTCCCCCCATATAATATCCCATCTTTGGGGCAGTTTTTCCTGAGGCAGGCATCTGCTATCCACCTCCAGGATGAAAAGCCAGACCAAAAGCCTTTTTGACTTCATAGAATCATAGAATCCCTACACTGCAGAAGGAGGACATTCAGCCCATCAAGCCTGCACCAACAACAATCCCATTCAGGCCCTATCCCCATAATCCCACATATCTACCTTTCTGGTCCCCTGTCACTAAGGGGCAATTTACCATGGCCAATCCAGCTAACCCACACATCTTTGGACTGTGGGAGGAAACCAGAGCACCCAGAGGAAACCCATGCAGACACAGGGAGAACATGCAGCCTCCACATAGATAGTGACCTGAAGCCAGAATTGAATCCGGGTCTCTAGTGTTGTGAGGCAGCAGTGCTAACCACTGTGCCAACGTGCCGGCCAATGTCAGAAAAATATTTTAAATTAAGATGTAAGGGGAACAGTCACAGAAGTGGTCATAGCTGTTCTTACTTCTGTTTTATCTTCTTCTCCTAAGAAGAACTGCACAGCCTTATGTCTACATAACATGCATAATGTACATATTTGCCATTAAAAATACAATGACTACAAGCACTATTGATCACTGCAAGTTGCCATATCCTATATTTAGGCTATCAGCCACATAACAAGAGAGTGAATATGCTGCAAGTGTATTGCGCACACAATCAGAGCAATTGTTTACAGTCCTCTCCACTGGAGCAGAACTAAAATCTGGAAGTAATCAGTGACCAATGAACATAAGAAATTTACCAGAAAGCACTTGAGCACAGTTGGTGTCTTTCTGGTACCTCTGCTAGTACATAGGTACGTAATCCCATCCCCCATCTTCCTTGTTTGGCAGCAGCAGTTCGCTGTATGCAACCACAAGCCTCGGGGTGTTGATGGTTGCAAAGAAGCTGTGGCGTCTGACACCTGCTGGGATCCAGAAATATAGAACTATGGCTCCCATTGTTAGTTCACTCCTTCCCAACTCTCTAGCCCTCTTCCAGCCTTGTCATTGTGAAAGCTGAAGAGCTGGAGGACTGCCAGGGCCTCATCCTCGATATCAACAAAAATGTGTCAAAGCCAAATTTATTAGCCTAGGTTATTAGTGGGAGCAAGCAGGACTGTTTACAGAGCCTAATTCTCTTCTAATTACAGACACTATAAAATAATTACTAACCACAGGCTGGCAGCACAAGACGGAGTGGGTAACAGAAGAAACTGCGGGGGTGAAGAGAAACATACAATACAAAGGATTTTGTCGTGCTGAGGTGATTGTAAGCTGGCACAAACAAATGAACTCAACTCATTAAAAAATTACATTTTAACATCATTCTCATTTTACTTTCTCTTTTAATTGAACATCGATTACATTGATTTATCACTACTTTCCTAATGAGGGAACTCCTTCACAGCATTGCTTGAAATGCTGAAATAGGTTTTTCCTTCCTGTTAGCCTACACGAAAAAAACTGATCATTTCCCCTCCCCCACCGTCCCATCGTTTCCCACTCCCCCCCTCCCCCGCCATCCCTTCCTCTTCGCAAAAGAAAATCCATGTTTTTAAAAAAAACTTCCACTGCAGATTCCTGAATTACTGCTGCTCCAGTTAAGCCATAGGCAACTCGCAGGGCCTGCTAAACATCATGAAAACTATGAGAACTCCTCAACATAAATATTGCCGTTGGCAAAGGTTAGGAAAACAAATGGAGGATGAAAAAAAAACCAAACACAATTGGTAAGAAAAAAAGGACCTCAGCAGGAATGCCACTGTGGCTCCATTAATGGAAACTGAGAAACATGAAAAATCAATAAAGTAATAATTAAATTGTGGCCTACAGCATCGTGTCCAAAACACCAGCTGCATTAGTTCAAATACGAAAGAGGACCAGAGGATTAACATTTAAGAGAAAACTGGCAATGATGTCTATTTATGCAAAGGAGAATTTAGAGCTTTAGTTGTTTACCAGCTTACGTCAGCAACTCTTTTAGGTTTGGGGACTGTCCTATTAGTAGAAGGTTAACAATACAAATTGCCAAGCGACAGTCACAGATCTTTGATTGACCCGCATTCTTAAAAATATCCCTGTCCTCACTACCACACCTGGGGCTCTACTTTAGTGTAGCTGTCACTGGTGTTATATGCCGTCCTGAATTGATGACATTCGTTCAGTGATGAAGAAGTATACATCATGTCTGCCCGGATTGCACTGGCCAGATGGACCCTGGCCATCCATCGCCTGTCAGGGCCACATCTGTTCACACTGCTGGTTAGAGTACTAACAAGTCCTTTGCTTTAGAAAAGATGGTGTCAGCTATGTAAAGGGACATGGAAGCTCACGATTTCTTTAAGAGAGCAAGAGACACAAATTCCAAATCTGAGCAACACAAAAAAACTGACACTTGAACAATCAAACTTTGCCCTGCCAGCAGGCATCGCGCTATTGTATACTCTCTGTATTCTAAACACACTGTGATAGAGTCCTGCTGTGAATGGTTTTAAATGACAAGGGCTCACAGCTTTTCAGGGTATTGGAAGATGCAAAATTTACTTGAGTGTCATGTAAATAAAACAAGCCTAGACCCCTTCCATGACGAGCAAACTTTATACGCACTCGTTTATTTTCTCACAAAGTTAGCTGGAAGAGTTCATTAGGTTCCTTGTGAGGTGTGAAAGAAGGAGAGGAAGCCTGTGTGAAGTTATTCATTGTCTTACGACTCAATTCTAATCACCTCACTCAGCATGACTGACAGGGAAGCGCTTTACACCATGATTGAGAGTATTGATTTCTCAGCCCCTTTCGGGGCATGTTGGAGATACACAATCAGAGCCTTCACTTTCAAAAAAACCTCTTCATCTGCCTTAATCATCTGATCAATAATTAGCATCAGTATAGTGGGTCTTCGACAAAGCCATCTCTGCAGCCTTTCTCTCTACCGAGCTGCAAATCTGCTGAGTCAAGGTGATCTATTAGCTAAAAGATTTGAGCAGTAAGCAGTACAGCCAGGCCCGCAGCAAAGACCGACAGTGATAGGAACCCCTTTTTTTATTACAGCAGAGCTTCTCTCCTCCCACCCCCATCCTTCATGGGCCATTGGCCAGCAACCCATCACCTGCATAAACAGCTGGAAACTGAGAGTCCCAGTGAATGAAGCAAGCTCTCTCAGCTGCTCAACTGGAACCTCTGTTGAAAAGCCTTGCAAAATAAAACAGTGCCTCAGCTCTGTCTCAAACTGAGCAATATCAAGGGGAAGAAGGGACTGGAGCAATCAAATTCGGTGGATTCAGTGCGTTAAAGATCGGAGGCCATGGATTGTCCACTCAAGCAAGATTAGGCTATTTATTCAACAGTCATCAGTGGTATTAGAATGCAATGGAGTGAATTATTCAGTGCCCCGCTGTGCAAATAGTACAGCAGTGATACAATTAATAAAAATGAATCTTGCTCACACTGTTTACTGAAAATAGTCACCACAGAACACTTCCTGCTGCCTTCTTCAGAATACAAAGTCCACTAATGATTGGCCTGATTTTGAATCACGTGCTAGCTTTAGCTATGTTGCATTACATAATTCAGTGCTGCTACAATAAATATCGGGAAGGTGATTATTGTGAAATGACCTGCTCCAAGTGGGAACTGGACGAGAAAATCTTTGGTATTTCAACGTATGCACTGCACACAGGGTGAACTGAACATAAGTCCTCCTTTCCTGCTAAAGCAGAAGCAAATCTAGACATCAACATGATAATAATCTGATTTTATAAATGATATTCTCTTAAATCAATGGTAAAATACAATTGCATTCCATTTTAAATTTCAGCTGATTTATTGGAAAGTAGTCATTGTTCAGAGAAAAGCTGCTTTAAATTTGCATTACTAAAGTCACCCAAATCTGTACAATTGATGCTGGCCTTGGATGTATTCTTATCCCTGGATTCATGCTACTCCTCAGTAAAATATTTTTGGAATGAACTTCTCAGTCTGTTTGAAAATACTGCTGTTATGGAAGTTGTGGGCAGCTTTCAATTCCATCACAATCCCTGATATTTCTGAGTCAAGTGTTGGCATCAATGAAATGTTGTCATTCTGACAATATGCCTTTAATGGAACAGAGGTGCTATTGTTTAGCTGATCTTGTTACTGCATAACATGGGTCATATGGAGCCTGAAATTGCCACAAAATAGCTGTCCAGAACCTCACTGTAAAATTATAAAAGGCAAGGTACAATAAACTGTACAACTGTCTCAAGAGAAAGTTGTGGTGCTTTCTTACAACGGTTTCTTGATTCTGATTACAAACTACATTTGTAATGCTCAGTTCCCACAGCAGTGAAATACTGTACGTCAGCACAGTAGCTTTGTTCTTCCCCTTTCAAACCCTTTCTTAAAGTGTGACTAATCTAGTGCCGGATGACAGCTAACTTCAACATCAGACAACATGAAAATTGAAGACACTTTTTATCCTCTCACCAATCTGTGGCCGTCTGAATAAGCCTCGTCAACTTCATTACAAACTCATCATCTCTAGTGCAGATAATGATAGCTTGGGCTAGTGTGGAGTTCAGCTTCTTGTTGTTCTACTGACTCTCTCTGCCTCCAGGCCAGGCATCTGCAGGGATAATGAATGGAGCAATTCTTTTGGCACAAAACAAAAGACTCTTGGGGTGGAGGGAGGGGTAGGTGGGGGTGGGGGTGGGGGGTGGTGGTGGGGGGGGAGAGAGAGAGAGAGAGAGAGCAGGGGGAGACATGGTGAAAACCTATGGGTCTTACAGCCTGAAATTCTTTCCTGTAAAGAAGCTCCAGTAAAATCAATCAGGTTCCAAAATGAATATAAGGGCAGCTTGTATGGCTTTATATCATAACATTGGAGGCGATAACCAGCAAGGATGTTTAAATGTTTCAGAGATTTTTCAGCTCGGCTTTATTATAAATTCAAATGGATCTTAAAACAGTAGCACTGTTGTGGTCTTCAGAATGCTTAAAAAGAACAACATCCCTTTTTTCAAACGATACAAGGTTACTTTGAACAAAAAGTGGATATGGGATTTATTTTTCTCCACTGCTCATTACGTTGCATATTATTTTAAAGGATGATGTTTATCCTTTCCTATTACCACCATGCTTTCCTTTCAAATGCTGAAGATTGTTAGGTGGGGTCAGGGAAGCAACATAATAATACTTCAAACATTCATTAGCTTTTTCATTTTCAGAGTTGTAAAAATAAAGTTTAAAGTTTAAAGTAAGTTTGAACAGTTCCTAATTTAATTTCAATATATTTCTGTTATATTCTGTCTATAATAATGACATTTATTTTTTTCAAATATTAAAGCAGCTGGGCTAATTGGATGTTGCTGACTCTTGAATTAATCACGAACTAATCAAGAATACGCTTCACATGTTTTTGGGATTAAATGCCGTAAATCTTAATATCCTGTACGAAGAATAATTTCTCCAAATAGTTCCCCATTGGTGATGGAATTACTGTTAACACTAATAGCCTTTTCAGAGGATCATTGCCCCATGCATAGTATACATAGTACATACAAAAAAACTGAATTGTTCATGACAATATGATTAAATCAAATAATAAGAATCATAGCTGTGGTATCAGTGAACAGTGAGTTTCTATGACAAAATTTCCTACTGATGTGAGTACAAATTTCAAGAGAACCATAGAAGAGGATTTCCACAGTAAGGAGATCATCTCCAACCAGTTTCTCTCGTTTGACTAATGCACGGATTTGATATGGGCCAAGACATCAATCCACCTTACTTTGTGTTTAGAAATTTCAAACGTCACCTCAGGCTGATGTGACGTATGTCCATAGTTTCCAATATTGAAACTTAGTAATGGTTCAGCGCATCGTGAATTTGCACTGCACTATTATTATCAATCAGGATAGCGGAGATGTATCATTTCTTTTATACATTTTTGAATCTTTTTCCCTTCCACTGCTTAAGGAGTTGGAGGTCATTTTTAATGTGGTCACCTATCTGGTAGCCTGAAAAGCAAAAAGCAGCAGGATGTTCAACTGTAGAAGGCATCATATCTAAATCTGATTCCCCCGACATCGGCCAGGTGCATTTTCCAGCAGGAATCACTGGATCACAACCTAGACTGGCAAAAGATTGTTGACTTCTCTCACCCCTCCCCGCACCTCCCATCCCGCCACCGCCATCCCAGAAAGGCAGGAGTTAAATATCACACTCCAATTGCCCAATTACATAATCAGCAATCCACCACAGCATCTAAATCAAATGTGCTAATTCCTTGCCTGCGAATCTTACCAAGCTGCCAGTAACTGCATCCAGAGTTCTATTTCCAAATGTCGTTGAAAACTCTACTTAAAAAGACCAAGACATGAGTATTTTCTTATTGTTTTCTGAGCATGATCCTCTTTAAATCTAACTTTAATGGCCCTATTATCTTCAGTACTGATTCAAGTTGTAGTACGCACTTATTGCTGAAACTTCTCTGTTAAAATTCTTCCTAAATTCAGATTACGTCATTTCGTTTTAAGATTTACACATTAATATGTTGATAGTCTGGCTTCTAAATCAGTCATAACACTCAGAGATAATTGGCAGGCTGACAATAAAAATTTGATCTAAAGCTGATAAATAGGCTACAGGAAAGGAAATGCAGATTTCATCTGAAGTACATTATCATCATTTTGGCTTTCAAACAAAATCCTTCTTTTTGTCATAAAAAGTTGGCATTAGTCAATGACAAGAAGGCATTTTACCTAAAAAAAAATTAAACTATGTCAATGTACCTTCTACATTTGCTGGCAGACATGCTTGTGTCTAAAACCAAAACAGATTAATGTATTGTTTTGCTGCCTTTGACCCCACAGCCTTGGACCCCTCGATTCTGTGTTGTCAAACATACCACTGTAATAGACTTGGGGCCTACCTAATAGTGTGTGCTATTCTGACTGTCATGCTCCATCACTGTAACTTACTGCTTCTGGTCTTTAAAGCAGTCACATGTGATGAATGAAACAGAACCTTAAAACAATCCAAAGCTACAATCACTGGAAAAGTTCAGGGTGTCCATGACTGGAAAACAGAGCAGA
This sequence comes from Carcharhinus amblyrhynchos, assembly GCF_965287045.1. Classification (NCBI taxonomy): domain Eukaryota; kingdom Metazoa; phylum Chordata; class Chondrichthyes; order Carcharhiniformes; family Carcharhinidae; genus Carcharhinus; species Carcharhinus amblyrhynchos. The sequence continues at coordinate 58,136,039 of NC_137334.1, forward strand.
TTTTTTTTTAAAGTGAAATAATTACAACTGCAAATAGCTTCATGCTTTTGGTACAATATTGTCAATTTCACATAAAGGCACGTACTGGATTGAATGAGTCACCAGAAAAATAGCAATTTACCTGGTGTTTAATTTGCCTGAAGAGCAATAGTGATTTCAAATCTTTTTTTTGCAATCTTCCTCTAATTCCGATTGTGGGTAGCCAGTTTCCAGCTTTTATGCTACCAAGTGCAGTTTTTATGGAGTGAAGGTAGGTTTATGGATCCATGGAAGTCAAGCTCCTGAAATTAAAGCATTTAAAGAATTTGCAAAAAGTGATACAGTGACAAAAAACTCAGTCAAGGAGATAGATTTTAAGAAGCAGCATGGTAGCACAGTGGCCAGCACTGCTGCCTCATAGCACCAGGGACCCAGGTTCAATTCTGGCCTTCAGAGACTGTGGAGAGTTTGCACATTCTCCCCATGTCTATGTGGGTTTTCTCCGCATGCACTGGTTTCCTCTTACATCCCAAAGTTAGGTGGATTAGTCATGCTAAATTGCCCCTTAGTGTCCCGAGATGTGTAGGTTAGTGGATTAGCCATGATAAATGTGTGGGGCTATGAGCATATGGCAGGGGAGAAGACTTTGGTAAGATGCTCTGTCATGGGCCAAATCCATCTGCACCGTAGGGATTCTATGAACTTTGGAGAAGAGAGACATTGAGTGTTGGAGACATTTAAGAAACTTGCAATGACCAAGCATCCAGAATTGGAGGAGCACAGAGCTTTGGGAGGGTTATAGGGTTGGAGGAGATTAAGAGGGGGTGGGGGAGCATGGGGGCAAGGTCCACAGAGGGAAACAAAAAGAAGTTTGAAAATTTTAAACTCTTTTTTTAAAAGAGGGACTAAGTCACAAGAGGCACACAAAAGTCAACAGAGAATCTGCTTCATTCACCCAATTTTGCCAAACAGGGCGCCAGAATCATTTTGAGGCATGGCCTCATTAGCATGATGTTGGTGATCCACCCCCCACCATTGTGACCCATTCATTCTGCCAGGGTTGCAAATCAACCAACACCTTAGCTCAGCCAGAGCAATGAGGGGAAAGACAATCACAAGGGGGGGTTGGGGGGGGGGGGGGGGGGGCAGGGGGGCGCTGGTGCTTGGGATATGGGAGAACTCAAGCTCACCTGAAAAGTTCAATTTTCACGTCTCATTTTTTTGAGCAGCCCCCAATGACCACTTTGAGAAATGCCAATGCAGCCATTCATTGCCTGGAAGTATTAAGCACACTTAGCCAATTTGTACCTGAAAATTTAAATTGGGGTCATGTTGGCAGCACAGGCCTTTATTTGCATATTTCAAACTGCATCCAAACAAGGGCAAATACAGTGGAGTGGCTGCTTCTCTTATTCAATAGTGCCAGCTGCTAATGAAGCAGATACAAATTTGAGAACTAGCAAGACAGCCTGGGTCATTCCCCCTGCCACTTCAGGATTAATGTTTCTTTGTTGAGATAAATGGCCAGAAATGTTGGTGGCGAACTCAGCAGGATGAATTGCTCCAATGCTCAGTGCCAGCACCCCTATTATTTAATGTCTATCACAAGTGACCAACCAGAATTCACCAATGTGTAAAGATTGGCCTATGCTGATTAATTGGAAAGGTTTGAAAATACTACTATCGCATTTAGTCCCTGATCATCAATCCTTGCAAGACGCAAATGTTCACCTTCAACCTGAAACACTATCAGGTCAAGTAAATTCTCCAGGTAATGATGGGTAATATAATTCAAGCACTGTGAGTATCCGTTGTACCTCAGGGTCACATTAGACTGACAGCTAACATACAAACCTTCTAGTCTGCGCCGCCTCCTCCACCTCCTCCTCCAACAATACATTTCATGACATTTCCATCCCTCTTCTATTCTGTAGAAGAGTTGCATGGACCCAAAATGTTTGCCGGGATTCTCTGGCCTTGGTCACCCCACTGCCGCTGCCAGTGAGGGTGGAGAATTTGGCACTCAACTAAAATTCCAGCAGGACCGGAGAATTCCAGCCACAGTTGAGGTTGGAGAATTCTAGCCGTCAACTCTAGGCCTGATACTCCAACCTCATCTGTAGCTGGGATTCTCCAGTCCCGCTGCAGTGAATGAGTGCCAAATTCTCCCTTCTCGCTGGCAGCAGTGGTGAGGCGTGAACAGCTGAAGAATTCCGGCCTCTCTTTCTCTCGCTTCAGACGTGGCCAGACCTGTTCGGTTTATCTGGCACTTTCTGTTTTAATTCAATAGTGTATCTCGAAGCTGAAAAACACAGTAATTATCAGGAGCTGCCAACTTCAGAAAATGGAGATCAGATCCCAAATCAGTCTGAGCAGCTCCTTTCCTCCTACATTACTCAATTTTAGAGCAGTGTCACCTGGTATGCTCAAGCTCAGGTCATTTAAATTTTAAACTGGTACTGAACTCAATCAATTCTTTCAAGTCCATACTGGGACTTTGAAAATGAATACAATGCCATCCCAAATGTGTTGCACCATCCAACAGTGATCTTAGATACTCACAGGCACAGATACATTCCCAAAAGATTGAAGTCCAGTAAAAGATTGACTTTTGGAAATCCAAAATACTAGTCTGAAAAGCTATGGAGTAACAAAATCAGGAAATGCTGATGGTTTTGGAAAACCTTCTTCCACGATAGCTTCTTCCATGCATGCACCTCAAACGTGCCTGGCCAGCTCAGTCAGTAGAGTGTGAGACTCTTAATCGCAGGATCCTGGATTTGAGCCCCATGTTGGGCACCATTGTTTTGTAGTGGCACAGTGGTACAGCGGTTAGCACTGCTGCCTCACAGTACCTGGGACCTGGGTTCGATTCCAGGCTTGGATCACTGTCTGTGTGGAGTTTGCACATTCTCCCTGCATGGGTCTCCTCCGGCTTCCTTCCGCATTGCAAAGATATGTGGATTAGGTGGATTGGCCATGCTAAATTGTCCCTTAGTCTCGGGGGTACTAGGGTAAATGCATGGGACTGTGGGGGTAGTGCCTGGCTGGGATTGTGGTTGGTGCAGAGTCGATAAGTCGAATGGCCTCCTTCTGCACAGTAGGATTCTATGATTCTAAAAACTCAATCTTAAATCAAACCTGAATGGAAATAAAAAGACTGAAAGCTAATATGTGTAAGTGAAAGCTGAGAAATGATCTCAGAAGTGAATGTTGAAAGCCTAGATAAACACCTGTACACTGTCTGATGCAATGCTCCTTGTAAACATCCTGTACTCCTGAGGAACTATCAGGAGCACCAGATGCTGGCTGCACTTTTAGAATGACAAGCTATGATAATGATGATTGCAGCCTGCCTGCAAGCGAGAATAACATTATTGACCAAGAGGTCCATTGGCAGTGCTAGCTTTTTGATGCCTATTAGTTACAGATTTCATTCAGCAAATGGCACAGCTGTTTATCAGCTGTCTGCTGACACAAAGCCCGTGCATGACATGAACAACGTCTATTTATATAGCACCTTAAATGTAATAAAAAGTCTCACAACACTTCTCAGGAGGGATATAAAGCAAGATTTGACACCAAGCCACAAAAGAGCATTTTGGGGCAGTTGGCCAATAATACAATCAAGGAAGTAGGTTTTAAGTGGGAGTGTGTTGTAATAGTCAAGTCTAGAGTAATAAATGCACAGATAAGGGTTTCAGCAGTCGATAAATTGAGGTGGTGGGGGCAGAAGGGCAGGGGGTGATGTTGGTTGGTGATGTTCCCAAGGTGGCAATAGGTTATATTATTAATGGTGAAAATTATCAAAAGTTCAACTCACGGTCAAATATGAGACCAAAGTTGTGAACAAACCAGTTCAGCCTCAAACACTTGCCAAGGTGTGCAATGGAGTTGGTAGCTAGACAACACATAAGTGTCAATGGGAACAGAGGTGGGGTAACACAAAGTGGGTCTCACAGACAAGATAAGTTTGGAGGCAGAATAAGGGGAGAAAGAGAGAAAAATACTTGGGTGGGTGGGGGGGGGGGAAGCGCTTCTTGCACTTATCATTGGAGGTGAGGGGATAAAGAGGGGTTTACTAAAATAATTTGCAGTCGTGAAAAGATGCTGAGAATTATCTTTGCATTTTAAGATGATCCTGGAAAAGTGAACAATTTTTCCAAATGAGAGCAGGACCCAATAGTATGATATGTGGTCTAACCAGTGACTGGTTAAACCAATTGTTCACCATATCCTTTCAAGTCTGTGTCTCTTGGATTTATGGAAGTGGGGTTGAGGGCTGGACAGGGGAATGGCCAGTGAGAGAGGAAGTAATGGTTTTAATGAGGATTGGGCATCAAAGATGGAGGTGGGACTGCTCAAATCAGTAGCTGCAGAATGGCAAATGGAGGGCCAAGGCCTAGACTCTAGACAGAAGGAATTTTGGAGGTGAGGTTGTAAATGAATTGAGGAATGTGTTTTTCCAAGGATGGATACAGGAGGTAGAGCTTGGACAAAGAAGGGGGATATATATGAGGAGTGATACAAGGAAGTAATGACAGATGGCCTTATCTGTGAGTAATACCATTCTAAAAACCCTTTCTTGTGCTTATTGAAGGGCATCTGCAAATCTGTGCAAATACCTGAACTGCATTCTTCAGAGTCTAGATTACTTACTCAATTATAGCTCCCATGCTCAGGTACCTTCCATTGTAGCTTTCCTGAATCAGTGGGAAGGTTCTCCACATGTATGAGCAACTATGTCTTTTGGGAGCAGCTTTGTCTGATCAAGACATCCATTTGTGGAGGTGCATGTCTGTGAGAAACTTGACTGACATAAAATTAATGCAGCTGGACAGCTCTCTGGATATATAATCCTCCAGTGCAGAAGGAGGCCATTTGGCTCATCACGTCTGCACTGATCACAATCCCACCCAGACCTTATCTCCATAACCCCATACCTTTACTCTAACTAATTCCCCTGACACCATGGGGCAATTTAGCGTGGCCAATCAACCTAACTCGCACATCTACAAGATTATGAGAAGCATGGACAGAGTGGATACTCAGAAGTTTTTTCCCGTGTAGAAGAGTCAATTACTAGGGGGCATAGGTTTAAGGTATGAAAGGCTAGGTTTAAAGGCGATGTACGAGGCAGATTTTTTACGCAGAGAGTAGTGGGTGACTGGAAATCATAGCTGGGGGAGGTAGTGGAAGCCGATTCAGTAGTGACTTTTAAGAGGCGTCTTGACAAAGACACGAATAGGATGGGAATAGAGGGATATGGTCCCCAGAAGGTTAGTGGATTTTAGTTAAGTCGGGCAGGCTTGGCAGGCCGAAGGACCTGTGCCTGTGCTGTAATTTTCTTTGTTCTTTGACCTTTGGACTGTGGGAGAAAACCTGAGCACCTGGAGGAAACCCAAGCAGGGAGAACATGCAAACTCCACACAGACAGTGACCCAAGGCCAGAATTGAGATGGTGCTTTGAGGCAGCATTGCTAATCACTTGTGCAAGTGTGCATGATGCTCTTTCAGTGTTTGCAGACTGATGGAGTGAAATCCTATTTGGTTGATGAATACTCTTGGGTGATCTGAGTGTGTCCTGCATGCTGCACACATGAAATCTATAACTCCCTGCACCCGTGAGAATTCAGCCAGAATGGCAAATCTGAGAAGCTTCTCATTCTGACTGGCCTCATTGGTAGCAAAATGAGTATAAGTGCTTTATCTGGTAAGTATGGCACCTGTTGCCTGTGAGATGTAATGCTGGACAATAGATAATGAGATCCTACAGATATTATCAGTGAAAGGAAGCAGAGGTGAAAACGTTAAGGTGGTCAGGACCAGGAACGCCAACACATGCCCACTTGGTCTACTTTGAAGAAAGTAATCTGATGAGAAAGTATGAGCCTCCAGAATGAGTACTCAGTCATCTTCAGAAATCTGAACCTCTGCCTAAATAGGCAGTACTGGGGGCATGACCGATTGCAGTCAGGAGCTTTCTTCTTAGCCTCTCTGTCCTGTGGAGTGGTGGGTGGTTGAGGGAGAAAATTGCTGCTTCTCTTGCAGCTGATGGTGTTGCTGCTGCTGATTCTCAGTTCCTCACCAGTGATCTATTAAAGCTGTGTGAGTGGCTCCAGTGTTGCTGTGAAGGCTGACAGCTGAGAAATACAAAAGATTCCAAGAATTGACCCAAAGTACCGGATATCATCCCCACAGCAGTGAAAGCATATTCTTAGAACAGGGCCTGAGAGCAAAAGCTTTCATTTAGGCAAGGATACAGCTGCCATGTCTTACTATCTAAAAGCTTTCTTGCCTAGCTATTACTCAGCCTCATCCATGTCACTTTTTGCTTTGTTTGGACTCTAGGAAGTCTGAGGATTCTGTTCCTCAAATGTTCAAATCAGAATTTTGGATTTAAAATGCAGTTAATGATCATTTAACATGTTTAAATGGAAGCCCCAGCTATCCCTTTCAGATTTCCCAAGCATTGAAGAGTGGTTGAAGAACAAAGGGAGTTAAGTGTACAGATTCACATCTCATCAAGAGTAGCAACAAAGATTAACAAGGCCATAAAAAAGCAAATTAAATATTTCCTCTGGAAATAGAATTGAACAGTTACGTTAAACTTCCAAAGAACATTGCTTAGATCAAACTTAGAATATCTATTACAAAAAGAAAATAGGTCACTGGGAAAGATGCAGAAGAAATTTACTAATTTGATACTAGAACTAAGAAGTTATAATTATCAGAAAAGGAAGAACTAACTGGGGCTATCTTCTCGAGATGATAGAAAGTTGCGCGGAAATTATTCTTCTTTAATTCTGCAGTTAAAGGCAGGTCCGACCCACAGCACTGCAGGGAGGGGAAGGAGCCAAGTCTTGAATCTAGTCCTCCTGGATCAGGCATTGAACCCCATGCTGTTGGTACCAATTTCTTCCACACCAGCCATCCAACCAGCTATACCCCTAAGGAGCCTGTGTTGCTGTGGCAGCATACATTTTTACATGTATCTTGTAAGCTGGAGCTACAAATAGAGATTAATCGCCAATTTCTTTCCATCAGATGATTGACCAAGAATCTCCTCTGCTCTTGCCATCTATCATTGGCATAAGTTGGAAGAATTTACAATTCAATACCTGTTTGGCCACATTATGAGCGTACCTTCTTTCGTCATCAAATCCTAGAGGGTAATTTGAGTCCAGTGCTTCTGGTTCAGAGGCAGGGATGCTACCCGCGATAACACAGGACCTCCTAAAGAACCTGTTGGAGATCCTTAAAATTATTTAATGTTTTGGGGGGGCGGCGGGGGGGGGCGGGGGGCGCATTTTAAAACAGAGTTGAGGAGGGACTTCTTCACTCAGAGGGTGATTAATCTCTAGAATTCTCTGCCCATTGAAGTGGTGGAGGCTACCTCATTGAATATGTTTAAGTCAAGGGTAGATAGATTTCTGATTGACAGGGGAATTAAGGGTTATGGGGAGCAGGCGGGAAAGTGGAACTGATTCACTTCAGATCAGCCATGCTCTTATTGAATGGCGGGGCAAGCTCGAAGGGCTAGATGGCCTACTCCTGCTCCTATTTCTTATGTTCTTATGATAGTGTAAACATAGAGAATGGTATTCCACTTGTGGCTGATTTAAAGAAAGGGTCATGGATATATGATAGTCACTAATAAATCCAACAAAGAATTCAGTTTAAACTTACTTATCTCAAAAGTAATTAGAATGTTTGTTGAGATGAATAACTTGGCTGCATCTAAGATAGGTAAGTCCGTGAGGGAGTAGGAAATAGAAAAATATTCTGATAGGCTTAGATAAAGTAGGACTAGGGAAGGAATGTGTGGAGCCTGGACACTGATCTAAACCAGTTTAGCTGAATGGTCTGTTTCTGTGCTGTACATTGTATGAAATACAAAGTTAATGATTTGTTCAGACTTTTAAAACAGAACTGCTAAGATTTTTTTTCTATCCTGTACATCAAACATTGATCTCTAAGCCATCACTGTCTCTGCTACTGGAGTTAAATAGGTGTCCTTTTCCGAAGCAAATTGCATCTTAACAAAGAACAAAGAAAACTACAGCACAGGAACAGATCCTTTGGCCCTCCAAGCATGCACTGACCATGCTGCCCGACTGAATTAAAACCCCCTACCCTTCTGGGGACCATATCTCTCTATTCCCTCTATTTGTCCAGATGCCCCTTAAAATTCACTGTCGATTAAGGGTTATGGGGAGAAAGCGGGAATGTGGAACTGAGCCACGACAGATCAGCCATGATCTTATTGAATGGCGGGGCAGGCTCGAAGGGCTAGATGGCCTACTCCTGCTCCTATTTCTTATGTTCTTATGTTCTTATGTAACTGCTTCCACTCCCTCCCCCAGCTGCGAGTTCCAATCAACCACCACCCTCTGTGTAAAAATCTTGTCTCGTACATCTCCTTTAAAACTTGCTCCTCACACCTTAAATCTACGCCCCCTAGTAATTGACTCTTCCATCCAGGGAAAAAGCTTCTGACTATCCATTATGTCCATGCCCCTCATAATCTTGTAGACTTCTATCAGGTCGCCTCTCAATCTCTGCTGTTCCAGTGAGAACAAATCAAGTTTCTCCAACCTCTCCTCAAAGCTAATGCCCTCTATGCAGGCACCATCCTGGTAAATCTTTTCTGTGCCCTTTCCAAAGCCTCCACATCCTTCTGGTAGTGTGATGACCAGAATTGAAAACTATATTCCGCGTGTGGCCTGACTAAGGTTCTATAAAGCTGCAACATGACTTGCCAATTTTTAAACTCAATGCCCCAGCCAATGAAGGCATCCGATCCAGGCCCACAGGCCGTAGTTTGGAGACCCCTGCATTCTTGACTACCTTCTCCACCCACATTAAATTCTCAGTGAGATTAGCTTTGTTCAACTTCTACTTCTCTGAGAGAAAGGAATCTGGGTTATTATCTTTCAGAACAAGATGGCACTACCCCTGTGATGTACAGTATGCTTCTGGAGTTCAGTAGGTATGATTGTTCACAGGCTAAGGACTCTGTTCTGATGGTGAGGGAGATAAGAACATAAGAACATAAGAAATAGAAGCAGGAGTAGGCCATCTAGCCCTTTGAGCCTGCCCCACCATTCAGTAAGATCATGGCTGATCTGAAGTGGATCAGTTCCACTTTCCCGCTTTCTCCTCATAACCCTTAATTCCCTTAATCTATCTACCCATGATTTACATATGTTCAGCGAGGTAGCCTCCACCACTTCAACGGGCAGAGAATTCCAGAGATTCACCACCCTTTGAGTGAAGAAGTTCCTCTTCAACTCTGTTCTAAGCTGCCCCTCCCCGCCCCCCCTTATTTTAAGGCTGTGCCCTGTAGTTCTGTTGTCCTTTCTAAGCGGGAAGAATCTCTCTACCTCTACCCTATCTAGCTCCTTCATTATCTTGTAAGTCGCTATAAGATCCCCCCCTCAGCCTTCTAAAGTCCAAAGAGTTCAGACGCAGTCTATTCAATCTCTCTTCATAAGCTAACCCCCTCATCTCCGGTATCAGCCTGGTGAACCTTCTCTGTACTCACTCCAAGGCTAATATATCCTTTTGCAAATACAGGGACCAAAATTGCACACAGTACTCCAGTTGCGGGCTCACCAGTGCCCTGTACAGTTGCAGCAAGACCTCCCTGCTTTTATATTCTATCCCCCTCGCTATAAAGGCCAACGTTCCATTCACCTTCTTGATCACCTGCTGCACCTGCAGACTGGGTTTTTACAATTCGTGCACAAGGACCCCCAGGTCCCTCTGCACTGTAGCATGCTGCAGCTTTTCGCCCTTTAAATAATGATCCCTCCTACTATTATTTCTACCAAAGTGGATAACCTCACATTTGCTAACGTTATACTCCATCTGCCAGGTCCTCACCCACTCAGTCAGCCTATCCAGATCTCTCTACAGACTTTCCACACCTTTCACACAATTCGCTTTTCCATTCATCTTCGTGTCATCAGCAAATTTTGTTACCCTACACTCAGTCCCATCCTCCAGATCGTCTATGTATATGGTAAACAGTTGAGGCCCCAGCACCAATCCCTGCGGCACTCCACTAGTCACCAACTGCCAACCAGAATAGCACCCATTGATTCCAGGTCTCTGTTTCCTGTTAGATAACCAATCCTCAATCCACGCTAACACTTTACCCCCCAACTCCATGTACCCTAACCTTTTGCAGCAACCTTTTGTGAGGCATCTTATCGAACGCCTTCTGGAAATGTAAAAACACCACATCCACTGGATGTGGATCCACATGGGAGGCCAATTAGCTCACTTGCCTAGACACTTGTGCGTAAATCAGATTAATGCCAGCTGCATGGGTGGGATTTTATTGCCTTGCTCGAGCGAGACCGGAAATTCCCGCCAAGATTAATGGAGATTTCTGTTGTCGGACCCTCACCACTGCCGATTCTATGGCAGGCGAGGTGGTAGAGTTTTGTGTTCAAATCCTGTTTCAGCTGAGGTAGACTTAGAGCCTGTCTTCCTGCCTTCCTCGTAGTAAAAAACATTGAGGCACTCTGCTGTAGTTCAACAAATAGTCACCAAAAACCTGCCATCAGACAGACAACTGAAGAAGATATCCAAAGCTGGTCATAGAAGTGACAAGAATTGGCCGAACAACACTAAGATTGTCCCCACCTGTATCTGTGGGTCTGAACTTTCCAAATATGTATAAATAACAATAATAAGGGGTGAATTAATTATGTTACTCTGCCTCACATTAATACTATACTATCTGTCATTGCAAGTTTTTGTCCATGTGCTCTACCTTCAAGAATATATAAACCCTTTTTTTGGGCTGTTTTATGTTCTCTGACTCAAGGCTCATATACATCAGATCACGTGGCGCTGCAGTTATCAATCCAAGCAGTGATTGTGAGGAGCATAAAAGGTCAATCTGCCATTCTTTGCTTTTTTCCAATCATGATACTGGCACGTGTGCATGAATGAGTGCTTCTTGAACTTTCTTAGTTTAAATTTGCCTTACAGCTCAAATGTTATTGAATCAGTTAACATGGAGAGAAAGTCAGGGTGAGTATTTTCCGTTTGGAGTATTTTCTGCAGCAATTGCTTAACCAATATTCAGTTGAGGATGTAAATTACCTTTATGTTCAGTGTCCTTAATTTTGTAACATATCGAAAACCAACATTTCACATTTCCACGTCCCCCTTCAGCAACACTGATGATATATGTTTCGGGGACAGGCCTTCTGACCAACATGAGAGCTGATCAAGAGCCACCTAACCCCTCTAAAATCAATAGTCAGTCAGCAAAGGTCAGAGGGTCTAAAGCAACTGCTCCCATTAAAGTCAATGGAGCCACTCTAGAATGCATGCAGGCTGTCCTTGTAACACACATCACTGAAGCAGCTGATGAGGGAATCAGAAAGATGAAATGAGGATACCAATAATGAGGAAACTGGAGGCCATTTAGTGCAAGCTAATATATATGGCTATACAAACTTTTTAAATAGACAGCTGGGGCAGTACTTTAATCTGAAAGTGCACTTTCAAGACTTCCTTTCGCCTTTAATAATGAATCAATGGACTTGGAAAAGGTTTCTGGCATCAGAGGAAGGTAAGAAAGTATAAAACAAGAAGAAAATAAGTAAAACTTCAAAGAAAAGCAAGTTCTGTGACGTTTGTCAAACCTGTGAAGAACAAATACAAATACAAATCAAACTAATTTTAAAATGAATAAATCCACAATATTTTTCTCCTACATTCCAACCCTTTGGTTCCCCCAAAACTAAACGTAATAGTTTTCCTCAGAGTATTTAATTATCTATCTCTATTCCTGTTCTATGGAACTAATTGTATTTAATGAGAGCCTATTTCTATCTATCCATTAATAAGTGAAAAAGCTATGATTGTGCTGTGAGAATGTTTTCTCCTTTTTGCAAGATGAATCTAATATCACAGTAGTAGAAAACAAAACTAGGCGTGGTATAAAATAGGCCATCGATTTGATTTCAGCCCCTTCTGTCGTACTAGTGTTGAATGACTTCACCCCCATTTCTAGCCTCGCACATTCATGTCAGACCTCCTGGCCTGGCTTCCTCACTGTTGGAAGGATGTGATTGCACTGGAGAGGTGATTCGCCCGGACGTTGCCTGGGATTTGGGTTACGAAGAGAGGCTGGATAGGCTCAGGTTGTTTTCTTTCGAGCAGAGAAGGCTGATGGGGGACCTTATTGAAATGTTTTATATTATGAGGGGTATGGACAGGGTGGATAGGAAGCAGCTGTTCCCTTTCATTGGAGGGTCAATTATGAAAAGGCATAATTTTAAAGTGATGAGCAGAAGGTTTAGAGGGGTTTTGAGGAAATATATTTTCACCCAGAGAGCTGTGGGAGCCTGGGATGCACAACCTGGGAGGGTGTTAGAGGTGGGAAAACTCACAACCTTTAAAAAGTACATGGATGAGTCCTTGAAATATGATAACTTTCAAGGCTGTGAGCCCAGTGTTGGAAAGTGGTATTAATGCAGATTAAGTGTGGCTTTGTCAGTCTCTTCTATACTGCATGACTCTATAACTCTAAAAAAAATTAAACTTAGACTAAATGCAGTGATAAAACTCTACCAATAAAAGAAGGCCAAGATTTTCAAGGAGGAGGCAGGGAGGTCGAATTGGGAGATGGAGTTAAGGTGGAACTGGACCCACTGCCTCCAGAGGCAGTTCAAGGTGGCTCAGATGTGGGTAAACGGTGAAGCCAGCAGATTGAAATTCCTGCCTCCATTTACTGAAATATTGGTCCACTTGCAATGATGAATGTCAGATCATTCCTGTCCTCATATATCTCCCATTGTCCCTCCATGCCCCTTCATATCCCCCATGACTCCATTCATCCTCCATAATCATTCCCTCAGCATCCAATATGAATAGAACCAAAGAGCTATTGTCACGTCTCATAAGTATTTGAATAATCCTGAAATAGACACTATAAGCAACAGCTTTGGAAAATCCTTTGAATAAAATGACTCACTTACAGCCTTTTAAAAGTGTTAATCAATACAAGCTGACAACTGTCTAAACAAAAGCAGGCTGAATAGATGGCTTCATTATGAATCCCTGGTCGAGCTCCAAAAATAGCTCATGCACTTGCATTACAGCAAACAATGTTCATGTAGCTGCAAAGGGGAGTGACAACTTTAATTGATTTACACCCCTATAACATGCTCATTTCCTGAATAGACTTTTTCACTGCCTATGTGTTTATTTGCACAAGAAAAATATTTCTCACATTGATAATGTGATTGATTGACAGCTTTATGAGAAGGTAGGAGGGCAAGTGTCATTCAATGGGGTTAGCAAGGGTTGGGAAGTGCTGCCTACAAGTTCACTGCCCGGACTCTTATCCACCTCCAACCACAATTACAGATAGGAGGAATAAGGGCAGGAATCCTCGAATCAGGTTCCACTCAACTTTTTAAAGGGCATCTAAGTTGCCAGAACTCAGCAAAAATCCAGTTCTAAAAGTTCAACCAGGCAAATCATTGAAAAACCTTTCCATTGTCATTTCTTTTCTGTCAATCTCACACCCCAAGGCTGAAATATATTTCTAACATGATTGAAAAATGTTACATTTGCTTAAAAATATATCTTTATACCTTTGATTTCCTTCATTTGTATATTTGCTCAGAGGTTCCTCTCAATGGCCTGGGTTTAACATTCCCAAAGCTGAGGTGATGGTAGTTGAAAGGATTATAGAGTACACCTGTTCCTACAACTCTCACATAATGTACACAGAATGAGCCAAAATGCATTAATATGGTGCTTATACAGTGCAACTAGAAGTGTGTCCTTCTTCACATTTGACAGTGTTATTTGCCTTTTCAAAATCTGGGCGGAGACTCCAGCCATCAGCCTTGTCATAGAATCATAGAATCCCGACAGTGCAGAAGACCATTCAGCTTATTGAACCTGCGCTGGCAATAATCCCACCCTATCCCCATAATCCCACATGGGTAGCACAGTGGCATAGTGGTTAGCTCTATTGCCTCACAGAGCCAGGAACACAAGTTCGATTCTCGGCTTGGGTCACTGTCTGTGAAGAGTTTGCACGTTCTCCCCGTGTCTGTGTGGGTTTCCTCCAGGCGCTCTGGTTTCTTCCCACATTCTGAAAAATGTGCTAGTTTCAGTGCATTGGCCATGCTAAATTCTTCCTCAGTGTACCCGAACAGGCACCAGAGTGTGGCAACTAGGGGATTTTTACAGTAACTTCATTGCAGTGTTAACATAAGCCTACTTGTGACACTAATAAATAAAAATGTATTTACCCTGACACCAAGGGGAAATTTAGCATGGCCAATCAACTTAATTTGCACATCTTCGGAGTGTGGGGAGAAACTGGAGCACCCAGAGAAAACTCACGCAGACATGGGAGAATATGCAAACTCCACATAGTTACTCAAGGCCACAATTGAACACATGTCCCTGAGACTGTTAGACAGCTGTATCAGTATCAGTAGGCCTACTGCATCTTGTTCCACTCAGGCATTTGCCTGGCCAATAACAGGCCTCCCTCAGGATCAAGTGTTCCAGCAATGGAAATCGCACCCACCCAGCGCTGCTGGCCAATCAAAGGTTGATAGCTCGATTGAACAACAGTGCCAAAGGGGAGGCAGTATCTGCGACCACTGCAGTACCCATTGGGGCCTATAGGATCATCAGCTGGATCCCAGGCCATAGGTGAGTGATGGAAGGATGGGGGTTATTAGGAAAGTGGCTTGGTAGCAAGGAAGGGGGATGGAATGCAGCAGGTCTCCTCTTTGCATTGCTGAGTCCCTTAATCAGGCACTGAGTGACTTTCAACATGGACACCCCCACTCCAGGAATTCACAACCAAACACATTGGGGTTTAATGTCACTCTCCCTGTATGACAAGACTTCATCCTGTCGCTGGGTTAATACTAGCGGCAGTACATTGAGGTTCTTAAGTGCCATTAATTGGCTATTAATTACAGCCCTCCTGATTGCAATGGACTTTCCAATCAGGGTGGTTTTACTTCATTTTAAATCAGCTTATTCCTGTTCTAATGGTTTTTCAGATTGGTATCATACAATAGTTCTTTTTTGTTTTTGTAATGCTTCATCGGGTGCTTTTCTCATGATCAATTGCACTGGGATCCTATTTTGAACCTTGTTCAGCCTTATTATGGTTGTCTCGTCATAAGTAATTACTCTGGAGCATGGTTTTCCTCTTAATTAGAATTGCAAATGTACAATTGCACCAAGGCCACTTTTTTCCTTCATTCTGCTTTATTTATGTAATCTTGCACATTAGTGGAAAGGCAAAATCAAGTGCAGTCTTTAGCTGGAGGTCGGGGGAAAATGGGCTCATAGAAGTAATTCAGTTCTAATTCTGACTTTACTCTTGTGCTATTTTGTGCTTTGATTTGATGTTTACCACAGTTAAACAGCAATTTGGGAAGCAAGCAGGCAGAGTTAAGTGCAGTATAAAAGTTTTTATTGCAATGCAGATTGGGGGGGGGTGGGTACAAACAAATGTGCTACAGCACCACACCTGCTGGGAGGAGGTAATACATTGTGACAAGTTTCACAGGCACTTTTATTATATATGAGAACATGGCAATATATAATGGAAAACTGGCATTAACGTGTAACAAATTATGACAGCTGAAATTAATATTTTGTAGACAAGGCACCTATGTAGACCTCTTTCTCATTGAACTATTCAACCCCTGTACCTTATTATTCCCCCTGATTGCTATTAATCACCTCACACGTATTTCTGCATCCATTAGTTCTCCAAAGGTCAGAGAATGAACGTATACAGACCACCACATCACCCTCAACCTGTTTCCTTTCCCCCCTCCCGGCCTCTTCTGCCACCCTTCCATCCATTTCCCTCATACAGACTTTTGGCCTGTTAAGCAGCTTTATAACGTTCATTTTAACAGAATTTCACATTCCCTCCACCAGCAGATTTTCAGGGAATGGGGGGTTGCGGGGGTGGGTGGGCAGGGTTGTGAAATTTTTCATGCAGCCTTCGTTCCAATTTTTCACCTGCCCTGTCCTCTCTGCCTTTCTACACCGGGACAGATGAAGCCTAGGATAGCCCACCCACCCTTGTCCAAGTTGACATCTTTAAGTGTTTAGTTATTGACCTTTTCCATCCCCCTTCAATTTTCAGGTTGGCAGGAGGGGTTCAGGGGCAGAAGGGAATTTCAAAAAGTAATCTTTTCAGGCTTCGAATAGGAAAGGGGCCTGGCTGTCTCCATTAGTAGCCTCCTTTTAACATAAGGAATCAAAACCTCACAGAAAAGTATAACCTTTGCAGGTAATCACACCCCCCACCCCATGGCTTCTCCACCAATACCCCTCCCCCCACATCTCCCCCACAGGTTTCATTTCCCCAACGTATCCTGAGAACTGCACACTTACCTGATCCTGGACTTCCAAGATTTAGACTCCCAGTCCTACTCAATGGAGCTTCTGGCGTTGCAGGAACTAGAGAAATGTTGGCCAATTTGATTGCTGACAGCCCTCAGGTTCAGGACATCCTCCTGACTGACGGACAGAAGGCATGCCTCCAGCTAATTAACACTAATTGGAGTGTTAGATGTCTGTGGACAGGCAGTATCAGTAGCGACGTATTCTCTGTCAAATCTGCCCATCATCCTAAAATTCTTGGCCATAGAGAAACAACCCAAGGATCTTCAAAGAAAAATGTCCTCTCTCAGCTTTGTCATTATGTCAGCAGATACTGAATATCCAAATTCTGGCAGAAACATTTTCTTGCCAGACCAAAGTCTGTGGAGGAAAATGTCTTTATTATAAATTGGATGTCCTAATCAGAACCCAGGCTGACATGGGCAGAACATACAGATTCTACATAGTGACCCAAGCCAGGAATTGAACCTGGTAAATGCATGGGGTTATGGGGATAGGCCCTAGGTGGGATTGCAATCAGTGCAGAATTGATGGGCTGAATGGCCTCCTTCTGCATTGTAGGATTCTGTACTAAGTTCTTTTAACAATTTATTGCAATCTGTGCAAGTTCAAGGATAGACGTCATTACGTGCAGGGCCAACTGCTGTCTTTAAGAGTGGTCGCACAAAATTGAAAGTGCTCCAGTTTCTTCCCACAGTTTGAAAGACGTGCTGGTTAGGTGGATTGGCCACGGTAAATTCTCCTTCAGTGTACCCAAACAGGTACCAAAGTCTGGTGACGAGGGGATTTTAACAGTAACTTACTTGCAGTGTTAATGTAAGTCTACTTGTGACTAATAAATAAACTTTACTAGCTAGTCCCCCTGACACTAAGGGGCAATTTAACATGGCCAATCCACTTAACCGGCACATCTTTGGGTTATGGAAGGAAACCGGAGCACTTGCACCCATGCAGACACAGGGAGAATGTGCAAACTCCACACAGACAGTGACCCAAGCCGGGAATCATACCTGGGTCCTTGGCGCTGTGAGGCAGCAGTGCTAACCACTGTGCTGCCCCAAACTTAACTTTTCAAATTCCAAGAGACAATAATGAAAACAACTATCTGCTACTGGCATGGAAATCATTGCAAAGCTGGCTAATGTCAACACAGATTGCAATTTTTGTAGAGATTCTGTGTATTTCAAGGAAATTTTAAATTCTAACTACAAGCACAATATTGAACATTTCAATGTAAAAGGGAAAATAGCTTTTGGATGGATCTTAAACTCTCACTGTTCCACCTGAATGTGGAAGGATGACACATATTGGGCAAAGAGAGGTAACTTATTTATTTGTCCCTTTATTCAAAATTGTATTTCAACCCCACCGAAGGCATTAAATGATAGTCTTTAATATCAGTGCCTCCACAAACAATACAGTATTTAGTGTTATAAGAGACAATTTTCCAGGAAACCTCCAATACAAAATATAAAAATCAAAAATTGCCACCAGTTAGACTGCTTGGTGTTCTTCAAAACTCTTTCTGTTGCTGCCTGGGGTAATGGAAGAGGACATCGTTTCCCAAATTATGCATGTGTTAACATTCTAAATGCGTGGCTTTAATTGTCAATAGTTATTGAATATCCAAACTCTGGGAGAAACATTTTCTTGCCAGACCAAAGTCTGTGAGGGAAAATATCTTTCTTACAAATTGGACGTCCTAATCAGAAATCAAGCTTTATGGTATGGTGCATTACGGTCATTTTGACAAAATATACCAAGAAGAGAAAATCTTCTGCCTTCTTGTTTCTTCAATATTTCAAATAACCCTGTCTTTGTAAACTATTTTCAAAGTTTTGCAACACTCATTGGATTTCAATGCAAGCAGCATTTAATCCAGAAAATTCCTTGTGCATTGCAATTTACTGCTAGGATGTTACTGATAACAAGCCCTCTTCTGGACTTCCTCTGGTGACTGGCATATGTACAAGCGCAGTAAAACGTCTGACAACACCAGGTTTTAGTCCAACCGATTTATTTGATAATAGACTCACAAGCTTTCGAGGCTTCCCTCTTCGTCAGGTGAATGGAGAGTCTCCATTCACTAAACCTGGTGTTGTCAGACTTTTTACTGTGTTTACGCCAGTCCAACACCGGCATACCCACATCATATGTACAAGCGACCATAGAGACAGTTCCCAGCTTGAACCTTTTACTATGTATATGTTTTGTGTAGTTAATAACAATGTACAGTTAACCTACTTAAGACTTTGTTGAGACCAACCAAATGATAACCAACATCTGACAACATGGTGATAATGAAGGGTAAATACCAAAATTCATTATTAAAAATGTAGATAATGAATTATACTCTATAAGACTAAAGAAAAATTTGAAGAAGTATTTCGACCTGAAGAAAGTCTCAAGAAACCGACACAAAGAGGCAAATCACCAGGAAAAAGCTCCAAAAAGAAGCTGAAAGCAAGAAATTTAAAATTACTCACTGCAGCAGAAGACTCCAGAGAATCTCTTACAAGTCCAGTTTCAACTCTAAGTGCAGAGTCAGCAGACCTAGCAAGAGGTGATTTAAAACTTTTAAATTCCGGGACAAAGCAAGTTCTGAGAAACATTTAAATGGGTCAATTGCCAGAAATTGACATTTAAAATCTTTGTCAGAAAAACCAGATCCCCAAGTCAGCATTTGAACAAGAGCTCACTCCGAAACGATTGTCTCAGGTCTGGATAAAAATTTCAGAAGCTGAACAAGTGAAAACATTGCTTTACTTGGTAGACTGATAATGGATGACATTATTGCTAGACAAGAAATCAGTGAATCACGCGTTATAAGAAGTACCAAAATAATTAAATATTTATATTAATCTAAGAAGCAACAAGAATCTTGAAAGGCTAAATTTAATAAGCGGGTCCAGCAGTCAGGTGAATGAGTTGACTCATTCATTATGAGCATACAAACCAGGAGCAACACTATTCTATTTGGCCCTTCAAGCTTGCTCTATTATTCAATAAGATCATGGTTGATCTGATTGTAACCTCCCACCTACCCTTTGTTGTAAAATTGAGAATGACTCTAGGGAGCACAGAAGGTGAAGAACAATGAAGCTTTATTTACAGGTGTGTGTTCTGTCTCATGGCTGCTCTTTCTCAGCCTGTTTCCCATGCTAAAAACTTGTGACGCCTCTTCCGGTGAATACATGAACACATTAATACAACACTTAGCTAATAAGAATTAATACAAATACAAAGCATTTCCTCTCCCCTTAAATTGAATGACCCCTATGAGTTCAAAGCAAATTCAATAATCAATAAGTCAGTCACTATTAATAAGTCAGATGGTCTGGAGGTCATCGCTCTCGATGGCGAGTCTTTAGCAACTTCTTCTTTACACTGTTGGTAACCGCTGGTATTTCCATCTTGGCACGGGAATCAACAGTGGTGTGTTTAACCGGAGTTAACGTAGGCAGTAGAAGTTGTCTCAAAGTCTTATCTGTAGATCATAGAATCCTACAGTGTAGAAGGAGGCCATTCAGCCCATCGAGTCTGTACCAACCACAATCCCACCCAGGCTCTATTTGCATGCATTTACCCTGGCTAGTCCCCCCGTCACGAAGGGACAATTTAGCATGACCAATCCACCTCACATGCACATCTTTTGACTATGGGAGGAAACCAGAGCACTGGAGGAAACACACACAGACACAGACAGAACATGCAAACTCCACACAATGAAGTGCTGATGAAATGTTGCTTTTCTCAACAGTGTCCTTTGGCATTGGGGTTGTAGGAAGATTCAAGTCAGGACTTTGAGAGCTGAATCTGGATTTTCTGCAGGTTCCAATTGTCCTTGCTGCTTCCGTTATACAATTTATTTTGTTTTTAGAGATTTCAACAGATTGAACAACAATCATAATGGTCTCTTCATCATTTGTAATGCAGGAGAGTTCTCCCTAACTGAATGTGTGGTATTCCTATATACTAGTAGGAATTTGCCAAGATATTTGATCAGTGAAGCCTGTTCCCTGGTTGCTCTCAAAGTATGTTTTATGGTTGGATGAAATGTTTTGCTAGTCCACTGATAACAGTATGATGTGATGTGGACTTAATATGTTGAACTCCATTCTCTTGCAAGAAATCTTTGAATTATTGCGAGACAAATTGAGGTCCATTATACTAGCTGTTCAGGGAATCCAAACCGACTAAATACTTTTGTCTTCTTTGATTAAATGGATTTCATCACAGCAAGTCCTAGTCACTTGGTGTGAGCATTGACTGTTACAAAAAACATATGTTCTTTAAAAGATCCTGCAAAGCCTCTTCAGGCCATTCCTATCTATGCAGCAGCGCTAAGGGTAACAGGTTTCTTACCTCACACACGAGAAACATGTTTTGGCTTTCCCTTCAATTTTTGCAACTAATCCAGGCCATCATAAATTTTGTTTATGTGCACAATTCCGCAATGACCTTATGTAACTTCTGTAAAACTTGCTGTCTCAATGGTGGTGTAATGACCACTCCGAGACTCCATAAAAGGCAACCTGACTGTACTGACAGCTCCAATCTCCTAGAATAGAATGGCTTCAAGTTAGATGTGAGTTCTGAAGTCTTCCCTCGTAATACAATATTCATCACTTCTGAGAATAGAGGATTGCTTCAAGCATCTTCCTCACTGTTCCCGAAGTGACTCGACTATTATCTGCTTGTTCAAAGCAGAAGACGTTCCCGCTTGAGTAGTCTAATAAACTATCTGGCAGTGGCAATCTTGAAAGTCCACCATGTTACAATGTAGACTTGACTGTCAATATTAACGGTGTAAGTATATGCAGACAAAAGCAATGCCCATCTTTACTTGCTGCTAGCAGGTGTCAGGGTGCCAGGTTGGCAGTACCAGGTTTCCAGGCTAGCCCTGTTCCCCAATCACCCAGGGACCTCAATGGCCTTAGTTCCACTGGTGAGGCCATCACATCTGGCCCTCATTGGTGGAGTCCATCTGTGATTCTTGCTGGTGAGGATCTTGACCAATGTGGGTGCTAAAATAAGTGAGCCTGGACAACAGCATCCCGGGATTGTTAATGACATGCTAATCATGTAATTAATATTGAAATCAGCCTTGTGCCCTTTCATCATGTTAACTTTGGCTCAGTTTAGTTGAATCTTTTCCAGCTAAGGCTCGATTGTTTCCCTTTATTATATGTAGATAAAAAAAACCTGTTGTTAGTCCATTAAGTTACAGTTACTTCAGTGTGACCCTTCAGTGGAACTATTTCATCTGTGTATGTCTTCAGCACTATCTTTCAGGGCTTCAAGGGAACATGTCCAAGTTTCTTCTTGTAAACAGTTTCTGGCACCAACAAAGACTGCTGCTCTTGGGTCAACTTCCATCCTTAGTGGCTATCCACCCAGCAGTGGAGTGACCTATCAGTATGTGGCACCAGCAATGGCTAGCACATTCAGTGATAATTTCTCTTCAGACTGTGAGTGGCTAGATTTTTCCTGACCATTTCGCATAGCATGAACATTTTTCATTTTGCTCTGTTTAAATGCTGTCTTGGTTTGTTCTTTGTACTTATTTTTATTTACAGCTTGCTTTTTCTTCCAGCAGCCATGCTCTGTGTGTCCTTTTATTTTCTATAGCTTCAACATACCATGTCTTTTCACCAGCATTCAGCTGCAGAATGCCCTAGCTTTTCACACCGGCGACATGTACAAATTTTGAGGTTTGTGGGCATCGATTCAGCTGCCACTTTGTGTATTTGAGTACACAAACTCAATTGCTCAGCTTCTTTTGCAGCTAGTTCCATTGAAATGGTATTTTCATTGCCTTTTTCAGAATGTGATTACTTTCTGATAGCAAACACCTTGCTGCACAGACCACAGATACATCCATTCCAAATTCAGCACATCTCCAAACTCACAATATTTTGCAGGATGTTTAAATAAGGCCATGAAATGTGCAATTAATTCCTCTTTTTCCTAGTTTTTTTGTGGAATTTGAAGTGTTTTGCAATTATCATAGGCTTTGGTGAAAAATGTGCTTGCAAAACATTTACAATCTATTCATACATTTTAGTGCCTGGCTTGTCTTCTTGCACTAAGTGTGGAGAGTACTCTCTCTGGAAAGTAAAAGCTCCCCACCACCCCCCCCACCATACTCAGGAAAGTGGACACCCTAATATCTTCATCCATTTTGTTGTCTACACTCAGGGTAGGAACTCCATCGCTCCACATTTTCATCAAAGGGTCCCACAGTGCTGAAAACTCCCACTATTTTTCTCCTAATTGAGGTTACCTATACCTACACTTTGCAATGTGTTTCCAGCAGCTACCTTGATGTTTCCTTCACACAAGGCAACAACCCAAGCTCTTATTCAGCTCTATAAGTGCTTTCCAACAGATTATATTTACTCACATCCACCTAGCCCATTAGGTCCAGAGTATATGTGAAATTCTTCTTTTCTAACTTTTCTTTTTCTGACTTTTTTCTGCAAATTTCTTCATCCCAGGTGGCTAGCAGTGATGTTCATCATCCTCAGCAACAGTTTTAATGTTATATATTGGAGAATGACATAAGAAGTGCCAAGTGTTAAAAACAACAGCTTTATCTACAGGCATGCATTCTCTTACATGGCTTCTTCCCAGCCTGTTTCCTGCCCTGGGGCCTTGTGACGCTACTTCCAGTGAATACATTAACAGAACAGCTTCAATAACCTAATAAGAATGGACACAAATACATAACATAATTCATCCCAGTGTTTATCAAGAATCTATTGACCTCTGCCTTGAAAACATTTAAAGACTCTGGATGGGATTTTCCAGCACCCCCCCCCCACCCCATAGTGTATTTTCCGACAGTGGAGGCCAATGGCTGGCGGTGGGAGTTTCCAGTCCCACCGATATCTACAGGATATCCATCCAGCTGTATTTTTTGTGCACTCTTATTTTTCTCTCCTTATTAAGCTTTTTGTCATTCTTATAATCTGCCCAATCTCCTGACCTGCAACCCATCTTTGTACAATTGTATGCTTTCTCTTTAAGTTTGATGATATCTTTCTTTTTCTTTTAGTTAATCATAGATGATGCGTTCTCACCTTAGAAGGTTTCCTTTCTGTTGGAATGGATCTACTAATGATTTGTACAGGATGGCTGAATGCTGTGAATGTGGAGACCTAAAATTGGAATTTATCAGAGATAGTTGTCGGAATTTTTTATTTTATTTATTATTTTATTTATTATTAGTGTCACAAGTAGACTTGCTTAACACTGCAATGAAGGTACTGAGAAAATCCCTTAGTCGCCACACTCCAGCACCTGTTCAGGTACACTGAAGGAGAATTTAGCACGGCCAATGCACCTAACCAGCACATCTTTTGGACTGTGGGTGGAAACCGGACCAACCAGAGGAAACCCATACAGAGATGGGGAGAATGTGCAGACCCTGCAAAGACAGTGACCCAAGCCAGGAATCGAACTCAGGTCCCTGGCACTGTGAGGCAGCAGTGCTAACCACTGTGCCACTTATGAAACAAACACATCTTCACAATCAAAAAGGCCATTTTCCATCAGAAAGTACATCATGATGACCTACAGAATGGAGCAAGATGAAGAAAAAAAAACTTCATGGAGATGAACATGACATTCACTCACTCTTCAAAAAACAAGATGGAACAACAAACTATCACCACAATGGCTGTATCGACAAATAATAGTTCAATACCAAAGAATGGAAAAGAAGATGAAAAGATATTCAGATACCAGGACAACCTCTCAATCAATTGATTTTACCTGCAGTGACAAAGCCTACCACTCCTCTGTCAGCAGTGCAAATGAGATATGGAAGGATTATAAGAACATAAGAACATAAGAAATAGGAGCAGGAGTAGGCCATCTAGCCCTTCGAGCCTGCCCCGCCATTCAATAAGATCATGGCTGATCTGTTGTGGCTCAGTTCCACTTTCCCGCCCTCTCCCCATAACCCTTAATCCCCTCTCTTATCAAGAACCCATCAACCCGCTTCTTAAAAATATTTAGCGAGGCAGCCTCCACCACTTCAACGGGCAGAGAATTCCAGAGATTCACCACCCTTTGAGTGAAGAAGTTCCTCCTCAACTCCGTTCTAAACCGCCTCCCCTTTATCTTGAGGCTGTGCCCCCTAGTCCTACTGTCTTTTTTGAGCGGGAAGAGTCTCTCCACCTCTATCCTATCCATCCCATTCATCATCTTATACGTCTCAATGAGATCTCCCCTCATTCTTCTAAACTCTAACGAGTACAAGCCTAGTTTATTCAGCCTCTCCTCATAGCTCAATCCCCTCAACTCCGGTATCAGCCTAGTAAACCTCCTCTGCACTCCCTCCAGGGCCAAAATATCCTTGCGCAGGTGCGGCGCCCAAAACTGCACACAGTACTCCAGCTGCGGCCTCACCAATGCCCTATACAGCTGCAGCAAGACCTCCCTACTTTTATATTCAATCCCCCTCGCTATGAAGGCCAGCATCCCATTTGCCTTCCTGACCACCTGCTGCACCTGCAAGCTGGGTTTTTGCGACTCATGCACAAGGACCCCGAGGTCCCTCTGCACCGTCGCCTGCTGCAGTTTTTCGTCACGTAAGTAATAGTCCTTCCTACCATTCTTCCTACCAAAGTGGACCACCTCACACTTGCCAACATTAAATTCCATTTGCCATTTCCTGGCCCATTCGCCCAGCCTATCTAGATCCTTCTGCAGACTCTCCACACCCTCCGCACAATTTGCCTTTCCCCCAGTCTTGGTGTCATCAGCAAATTTCGACACCCTGCACTCGGTTCCCTCCTCCAGATCATCTATATAAATGGTAAATAGCTGAGGCCCCAGCACCGACCCCTGGGGCACCCCACTAGTCACCAACCGCCAATCCGAATAGCACCCATTGACCCCCACTCTCTGCCTCCTATTTGACAACCAATCCTCTATCCACGCTAACACCCTAACCCCAACTCCATGTCCCCTGACCTTCTGCAATAACCTCTTGTGAGGTACCTTGTCAAACGCCTTCTGAAAATCCAGAAAGACCACATCCACCGGCTCTCCTCTATCCACTGCCCTAGACACATCCTCATAGAACTCCAGTAAAGGCCTCCAGCTCACCTGAACCTATGAACTTAGAGACTTGAAGGGAAGAGCTGTGGCAGCTAAAGCAGTGAAAATACATGGGGAAAACTAGAATAACTTGATATACATTGGTTAAAGACTTGGATTAAGGTTTAGGATAAGGATCTGGTGCATATATCATTAACAAAAACACAAAATGCTGGAAAATCTCACCAAGCATGGCAGTATCTGTGGAGAGAAAACAGAGTTAATGTTTCATATCTGGATGACTCTTAGTCAGAGCTAACCTACTTTATTTTAGTTTATTCTTTCATGGAATGTGGGCATCACTGGCCCATCCCTAATTACCCTTGAGATCAGTAGCTTGCCATTCCATTTCAAAGGGCAGAAGTTCAAGAAGGCTGCTCACTACCATTGTTAACATTCAAACAAAATTGCTAGTCACATGTAGGAGAGATGGCAGATTTATTTCTCTAAAGGCCATTAGTGACTCAGATAGATTATTACCGCAATGGTTGCATGATCATCATTACTGAAATTAGCTTTGAAATTCTAGATTATTAACTTGGTAACGAGCAGCACGATGGCATTGCTGCCTCACAGTGCCAGGGACTCGGGTTCAATTCCAACCTTAGGTGACTGTCTGTGTGGAGTTTGCACATGTCATTTCCCCGTGTCTGCGTGAGTTTCCTCTGGTTGTTCTGGTTTCCTCCCAAAGATGTAGGGGTTAGGTTGATTGGCCATGTTAATGTCAGGGGGGTTATCCAGGTAAATACATGGGGTTGCGGGAATAGGGCCTGAGTGGGATTTTTGTCGGTGCAGACTTGATGGCCCAAATGGCTTCGTTCTGCACTGTAGGGAATCTCTATTCGGCCCATCAAGACCGCACAAATAACAATCCCACCCAGACCCTATCCCTGTAATCCCACATATTTATCTTGTTAATCCTCCTGACGCTAAGGGGCAATTTATCACGGCCAATCCAAAGGAAACCCATGCAGACACGGGAGAACTCCATCAAGGCAGTGAGCTAAGGCCGGAATTGAACTTGGGTCACTGGTGCTGTGAAGCAGCAGTGCTAACCACTGTGTCACCGTGCCATGCTATGATTCTATGGTCCTAGTTCAAATTCTACCAGCTACTATAATGGGATTTGAACTCTTGTCCCCAGAACATTGGCCTAGGCCTCTGGGTTGCAAGGGCAATGATACTACCACTACATAATTGTTTCCCCTTTGATTTAAGACTATGAAGACTTCATTAAGATCTACCAAATGATAACCAACACCCGGCAACAGTTTCTACAATGGCAGGGGTTGTTCTGCACCAATAGTTTATAAGTAAAGTGCTACAATATAGTCACAAGCTCTGGATATTGCCGTTCATAAAACTGATGGAACATTCAAGAAACTGCAATGTCTTTTGGTATGTTGCCACCTACATGACTATTGGCTTCTGTCATGCATTTCAAGAGAGAAGTAACATCAACCTCAGAAGCAGTATATTATTAAAATTACCTTAACTAACAATCATATTGTGTAGCGGAACCTACCAAAATTTTGCTAAAAGCACAAAACAATAATTAAGCTTTTAAACTCTAGAATACTTTTATTGCAATGTGCTGAACTCATTGCAAAGAGTTTGAAAAACAAACTAGCAAAAATGCTGTAAATACCATCAAATGTGATCTTATTTACTGAAATTTCACTGCAAAATTGCATAATACATTGTTAAATTTCCAACAACATTGCACAAAATGTCCCTACTTCATCATGGCTTTAAAACCCCTATTCAATCAGATAAAAGCTCAAGGAAGCACTTCCCTGCTAAGCAATAAACAGGCGTATAGTCCAAAAATCCAATCTAGAGTATGGGCTGGACAATACACATTTGCTTCTGTTACAGTCTCTCCTCGGGGAATTTCTGCTGCCTTGGATCTTCACTCAATACACACCAGACTGCAGCAGCACCATCTGTGGTAGTCCCAACCTTATTTAGAATTTTATAAAGTATATGGAAAAGTAAACTAGGAATCATCAGCTATTGAATCCAATCTTGTGCTAAAATTCTACTTAGGAAAGCTCTTTTGGACTTGGTCTCTGTAAACACAAGCCCTCATCACTCACAATGAAGTACGCATGTATCAAGGATTACTACAGATCAGGGTGATTGCAGGTAATTGCTACTTGTCAAGGGATAGCCTCTCCCGATGTACTCTGAGACAGATAATACACATTTACGACTCTGTGTTACAGTTTTTACATTCCAACATCACACTGCAGAATAGAGACTATGAGAATATATCACCAAAGTACCAGGGGACCATTATACGCACTGGTCTAAATACATCATTTAATTACAATGGAGACATTACTTCCTACTGATGTAAGTATTATTAGAATTCATGATATTCTTAAACTACTATGTGTCATTCCATTGACCAGAAGCTATGTTAAAAGATTTAGCACTCGCAGATTGTAAGGGCTGTAACCGAGGTGAACAAACCTTCATGTTTAAGTTACATAGTTTAGCATTTTGAATTCTGGAGGTTATTCTCTCCAAATTAATAAATCTGAAAGCATTTGAAACTTGAAGTTATGATTTGGCCTCAGTAGCACCTGATAGAATCATAACTTTGATTTTCTAACCTAATTGCCAGAATATCTGATTAAATGGTTATATTACAAAATTTCAGTATGGATTATGATTAATTGAGTGTAATGATCCCACTACAATTAAAACAAAAAAGAAAGTGCAGTTTAAGAAACAATCATGCAATGGAACAGAGAAGGTAAATAAGAGACATTTGAATTTAGCAAAATGTTCAGCAAAAGAAGAATGTGAAAAGATGTTCAGCAGTCTAATAGATTATTGCAGTTCCTATGGTTTGCTGCAAATACTAGTGACAGAAGAAACATGGCTAATAAGTAATTTGATGTATTTATGATCTTGACATTTTGAGATTCATAGTTTCCTCAGAGACAGAGACATCCAAATGCTTGTAATCGGCCTTGACAGAAAGAAAACTTTTTACAACCAGATTGAACATCATGCCTCAGAGTAAAGGTTAGTTTCCTGACTGAATAAAAATAATGGGAGAAGCTACGAAAACAGCACTTGAGGGGGTAAAGGCATATGTCATTATTAGTCATATTCTTGATTGATTATTTGATACATGTAACATTCTTGTACAAGAGACTAAGTATCAATAACTTTTCCTTTGAACACTGTTGGACCATATCCAAGGTGCTGTTGTTTCACTATGATTGGTCTTTATTTTTATTCTAATTCAATCAAATCAAGTCCAATTCAGATTTTCCATCTCCAAAAGAGAGCACTGTTTCAAAGACACATAGCTGAAAACAAATCACAAACTGTGCACTGTCAGCAACACACAATTCCAGGTAGTGCAGCTTATCAAGGGTGCCATTCTCTCACCGATATTATTTCAATGTGACATTGACATAATCTTGAACACAAACTACCAAATGTTCAAAGTTCCATTTGCTGTTCCAAGTATTGAAGGTAAGAATTAGACAGACACCACTAAGTTAAAATGAATGCATCGCCACCTGATAAAAGTGAGTTTGTGGGCTTGTTGATTTTCGAATGATGCAGCCACAGCCACACGTTTTACCTTGACAATCAGTAAATTCGACCAGAACAAACCTCATAAATAAATATTGATGATTACAGATTACTGTTGCAAACACATCCTTTTAATCTGCATGCAATGCGTCAGCCTTTAGGAACAGTATAATTTGATGTCATTATTGATCCTTGTGCCTCTAAACCTGGCTCAATTACTACTGAATTAGAAATTAAGCCAATATTATAGCTTCCAAATTAGTAAGTTGTAGCTATGCATATCATGTATTGAAAAATATCTGCTTAAAGTTATGCAGCAGAAAATTGTGCTTAGCTGCTGATTTTGAACAATTGCCCAAAGTCCCGTATGAGCGATCAGAAATGATGATTCTGATAGATTACCTCAGGCCTTGTTGAACAGTTACAGTAGAGGATTGAAATGGAACAGATTCCCAAGTAGCTCATGTGTGCCGATAGTCGTATCAGCATTTATTTAAATAGAATAACACAGAAGGCCATTTTGTCTATCGTGCATATATCGGCTCTGAAGCAGCTATACAACCAATCCGTTTTCCTGCCCTTTCCCCATAGCCCAGCAAATTTTGTCCCATTCAGTTATTTATCTAGTTTCCTTTTGAAAGCTATTATTGAATCTGTTTCTTATAGCCTTCGAATGTTGGCAATACGCTCCAATTGATCACAATTTGCCATCAGAAAAGATCCTTCCCTCATCATGCCTCTGGTCCTTTGGTAAATTTCCTTTAACGTATACCCTTTGGTTACTAAGCAGTTTGTCCTGATGTGCTGGATCAAATGCCTTCATGATCTTGAACACTTTTGTTAAATCTCCCCTTCACTTTCTTTGCTGCAGGGAAAATAACCCTAGCTTCTGTAGTCTCACCACATAATTAAAGTAGTGTATTTATGGTGTTATCCTACTGAATCTCCTCTACACCCTCTCTAAGGCCTGGGCTAACTTTTTTACTTTTGTACTCCTTGCTCTGATTTTTTTTAATGTTCGGCAGGGACTATCTGGACCCACTACAATTTGCCTATCGCCACAACACGTCCACAGCAGGCACTATCTCCCAGGCCCTGCACTCAACCCTGGAACACCTAGATAACAAGCATACCCATGTCAGACTCCTATTTATTGACTACAGCTCAGCGTTCAACACCATTATTCCCACAAAACTCATCTCCAAACTCTGTGGCCTGGTCCTCGGCATCTTCCTCCGTGACTGGATCCTGAACTTCCTCAATCAGAAACCACAAGTAGTAAGGATAGGCAACAAAACCTATCCCCGATCATCTTCAACACCGGTGCCCCAAAAGACTGTGTTCTCAGCCTCCTACTATATTCCTTATACCCTATGACTTTGAGGCCAAATTTCCCTCCAATTCAATTTTCACATTTGCTGACAACACAACCGTAGTGAGTCGGATCTTAAACAATGATGAGGCAGAGTACAAGAATGAGATAGAGAATCTGGTGAACTGGTGCACCAGCAATAATTTCTCTCTCAATATCAACAAAAACGAAGGAGATTGTCATTGATTTCAGTGTAAAGGAGAACATGCTCCTGTCTACAGCAATGGGGACAAAGTAGAAAGGATCGAGAGCTTCATGTTTTTAGATGTCCAGTTCACCAACAGCCTGTCCTGATCCTCCATACTGAGACTATAGTTAAGAAAGCCCACCAATGCCTCTACTTTCTCAGAAGACTAAGGAAATTTGGCATGCCAGCTACGACTCTCACCAACTTTTACAGATGCACCATAAAAAGCATTCTTTCTGGTTGTATCACAGCTTGGTATGGCTCCTTCTCCGCCCAAGAATGCAAGGAAGTACAAAAGGTCGTGAATGTAGCCCAATCCATCACGCAAACCAGCCTCCCATGCATTAACTCTGTCAACACTTCCTGCTGCCTCAGCAAAACAGCCAACATAATTAAGGACCCCATGCACCCCAGACATTCTCTCTTCCACCTTCTTCCATTGGGAAAAAGATACAAAAGTCTGAGGTCACATACTAACCGACTCAAGAACAGTTTCTTCCCTGCTGCTGTCAGACTTTGAATGGATTTAACTTGCATTAAGTTGGTCTTTCTCTACACCCTAGCCATGACTGTAACACTACATTTTGCACTCTCTCATTTCCTTCTCTTTGAATGGTATGCTTTGTCTGTATAGCACAGTAGAAATAATACTTTTCATTGCATGTTAATACACGTGACAATAATAAATCAAATCAAATCAAATCAAAGATGTGGGGAAGGCTGGCTAGATCTGCATTTATTGCCTATCCCTCATTGCCCTTGAGAAGGTGGTGGTGAGCTGCCTTCTTGAACTGCTGCAGTCAATATGTTCCAGGAACATCCACAGTACTGCTGGAGAGGGATTTAGACCCAGCAATGATGAAGGAGCAATGATGCAGTTCCAAATTAGGATGGCACGTGGCTTGGAAGGAAACTTGCAGGTGAAGGCATTCCCATGTATCTTCTGTCCTTGTCCTTCTAGATGATAAATGTTGCAAATTTGGAAGGTGTTATCGAAGGAGACTCTTTGAGTTGCTACTGTGAATCTAGTAGATGGTACACGCTGCTACTACCGTGCATTGGTGGGGGAGGGGATGAATGTTTATTGTGGTGGAAGAAGGGCCAATCAAGCTGAGTGCTTTGTCCAGGATCATGTCAAGCTTCTTGAGTGTTGCTGGAGGCAACAGGTGATCCATCATTTTCTTGCTAGACTTACTCATTTCACAGATGGAATCTTCATTTCTACTGGTCTTAACTTCAGATAAATCCCTTTTGGCTTCACTGTTGGTCCGGTCTGTCTCTGTCTTGATTTGTTTCCTTTCTGCAATTCTGTCATTATCCTTCATTTGATAATTTAGTGTCTTTCATTTCCCCCCTTTTGGGGCCTTTCAGTGCCTTCCAGGGGGCTTTCAGTGTCCTCCTTCCTTGGGTCTG